>NW_027509064.1:2642500-3335000 GCF_051911475.1 Siphateles boraxobius
ACTGCTTGATTTGCGATTCGCAAAGCGGAATCACAGGTCCGCGTTTTTCAAACAGTAGAGAGAGAGAAACACCTCGACACGTCACTGTTTATATACACACACTCAATTACAGTATATAATTTGAAATATCGCACCATATGTTGGTCTGATTACTTTCATGTGTGACTGATCAAGCCAGTAACGTTAGAGTAGCTAACGTAATTTCGGCAGATGACTTGTCAGTGTTATTCCGCGGCAGTGCGTCTACATAAATATAAAATAGATACATGGGTCATTCCTGGTATGCGGTGACTTTCCTGTCCCGATGATTTATTTACTCATATTTTCTCTAAAATGAGTCACATATTTATAATAAATGGCTTGAAGATTTAAGTATTCTTTACCATTTAATCAGAGATAATAGACATTAAAAATACTATTTTGTATTTTACACAATTTTAATTGATGTATGCATTCAATTATATCATGTCCTCAGTGCACAGTAATCAACTTCTGCAAGAAATATAAACCATGAAATGACAAAAACCTCAAAATATTTTTAAATTATGTTATAGACTTGGCTAAATTGCCTCTAATCATACATATAAATCATGTGGAAATATAGGTCTTTTTCTAAAAATTTTCTTCAATTTCTGCGTACCTGAAGTCATCTTCCACCCTGTTAGTATACTTTTTTGCCTTCCAAATCCAACTGCAATTTCCTTGAGACCATTTTCAAGAAGTGAAATTTATTTTCTTTTACCTGCTGGAATTCAACTGTACAAACTGAGGTATGCTTCAGCTCTCACTCCTAACTTTTTTTTTTAGTTTTTGAAATGTTATCCTGCTTGTCCCACCCTTAAAGTTCCACCCTGTTAGGCTATGTTATGGAGAATGTTTGTCCTATCAAAAAAATGTAAAAACAAATCTGACATAGTTATAAAAGTTCTGTTCATCTGTAGAAGGTTAGCTAGCTAAAAATGTTGATCACTCAAAGAGCTATGGCTAACTTAGCTCAGAATTTCCAACCCTGTTAGATCTATAAACCTAACAGGGTGGAATGTTAAACATAATTGTTTTGCTTGTTTCAAGAAGAAGAAAAAATCTAAGATGGCATAAGGGACATATACTATGCAAGAAAAGCTCATTATTGTTTAACATTTACATTATTAACATGTTGTGATATACGTATACTGTATGTCCCTAACAGGGTGGAATATTTTTATGGACAGTGTCTGAACAATCTACCAATAATTATTATTATAGAGTCCCTGAGCTTGACCTATATGTCAAACATCAAACCTATATGTTAAACATGTCACTATTTTGATAGAATGCTAAAAACATGAAAATCATGCCCTTTTTTTCCCAACATTTATGAAGCCAAAATGTCACCGCTTACCAGTAATGACCCACATATTACTTTATCTTTTGTTTTAAAGACTAAAGGCACTATAATTACAACTCTGTGTTATATATACTGAATGGGTTTTTGTTTATTTTTACACTGCAACAGGACATCCAAGGTTTCTTTAAGAAGAAACCATGTCAGAAACAGATTTCATGCAGAGAACGTTCGCCAACACACACACACACACACACACACACACACACACACACACACACACACACACACACACACACACACACACACACACACACACACACACACACACACACACACACACACACAGTGTTTGTGTTGAGAATAAAGCATGTTAAATGACTAAATAATGCCTAGGTGATGTTTTTTATTTATTAGAACAAAACTGTGTGGTCCAATCCATGTATAATACAAAATGATTTTCAGGTTCTTGTTCAGTGCCACATTTAATAGGCTACCATCTATATTAGGTCACTGAGCATTGCAAAGATTTTTTTAAAATCGTGCATAACATTTTCTAAACACGTATTTATTTCCATTGGAATTTTCTGATTTCCCATGGGCCCCCCCCTGACTGGATCTTGCCCCCCCCCCCCCCATTTATAAAATCCTGGAATCGCCCCTGACTATGGCGTTCCGATTGGCTCTTTAATATTACTTTGCTATGGTGCTCGCTTTGTGTCATTTCTTTCCTAACTATGAGGTGTGGTTTGTGCACTTTTTGGCGATCGCTAAGCAAACTGAGAGTTGAACTACACGTCGTCCCTCTGTACTCGGATCATAAAACGCCTGATAAACACGTCGTCCCCATTTATGTCGCCTTTAAAACATTTCAAAGTTTGCATTAGATGTACTTGTTATAGGCTATTGCTTTTAAAGTAGGCCTAATTAGTTAACTTATTTACCAAAAAGGGCGACTGGTGCTAATAACTAAATGCAGTGGGTATGAGCTATATGCGGCGCATGGGGGCGCCAAAGCGATGGTTAAAACAAAAAAAATCTAATTTATGTAAGTTATATAAATGTATATAAAAGTTATATAAGTTAAATATAAAAAAAGTTATATACATTTTAGAGGACTAACAGGCTAGAGTAGGCGCCGGCACCCTCGTAAGATTCCATCACATATGCCTACTGTAATTTATTTTGATATAGAAGGGTAATATCACGAGCGGGCGCGGGCGCCGTGAGCGCTGAGTGAGCAGCATGAGTAGTGAGTTGTCTTTGAAACTCGAAAAAGATGGATAAAGCAAAAAAGCTGTCGGGGGCTAAAAATAGAAAAAGAAAGAGGGAAAAGGAGATGGCATGTCAAGGGATGCGACAGCAGCTAAATAAGTGAATGGTGAAAAGGCAACAGTTAGGATTTAAAGTGTGACGTCTATGCTTGGAGGAGGCTTGCAAGTATTCATGTTAACAGACTAGCGTTTGCTAACACTGGGAATGTAGCAGCCAGAATATGTAGCTAGCTAGCTTAGAATATGCAAAACTGAGGTTGCTGAGCTGAAAACTGAAAAATATAAGGTAGCATGTACAATAAATGACAAGAATTTGGAAAACAACTATTGCAAATAAATGTTAACAGACTGGCAAGTGATGGCTAATTATGCAAAATAATATTGCTCATCTACATTTAGATTTTGGTTAAACCCTATGGTACCAATCCCATGGATGATGACATATCTCAATTTTATTAAAGTAAAATAATAACTGGTAAATATAAGGTAGCATGCACAATAAATTACTAGAAGAAAACATTACTTATGCCATAAGGCTGGTTTATCATGGAAACAAATTGATTTTGTTTTACCATTAGCTGTTCATGTTAGCTGTGCTGTCAGACATAGCCTACTGTACAGGCTATAGTTACCTCTGCTGGGTGACATGAAGCTGTAATTAGGGTCACATCTCTCTCTCTCTCTTTAAAGATCTGTGATATATATATATATATATATATATATATATATATATATATATATATATATATACACATACATGTAGCACAGACCTTTAAAAAGAGAGAGAGAGAGATGTGACCCTGTAATTACATGTCTATATATGTGCCATATTTGTACTTTTTAAAATCCAAAATGTAATTTCAACAGCAGTACAACCGTACTGCATATAAGGTGTCTTAAAATTGCGCCAAAATTGTTGCTGCATACCCCTCTAACACTGGGTAGTTGCGCCCCTGACTAAGTGTATATTCAATGTTTGATATGGCCGGGGAGGGGCTCGCAGTGCTTCATCACCCCCAAGAAAGACCAAAGCACCCCGATAGCACACCCAAAAATAATTTCTGGAAGCAATCCGTGAAGAAAACAAGAAAAAATCAGAGTCTGCCCAGCTACTATGTGTTGTAGCCAATAAGCGCATTTAGTTTCATATTTGTTAAAATATTATAATGTTATTTTTTCCCACCTTCTATGTTATTATGAAAAGTGAACTGCATGAGTAAATAGGATTCGAATATCGGGAGACCTGGAGTGGGTCAGACATTATTTTGACCACTTCATTAAGTTTTGTTTTGTAGAAAGCCTTTCTTTAAAGTGAATTTCGTTATGTATAAATTGTAGCTTAATTTTAATAAATTTTTCATTCAACCAATTGCCTGTATTTAATAAATAGGATGCAAATATAACAGACAATATAATAATGACATGGAGGCGCGGGCGCGGTCACTTGCATTGCACGTGAACTGGTGCGCAACTCAATATAAATTCACCGAAACTCAGCGTATGCCTCACAGACATGAGAAATATATCTATAGAGTGCTTGAAATGTCTTTAAACGAAACAATTCAAAACGAAAATAAATAGGCTACTCTCTGATTATGTAATCCATTATGCGTGTTTCTCTCTATAGGCAAATAGAATTTGCCTTCACTACGGAGATGGCGATCGTCAACTTCATCTTTGCAGCCATCACTGACTTATTAGCCTAATAGAAATTAATGCACACTGTCACTGTGCAAATACACATCTTGTATAATACGCACACATATTATGTCGAAATAATGAGATACTATGTTGAAATAACATTATTTATAAAATAAATATTTAAGAATATTTGATTGAATGCTGAATGCTGTGCTTGTTCAAATTAATACAATTAAAACTTTAATTGTGATAATTAAAATAATTAAATATTAAATATTGAATCGCCAAGTTTTGCTCATTTATTAATAGTATTGAGTATAGTATTATATATATATATATATATATATATATATATATATATATATATATATATATATATATATATATATAATTGCTCAGCTCCCCCTGACCTCCCGAGCATCAGAAATCTATTATAATGTAATTTTTGGTATTATAACCCCTGCTTGAAACCATCAGCCATTTCAACTAAAATATGAAGGCTGTTATATTAACGTTGCCCACTAGATGGCGCCATAGGATAAGGAATAATTTATGTCTACTGTTATTAATTTGGTTTCTATCCCTTTGAATGGAAATAAATGCATTGGTCTAATTCACTATTGTGTACTGACAGTAAAGTTTTATATCATTAATTTACATATAAATGTGGGAAATGTGAATCGCTAATATTTGATTGTGGAAAAATAATTACATCATATTTTCTGGTTCAGCTGGAGGTCGGGAATCAGAGCAGACTGTGGATGAAATTTTTTTTTTTTTACATATCTCAAATGATGTTTAGTGTTAATATTGTATTTTAATATAATGTATGCATTTTAAGTGACTGTTATTGCTAGCTGCTAAGGCGATGAGATGTGTTAACTTACCTGCATTCATCTATATTTTTTAGATCGATCTTAATTACCATATATAAAATAATCGTTACTGACAGCCCTAGTTAAAATATTTGAAACTGCACCTACATTGTTTTTCATTTTGTGATTAAACGACTATTTTCCTGTCTTATATTTTATCATTGTTGATTTCTTGAATATAATAGGCTATTAAAATACTTTCTTGTCACCTTCTCCTGAAAACAATATCGTGAAGCTTTATGTTGTGTATTCGCCCATATGGTCAACTGTGTTAATTAAAATTCTTACCACCATCAAAAGTAAAAACTCAGAATGACACATTCCAGAATATTATGTTTATAGATTATGATTAATTAAGTTATCTGTTCAACTTTAAAGTTGTTGTTAATAATTGTATAAATTACATAAAATTGTGACTTTGATTCTTTTTTAAATATTTTTTATTATGTTTGTAAACAATTCAGAGATGACATTAATGGCATAGCCAACACAACTTTGTATACACAATTCGTATCAATGATATATATTCAATGTCATCAGAACACAATAAAAGAAAACATAAAAGTTAACAATGATTGATAAGAAAGATAACTAAGGAAAGCTAGGGAAAAAACACGAGGGTGAGAGATTAATTTATTGTGGTGGCAACATAGTTCAATGAAGTTGCATCTGTGGTGCAACAGCGACGTTGGAGTCAAAGAGTATATAAGTAACAAGAGGCGAAACTCCGGCCCTGTCCCAAATGGCACACTCCAGACTTGTGGACTTCCTCTGAGTCCACACTTCGGTCACGTCATGTAGTGCAGACCTATAGAGGTATTTTTGTGACAGACTCGATCGTCACGCCGGAAACAGGAAGAAGGTTTCAGCTCAGACGTCGAAGCTGAATAAACTTAAAGGTCATCTCATCAGTACCTTTATTAAAAAAAATCACAAATATCATTAAAAAAAAATCGTCTTTAGCATCGAGAACAGGATTTATTTTATTTTCCCAAATCTTATGTCCCTGTGAACTACACAGCCTGCTTTTACAGTTCTATAATTGTATATGCCACCTGGGCATTAGAATAGATTTCATGGTTATGTAAATGATCAATGCAGTTGTACATAATAATACATAATGTTCCATGTTAACACAAAATTAAAATGTAAATGAGTTTAAGAAAAATGTATAGGTTTCAATATTCATACTACGTTTATATGACTCAGTAAAGCCATGACATTCGGTTCTATTTATGTAATGAATCGTAATGCGATCGTATTATTTAACACGCTATTATTATGTTTGAGATATCAACCACTGGTCCATAATGTTTGCATAAACTGTAAGTAACAACTGGTAAAATGTACGCCTATATCATAAAGCCATCTTAACAGTCCGTGAGCGAAATCTCCTCCCATCCGTTTTCTGATTGGCATTTCGCAAGGATTGCTGGGTAGTTAAAGTGCGTGGAGCCTGCATCTATGCGTGCTTCGCGGAAGACCGCTTCAAGGGTACAAAGGGGGCGCTGCTGAGCACACTTCAGAGCATTAAAATGCTAAATGGGACGGCCTACGGACTCGTAGACTCGGCGAGCACGCGCAATTTAAGTCCACGAGACCGAAAGTCCGCATGAAGTGCGCCATTTGGGACAGGGCCTCCATTGTAGTTTTGGTAACAATCGCTAGATGGCGCTGCTGTCGCGCTGACGCCATTTTGGACTGAACCAACGGTTTTACTGTTAGCACAACTCTACAGCATAATGTCTGGAAATAATTGGAAACAAAGAAAACAGTGTTCTGCCATCAACTGCAACAACTACCAGTGTACAACCAATCAACTAGCATTTCATAGATTCCCCAAAGATCCAGAGAGGTAAAGTAGAAAAGGTTTTTATTAACTTTAAAGTGAGCAGCATACGTACGTCTCCATACGTAAATAGCGGCATGGATGTACAACAGTGAGTGCAGGGAAGTTGTGTGTGACAAGGAAAAGTGCAAAAACCCTCTTGTTTACATGGTGAAACTATTCAATAGAGTCAGAATCCATCATATATTACGGACCCAAAATCGACAACTCTCACAGACCAAACAGAAGCGCTACAGAAAAGTTTTTCTTAAACTACTATTTATTTCCATTAACCGCTTTTGAATTGGAACCGGTATCGTTCAATTCTATGTCAGCTGTGTTGCGTTCAGTCCAAGATGGCGGAGCTGCTTCTCTGCGCATGGACGCGTTTGTTGCAATCAGATAGCAATAAATATTCGGCCCAAATTTGCATCTTTCTTATTGCCCACATTTGGCCTTGACTGACGGCGTTGACTCAGGGTGAGTGTGGCTGCCTTAACTCAGCCACAAATCCACCTTATATGGGCCACATCTGAAATTCTGTTGTGGCCCACATTTGGCCTTGACTTACGGCGTTGACTCAGGGTGAGTGTGGCTGCCTAACCTCAGCCACAGGTTCACCCTATATGGGTCAGATGTCAGGAGTGATGTGGACCAAATCTGGGCCAAATAAATGTACCATACTTTTCACCTTACAAGGCCAAAGGAATTAATCACTTCACCTTCAATGTGCCAGATCAGAGCCATACCATATTCTCACCTATGTTGCCGGCCAGATGCAGGCCAGGTATGGGCCAAAGGAATTAATCACAGCGTCCCCTTAAATGTGCCAGATGTCAGACATATAATGGGCCAGATATGTGCCAGATCAGAGCCATACCATACTCTCACCTATGTTGCCGGCCAGATGTGGGCCAGGTATGGGCCAAAAGACTTAATCACAGCTTCCCCTTAAATGTGTCAGATGTCAGACATATAATGGGCCAGATGTGTGCCAGATCAGAGCCATACCATATTCTCACCTATGTTGCCGGCCAGGTATGGGCCAAAAGACTTAATCACAGCCTCCCCTTAAATGTGCCAGATGTCAGACATATAATGGGCCAGATGTCTGCCAGACTTCCCCTTAAATGTGCCAGATGTCAGGCATCTAAAGGGCCAGATGTGTGCCAGTTCAGGGCCATACCATCCCCTCACCTATGTTGCGGGCCAGAGGAATTAATCACACCCTTAACTTACATGAGCCGTATGTCAGTTATGTACCAGCCGTGTGCCAGGGTAATCATGCTGGGTGTCAGCTCAGAACCTAGAAAATGGACATCAATTATGTATGGAGGAGGACAAGTTACCACAGGTCCACAATCAGGTAAGGTCCACAATCAGGTAAGGACCAAAAACAATTTTGCATTACCATCTCACAACGTTCAAACCTCTTCCTGATCCTCAATCCACCTTGTAATAGAGCACAATGACTGCTTTTGTTATTCATTTCCATTTGTTAAAATGCAAATGCAAAATGCAAACAACACCCATTATAATGGCTGAAAACAGAATAAAACTAAGCCACATTGAACAAAGTTAACAAAACAAATTAAACTTTAAATTTGTCACAACAATTAAAGTATGTAGCTGAAAGTATGCTGAACTATAGCATTGTTCCTAACAAGTAGACTGTCTAAGTTATATCAGTTATCAGTTCGCTGCCTGGCACGGCGTCCTCCATCTCTGTCTCCAGCAAGATGGAGCCACCTTTTAATCCACAGTTCAGTTTCTTGATCTGTTGATGTTGCTGTAAGTCGGTTTCTTCGTACAGCCTCTAAAATGAGATAGTTGGTTGTGTAAATTATAGTAAAATATTATCAGTAAGACAAGAATTTATAACTTTTGACATCAGTTGAAAACAAGACATTAGTAATATTGTATATATAGTCAGTGATTCTAGTACGTAATTTTAAAGCAATGTGACACTGAAAGTCAATATAACATACATACAATACATATGATGCCACTGTCAAGCTCAGATATGTCATGCATTTACCAGTCAACGTTCAGGACAGGCATGCAAAGTGGTTAGGGCTGATAAGGGGAGAATGTGTGAGCTGAAAAACAGACTTGCAATAGGGCTCTGTAAAATAATACTCTGACTTTTAGGATTACTCTGGTGCTGGTCTCAGGCGAACTAAATTACAGGATTGAGCAAAATAAAGAAAAGTAAGAGTTAAGTATTTATTTAGTGAGTGCAAATGTACATATGACACAGGGACACTGGATTGGGTGTGGGGAATTAATAGAAGGCCAATTTATATAATAAAGTCATGCTAAATGTTGAGCGATATTTATGTTTTTGTACACATTTTATGGCCAGGATAACCTATATCCAACAACAGTCTGAGAAAGCTTTATTTTTAGAGTAGTTTTTTATTGTTATCCCTCGAGTTTGATGTGAAAACTGAATATTGTTGAAATATTGTCAGTTGTTGACTAAAAACATATGTTGATACAACTATACGTTAGGGTACTGAATGATAACGCAAGTTAGTCGTTTTGATGTTCCGGACCTTTTGGGAAATTTTCGGAAATTTTCTCTAACTGGACCTTTGTATTCTAATTGAATGCTACCCCTTCTGTAAAGTGATGAAGCTGAATTATGTCACTTCTGACAAACTGTTCCCCACTTCCCCTTACACACCAGTCCCGTTCTGATATCTAGAGTATAACAATACAGGCTCAGAGTTAAGAACTTTCTTTCTGAAACAGGGCCAGAGGTGTAGGTGTATGCATTTTTGTGGGTGAGGTAAGCAGCAAATTCCAAAAAATGCACAAATGTCAGTGAAAGCTGTGGCAACAACACCTACACCACTGCGACTCACCATTGATTATCCCTCTTAGAATAAGGTTCTTGAAGGCTGCCTTGCCATTGGCTCCTTTCCAAATCATCTGTCTGGCAAGTTCATTGGTCAAGAGGTATCCCATCATTCTCCAAACAGTGGCCTTAACGGCTGTACCTCCTCTTTGTGCCAAGGTAATCGTCTGTTAAACAAGGGGAAAAGACAGCAAGCACTAAGTGTCACATGTAGCTAATTTGACTTAGATGACAGAGGAGATAGACGGTCAAGTAGAATCAAACTCTGATCGAGACAAAATATGTTCCACCTGAAGTGGAAGCATCCAAGCCAAACATCTGACCACATTTCAATGCACAAAAACACCCATTGATTCTTGATATCGTATTATAGTCATTTTAGATTGAGCCACTTTGTTGCCTATTTTGTTTTTCTAATTGTACAAATAACCCCTCACCACAGTAATACTGTAATTCTGTGGGAAACACTGAGTACTGTTAATCTGCAGTAAATTTTCATTTAGAGTTTATTTAATAGTCAGTGTTTTATAATGTACAGTTGAATGGAACCACAGTCAGAGAAGCCAGTGCTAATGGGGATTCTAGTAAAGAGACTGAAGGCAACAGCTTTCTGTGCCTTCAGTCGCGCTATATGTGAATCTGTCCCGGTGTGAATATTGTCTGTCTTTACATACTCTGCACCACACAAACAATTTATATATATATATATATATATGTATATATATATATATATATATATATATATTAAGAGAGATATGACGAACGAAAAGCAGTTTAGGAAGTGTGTCCCTCCCTGCTCGCGTTATTTTACGAGTGGGGATACAAACGTTCTTTGTGTTGTTTGTTTGGGAGTGCAGCATGCCCAGTCAGCTCTCGAGGGAGCTGATTGTGAGCATTGCGAGCGTCTGCCATTAAGGACGCTCCGCTCCCGCCGGGCGCTCTTCGAGGAGAGCAGTTCGGTGCGCGCTCCCCGCGGTTCGGGTCCCGCTCTTGCCGAGGCAGAGCGACGACGCGTGTCGTGGGGATCGCAGATGGATCTCTCAGCGGGGTTAGAGACGGGCTCTGCCTTATCTCTCCCTTCACCTGTGAGATCCAGTGCCTCAGTCCCGTGTTCGGAAGCACGCGCTGCGGTTTCTTCCGCTCGGGCTCAGGCACCAGTTATAAATGAGGGAGATGTGAAGGATTCGCCACCTTACACTCCCGAAAGTGATGAGCTAGTGGAGGTATTGACAAGAGCTGTAGGAAAACTCAGCATTGTATGGCCAGTGACTAGACAGGAGTCTGTTTCTAAATCAAAATTAGATGAGAGATTTTTGCCGTCACGATCGCAACCTCCACGCCGGTGCTTGCCGTTTTTTCCCGATCTCCACACTGAGGTGTCGAAATCGTGGAAAAAAACGGTGTCATATAGAGTGTTTAGTCCCCAGACTTCAACATATTCTAATATTGTGGGGGCAAAATCATATGGTTATTCGGCTATGCCTCGCGTGGAAGAGACGCTTGCGTTTTTCTCTCCCTCGAGGCTGCGTCATCTGTTAAGGCCCACCAAGCCTCTTAGAAATATTTCGGTTTTTGTGGGTAAAGCATATTCGGCGGCGGGTCAGGCTGCGTCATGTCTGCATACTATGTGTATTATGCAGGCATACCAGGCTGACCTGCTGAGGGACGTGAGTGAGAGTGAGGAGGTCAGTGCTGACGTGGTTCGCGAACTGCGTCAGGCTGCTGATTTATCCCTGCGCGCAACCAGAGAGTCGGCCAAGCTAGTGGGTCGATCTATGGCAGCTCTGGTGGCCGCAGAAAGACAACTGTGGTTAAATCAGACAAATATAAAAAGAAAAAGAAAAAGCTTTCCTTTTAGACACTCCTCTCTCCCCCCTGGGTTTATTTGGCGTTGCTGTAAATTCTGTCATCCATAAATTCAATGAAAGGAAAAGCAAACAACAGCTTTTAAGAAATTTTTCCCTTTAAAAATTCATGTCCCTGGGGCTGCTGGGCGGAGCAGCCCCGGCCGTCTGCGAGCTCATCATATAGGGCGCTGAAGCAGAGTGTCGCGTCTCGTGCTCCCCCCTGCTGGACAGTGGGCTCAGCCGCGGCACTCTCAGCCGAAATCTCCCAGTAATAGAACTGATCTGAGGACAGTTATATTAGCTAAGAAGGCTTCGGCTAAGAAGAAGTCCTGGCGCCACGGCGCGCAGGACACTGAGGGTGGTCCCCACCGAGGCGGAAATGTGTTCACCTCTTTCTACGGTGCCCATTCTTCCTCTGTGCCCTCAGGGGCCCGTTCTGCCAACCCCGCCTTCATGCCGGGCCGCACACGGTCCCAGCGAGCGATTTCCCGAGGGACGCTCGCTCCCCCTGAGGAGGGTTTCAGAGCGGTTAGACCAGTTGTTCCCTGCCGGTGTGCCGTTACAGGGCGCTGCGTTTGCTGCTCAAGTTACACCAGAGGCCAGTCTCGAGAGACTGGTACCCTTAGTAGAATTTCTGGTAGAGTGGAAAAGCCTTCCAAAAATATCTCATTGGGTCCTGCAGACAATAGAAAGGGATTATGCTATCCAATTCAGGTGTCGTCCACCAAGATTCAGAGGGGTTCTGCCTACAGTGGTGGGCCCCGAGCAGGCTCTGGTTATGGGACAAGAGGTGAAAGCACTCCTTCAAAAGGAGGCTATAGAACGGGTTCCTCCTCCCAGTGTGGAGTCAGGCTATTACAGCCGATATTTCATCGTTCCAAAATAGGATGGGAGGTTGCGTCCAATTTTAGACCTGCGCCTATTGAATCGCTCGTTAGGGAAGCCAAAATTCAAGATGCTCACTATCAAGCAGATCGTGTCACAAATCAGATCCGAGGACTGGTCTGTCACGATAGATCTAAGGGACGCGTACTTCCACATTTCCATCCTTCCACAACACAGGAAGTTCCTGAGGTTCGCCTTCGGGGGCGAGGTGTACCAGCACAGGGTTCTTCCGTTTGGCCTAGCTTTATCTCCCCGCACTTTCACGAAATGCATGGACGCAGCACTAGTGCCCCTGAGGCTTCAGGGTGTTCGTGTCCTCAATTACATCAACGATTGGTTGATTTTAGCTCAGACAGAGCAGATGGCGGTTCGACATTGAGATGTCGTTCTCGTTCATATCAGGAAGTTGGGGTTGAGGCTGAACGCAAAGAAAAGTGTATTATCTCCTCAGAAGACCACTTTTCTGGGTGTCGTTTGGGTTTCGGTTTCAATGCAGGCGCGACTCGCTCCGACCCGCATCGTTTCGATTCTCTCAGCTGTGAAACAAGTAAAGCTAGGCCAGCTACTTACTGTAAAACAGTTTTAGAGACTGTCGGGTCTGATGGCAGCAGCGTCCGACGTTATACCTTGCGGCCTGTTGTACATGAAATCGCTACAGTGGTGGCTCAGGACCAAGGGATTCTCCCCGAGGGGAAATCCGCTCCGCATGGTCAAAGTCACGCGGCGCTGCCTTCGTGCTCTGGTTATGTGGAAACAAACTTGGTTCCTATTCAAAGGGCCTGTGTTGGGGGCTCTTTGTCGTCGCGTAACGCTAACGACGGATGCTTCCCTCACAGGGTGGGGGGCGGTCACGAGTGGTCGTCCAGCCCAAGGGCTGTCGCAGGACCATCATCTATCACGGCTTATAAATTGTCTAGAGATGTTGGCGGTGTTCCAGGCTCTGAAACACTTCCTAACAGACCTGAGAGGTGATCATGTGTTAGTTCAGTCAGACAACACGTCGGTGGTCTCTTATATAAATCATCAGGGGGGCCTGCGGTTTCGCCGGCTTTACAAGTTGGCCCGTCAGATCCTCCTGTGGTCCCAAGGGAGGTTACTATTTCTGAGAGCAATGTATCTTCCTGGGCATTTGAATGTGGTAGCAGACTCCCTGTCGAGACAGGGGCCGAGGCCGGGGGATTGGAGACTCCATCCCGAGGTGGTGGAGCTCCTTTGGTTGAGTTTCGGTCGTGCCGAGGTGGACCTATTCGCTTCGAAGGAGACCACGCATTGTCATCTGTGGTTTTCCATCAGCCATCCAGCCCCTCTGGGGTTGGACGCTATGGTGCAGCCGTGGCGGAGGTCACGTCTGTTCGCCTTTCCCCCGATTGCTCTGCCACCTGGAGATCTGGAGAGGGTTCGCCGGGACGGGGTCAGCCTACTATTAGTAGCCCCGTTCTGGCCGGCCCGAGTATGGTTTGCGGACCTGATTTCTCTCCTGGACGGCTCTCCCTTGGAGCTCCCGGTCAGGAGGGATCTACTCTCTCAGGCGGGCAGCATGATATTTCACCCCCGCCCAGTATTGTGGGCTTGGCCTCTGAGGGGGCCCAGCTCATGAACTCTGGTCTCTCAAACGAGGTTGTTGAGACCATTCTTCACTCCAGAGCTCCATCCACGAGGAAGCTTTATGCCTTGAAGTGGAAACTCTGCACTTCTTGGTGTGGAGAGCACCTGCAGGACCCAGTTAACTGCCCAGTGGGTGCAGTGCTGGAATTCCTGCAGGAGCGCTTCTCCACAGGTCTATCCCCCTCCACACTAAAGGTGTATGTGGCGGCACTGGCTGCTTACCACGTCCCTTTCAGTGGAGTTTCTCTTGGGAGACACCCGCTTATAACTTGTTTCCTTCGTGGCACACTGAGGCTGAGGCCAGCAGTTCGTACGAGGGTGCCGGCCTGGGATCTGGCCATCGTATTAGAAGGTCTTTCCCTAGCTCCTCTTGAACCTATCGAAGAAGTTCCTGAGAAGTTTCTCACGTTTAAGACTATCTTTCTTCTTGCTATCTCCTCACTAAAGAGAATCGGAGATTTGCAGGCTCTGTCGGTTTCACCCTCGTGCCTGGAATTTTCGCCTGGCATGGCTAAGGCTTTTCTGCATCCTAGACCAGGTTACGTTCCCAAGGTCCCTACTAATGTTGTTAGACCTACAGTTCTGCAGGCCTTTTGTCCTCCTCCATTTCTGTCGTCTGACTAGGAGAAACTTAATTTACTCTGCCCTGTTAGGGCGTTAGACGCCTATGTCCACAGAACTGCCCTGTGGAGGAAGTCAGAACAACTATTTGTGTGCTTTGGGCCACCCAAGAAGGGGTGTCCCGCGTCTAAACACAGAATGAGTAAGTGGGTGGTCGAGGCTATTCACTTGCCTATTAGGGCTGTGTTGAAAAAATCGATTCACCAATTCTGAATCGATTTTGATATTAATTTCTAAAGATCGATCTGTAACTCAGAGGATCGATTTCATAATAGGCTTACATTTTCCCCGTGAACTTTAAATTGCCGCGATTTGGAGATCCCTGTATGCGCATTGAAAGGCTTTCACTCAGCGCGCACATTGTTACGACAACGGGCTTTGAGGGAGTCATTAAACCGTTCATTCAACGAACACGTTCAAAAAAGCTGATTCATTAAAAGACATGTAATGAAACAATGTGTTAATTATTTTTAACTTTGAGTTCCACTTTTCAAGGCTCAGCTGAGCAGCAATGCGTCGCATGGGTAACGCTGAAGCTGATGCTTCACTTATTAGAGACCAATAATGCATTGATTCAATGCGTGACTCGCTGATTTTATTTTCCGGCGGCTTCTTCGTGCTGTGGAATGCTGACCAGCGCTGCTGCTGACACGCATTAATGGTAAATACCCGTGACGTGAAAGTTAGAAGGATGATACGACAAATATTTCGCTTTCCTTTGACACGGCAATACGAATTTTCACGAATACACATGACTTCAAAGACAGACGCAGGTAATCGCAAGCGCTCTGCCGATCTCTCTCATTCACTGTCTGTGCAAAGCCTCTGTAGGCTACACATCACCACGATAAACAGTCTTGTTTGTTATCATTATGAACTTGTTTAACATTCAATACACATGCATGAAGTTCAAAACAAGAAGGGTATAGCCTTATTAAAAAAACGTGAATATCGCGGTTGCTGCGGTTACTTGCAATCCTCTGCGGTTGACTTGTCAGTAGCGCGGTACTACAAGATTGCGGTAGCCTAATTGCGATAGCCCTAGTAGCCTACTGCTTCTGAAATACCTCTGCGTCCTCTGTCGTCTACACCAGTGCAAGTTTGTGAAAGCAGTTGTATCAACACTCTGGAAGGGGGATTGTTCTTTACAACCATCAATACTCCATTAATTTGCAGTTAAATGTCTATAATAATAGTATCAATATGTTGCATAACTAGTCCTGTAATTCAGGTAACAGCTGGAAAAAATGCTTTTTTCTAAAAAACTTATATAAATCTCGAAGATCGGATCAGATCGGATCGAATCGAATAATGATAATCGATTCAAGATCTTGAGAATCGGAATCGAATCGATTCTTGAAATTTGAATCGAAACCCAGCCCTATTGCCTATGTGTCGGCTGGTCAGCCTTCACCTTGGCTGTACGAGCCCACTCGAGTATGGCGGCTTCTAAAGCCTTACTGTCAGGAGTTTCCCTCAGTGACGTTTGTGATGCGGATGGATGGTCTTCACCGCATAATTTCATTAAGTTCTACGACCTAGACTTAAGTTCTACCCCTGGGGCACAGGTGCTCTCGTCCTCTGTGCGCTAGTTCTCACATGGCGGTCACTTGGTCCTATGGCGACGTGGGTATTAGCGTTCCCACAGCGTTTGACGCAGCTCGAGTTCCCTTGAAAGGGAACGTCTCGGTTACGTATGTAACCCTAGTTCCCTGATAGGGAACGAGACGCTGCGTCATTCCACCATACTCCCGGCATTCCCGCTAGCGCTTCCTTCAGGCCTATCAGAAGCTGTTGCGCTTGTGTTTATGGGGTGCTTTATAGTTTCCTGGTCGATGACGTCACCCGCCTATGACGTTCCATCTCTCCATTGGGCTGATTCCATACGTGCTTGGTGTGGAGAGCACCTGCAGGACCCAGTTAACTGCCCAGTGGGTGCAGTGCTGGAATTCCTGCAGGAGCGCTTCTCCACAGGTCTATCCCCCTCCACACTAAAGGTGTATGTGGCGGCACTGGCTGCTTACCACGTCCCTTTCAGTGGAGTTTCTCTTGGGAGACACCCGCTTATAACTTGTTTCCTTCGTGGCACACTGAGGCTGAGGCCAGCAGTTCGTACGAGGGTGCCGGCCTGGGATCTGGCCATCGTATTAGAAGGTCTTTCCCTAGCTCCTCTTGAACCTATCGAAGAAGTTCCTGAGAAGTTTCTCACGTTTAAGACTATCTTTCTTCTTGCTATCTCCTCACTAAAGAGAATCGGAGATTTGCAGGCTCTGTCGGTTTCACCCTCGTGCCTGGAATTTTCGCCTGGCATGGCTAAGGCTTTTCTGCATCCTAGACCAGGTTACGTTCCCAAGGTCCCTACTAATGTTGTTAGACCTACAGTTCTGCAGGCCTTTTGTCCTCCTCCATTTCTGTCGTCTGACTAGGAGAAACTTAATTTACTCTGCCCTGTTAGGGCGTTAGACGCCTATGTCCACAGAACTGCCCTGTGGAGGAAGTCAGAACAACTATTTGTGTGCTTTGGGCCACCCAAGAAGGGGTGTCCCGCGTCTAAACACAGAATGAGTAAGTGGGTGGTCGAGGCTATTCACTTGCCTATTAGGGCTGTGTTGAAAAAATCGATTCACCAATTCTGAATCGATTTTGATATTAATTTCTAAAGATCGATCTGTAACTCAGAGGATCGATTTCATAATAGGCTTACATTTTCCCCGTGAACTTTAAATTGCCGCGATTTTGAGATCCCTGTATGCGCATTGAAAGGCTTTCACTCAGCGCGCACATTGTTACGACAACGGGCTTTGAGTGAGTCATTAAACCGTTCATTCAACGAACACGTTCAAAAAAGCTGATTCATTAAAAGACATGTAATGAAACAATGTGTTAATTATTTTTAACTTTGAGTTCCACTTTTCAAGGCTCAGCTGAGCAGCAATGCGTCGCATGGGTAACGCTGAAGCTGATGCTTCACTTATTAGAGACCAATAATGCATTGATTCAATGCGTGACTCGCTGATTTTATTTTCCGGCGGCTTCTTCGTGCTGTGGAATGCTGACCAGCGCTGCTGCTGACACGCATTAATGGTAAATACCCGTGACGTGAAAGTTAGAAGGATGATACGACAAATATTTCGCTTTCCTTTGACACGGCAATACGAATTTTCACGAATACACATGACTTCAAAGACAGACGCAGGTAATCGCACGCGCTCTGCCGATCTCTCTCATTCACTGTCTGTGCAAAGCCTCTGTAGGCTACACATCACCACGATAAACAGTCTTGTTTGTTATCATTATGAACTTGTTTAACATTCAATACACATGCATGAAGTTCAAAACAAGAAGGGTATAGCCTTATAAAAAAAACGTGAATATCGCGGTTGCTGCGGTTACTTGCAATCCTCTGCGGTTGACTTGTCAGTAGCGCGGTACTACAAGATTGCGGTAGCCTAATTGCGATAGCCCTAGTAGCCTACTGCTTCTGAAATACCTCTGCGTCCTCTGTCGTCTACACCAGTGCAAGTTTGTGAAAGCAGTTGTATCAACACTCTGGAAGGGGGATTGTTCTTTACAACCATCAATACTCCATTAATTTGCAGTTAAATGTCTATAATAATAGTATCAATATGTTGCATAACTAGTCCTGTAATTCAGGTAACAGCTGGAAAAAATGCTTTTTTCTAAAAAACTTATATAAATCTCGAAGATCGGATCAGATCGGATCGAATCGAATAATGATAATCGATTCAAGATCTTGAGAATCGGAATCGAATCGATTCTTGAAATTTGAATCGAAACCCAGCCCTATTGCCTATGTGTCGGCTGGTCAGCCTTCACCTTGGCTGTACGAGCCCACTCGAGTATGGCGGCTTCTAAAGCCTTACTGTCAGGAGTTTCCCTCAGTGACGTTTGTGATGCGGATGGATGGTCTTCACCGCATAATTTCATTAAGTTCTACGACCTAGACTTAAGTTCTACCCCTGGGGCACAGGTGCTCTCGTCCTCTGTGCGCTAGTTCTCACATGGCGGTCACTTGGTCCTATGGCGACGTGGGTATTAGCGTTCCCACAGCGTTTGACGCAGCTCGAGTTCCCTTGAAAGGGAACGTCTCGGTTACGTATGTAACCCTAGTTCCCTGATAGGGAACGAGACGCTGCGTCATTCCACCATACTCCCGGCATTACCGCTAGCGCTTCCTTCAGGCCTATCAGAAGCTGTTGCGCTTGTGTTTATGGGGTGCTTTATAGTTTCCTGGTCGATGACGTCACCCGCCTATGACGTTCCATCTCTCCATTGGGCTGATTCCATACGTGCTTAGTGACGCACAACGCAGGGGCGTTCCCACAGCGTTTGACGCAGCGTCCCTATCAGGGAACTAGGGTTACATACGTAACCGAGACATTTTACTTTCCTATAATGGAAAGTTATTTCTAAAAAAACATGGCATTGTAATTGCATTAGTCCAACTCTGCAAAGGCTCTGTAAATGTTCATTGGATGCTTTAAAGACTGTCTAATAGCAAACAATACGCTCACGAAATTTAGGATGGCCATGCAAGGGTAGTTTCTCTCACATTCACTGAAGTCTGCATTTTGGGCACGAGTTGGTGTAGCTGTGGTTCTTCTATTAATCACTGCAAACAAGAGACCAAAACATCAAATTTCACATTTCAAAAGGCGAAGGCTCGTTTCTGTCTGTAGATAACTACAATGAAAACATGAATAAATGCACATTTTGGTTTTAAGAACAAATTTGTCGGAGATTTATCCATGCAAGTCTACTTCATTTTGAACCATGCGTTCAAACACCACCAGCTATTCAAGACAGCATACATGCTGTTCAGGAGAAACTTTGATTTAATTTGATTTAATTGATTTAAAAAGTAGAACCCAGTTTTTTCAGGTCTTTTATTTGTGATATATTGTTCTCTGACATTGTTTGATTGTCATATGACACCAAAACTACTTCAGGTATGCTTTTTACAGGGGAAATATAAGAATAAGTATTATTATTATTTTGCAAATATTCGGAGATAGATTTTGTAAAGATGAATAGGCATTTCTGAGATGATTTCTTAATTTCTATCCTAAACATTTCTGGCTATAAGTGAAAGGGGCCAAACAAAATCTCAAATTGAGTTGTTAATTTCTTCAAGTAACATCTACTGTAATAAAGTATATATCTGAAGAAGTAACTAAGTTTAGACACAAACAGTTAATCTGTTAATTCAGTCTTTCAAATGTGAATGGTAAACAAAATTTACTCTGCAGGGTTTTACCTGAAAACATAACTTTCAGGTAGGTTCCAAGTAAAGCTGTAGAAGGCTCTTCACAAACATTTTCATTTTCAACTTAGTGTTTTTGATACAAATAGCTTTTGAATGTTCATATTGTCAACTTCAACTGAATGTAACATTTACTCACATATGCCGGAATGGTCAGTTCCGGCCTGGGATGGTGTGGCGTTTCCTCCACTGAGAGCTATAGTAACAGAAAGAGGAGTAAGCTGCCAGAAGTAAGGAACGTAAGAGAAAGATACAATCAATTCTGTATGTCTACTCACAATCAACTTCCTCTCTTATCTTGACAGTGGGACAGGTGTTATGTTGCACCTTCTTTCGGAGCACACTACAGAGAAAAATAAATATGACACTGAGGAAGCACATGTTTGGAAGTGGTTTCAATTTTACAGATCAGTGCCTGATTTTCTGTCTGTTCTTACAAAACTTGATTTGCACAAAGACATTCTCTCTCAAAATGTATTGGCCTGATTGCAGTGTGTCCCATAGAATAGCAGTCTACGTGTTTGGCGGGGGCTCAGGGTGTCATCATCTTATGATTAATTTATCTTGATCATTCAATTGTAATTTTTGGGCACATCTCTGGGCTTTCGGGTATTTTCACAATTACATTAGAATGACATTCAGTGTAAAGGGTTGATTGTATTTTATTTGCAGGACGGTGAATTAGAAGGTATGTCATTTTGTTAGATCAATTGATTTAGATTTGTTTACTCCAGTCTAGTCATGAAAAATGTCAGACTCACATTCACTGACAGCAGTCCTTTCATTGCCTGAGCTTCCTACGTTAACGGCTGTAGGAGACGCTGTAGGAGAAGCTGTGTTAAAATTCAAACCATGACAACAATGAAAATGTGACACTAAAATTGACATTAGCGTTCTTACACTGTGAAAGGAGGGAGAGTGAATAAGGCCGCTTCTTTGCAGAAGCCATTTCGGGAGGGCTGGGTAGTGTGGATGCTTGCAGCCTCTCACTTTCACTGTCTTCCTCCTCAAGGACTACATTCTTCTTCCTGCATTTAAGGTTAAATAAGAAACAAAAAATTATGGAAGGCTGTAAAATGAGTTTTGCTCATTCCATTCCATTCTGGCTCTATTCCTCCCTCTTTTTAACTTACATTCTTCCCTGTCTACGTTGAGTGGAGAGTCTTCTGAATCTGTCAAATCTGTGAATCGTTCAGCCTATGGCAGTTTGAGTCTTGTTTCTTCATATGTAACTTTAAAAATAAAAATAAATAACTTGATTTTAAAAACAAAAGCCCTCTAAATTCTATATACAGAAAGTGTAAGTCAAATATTGTCTTCTTTCTACCTTTGCTTAATATGATGCGTACTTTGTAGGGAATCCAACATGCTCCAGGTGGTTCCTGTGATTTCACTGCTTTTACGGTTTCTTCACGTTTGTACGTTTATATGGCCATAAATAGGTGTTATTTTTCCCCCAAATGTCAGGGACTACTTCCACTTCATTAGTAGATTCAAAAATAACAATGAAAAACATCTCCTGATAAAAAAGTAAACTGATTAGCCAGTAAAACTCTAAAGATATGATAAATATAAGGATGCTACAACGATCTACTATAATAAACTTTGTACAAAGACTAGACAAGTGCTTCAGATTAATTTGTGTGAGGAAGAGGGAACACTGCAAACTTGTCTCCCAAGGGCAACCGCACACACTTTTGCCCAGGCTTAACCATCTCTACACAGTGCATCACAGGAGACAAATGAGAGACGATGTATATTCCCAGTTCCCTTGAGTCTAGTGGGTAACTGTAAAGTGCTTCTTTGACTCTATACTCCTGGTACATGGCATACACTTTGTCTTCATGACTAACTATGTTTTGCACAGAAACAACTTTCCCGTCAATGACAATGCAGTCATCTTTACATGATGTTTTTAGAATGACACCATCAGCTGTCAACTGCTTGAACTGACTGACATTTTCCAAAAGGCCCTCTGGTACTGGCCCATCATGATGTGGAGATTTTAAAAAGGGTTCCTGCTCAATGGGTGAATCAAAATCACAGCCCCTCTGTTCATGTTCAGATAACCTGCGTATAACCTGTGGTAGAGGATTGTCAGCTTTCCTTATCATTCTCTTAAGTTCACCCAATAAGTTCTCATAAGGGAAGCCAGAGATACCATCTAAATGGCCATGTACCTTCACATCACCAGCAAGATGCACTAACCCATGAATGTTGTACATACACTACTTGGTCTTTACCATATAGCAAGCCATAATGCTCCACAAATGATACAAGAAAATGATGAGCCAAGTGGTTCAATTGTAAACAATACTGCGGGCTAACCAAAATATAGATAGCAACAGAAAGAAGCATGAAGTTATCATACACTTGAGGCAGCAAGACACCTTTCAAAACTATAGGACCAGTGAACAGCAAAAATTGGCGCAGTTCTGTTGCTTTCCACCTCAGTCTCTCATTGAGTGCCCGAGGTTTCCTTGCAAATTCAGATGGAATATGATGTGCTAATGGCAAAAGTTTATCAGAGATTAAGGATGCTTGCAAAGACGAAATTCTGGTGTGCAAAGAGCCAGCAGTGCCAACCCACAGTTCAAGAAGTCTCCTCATAACACCCAAACACACTAAGTGCATGTAATCATGGGGAAAACCAGCAACCATATCAACTCCAGTATCTACCAGAGGACAATGAGTAAGGTGGTGATCTTCATTTGCTTCTAATCTAAAGGATTCATCTGTTCTACATGCAGCAGTGAGCCCAGGAAATGTCATACAGTGATTTGTGTATATTCCTCTCTGTAAGCACTTATCACAGCCATAATATCCAGTGTGGGACTTGATACCTTTGATAAATGCCCTTGCTGGTGCATCACAAATGACAGAACAAACTTTCAAGATAATTGTTTTGCCCTGACAAACAAAGCCAGTACTGATGCTTTTCAACTAAATGTTTTAGATAGTCAGACAGTGTTTTGGGATTTTCTGTCCAACAAAACAATGCTATCACAAAAGGCTTTTTGGAGAGTCTTGGTAATTTACCCAGAATGGGCCAAAACTGAATGGATGAGCTTTTAAAAAGAGGTAATCCATCAAAATTTAGCTGTAAAAGAAATTCATAGCCTTCTGGAAAAGAGGATAATAACCTGGTGAACTTTCTTTGGATGACATTCACTATACCAAAATAGTGAAATGAGCCACCACCAAGCATCTCCACTTTATAGTCTGTCTTTGTTTTAAGCAGTGACCTTCCATCCTTTGGCAGGAAGGGAAAGTATATCCTAAGAATTGTAGGGCTGGACCCGGATATTCGAATATTCGTTCGGTGTGTTGGTATTCGATTTGAAAATGTGACATTTGAATATTCTTTTTTTTTTTGCACACCTGGCATCCCCCTCGAAATGGTTCTCATTCGCGTTTTAATATGTTTTACACTATAAAATCTGGTGAAATATAATACTTAACATATAACTTCGTTGTATCTACTTATCTATATTTGCTTCTTCTTGGACTACTAAATGTGTTCCTGCAACGGGAGTATTCTCTGACTAGAGCGCAGAACAGCGGAGTTTGAATGGACAGAAGTGCATGCATGAGCTTGTATTTTGGGTTCCCTTTCAGTCGATAACGTCAGACGTAGTCGACGGTCGACTGAAATGGGATCACGCCAGGGAGCCTATTGTCTTCGAGTATTATTGAACGAGCCAATACACATTGGCGTGCGAGATCTGCATCTCACACTCCGCCCCGCAGCGTGCGAGAGCCGAGCTTCATGTCTGGATCTGAAGAGTGTTGTTGTACAACGAGCGAGTGTGTCGGCGCTTCTTTGGGAAGTCTCTCCCGGTGTCGGTGTTTGGAGCGCGAGTGCAGCGGTGATCGCGAGCTTCAAGCTCTCAACTGCTGTTTTCACAGCAACCAAGTTTCTGTTTGTGTTTGTTTGTCTGACGGTCGGTTGAGGGCGAGAAAATGAGTGCTTCACTGACACAGGGTGCACCATTCCTGTGTTAGTGTTGCCGCGGTCATTCCCCTGTGTGCTCCGGCACTCTCTGATGGTCACAATTGTTGTATCACGTGTTTGGGCTTACAGCACGCTGAGACAGCTTTTGTGGACAGCTCATGTTTTCACTGTGGGAACATGACTGTCGCAGTGTTGAGGGCGAGACTCGCCTTCGTTCGCGGAGAGCGAGTCCCCATTACCACGCCCCACCCTGCACGGGTGCTGTGTGGGATGGGTGACCGGAGGATAGTGTTGGATGTCTCGCCCGGTAACCATTCCCTGTGGGCTCCTCACCCCTCCCTTTCACTGCTGCCATTGGAGCCTCCGGTGTTGTCCACTGGTCTATCTGTAATGGGTCGGCCAGCGGTTTTACTCTGGGCTCCCCTGGAGGACAGGACGTCGATTGCAGCATCGGAGGGTGAGCTGACTTCTGGAGATGACGACTCGGCTGCGTTGTCTCCCTCTGGGAGTTCAATGTTGCCCGAGCCGGATCCAGAATTGTCAGCTATGCTGAAACGGGCCGCCGAGGCTGTCGGGCTCGAGTGGAACCCTCCACCGTGTCCTGTTCAGTCTCGGTTGGATGATTAGTATCTCGGGGCGGGCCGTGCTGGTTCTCAGCTCGCCGCCCCAGTGCCCTTCTTTCCCGAAGTGCATGAAGAGCTTACTTGGTCGTGGACGGCACCTTTTACTGCTGAAAACGACTTAAGTAGTTCTTCCTCCCTCACTACCCTTGTCGGAGGAGCGGTGAAGGGTTATGAGGCTATCCCTCCAGTGGAGCGGTCTGTTGCGACTCACTTATGTCCAACGGCCGTTGCATCCTGGATGGGGGATCCTTGTTTCCCCTCGCGGGCCTGTGAGTTCGCGTCAGGATTGGCGGTCAGAGCTTACACAGCTTGCGGGTTTGCGACCCTGTGGAACAGCCTTGCTCCCCCCAGCCCCCTCTTGTTCGCCAGCCAGCAACACGATGCGTTCGAGGACCCGGTCATCCGCCTTCTCACCCATCCTCTGTTGCCCCGTGGAGTCAGGTAAGTGCAGCACGGCTCACTCAGACCCCGCTTCGGGCCGCCCACGGGCCTTCCGAGCTGGGCCCCTGTCCTCCACCTCGCTGCCCCACCCCGGGTATGCCTGTGGTGCCTCTGGTCCCCCTGGTCCGGTTCGTCGAGGCCTGGAAAGTGCTCTCCAACCCGTCCAGCTGGCTCCTCCGTACCATCAGGCTCAGCTACACGATTCAGTTCTGCCGGAGTCCGCCCAGGCACAGTGGCATTCGCCACACTTCGGTGTCGAGCAAATCTGCTCCTGTCATGCACGCGGAGATCGCTGTCCTGCTGGCGAAGGACGCGATAGAGCCGGTGTCTGTAGCCGATATGAAGACCGGCTTTTACAGCCCGTACTTCATTATACCCAAGAAAGGTGGTGGGTTACGACCAATCTTGGACCTGCGAGTCCTGAACCGGGCCCTCCACAAGCTCCCGTTCAGAATGCTAACGCAGAAACGCATCTTCCAATGTGTCCGTCCCCAAGATTGGTTGGCAGCGATAGACCTGAAGGACGCGCACTTTCATGTATCCATCCTGCCTCGACACAGGCCATTCCTGCGTTTCGCGTACGAAGGTCAGGGGTATCAGTACAAAGTCCTACCCTTCGGGCTGGCCCTGTCACCCCGTGTCTTTACGAAGGTCGCTGAGGCAGCCCTCACTCCCATGAGAGAGCGTGGCATTCGCATTCTCAACTATCTCGACAACTGGCTGATACTAGCGCAGTCTCTGGAGCAGTTATGCGAACACAGGGATTTGCTGCTCCAGCACATCAGCCAGTTGGGTCTTCAGGTCAACTGGGAGAAGAGCAAACTCGCCCCCGTGCAGACGATCACTTTTCTCGGTTTGGAGCTGGACTCGGTCCAACACACGGCGCACCTCACAGAGAATTGCGCCCGGTCGGTGCTGAACTGCCAGAATCTTATCAAGAGCAGTACAGTGGTTTTTCTTAAACAATTTCAGAGGCTCCTGGGGCATATGGCAACCGCAGCCGCAGTTACGCCGCTCGGCCTGCTTCATATGAGACCACTCCAGCACTGGCTTCGCGACCGAGTCCCGTGGTGGGCGTGGCAGAGAGGCATGCTCCGTGTGAAAATCACCCCGGCCTGCCTCCAAACCCTCAGCCCGTGGTCGGACCTTTCGTTTCTCCGGGCCGGTGTGTCCCTAGAACAATTGTCCAGGCATGCTTTGGTTTCCACAGACGCCTCCAACACCGGCTGGGGGGCCACGTACAACGGGCATGCAGTAGCTGGCACCTGGACGGGGTCCCACCTGCATGGGCACATCAACTTCCTCGAGTTGTTAGCAGTGCTCCTTGCTTTGAGACGCCTCAAGACGACGCTGCTCGGCAAGCATGTACTGGTCCGTACGGACGACACGACGACCGTTGCGTACATCAACCGGCAAGGTGGTCTACGTTCCCGTCGCATGTCACAACTCGCCCGCCACCTCCTCCTATGGAGTCAGAAGCATCTGAGGTCGCTTCGTGCCGTTCACATCCCTGGCCTGCTCAATCGTGCCGCCGACGAGCTCTCACGACAGATTGTGGCCTCCGGGGAATGGCGACTCCATCCCCAGGCGGTCCAGCTGATATGGGACCACTTCGGGGCCGCACAGATAGATCTGTTTGCCTCTCCGGACTCGTCCCATTGCCAGTTGTTTTATTCCCGCACCGAGGGGACCCTCGGCATGGATGCACTGGCTCACAGCTGGCCCCGGGGCCTCCGCAAGTATGCGTTTCCCCCAGTGAGCCTGATGGCACAACTACTGTGCAAAATCAGGTAGGAAGAGGAGCAGGTTTTGCTAGTTGCCCCTTATTGGCCCAACCGAACCTGGTTCCCCGAACTTTTTCTCCTCTCGACAGCTCCTCCCTGGCCCATTCCTCTGAGAGAGGACCTACTCTCTCAGGGACGGGGCACCATATGGCACCCGCGTCCAGACTGTTGGAGACTCCATGTGTGGTCCCTGGACGGGACGCGGAGGTTCTAGGTAATCTACCACAGGCAGTCGTAGATACCATCACTTCAGCGAGAGCTCCCTCTACGAGGCTTGCTTACTCCCTGAAGTGGAACCTGTTCGTTGAGTGGTGTGCTTCTCACAGAGAAGACCCCCGAAGGTGTTCGATCATTTCCGTGCTTTCTTTCCTGCAAGAGACTTTGGAGCGTCGGCTGTCCCCCTCCACCCTCAAAGTGTATGTTGCCGCTATTGCCGCACATCACGATGCAGTAGACGGGAAATCCCTGGGGAAGCATGATCTGATCGTCAGGTTCCTGAGGGGAGCGAGGATATTGAATCCGCCTTGCCCCCCCTCTATACCCTCTTGGGACTTATCTCTGGTGCTAACCGCACTGCAGAGACCGCCCTTCGAGCCTTTGCAGGTAGCAGAGTTAAAAATTCTGTCCCAAAAGACAGTTCTCCTGCTTGCTTTGGCCTCCATCAAGAGGGTAGGGAACCTGCACGCATTTTCGCTAACTCTCACGTTATCCTGAGACCCCGGCCTGGATATGTGCCCAAGGTTCCTACCACCCCCTTTCGGTACCAGGTGGTGAACCTGCAAGCGCTGCCCCCGGAGGAGGCAGACCCAGCCCTGGCTTTTCTCTGCCCCGTTCGCGCTCTGCGCTTATACGTGGACAGAACGCAAAGCTTTAGGACCTCAGAAACAGACCTTCGTCTGTTACGGAGATCAGCGGAAGGGAAAGGCTGTCTCCAAGCAGAGGTTGGCCCACTGCATAGTGCAGTGGTTCCCAAACCTGTCCTGGTGACCCACCAACACTGCACCTTTTCTCTGTCTCCCTAATCAAACACACCTGATTCAACTCATCAGCTCATAATCACATGGGTTAATGAGCTGATGAGTTGAATCAGGTGTGTTTGATTAGGGAGACAGAGAAAACGTGAAGTGTTGGTGGGTCGCCAGGACAGGTTTGGGAACCACTGGCATAGTGGATGCCATCATCTTGGCGTATGAGTCCCAAGGTGAACCCTGTCCCCCCGGACTGCGAGCTCACTCCACAAGTAGTGTTGCCGCTTCTTCGGCGTTGACGCAGGGTGCCTCGCTGACAGATGTCTGTAGAGCAGGCTGGGCGACACCTAATACGTTTGCTAGATTCTATAGCCTACGTGTCGAACCGGTTGCTTCCCGTGTGCTCTCTTCTCATAGAAGCCAGTAACACCACCGTGAGCCACGGTTCAGTGTCGGCTTGCTGCGCCATTCCCCTCCTACGGACCGGATACGTGCGCCATTTTGCTCCAGTTGAATTACCTTATCCGGAACCTGTTGAGCTCCTCCGCACCCCTCCAACGTCGGACGTGGCGGAACGTCCGGTGTTACGCCTACCACTCGTATGCAGTGCGGAACCCGTGTTAGGCTGGGTCCATATGTTGCGGTCCCTACGGCGACCCCATATGTGTATTCTTCCACGATACGGCTCCCCAAGGTGAGCCCGTGTCTTTCCCTTGGCAGAGTCCTGCCGTCACTGTAAATCGGTGTTGTCTCCCCCCTCTCTAGGCTGGAGCCACCCCAGTGATATTCCATATGTTATACTGCCCGGTCCTCCGCCCAGTTCATATGCGTATTCCCCCCCTTCATATGCGTATTCATATGCGTATTCCTTTCGGGTTGGTTGGGCTTCCTCAGCGTCCCTTCCTTCCGATGTTGGGCACGCTTTCCCAGTGTTACCAAGTCTAACTGAGTGGGTCTTGTGGAACAGCAGCGACTTCCTGGCCTAAGCCCTGTCCTTTTCCGCTAAAACGTCGGGAGGATCAGAAGGCTTTTGTCTAGGCACTGGAAGGTGGCAGCGTTAGTGGCGTGTTCAAAGGGTGATCCCATTTCAGTCGACCGTCGACTACGTCTGACGTTATCGACTGAAAGGGAACGTCCTGGTTGCGTATGCAACCCACCATTCCCTGAAGGAGGGAACGGAGGACGTAGTCCCCTTGCCACTACCGCTGGACCACCGCTGACTCCGAGTTACGCTCGGCTCCTCAGCGAAAAGCAAATGGTGCGTGCATCTACTTCCGTATTTATACCCGCGCTGCGGGGCGAAGTGTGAGATGCAGATCTCGCACGCCAATGTGTATTGGCTCGTTCAATAATACTTGAAGACAATAGGCTCCCTGGCGTGATCCCATTTCAGTCGACCGTCGACTACGTCCTCCGTTCCCTCCTTCAGGGAACGGTGGGTTGCATACGCAACCAGGACGTTAATGTCACGTTTGATCAATTCACATTCTCTCTCTCGTCTTGTGTGCTGTGTGTGTGTGCGTTTAGTGTGGGCGTGGTCACTGATCACTTCTGATCAGCAGCGCCAGCTGGTTTCACTTTGTATGTGGCTTTATATGTTCAGTAACTGGTGTCTCATGTTGTCAGATCATTGTTCGTCTCCGGTGTGTTCCTGTTCTTCGTGTCGTTGCTGAGTGGATTCCCGTTCGTCGTGCTGTCGTTCCTGGTTGGATTGTTATCGTTTCGTGTTCTGGATTACCTTCACTGGACTTCCACACGCGGTCACGGATACTCACCACGGGATCACCGAGCACCTTCACCGAGGACATCACCAGCACTGCACCACCTGCTCACCTGGGTCCCTGCGCCACTGTTCCATCTGTGTTGTGCCGTCTCGACCCCAGTGTGTCTGTTCTGACCGTTCTGCTATCTGTTCTTCAATAAAGCGTTTATTGCATTTGCATCCGGTGTCGTTCCAGTATGTCACAGAATGATCTGACCTCAACGGATGCAGCAAGCGCATCAGGCTGGGACAACTTCGCTGCCAACAGCATCGCCAGGATGGACCAACAAGAGGAGGGCATCACGAACATGGGTCGAGCGGTTCAAGCACTTGTGGCGCAGGTGTCCGAGCTCACCCAACAACTACAACTTCTCAGGGTTCCCACTGCGCCGCCCACACCTCCCGTTCAACCCACACCTCCAGAAGGATGGAATCGTCGTGAGCCGCGTTTACCCACACCTGAAGGTTATACAGGTGAGCCGGAATTCTGCAGAGCATTTTTAACCAGATGCTCTATGCACTTTTCGTTACAGCCGCAGACATTCGCCCAAGAACAATCCAAGGTGGCATTTGTGTTAACCCTATTGTCTGGCAAGGCTGCACTTTGGGGAACGGCGGTGTGGGAGAACCAAGATCCATGCTGCGCCTCGTTCCTGGCACTCTCGGAGGAAATGAAGAGAGTCTTCGATCGGGCTGTGGCGGGTAGGGAGGCGGCCAGACTACTCGCCGATCTGCGCCAGGGAGACCGCTCGGTGTCGGAATATTCCATCCAATTCCGCACCCTGGCCGCAGAGTGCCAATGGAACGAGGAGGCGCAGTGGGACCGTTTCCTGCATGGGCTGGCTGACCGTGTCCAAGATGAGATCTACATGTTGGACTTACCCGCGAGACTGAACGGACTCATTGAATTGGCTCTTCGGGTCGACGCTCGGCTGAGCAGGAGGAGTCGGGTCGTCCAGAATCGTCATTTCTTCAGCACAGAGAGTGCACGCACCGTCAGCGAGGACACGGTCAGCCCCGTCACCGATCACGAGCCCATGCAGGTGGGCAGAGCTCGGCTTTCCCGGGAGGAGAGAGAAAGGCGGAGATCCCAAAGACTTTGTTTATACTGTGGTAAACCGGGGCATTTCGTCAACTCATGCCCGGTAAAAGAGCAAGCCCGATAGTATCAGTGAGGCTACTATCGGGTGGGATCTCCGCCGAGAAGACCTCATCATCTACTCTCCTTCCGGTAAGGCTCAGGTGGGCAACTCACTTTCACGACACCAAGGCTTTACTGGACTCTGGGGCAGAAGGTAATTTTCTGGACATTAAACTTGCTAAACAACTTCTCATCCCCTTTTCTCCCCTCAAACGCAAGATCTCCGTCAACGCCCTTACTGGTCAAGAACTTCCTAACATTTCGCACGTTTCTGGACCCATCACACTCACTACATCTGGCAACCACACTGAAACTATAACATTTTTTCTCATTGATTCACCCATTGCACCAGTAGTACTCGGACATCCCTGGCTTACACTTCACAACCCCAGAATTGATTGGGGTCAGAATTCTGTGTCTGCGTGGAGTAATAAGTGTCATGAGTCTTGTCTCGTATCTGCGTGTTCGTCTGTACCTGTTTCTGTGTTTCAGGAGGAGGAGGTGAATTTGTCTAACGTGCCCAAGGAGTACCTGGATCTGAGAGAAGTGTTCAGTAAGTCTCGTGCTGCTTCTCTACCTCCGCATCGTCCTTACGACTGTGCCATAGATTTAGTGCCAGGTGAGTCTCCGCCTAAGGGCAAGTTATGTTCACTTTCTATACCAGAAAGGGAGGCTATGGATAAATATATTTCTGATTCTCTAGCATCCAAGTTCATTCGCCCTTCCTCATCTCCAGCGGGGGCAGGGTTCTTTTTTGTGGGGAAGAATGGATGGATCTTTGCGACCTTGTATTGATTACCGGGGGTTGAACAACATCACGGTAAAGAACACTTACCCTTTGCCGTTGATGTCTTCAGCTTTCGAGAGGTTGCAGGGAGCATCCATCTTCACAAAATTGGATTTACGTAACGCTTATCATTTGGTCCGCATAAGGAGGGGCGATGAGTGGAAGACCGCGTTTAATACCCCTAGGGGGCACTTTGAATATTTGGTCATGCCGTTCGGGCTGTCCAACTCCCCAGCGGTCTTCCAGGCACTCGTCAATGACGTGCTGAGAGATATGGTTGACCAGTTCATATATGTTTACCTGGATGACATATTGATTTTTTCATCTTCTCTCCAGGAGCATGTTCAGCAGGTCAGACGAGTGCTTCAGAGGTTGCTAGAGAATGGGCTTTTTGTCAAGGCGGAGAAATGCGTTTTTCATGCACAGTCGGTTTCCTTCTTAGGTCACATCGTCTCGTCTGAGGGAATGCGTATGGATCCTGACAAGGTTAAGGCTGTGATAGATTGGCCAAGTCCAGATTCCCGTAAGGCCCTACTGAGGTTTCTGGGGTTTGCCAATTTTTATCGGCGTTTTATTCGCAACTACAGCCAACTAGCCGCGCCTCTGACTGCCTTGACCTCCCCCAGAACGACGTTCAGGTGGTCCGATGCAGCCCAGGCCGTATTCGTCAAACTCAAGAGCCGCTTCGTTTCAGCTCCCATTCTTGTCGCCCCTGATCCATCACGTCAGTTCGTGGTGGAGGTCGACGCGTCAGAGGTGGGGGTAGGAGCAGTTCTTTCTCAACGCTCTTCCTCAGACGACAAGATGCATCCTTGCGCGTTTTTATCCCATCGTTTATCTCCTGCCGAACGCAACTATGACATAGGTAACAGAGAGTTGTTGGCAGTCAAGTTAGCGCTGGAGGAGTGGCGTCACTGGTTAGAAGGGTCAGGGGTACCTTTTATTGTTTGGACTGATCACAAGAATCTAGAATACATTAGAACTGCTAAAAGACTCAACTCTAGGCAGGCTCGCTGGGCACTGTTTTTCGGACGTTTTGACTTTTCTCTCTCGTACTGCCCGGGTTCCAAAAACATCAAAAACCGACTCATTATCTCGTATTTTTGATCAGACCGAACGCCCGTCTACTCCCGAGCGTATTTTACCAGAGACTTTTGTTGTCTCCGCTCTCAGGTGGGAGATCGAATCGAGGGTCATGTCGGCCTTAGAAGGGGTAACGCCTCCGCCCGAGTGCCCACCGAACCGTTTATTCGTACCAGAGGGGAATCGGTCCGAAGTTATTCAGTGGGGACATTCTTCCAGCATAGCGTGTCATCCAGGAGTTAACCGCACCAGTTTTTTGGTAAGACAACGATTCTGGTGGCCCATGATGGCTCGTGACATCCACAATTTTGTATTGGCTTGCTCGGTTTGCGCCACTGGTAAGACTTCCAATCGACCTCCAGATGGGTTACTCCAACCATTGTCAGTCCCTTCGAGACCCTGGTCCCACATCGCTCTAGATTTTGTTACCGCCCTCCCGCCCTCCCAGGGCAAGACAGTCATTTTGACTGTCGTGGACCGGTTCTCGAAGGCGGCTCATTTCATTCCCTTGCCCAAATTACCCTCAGCCAAGGAGACAGCGGTTACAGTCATAGATCACGTCTTTCGACTTCATGGCCTCCCGATAGACGTGGTCTCTGACAGGGGTCCCAAGTTTGTGTCCAAATTTTGGCAAGAATTCTGTAGATTACTGGGGGTGACTGTCAGTCTATCTTCGGGGTTTCATCCCCAGAGCAATGGACAAACCGAGAGAGTGTTGCGATGTTTGGTGTCCAAGAATCCTTCCTCCTGGAGCCAACAACTCTCGATAGTGGAGTACGCCCACAATTCGTTGCCAGTGTCATCCACGGGCCTCTCGCCGTTTGAATGTAGTTTAGGTTACCAGCCACCAGTTTTTACCAGTATGGAGTCCGAGGTCGCGGTCCCCTCCGCTCATGCGTATGTCCAGAGGTGTCACCACACCTGGAATAGAGCCCGTGAGACTCTCCTCCAGGCTGGGAAGCGCACCAAGGCCAAGGCCGATCGCCACAGGACAAAGCCCCCCGTATACGTCGTAGGTCAAAAAGTGTGGCTTTCAACTAAGAATATTCCTCTCCGATCCGTGTCTAATAAACTTGCCCCCAAATTCATTGGTCCGTTCCCTGTCACCAAGATCATTAGTCCGGTGACAGTCCGCCTCAAACTTCCTCCGGCGTACAGGAGAATTCATCCCGCCTTCCATGTTTCCAAAATAAAACCTGTGTTTTACGCACGTATTAATCCGCCAGTCCCGGTTCCCCCACCGCCGCGTCTCGTAGACGGGGAACCAACGTATTCGGTAAATCGTATTCTGGACTCGAGAAGGAGGGGACGCGGATTTCAATACCTGGTGGACTGGGAAGGTTACGGTCCGGAGGAGAGAAGTTGGGTACCTGCTAGAGACATCCTGGATCACTCTCTGATCGATGATTACAATCGACAGGTAAGGAGTCCTGGGGACGCCAGGAGGCGTCCCTAGGGGAGGGGGTACTGTCACGGGATCACCGAGCACCTTCACCGAGGACATCACCAGCACTGCACCACCTGCTCACCTGGGTCCCTGCGCCACTGTTCCATCTGTGTTGTGCCGTCTCGACCCCAGTGTGTCTGTTCTGACCGTTCTGCTATCTGTTCTTCAATAAAGCGTTTATTGCATTTGCATCCGGTGTCGTTCCAGTATGTCACAATTAAGCTGCATTGCTTTGACATTGTGGAACATAGAATAATAGAAACAAAATGTATTATCCTTTTTACCCTTATCAATCTAAATTAATCTACAGCTAAATATAGGAGACTTTGAGATTTTACTGGGACGTCACGTTTATTTTTCATTTTTCTTTATTTAAATTTTGTTTTTCTATATTTAAATTTCATTTTTATTTATTTAAATCTACCCTACTTTGTCAGTGAGAAAATATAATAAGACTACCTTATTAAAAATATTGCTAAAGTTAAAAGACGTGTGTGTGTGTGTGTGTGTGTGTTTTATATCACTAGCGCAGTGTCCGTTCTCGGAGCATATACGTAGGCTATGCCCTGCATGCGTGAGGCACGCCGCTTCTTTATTTAAATCTACCCTACTTTGTCAGTAATTTGTTAGTGAGCAAAATATTAGACTACCTTATTAAAAATATTGCTTAAGTTAAAATACCTGTGTGTGTGTGTGTGTGTGTTATATCACTAGCGCAGTGTCCGTTCTCGGAGCATATATGCCCTGCATGCGTGAGGCGTGCCGCTTCTTTATTTAAATCTACCCTACTTTGTCAGTAATTTGTTAGTGAGAAAAATATTAGACTACCTTATTAAAAATATTGCTTAAGTTAACAGACCTGTGTCTGTTTTATATCACTAGTGCAGTGTCCATTCTCGGAGCATATAAGCTCTGCTCGCGCGTATCCGGCTCGCACTGTTCTGTAGTTTATTAAAAGTTTATTAATTCTGAACGTGTCGCGTCTTGCCTGTCTATCTATATTGCACCAAATATGACACTGCGCTCCCTTGTGAAGTCGTTTGGATGAACGGTTCTCAAAATAATCGGATAATAATGACGGATAAGGATTTAAAATGTGAAAAAAAATAAAACTGGCAAAAAATTCAAATTTTAGGACTTTCTATACTTATTAGAGTGTTGTGTATGTAATGTAATTTGTAATTAACTAGTGGTCGACCGATATGGGTTTTTTGATGGCCGATGCCGATATCTTAGAGAGCAGGGTGGCCGATGGCCGATATAAAGCCGATATATATATATATATATACATACACACACTGTCACGGTTGGTAAATCCTATGTCTTCTTCTTGTCTCGTGTATCTGTTGTTGTCTGTGTGTGCGCTGATCAGAGGGGCGTGTCCGCTCATCAGCGCTCGTTCAGCAATCACTCATTACCTCATCACCAGCTGCAGTCTATCCATTCCTGTGTATATATTCTCATACACTTCTCATCTCCATTGTCAGATCGTTGTTTGTTGGTGTTCGGTGTTGATCCCTCTTCGTTTCCAGTCTCAGTCCTTCATTGTTCCTGTCGTGTTTCCCGTGGATGTCCTGGATTCGTTGTGTTGATCGTCACTCTCACCTCTCTTGCACCTGGTTTTCATCTGACCATTGGAGTCCCTGCGCCGCTAGCCTGCTGCCCTGGGAACCTCTCATATTGACTTCCATTTAATAAACAGAGTGTTTACTTGCAATTGCTTCCGAACTTTATTCGTTACACACACTTTATTTTATATAAATCAATATTTAATAAATTTGATAAATTTAATACATATTTAAAAATCTTTAAAATAAACATGCTTAGGCCCTATACTTTAGATGGCAACTTCTTGAATATGCAATCCTATTACAGAATTTTTCACAAATAAAGTAATTGTTTAAAAATATATGAATATGTGAATAAAAAGGAAGTAAACACTGTAATGCTGCGTTCACACCGGACGCGAATAGCGCGTCAAATTCGCGCCTACCGCGTCTAGTTATACGCTCGACCACTTTGAATCCATTCGCGCGTCAATTTCGCTTCAAACTTTAGTTTTTTTACGCGCGTCAATTTCGCTCTTGACGCGCGAATGGATTCAAAGTGGTCAAGCGTATAACTAGATGCGGTAGGCGCGAATTTGACGCGCTATTCGCGAAAGAGCGAAATTGACGTCACAATCGAAACCCGTTGGCGGCCAACTGGCGGCCAGTTGGCGGCCAACTGAAACTTTTTTATGTTGATCGAGCATTCACCGAGAGAGTCACGGCTCTGTATTTGCTCTGGAGAGCAGAACGGCGGCGTAGGGGTAATCGTCGCCGTATTTGTGTCCACCTGACCTTTCGACCCAGTGTGGTGAGTTTCACCATTTGCTCGCTCCAGGAGCTGCGCCTGGATGACGGCCGCTTTCAGCGGTACTACCGCCTGTCCCGCGCCCAGCTTGATGACCTGTTGTCCCGCATCGGAGCGAGGATCACCCTCGCCCTCATCCACCTAATCCGTCATTTATTTTTGTTTTGATGAAGGAGCCAGCCTCCAAAAGTGATTAATCTGTCCTGTGATTTTTCTGTCTCTCACACACAACACTGTCCAGACATGAACTTATAATGCAGTATGTTTGTCTTCACATTATAATAATATTTAATATAATCTAGATATGGAATAAATAGCATTCAATACAAAATGAATGTCTATCTATTGAAATCAAGTTTTATGTGATAAAATAGTTGCTTTGTTGTGCATTAGAACCATTACAAAATAATGTATTGAAGCATCCAGATACTTCACCACGTGACAGCAGCAAGCAGCTAGGCTCCTGATTGGTTAACGTGGCGCGAATTGACGCCAAAGTTCAGATTTTTCAACTCGGGCGGCAGACGCGAATTCGCATCAAACGCATGAATGCACAAAATGCACCATTCACGCGTAACGCGCCAGACGCTCAATTCGCGCCATTCGCGCGAACTTAACACGCGAATGAGGCGTATTCGCTTCTACCGCGCCGCGCTCCACGCCTCATTCGCGCCGCAGGAATTTTTTACGCGCGTAACACGTCTTTGCATTGACTTAACATTGAAATCACTCGTGCCTGACGCGCTATTCGCGTCCGGTGTGAACGCAGCATAACAGGGCACTCAGTAATCTGGTAATTAATCAGTAACCACTGATAATCATATTTTTTCAAATAAAGAGTTTTTTTTGTACTTTGACTTTTGACAAGGTAACGCTAATTTTACATACAGCACACAGTGAAAACGACATGAATATGACACAGTGGGCCACTGGATATAGCACAGCATATTCTAAAATGAAGGATTTAAAGTGTTTCGATAGAGTCTCCTGTGAAGCTGATCTGTTCACTCATGTTTATGCAGGCTACAAATGCACACTTCACAAGATATCACAGCTGGATTCGATTAAATCTGCAAGGTTTGTGAAATGAAATGTTTATTAGATATTCAGAGATTTGTTTAAATGATGTAGATGCGCATTTGCTGAATGTTGACGGTAAATGAGAAAGTATTTTAGGCTGATTGTTTGCCTTTTCGGTTACAAATAATATAAAAGCAAACGAATTACTTTTTCGCATACCATTTACTTTCTTTGACCAGTTCTGTAGCCACCGGTTCTGTCTAACAAAGTATTAGATCTGACTGACAGAGATCATAATGAAGACGGAGAATGTGAGTGAGCGCTGTGTGATCAGCCGCTGCGTTCTCTCCTGGTGCTGGTGTTCTCAACGCCGCCCGTCAAAATAAAAGTCTGCAGCGCCGTCAAAATAAAAGTCCCGCTTCCAACACATCGGCCAATCAGAAGAACTTAACGGCCGATGCCGATATTTTATTGGCGATATATCGGTCGACCACTATAATTAAACATTTTTTATTTGGTGAATCAGATATTTTTCCCCATGAAAATGTCATTCCTGGGTAATGTAATGAATTTTTAAATTTATTACATTGCTACCATTGTTGGCATATACAAATGTACTATATATCCATAATTGGAGCTCAACAAACAATTAGTGCTCGGAAAACTACATTTTAATAATAATTAATATAATCAATTTGGTATTTCATATAGACATGGGCTCATTTTTGGCTGCTGATAACTCAACATTCAGAACCAAATTTAAAAAAAAGCTGGGAAATGTTTAAAAATGTTTTCCAATAAAGTAAATAAGACTTGTTTTATCCTTAACTCAACAAAAAAACTGAATTGTGTAATCTAACAAATACGGGTTAAATTAATTTCCTGTGGCATTGTTAGCCGGAATGACATACTGTGAGACGGAAGGATATTCTGCAATATGTTTCAGGATTACCATGAAAACCATCCTCGGTATCATTTTTCCTTCCAAAACTCAAACTTGAAACAAAGTAAGAAACACTAAAACTTTTTTTAAATCGTGTAAGGACTGGACGGGGGGTGAATCTGAATAACTAAATACATCCTAGCTAAAATCCCAAAGCCTTCAGGCCCAAAAAGCCTGGATGTAAATTAACATACATACACACACACACACACACAACCACACACGCATCCCCCACAAGTGAAGCCCGCTCAGGACAGAGCGTGGTGTCCAGTTACGAGACATTTTTATGACTGACTGGAATGTCCCAAAGAAGGTGATTCTAAAGAGAAAGAAACTTCTCTTTTTAGACATTTAACCAGATATATTCGATGTGTTTTTATGTGTGTCCATTTGCCCATGTCACATTGGAATGACTATGATTTTATCGTAGCTTAAAGTGAATTATAAATACCTTCATTATGCATTTTAAATATAACTGTCTATTCCCATAACTTGTACACATAGTTCTGGACACCTCCAGAATGCTTTCGGTGTGATCAATCAGAATACGTACAGTAATAAACAATGTTTTAAACTTTGCCAACTAATGTTTAACCAAATCAATTTGTGGCAAGTTTGGTCTCGATAAACTCCAATCTTCATTCCCCATTTGTTAATTGACATTACATTTTGCTAAACTTTGTGACACATTAGTATTATAAGAATTGTGAAGATTCTTCTCTTAAACACCCAATGAAACTAGAGATTTAAATGCCTGGTTATAAGACAAAGGGTCATAAAATCTCCCTCCAAAGGGACAGCTCCTGATTGGACCCTCTTCCAAAAGAAGGCGGAAACGTCAGGTCTTCAAAATGACTGAATACCAGTTTATCCCTCTCTTACCCTCTTGTCCTCGTGTCATAATGTAACGTCTCGCCTCCGGGCGAGCTCTTCGCCTTTCTTTTATTTGTTTCGAGTTTAGTTTGTGTTTTTCAGTCTTAGATAAGTCTCCGTGTTTAATTCCAATCGACGTGTGAAAAGAACACCGCGTGACATATCTCTTCAGCAAATCCATCTACAAGGGACCTTTAAACAAGCGCGCGCTCGCTTTGAAGGAGAAACACGCGCACGTGACCACGTGACGCGCCGGACCGAGAGACACACACGCTTCTTCACAAGCCATGCAAAGAGTTACCTGTCCAAGTCCGTGTTTTATCACGCTTTAAGATTTGTTGAAGTCTTGTTGTCTCTCAAAGTCCGTTGTCTATGTGAATTTGCTATTTAGAAAGGTCCTTGGGTCTTTCTAAACTCCCTCTTGCATTCCTGCAACTCTCTACATTTCCTCTCTCTCTCTGTCTCTATGCATTTCTCGTTCATTGATGCCTTCTCGTGTTTTGTTGTTTATTATGTTTGTAAATACATATATCCCATGAAACCGTAGTAAATACATAAGTAGTTCTGCCTTATTAAATTCATTATATTCATTTGATTGATGTACTGCCTTTTTGCTCATTTTCAAGTCCCTTAAGTGTCAAAAGATCTTATAGCAACAAGCTTACAAATTAAATATACTTTAAAGAGTATGTGTTTATAGGGCAGGAAACCCAATTCTTGTGGCCACATAATTGCTTTTCCTGAAATCCTATAAAGTAAGATGATATTGTGGATTCCCACAAATATAAGTCTGACAATTGAGCTAATTAATTTAGCCTGTTTTGTAGGACGTGGTCCGTGTAGTTAATTGCAATCAACTTGTGGTTAAGTGCAGGGATACACAGACGTGCATGCAGGTAAAATGACATATCATCCCTTATCGGGAGATTTATTAACATGTGAGACTGATCTAATCCAAACATGTATGAATAATTATTAATTACCAATTATTAATTATGATATGCAAATTCCCCACGGATTAGATCCGCCCCTGAGTCTTTACAATCGTTAAAAACGTGTCAATCAACATTTTTTTTTATGTAAATTGATTAATTCAGCGAACACTTAAATGCAACAGCATTTCACACATTTTGTGATAAAACATTAACATATTTTCTAAATAAATCTATAAATGCTTTATTCTTGATTTAAAAGCATATCTATAATGTTTAATAATTGTATTTTCATACTTTATTATTTATCAATTTATCATTTCTAAATGAAGTATTGCATTATTTACAAACCAGTTATGTAGGAACTGTCAAAGGTTCATAAGATCACTTAGAAAGTGTATGTAAATGATTAATAAACTATTAAAAATGTACATTCTTACATAATGATTATTTAGACATATAGTAATAGTTACTTAGTGTGTTAGTAAATGCTTTATTTACATGTACTTCTACTGTAATTCAGGGTTAATTCAAGTTGGTATAAAGCATTTAGTAGTGGTCAGTTAACTATTTTGTGAGCTCATCTAAAGTGAGGACTAGTTATGCCTTGTAAAGCATTTATAAAGGAGATTTAAAGGCTCAGTTATCTTCTAAACAGAAAAAGTAAACAAACACAACACAGTGATTCAGAACATAGACATATTTAACTGAGTCTTTAAATCTCCTTTATAAATGCTTTACAAGGCATAACTAGTCCTCACTTTAGATGAGCTCACAAAAATAATTAACTGACCACTACTGCTTTATAACTACTTGAATTAACCCTGAATTACAGTAGAAATACATGCTAATAAAGCATTTACTAACACACTAAGTAAATATTACTATATGTCTAAATAATGTTTTTTATAAGATGTCTTTATAACTACCTGAATTTACTACATTTACTCACACTTTCTAAGTGATCTTATGAATCACTTATCAACTCCCAAATAACTGGTTTGTAAATAATGCTATAGAGGGTATGCACGTGACCTTACCGTTGGCCGGAGTGACAGCGGTTACGCCCACTAAGTGGCAAAAAGACTGAGCGGCAGCATTGGTTTTCAGCGTGAATGCTGCAGAAAAACACACAAAACGCGTCTAAAACGGGAAAGAGCTTTGAGACTGACTGTACAAGTAGATTTGACAAGAAATATGAGGTATATTTTTACAGACTACCTAAAGCTACAGAACAGAGAAGCAAATAGATTGCTGCAATTCATAGAAACAACTGGACTCCAGGCAGCGAAAGGTGGATTTGCAGTTATCATATTTGTGTCAATATGCTGAATTTAGTGGTAAAATCATTCTCTATATATTGTATTGTTATATATTGCAGTGACAACACATCAATCAAATATTTACCACTGTATATTCTGTATAATTTGACATTTTTAAATAAACACTGACAAAAAACTATACAAGTTTTTAGTCTAGACGATATGATGATATATATAACATTGATAAGTGATCACCTGGATTTAGACCTGCCTTGTATTTATATAAAGCGTTCACAGGCAAATTTGCTGTAACGTTATGTATTTCCCCGGTGTCAATAAATGTTAGGAAAAACGATTCCTGGCTGCATGTCAATATCCATGGATCACTGGATCTTTAGTAAGTTGTAAGGAACACTATATTGAGTCCAATCTTTAGTTTAAACTGATAATCGTTTGTTTTACTTGCGTTTTCTCAGTTTCCCCTATTAAATCCAGTCACGCAGCAGCTCTTCTGCCACTCAGTCCGGCTGAGGGGGACGTGTTCCGGCGGGAAAGTGACGTTAATGCATTCCCTCTATACTTCATTTAGAATTTATAAACTGATCATTAACAAAGTATGAAAATACAAATATTAAACACATTATAGATATGCTTATAAATCAAGAATAAAGCATTTATAGCTGTATTTATAAACTACTTATTAATGTCTATTAACTTAAGCCATAAAATAGCCATAGAAAATATCTAACAAATCAGGCTATGTAGTGTAAAAACATTCAGATTACTGCTACTATAAAAGCGGTGAAAATCTAAGATATATATCGCGCTTTAAACGTTTATTAGATTGTTATTATTATAATTAATCCAGAATGTATGCCTGTTTGCAGTGCACAAAAAACATATCTAAATAAATCTGCACATTTCGGTTCAAACTTCAGTGTCCTAAAATGGCGTCTGGCGCTAATTTTATCTAGCTAACATTACGTGGTTCTCAACTCCAGTCCTCGGGACCCGCTGCTCTGCTCATTTTTTTGTATGTCTCTCTTATCTGACACACTCAGTTCAGTTCATGGAGTCTCTTCTAACGAGCTGATGATCTGAATCAGGTGCGTTACATAAATACAAAATGTGCAGAGCAGTGGGTCCCGAGGACTGGAGTTGAGAACCTAGCTTACATAACTTTAGCCAGCTAACGTTAGATTATTTAATAGAGTCAGCTAACATACCTAAACGTCATTTCAGTCATGCTTCTAACGTCTTTTTAATAGTATAATAATTACTTACCAGTAAGCCCAAAGACTGCAGAGAAGGCCACCAGACTTTTTAACCGCGAAGCAGAGAGCGCGCCCGCGAATACACGCGCACATGCGCATGCGTGTGCCGTTTCAGTGTCATGACCTTCTTAGTTTTATATTTCACAGTTCTTTTTTATTTCAGTGACAAACACATTTTATTTATCTATCTATAAATAACATTTGTCATGTTCTCTCTTGCGCCAAACAATTTCACACGATAGGTAATAATAAATAATTAAAGCTGCAAGCAGCATTTAGCGGTGTTCAAGCAGTTAAGGCCTTTAAGGCCGTTAAGCACAAAAGCATCAAAAGACATTAAGTTTTATGTAGCAAGCATTTAACCACTGACATCATAGATGGAATAGACCATGCTTTAGCATGATTTACCATGATATACCACATTTCAGTTTGATTTTTCTTGATTTACCATGTTCCAGTATGATTTACCATGTTCCAGTATGATTTACCATGTTCCAGTATGATTTACCATAGTTTACCATGATATACCAAGTTCTAGTATGATTGACCATGATTTACCCTGTTCTAACATGGTTTACCAGAATTGAACACATTCTAGTATGATTTAATATGATTCTAACATGGTTTACCATAATTTACCATGATTTATCTTAGTTTACCTTGATTTACCATGTTATAGGATGATTTACCATGATATAGCACATTCTAGAATGATTTACCAGGATTCTAGCATTTTTTTTCATTTACCTTATTTACTACGATTTACCATGTTTCTGGCGTTATTTACCATGATTTACCACGTTGATAGACATTATGTGAAGCATCAGAACAATTGAAGTGATACACTCTGACAAAATATGATTGTGTTATAATAGTAATTGTTATATAAGTGATTTATTATTGTCTATATATGTGACCTGATCCAGCAAAATGAGTCACAGTGACCCAAATTTAAAAATTGAGATTTTGGTATTAATGGAAAGAGGAGACCATAAGCTTTCAATTGATATCCTAGTCAAAGTCATACCTTGAATGGTTGTAAAGATATACACATTTGAATAATGGTCGTCTGCCCTCTTTTTCCAATTGAAAACCTGAGAAAATCGCCTTTAAAGTTTTTTGCCCGTTTTTTGTTCATATCTTTCAAAATCCATTACATTTAAAGGGATAAACTATTTATTTTACAGCTTAATTTGACCAAAGACATTAATATATAAATGCTATTAAACCAGGCTGAAGCTCAAATTATTTTAAAAGTTTTTATTTGAATAAATAATTTAACAGTAGGCCTACCTTTTACAAAAATGTAGTCTATGCAATCATATCTTAGTGTAGGCTAGTTGACAATAACAGCGTAACAAATTCATAACGGAGATACCAACAGTTAAATATTGGGTTAATCAAACACATTGTAATGGATTCTCCTTGCAGATAAATAGCTACACTCATTCACCTTTGTCAATCACGTTATGTCAATCACGCGTGCACACTACGAAACTTTCATCCGTTATATAAAAACAATCGTAAGTTTTTCGCATCCGTAGCAAGCAGTTTGAATGGTGTTTTGACAATTCGGAGCCACCGAATCAATACGAAAAAACGCATACGAAAAAAAACGTCTCGGTTACATATGGTAACCCTCGTTCCCTGAGGGAGGGAACGGAGACGTAGGTCATGACTGACCAATAGGAATCTCGCTAGAGAGGCCAATCTACTTCGAGTGAAACTAAAAACAAGCCAATACACATTGGCGTGCAATCATTTGCATCAGCTGCGCGCCCTCGTTAGCGCGGGTATAAACGAGCAGCTGGTGCGATTGCACACTAGTTTTTTGCTGAGGAGCCAAGCCTGAGAAGCTGGCCGCCGCGGCGGGCGGCAGCGGATGTGGCGACGGGACCTACGTCTCCGTTCCCTCCCTCAGGGAACGAGGGTTACCATATGTAACCGAGACGTTCCCTATCGGTCAGTCACTACAACGTAGGTCATGACTGACCAATAGGAATCCCTACCAAAGCGCCACAGCCGCTGCACCCCATCCAGCGCCCCCGTGCAAGCCTCTACACCTTCTTGCCTGGAAGGACGATAGGCGGAGGCTTACACAGAGTGAGTCTGACACTGTTGTTCCGTAATAACCCATACAGTGAGATATTGGATAACACTGGGAAAGCGTGCCCTTTCTGTTTAGGAAGGAACGCTGCGGAAGCCACTTCTTCAAAGAGTTATGTGGAAATGCATATGGACTAGCCGAAGGCTGTACTGCATATGAAATAATGGGTGACTTAGCCCAAGGGAAAGACACGGGCTTCCGATAGGAGCAGCCGTGGAATATACACATATGGGATCCCCGTAGGGTCACACAAATGGAACCCAGCCAGGTCCGGTTCTCAAGGATTCAGCGGATAAGGGCCTGGCGCCGGACGCTCCGCCAAGTCCGGGCCGAGGGGTTTTGGAGGACTCAACAGGTTTTACTCTGGAGCAATAAGGGTGCACAGTAGGGTGCAGCAAGCCGACAGAGCCAGACCTCTCAGTGCTTCTACCCGTCTAGGGTGAGAACACGGGAGGATACCGGCTCTACACGTAGGCTATAGTATCTAGCGAACGTGTTAGGTGTCGCCCAGCCCGCAGCTCTACAGATATCTGTTAGCGAGGAGCCACGTGCCAGCGCCCAGGAGGATGCAATGCCTCTCGTGGAGTGTGCATGCAACCTGAGCGGGCAGGGCACGCCTTGTGCTTGGTAAGCCAAGGCGATGGCATCCACTATCCAGTGGGCCATCCTCTGCTTGGAGACAGCCTTTCCCTTCTGCTGGCCTCCGTAACAGACAAAGAGCTGGTCTGAGGTCCTGACGCTTTGAGTTCTGTCCACGTACATACGCAGAGCGCGAACGGGACAGAGCAAAGCCAGGGCTGGGTCTGCCTCCTCCAAAGGCAGCGCTTGCAGGTTCACTACCTGGTCTTTGAAGGGAGTGGTAGGAACCTTGGGCACATAGCCAGGCCGGGGTCTTAGTACCACGTGGCTGTCACCCGGCCCGAACTCTAGGCACGATTCGTCGACCGAAAATGCGTGCAGGTCTCCTACCCTCTTGACAGAGGCCAGTGCAACCAGCAGCAAAGTCTTCATGGAAAGAAGCTTTAAGTCTACTGACTGCAGAGGCTCAAAGGGAACATCCTGAAGTGCTCGAAGCACCAGGGAAAGATCCCAAGAGGGTATGGAGGGGGGTCGAGGAGGATTTAATCGTCTCGCCCCCCTAAGAAACCTGACGACCAGGTCGTGCTTTCCCACTGCTTTGCCATCTATGTGGTCGTGATAAGCTGAAATAGCGGCAGCATGTACTTTGAGGGTGGAGGGAGACAGTCTACGCTCCAACCCCTGCTGCAAGAAGGAAAGCACAGACCCTATCGGACATCTTCGGGGGTCTTCTCGGGAGAAGAACACCACTTGACGAACAGGTTCCACTTCAGGGCGTAAACACGTCTCGTGGACGGCGCCCGTGCTGAAGTGATGGTGTTAAGTACCTCAGGGGGTAAGTCACCTAAAACCTCCGCGTCCCGTCCAGGGACCAGACATGGAGTTTCCAGAGGTCTGGACGCGGGTGCCATAGGGTGCCCCGTCTCTGAGTCAGAAGGTCCTTCCTCAGAGGAATGGGCCAGGGAGGGACTGTCACAAGGAGCATGAGTTCTGGGAACCAAGTCCGGGTGGGCCAATAGGGAGCCACCCGAACGACCTGCTCCTCGTCCTCCCTGACTTTGCACAGTGTCTGCGCAAGTAGGCTCACTGGGGGAAACGCATATTTGCGAAGGCCCCGGGGCCAGCTGTGTGCCAGTGCGTCCGTGCCGAGTGTTCCCTCGGTCAGGGAGTAAAACAGCTGGCAGTGGGAGGTCTGAGGAGGCAAACAGGTCTACCTGAGCCTCCCCGAACTCTCTCCAGATCAGCTGAACCGCCTGGGGGTGGAGTCGCCATTCTCCCGGGAGCACAGCTCGTGATAGCTCGTCGGCCACACGGTTGAGCAAGCCGGGGACATACATGGCTCGAAGCGACCTCAGATGCTTCCGACTCCAGAGGAGGAGATGGCGGGCGAGTTGCGACATGCGACGGGAGCGTAGACCACCTTGTCGGTTGATGTACGCAACGGTCGCAGTGTTGTCCGTACGGACCAGCACGTCCCTGCCCTGTAGCCGTCTTTTCAAGCGGGTCAGGGCGAGATGTACTGCTAGCAACTCGAGGCAGTTGATGTGCCAACGCAGTTGAGGGTCCGTCCACACCCCTGACACTGCATGCCCGTTGTACGTGGCACCCCAGCCGGTGGCAGAGGCATCTGTGAATACGACAGCATGCCTGGACACCTGTTCCAAGGGGACTCCTGCCCGCAGGAACGAGGGGTCTGACCACGGGCTGAAGGTCTGGCGGCACGCCGGTGTGATTGCCACCCGGTGAGTGCCATGACGCCACGCCCATCTCGGGACTCGGCCGTGAAGCCAGTGCTGAAGCGGTCTCATATGTAGCAGGCCGAGCGGGGTTACCGCTGATGCTGCTGCCATATGCCCCAGGAGCCTCTGAAAGAGTTTCAGTGGGACCGCAGTCCTGCCCTTGAACGTGTTCAAGGAGTTCAGCACCGACTGAGCACGCTGCTCTGTGAGGCGCGCTGTCTGGGCGACCGAATCCAACTCCATACCGAGAAAAGAGATCCTCTGCACAGGGGAGAGTTTGCTCTTTTCCCAGTTGACCTGAAGACCCAACTGGCTGAGGTGCCTGAGCACTAGGTCCCTGTGTTCGCATAGCTGATCTCGAGAGTGTGCTAGTATGAGCCAGTCGTCGAGATAGTTGAGGATGCGAACGCCCTGTTCTCTCATGGGAACAAGGGCCCCCTCCGTGACTTTCGTGAAGACACGGGGGGACAGGGACAGCCCGAAGGGTAGGACTTTGTACTGATATGCTCGACCCTCGAACGCAAAGCGCAGAAATGGCCTGTGTCGAGGAAGAATCGAGACATGAAAGTACGCGTCCTTCAGGTCGATCGCTGCAAACCAATCTTGGGGACGGATACATTTGAAAATGCGTCTCTGCGTGAGCATTTTGAACGGTAGCTTGTGGAGGCTCCGATTCAAAACTCGCAGATCCAAGATCGGTCGTAACCCACCACCTTTCTTGGGTACAATGAAGTAGGGACTGTAGTGCCCTGACCTCATATCGGCTGGAGGGACCGGCTCTATCGCATCCTTCGCCAGTAGGACTGCGATCTCCGCATGCAAGACATGGGCATCGGCTGCTCTCACTGTAGTGGAGTGGATGGCCCGAAACTTGGGGGGACGCCGGGCGAACTGAATCGCATTGCCGAGCCTGATGGTTCGAATGAGCCAGCGAGACGGCCTGGGGAGCGCTAACCAGGCTCGCAGAGACCGTACAAGCGGGACCAAAGGGACCGTAGGCGTACCCGGAGTGGGGCAGCGAGGTGGAACACAGGGACGCAGCTCGGGAGGCTCTCTCTGGGAGGCGGCCCGTAGCGGGGTCTGAGTGTGCTGTGCAGCACTTACCTGGTTCCACGGGGCAGGAGGTGCGGGAGGCGGCTCGATGGCGTTCTCGGACCGTACGCAGCTGTCGGCTGGCGATAGAAGAGGCGGATGAGAGTGGTGAGGATTCTGACCCCCCACTACTCTCCCTCTTCGGACCCAGAGATGATAGAAATTGCTCTTTTATTGAAAATTTGGGTACCGCTGGTTTTAAGGCCAGCGGCGGAACACAAACAAAACGAAACAAAGGATTTTCCACCCGGCCCTCTTCCGGGGGAGGGAGCGATGCAGTCATCGTCTCCTGGAGAGCAGTCCCTTCCACCTCTGGGTCGCCCGTCCTAGGGCCGCTTACCCTTGGCTTTGCCGCCCCTCTTGGCGGGGGCCTGGACGGGCGGGGCGCCCTGCCTGCGACTGGCTCCACGGTGCCGCTTGGATGGAGGCTAGTGTTGTCAAAAATATCGATATTTCGATAAATATCGATACTGAAATATCTGAACGGTACCAATACTAATTTCCCGAAGTATCGATACACCAATACTAGCCGAGCAGTCACTTTCACTTCTCTCCAAAGGCGCGTTGACAAACCCCACACGTGACGCACTCGTCTCATTCGCTCTGGTTAAATAGCAAAAGTGAATGGAAAGATGGCGAGTGCGGCGTCCCCGCGACCGGCTTTGGTTGATTGATAAAGAACACCGCGAGCGGGCATGTCGGAGTCGGAGAATGGCGTGGACAGAACACGCGCTACACACCGCGCGCGGGCATGTCGGAGAATAGCGCGGACACGCGCTTCACACTGCGAGCGGGCTGCGGGCACCCAAAAGATTGTTTGACTATCAATAACCCTCTCATCACTCATTTTGTAAAATTATTTTATAGATGAAAACAGACTTAAGGAATTGGCTCCAGGGGTACCATTTAGCAGCATATGCTCAGCATCAGGGGTGTTTGTTTTTTGGACAGACCTGCACCACTGCTAAAAACATCCTAAAACACTGTAACTCTTCTCATTTTAACTTTTCTGAAACATTAACCAAGATGGCCTAGTATTGTTGTAGATATGAGTCTGTGTTTCGTTTTTTCACTGTAATTCTTAAAGTTAACATAATCTGACTGAGGAATCGTAGACAAGTAAATATTGTAACTGTGGTCAGATGTAAATTAACTTGTGTCTGTTTAACTTTATTCAAAAATTATTATTTAATTCTGCAATTTGCCTTCATTAGCGATTATCATCAATTTGATTACACATATACTAATTAAACTAAACTGAGCTAGACAATGGCATCTCTGAATTCAATAATGAAATGCCTTTAACTGAAAATTGAACGTTTGACCTTATTATTATACATTACTGACACTCTATCCTACAATTTGATACAGTTAAGTGCTTCGACACAATCTGTATTATTAAAAGCAATATATAAATAAAGGTAACTTGACTAGATGCTGATCCAGTGAGCATTGTTTCCGCGTGTGATGCACACACGTTTGCGTTTAAATCTGTTCATCAAATTAAGTTAATGTATTAACCAGCATTTATGACCGATGACCAATGCATTTGTTACAGTATATTTTAATCTTTGATAACAGTAGGTAATAAAAACACAACGGATCATGTTAGCTCTGGTCCAATGAAAAAATATTAACAGATAGAACTCAGGACATTTTTGTTCATGTAAAATATACCTCATTGTCATGTTCTAGACTTGTAATATTTAGCTTTAAATAAAAAAAGACCCCCTTAATATTGTGGCAGTTTTTTTCTCTGTGGTATCGTAAATGGTATCGAATATCGATATTTTTCAAGGTATCGTATCGAAGTTAGAAATTCTAGTATCGTGACAACACTAATGGAGGCTGCTGCTGCGGCGCGGGAGCAGGGGCAGACGCAGGCGGACGCCCACGGCGACGAGCAGACCGAGGAGCCGCGGGCGGTGGGGTGGAGGCAGCAGCTGACCGCCGCGGCAAGATGTGTCTAATGGCCTCAGTCTGCTTCTGTACAGCCGAGAACTGCTGGGCGAAGTTCTCGACCGCGTCGCCGAAGAGGCCGGTCTGGGACACGGGGGAGTTAAGGAACCTGATCTTGTCGGTCTCCCGCATGTCAGCCAGACACAGCCAGAGGTGGCGTTCCTGGACCACCAGTGTGGACATCGCACGACCCACTGACCGCGCAGTGACCTTCGTCGCACGGAGCGCGAGGTCAGTTGCGGCACGAAGTTCTTGGAGAACTTGTGGATCATGACCACCCTCGTGCAGGTCCTTCAGTGCCTTGGCCTGATGAACCTGCAACAACGCCATGGCGTGCATGGCAGAGGCAGCTTCCCCACAGGCCTTGTAAGCCTTGCCGGTCAGGTCCGACGAGTACTTACAAGCCCGGGAAGGAAGACACGGTTCTCCACGCCAAGTGGAGTTAGGGCACAGTTGCATAGCAACGGCCCGTTCCACTGGCGGGATACGCGTGTATCCCTTAGCTACCCCGCCATCAAGGGTGGTGAGGGAGGAGGATCCACCGAGACGGTTTCTGGCAGTAAAAGGTGCCGTCCACGTCCCTGTGAGCTCCTCATGCACCTCCGGGAAGAAAGGCACTGGGGTGGGTTGCTGAGAACCAGCGCGCGCCACCCCGAGATACCAATCGTCCAACCTCGAGGGCTCGGGACACGGTGGAGGGTTCCACACGAGCCCGATCCTGTTGGCGGCCCGGGAAAGCATGGCCATCATCTCCGGGTCCGACTCGGGCACCGCTGGCACACCTGAAGGAGGCAGCGGCTCCGAGCCGTCGTCCGCGGAGAGGTCTGACCCACCCTCCGATGCAGCGATCGACATCTGATCGTCGCAGGGAGCGCCGAACGAAACGACCGGTACACATCTCGAGGACGGTCCAGAACGTTCCGTTGGCAGCTCAACTGGTTGCGGAGCATGAGAGGAGTGAGGGTTCCTAGGGGGTTGGTTCCCCGAAGGAAGCGCGCTCACTGTAATCCTCAGGTCACCCGTGTCACTGCCCGAAGCAACCCGCGAAGGGGGGTTGGAACGAGGTGCAGGCACGGGGACTCCGCCCCTTTGCGGGAACGTGAGTCTCGACCTCAGCTCCGAGATGGTCATCTTCCCACAATGGGTACATGACTCATCCACGAACGCTGCCTGTGCGTGTTCGAGGCCCAGACACACAAGGCAGCGATCGTGACCATCCCGCGACCCCAGGTAACGACCGCATCCAGAAACACACAGATAGAATGTCATCTTGAAAAAGACGCAAACTATCTGTGTAAGCTCTTTTAGAGACTGCTCTCCTTGGTGCTGAAGCACGCAGGGGAACGGTCACAGCGAACACAGACAGGAATGTGCACCTGTCTGTGCGCGATTCTCTCTCGCTGGTCTTACCAGCCGTAAAAACGGCCGTTGAGCGCTTTATTCGCGCACCTTACCAGCCGTAAAAACGGCCGTTGAGCGCTTTAACCGCGCACCTTACCAGCCGTGAAAACAGCTTTTTTGTTTGCTCAGTTTTAAAACAACAAACAAAGAAGAGAGAGAGAGAAGAGAAAAAGACCGCTCGCGCTGTTGTGCCGTCACGCCCGCACCAAAGTGGAGAGATCCAGAAGAGGCTTGCTTTCAAATTCACTCTGTTCAGCATACGAAGTGCTTGGCTCCGAAGCAAAAAGCTAGTGTGCAATCGCACCAGCTGCTCGTTTATACCCGCGCTAACGAGGGCGCGCAGCTGATGCAAATGATTGCACGCCAATGTGTATTGGCTTGTTTTTAGTTTCACTCGAAGTAGATTGGCCTCTCTAGCGAGATTCCTATTGGTCAGTCATGACCTACGTTGTAGTGACTGACCGATAGGGAACGCGGACTCAGTGTGCAATGGCCAGGGGGCTTGATGACGCTTTGGCAACTTTGCTCGCTTTTGACAGCGAGCAAAACATATTTAAATAAACATGTTTCTGAAGAGATCTGCTAGCTTGTTTATTACACAGAGCGCTCGCTGCGAGTCTGACAGGAGGGTGGCTGGACCAATCGCATGCCGGTCAGTTGAAATGGCTTCCCATCGACAAATGATCAGCATTTGTGTACATTTCTAAGCTTTTTGATTGGTTCTATACAACGTGTAACACCATTTGGAGAGCAGAGATAGTGACGTTTCAGGGGATACCCGGGAAATGCTCAGAGGTGACGAGAGGAGTTGAGAAAAGCAATGTTCATTTCCAGCGAATATAGTAAAACTTTGTACACTTTAATAGTAATTTAAATACCTTTACTCAATTATCTGGACTACGAAACTTTGGGAGATTATTTTTGAATGTCTGTTCTTTGAAATTAGCAAAAAAAAAAAAAAAAAATCTATTATTTCATTGTTTTTCCACATAATCGCCGCATATCTTAAAATAGAACGTTGCGACATCCGACTCATTTCGCCAGATCGGGTCACATATATGAATGCAAAAGCACATGTGAAAAGACTATTAATAAGTAGAGAGGGCAATAGAAGACCACTTACTGACTCACTTTCATTTTGAACACACTTGATTTCACCAGTATTCTGCACTAAAACAAACCAGTTGTTAACTATATTATGCATGCTTACACACACACACACACACACACACACACACACGGGATATGTAATTGTGAAAATCTCTTTTAATGGTATATAAGCTTTTTGACAGTTATAGCGCCACCTATGGTCCGATCTCCATGAAACTCTGCATGCTTCTTCACCATGTCATGACACATGTGCTCATCAGTTTTTGTGAAGTTCTGAGTTTTTATTTATGATTTATAGGCTTTTGAGTGTATTTTGACACGCCCCCTTTTCTAAACGACCCTGTTACGACAATGTAAACGACAATTTTTTTGTTGCTCAAATCGAGAATCCGAGATATACATCTTGTCCGTCTTGAGCCAAGGAACACAGTGGTGCAATAAGCTTGATTCCAAGTCAAACGGTCTAGGAGTTATGATCAATTTAGTACTTTTGGTTGCTGTAGCGCCACCTATGGGCCAATCGGGGTCATACTCTGATAGGTTCTCCCCAAACTGAGGCCCTACCACCTGGCCAGGTTTCAAGTCTCTAGGCCTTACGGTTTGGGCTGCACGATGCGTTTTAGGTTTTTTTTTTTTTTTCAAATAGCAATTACAATAGGTTTTCAGCACTTCGTGCCCAAGTCTGGCACACACAACACTTGCCGTAACCTATTTCATACCCGGCTCATGATATATGGGCCACCTTTGGCTCACACAATATTTGCCGTAACACAAGTTAGGTCCGGCTCATGACATTCGGCCCAAGTCTGGCCCACACAACACTTGCCGTAACCCATTTCATGCCCGGCTCATGACATTTGGGCCACTTTTGGCCCACACAATATTTGCCTTAACACACGTTGGTCCGGCTCATGTAATAATTTGGCCCACATTTGGCCCACACAACACTTGCAAGTGCCGTAACTGAGCCGTAAGTGCCAAAAGTGGCCCAGATTAGCTCCAAATCTGTCTGCTATCTGGGAGAAGAACAAGAGGCGAAACTCAATAGAACCAAAGGGTATAGAAGAACAAGAGGCGAAACTCAATATAGCATTCCATTGCAACACCAGCGCCCAGCAGCCGCGCTACGCTTCCGCCATTTTGGGGTGAAAGCGCCTCGGCAGTCCACTAGTGTTGATGTGTCGTTCACGAACGAGCCGCTCTAAAAGCCGATTCTTTGAAAAGAGCAGAACTTCCCATGACTATCCACTAGCTTTTTGCTGTCGCTATGGCAATATCAGCTGCTTTGTAATTTTTTTTTAAGTAGCCTACATTAAAGATCAAATCCAAACTGATTGATGACAACAAAGAATAACTACAATCACTAGACTAGTGATCATAAAATCCCTTTTAACAGTTTATTTCACAGACTTAGACAAGTTTTCTACTTTTTCCCCACAAAACCTTTAGTATTAGCATTACAAACACTGAATTAATACCAACATATAACAGTAAGTAAAGGACATGCTATATCAGATAATTGGGAATGTTGGACAATATTTATATATAACAGCAATAGAATAGCTTTACAGTCAACTGTTTTTTGTTTGTTTGTTTTTTTGCAGTATACTATCTTATATTAATAACCGTTAAAGCAAGACTATGTAAACAAAAAAACAGCCACTGTCCATCATGTTCTATAAGATCATTATGTTTGTAGCATGATCCAGGGGATTACCCATACAGAATTGTAATGTCAATATAAGTAAATTACATATATAAGCTAATGTCAGTGCCCATGTATGTCTGCTGCCTATATGAGAATATATGCAAAATTCATATAAAACACATAGACATATATGAAACAATATAGCAAAAATGGCCATTTTCATGTAAGTGCCATATATTTTCCCTTATAATAAATGTTAAATATATGTAGCCTTAGATGCATATGTATGCATATATGTACTTATTTCAATGCATCAGTATCACATGTATGTATGTTTACATATTCGTAAATATGTGGGAAACAAGTATGTATGTTACATATTTATACTTAATGTTGTCCATATATGCGAGAAATACTATAGCCTACTCTGTAATATATGCAGATACATGGTATCATATATACAGTAGATTAACTCAAATATCTTCTTCACATGTTTGGACACATAAATGTTCATATATGTTGCAGGCATAGGTTATATTGTGTTCTAAGATAAGTCAAATAATTGTATAGATACATGTCATGCTATTTAAAATATAACATATATTACATTACATTTTTGTATGGGTAAAAAGTACAAAATATATTTCAGGCCTAGTGAAGTTGGTAAGTAGCCTAATAAATGTGTAAAATTGCATTAAATGGAAATACTCAATAAAGTAAGAAAAAACTACCTCAAATGTGTATTTAATGATTGGATTACCTGTTATCTGTGCTGTTGTCCAGTAACTCCAGTTGGAATTTTCACCCCAAATGGCTGCCGCGCTACCGAAGCGCCACCTAGTGGCTGTTTCCAAAAAAGCATCAGAGTTTCGCCTCTTTTTCTTCTATACTCTTTGTTGCAATGGAACGTTCTATTGAGTTTTGCCTGGAGTCACGAGTCTGTGGTGCGACGACGTTGGAGTATGGAACGCGATCGGGGCCAATAGTCTTTAAACGAAACGCGTGAAATTTTACCGCGTCAACACGCACTGTTTGTCCGCGTCAACGCGGCAATTTTTTACTTGTTTCTTTTAAACGCGTAGACACAATCATTTTGGTTGTGTTAAGGCGTCAGTTGTCGTCGCGTTACTTTAGTGCGTGTAAAGATGCACAGTTTTACCATGTTAAGACGACCAATTTGAACGTGTTTCTTTAAGAGTAAAGTAAAGTTATAATGTATAGTGTATAGATTAAGTAAGTCAGGTGCTAATTATCCACATTATACAAATATAATAATGTATATGGGTTATTTGTTTTTGTTTTAAGTTATAATTTCCAAAAGTATTATAGGCTAACTTACAATAAATATAACTAAACACACACAAACACACACACACACACACACACACACACACACACACTCAAATGTATTCACTTTCACATAGCCTAATAATGTAACGCGGGCGCCCTTCATTGGGCGTGACGTCACGCCGGGCTCACTGGTAGGCTGCAGCAGTTGCCCGCAGGGCAGCCAATGAGCACGCGAGATGGCCTGCTCTAGGTCTGCTAGCTGCTGCACTGCGTTGACAATGAATACAACATTAAGGATAATTTTTTGGCTTCAATATCTCGAGAAGATGAATCTTTCCCCGTAGCGTAAGCTAAACTTACGCAATACGAGATAATTTACACAATAAGAGAACTTAATAAACAGGAGTAGGCCTTAATCTACTTAATCATGTTTTAAAAACACAGATTAAGTACAGATGACTAACAAACAGATTTCCAGATTTCTTTTCTTTTATTCCAAAGCTGATATGTGCAAATTTATTTTTGCTTGCATTAAAATAAATCTCTTGTTTTAGTTTTTTTATTGCTGTCTTTTTTGTTGCTTCCATTCATGCTTCTCAGTTCCATGCAATTTTAAGATTTTCTTGCTTCATTCCATACGCGACCTCTGTCACGTTTTGCAGTTTACATTTTTTTTCAAATTGCTAAGACACTAAAAGTGGAATTTGAGGTGAAACCATTCACTCATGTACCCAATCTTTAGACGAAGTCTGCAAAAAAACAAGAACATTATATGCTTTGCACTCAGTTTGCATTTGAAAAACAAACTTTTTGCAAAACTCTAAACACATGTCTCTACATTACACACATAATTCAAAACTAACAGCTCTTGTGTTTCATTTGGGAAACACTGCCTTTTAAATGCCACATTAATTTACTGATGGCCTACAGCCAATAATCATGTGGGAAAACACTTGTACATTAATTGATCACTTAGAAATCAAAACTCAGTTTTGAGAAAGAAAGAAATTATTTTTACTTATATTATTAAATTATTTTTTATTATTTTCAAGATATTTTGGACAATTTCATGCTCCCAACTTTGTGGGAACAGTTTTTAGATGGCCTCTTTCTGTTCTAACATGACTGCGCACCTGTCCTGACTTTGACCCGATAGAACACCTGTGGGATGAAGTAGAGCAAGACTGCGAGCCATCAGTAAGCGGGTGTGTGGTGGGTGTTCTGGCACAATATGGCTGCCATTGCATCATCCAGGTGCTGCACATTGGAGTCACTTTGGTGACTTTGGGTGTTCCTGTGCACCCAGGAACCCTGCATCTTCCCTTCTTGTAACACATTGTCCAATACATCTTTGAAAAGTACCACTTATCGCACAACGTTTCCCTGAGGCAACAAAAAGAAAAACTAATTTTGTGGACATGTAAAATAAAATAAAAACTTCATAAAATCTGCCAAATGGCTTCTCTACACCTTCATACACACACAAATATTTTTTTATATACAGTTCGTGTGAATTTAAATAAGATTAGGCTACTAAAGCAAATAATCTTGCTTTCTGGCACTCGCCCTCGACTACCGAAAACGCTCGGCTGTCTGAACGGAGGATTTAAGTTATTTTCTATCAACCTGTTTCTCTGGAATACTTTTGTTGTTCGTTTATTTTATTCTGAAGGTTTCTGTTGTAACCTCTGGACAGCATTTTCTGTTTATTAAAAGCTGTACTGCTGCATTTTGCTTTTGGGTCATCCTTCTCTCTTCATCACAAATATATTGCAGTAGGCCTAAGTTAGATTAAAATATAAAAGCTTAATAATTTTGCTATGTTCTTACACAAAGTAGCCTACTCATAAAATGTATTTTAATAGGAGCAACATAAGCATGTTTTCTTTAAATATACTAAAACTTCACTAAAAGTATGCTTGTGTTTAGCATATTTCTTAAAAACTAACTAAGCATATAATTATTACCAAAGCACTTGTAGTGCACTTTTTAGAAATATATTAAAAGTATGCTTGTGGTTATCATATTTCTTAAAAGTGTAACAAATTATATATTTATTACCAATGTAGGCTACTTATAGTGCAATTTTTAGAAATGTTAAAAGTATGCTTGTTTTAAATATATTTTTAGAATATATACTAAAGTACAATTATTTTAAAGTGTGTTAAAAGTTGTATTGTGAAAATAGGTAAAAGAATGACGCAAATATACTTGTATTTTATATAAAGATAGTAAGTTTTTTGATAGTAGGCTATATTTGCAATGTACTATTTAAAAAACGGAATATATTTCAAATACAATTAAGTATACTTTTTTTTTCCACTAGGGGAGCGTGTCCTATAGGCGGCTAAGGAGGCCGGGTCTTGAAAAAAAGCCTGTTGCTGTTGGAGAGAACTGGTAGTGGTAAAGAAAGGGTGTTAAAGTTAATACATTGAAGGACAGATTAAATACACATTTAAAGCCTATGTTTCCTAAACATTTTCATGAGGTTGAGATAACAGAAGTAAGAGTAAGCCACACCTACAGTTAGGTCAATACCTACTTGGACATTTTCTCATGATTTCTGTTATTTTGACTCTACTCCTGTACATAATTTGAAATTAAATGAGAACAAAAAATATCTATATCTATATACAAACCACTATTGTTATTCAAATTCCTATTCTTACACAACAACATTATGGAAGAAGCCGGATGATTATTTTGCCTATCCTACAAATTATGCAAATTAGGGAAAGGATAGTTTTATATTTTTATTGCATTATGATACCGTATAAAGCTCAGCCATACATTCTGCTTTTCTATGATGTTCCCGATTTTTTATACTGTCATAGAGGTGTAAATTCATTTTCACGTCTTAGCATTGAGATCTTATTTGTGGGGGTGCTTCTGTACTTATTTGCTTTATTCAGATGTATTTCTAATATTCTGACCATCTCGTGTATGTAAATAGGGTTGGCAAAAAAAAACTCTGAATACAATGTAGTGCAACATCACATTTAGGCCTAACTAGACCTCCGTATTAAATTTACACATTTCTGGCTGTTATACGTTAGTGAAGGGTTGGTCACGTAAGCTAACTGGAATTAACTATTATCTTCCAATAAACATTAACTAAAGTTGGCTACATAAATTACAACTACTGACTAGATTCATGAGAGGAGGGCTAATGCGTTCAAATGTAAAAAAAATACAGTAGCCTAATTTCATGAACTTACCAGCGAGCGTACTACTTCGGAAACACTGAAAATGAATGGGGTTCAGTGCTGGAACTATCAGTGTTTGCAACTATCGGGCTGCTCCACGCCACGCGTAATATGGCAAGCCGTTTAGCTTAAATTGTACCCAGCCTTACTCGTTGTAATTGCATTTTTACTAGTAAGAATTGAATTAGAGAGCTCTACAAATTAATTTTTACTAGTCATATGTCTCCATTGACTTCCATTCATTTTTAATTACAGAGCTCTCTAAGGGGGCTTTTACACTGGGCTCGTTTGTTGCGGTCCGAGCCCGAGCGCGATTGTTCCTGGCACCCCCGCAGCGTTGGTCTGGTTTCAACTTGATTCTATCGAACTCTGGTGCGTTTGCGTGCATATTACTTCATCGCAAACGTGCACGGCGCATGATAGAAAACACGACGCGGGTCAATATATTGTGTTTTTTATTAATTTGGTTTGGTGCTATGCATAGCTGAGTAAACAACATAGGTTTACTATATGTGGGTATGTGTGTGTGTGTGTGTGTGGCGCATAAGCTGTATTTCCGCTGCTTGCAAATTGACTCTTTTGAGGAGACAGTGGATTCCCATTAATGTGTTGCCCTGATTGCACGCACTATGCCCGAATACACTGCAGACTCACTCTTGCTCGTATCCAAGATAAATCTTCATTTTCTCTTAATTTTCGCGCTCTCGCGATGCAGCAGCGTGACGTCACGTGAAACCAACCTATTACAATTAGAGAGCTCTCTAATTCAGTTGTTACTAAGAATGCAATTGCAGAGCTCTTTAATTGAATTACAGAGCTCTGCAATTATACATATCTTTAATTGTTTTTTTACTAGTAACAATTCAATTAGAGCTCTGTAATTGCATTCTTACAAGTAAGAATTGAATTAGAGACCGCTCTAATTGTAATTCTTACTAGTAAGCATTGGATTAGAGAGCTCTCTGATTCAATAGAGATCGCTAAGACATGTGACCAACTGGGCGGCAACGTCATCAGAACGCAAAGAATTATATGTTTGGCCCGTTTACATGGGCTGGCATAGCAGGCTAGTGTTCTGGCCTATTTTTTTACGTTCTATGGTTCTGGCATGAAAAAAAAAATAGCGTGAAAACAGAATATAATCCTACAAAATGCAGCGGGCTAAAGAAAACATTGTCGGACCATACCAGAAAACTGTCGTCCGTTCAAAAGTATGCTAATGTTTTAAGCACCACACTCCTCGCTCTCTCTCATCTATCTGCATGCAGTCAGAATTCATGTCAAGATTGCAATGCATGCTGGAGTGTGTGTGTGTGTGTGAGAGAGAGAGAGAGAGAGAGAGAGAGAGAGAGAGAGAGAGAGAGAGAGAGAGAGAGAGAGAGAGAGAGAGACGCGATCGAACTGTGTGTTTGCGAGTTTGTGTGTGTGTGAGAGAGAGAGAGAGAGAGAGAGAGACGCGATCGAACTGTGTGTTTGCGAGTTTGTGTGTGTGTGAGAGAGAGACGCGATCGAACTGTGTGCGTGTGTTAAAGAGAGAGAGAGAGAGAGACGCGATCGAACTGTGTGCGTGTGTGAGAGAGAGAGAGAGAGAGAGAGAGAGAGAGAGAGAGAGAGAGAGAGAGAGAGAGAGAGAGAGAGAGAGAGACGCGATCGAACTGTGTGTGTGTGTGTGTGTGTGTGTGTGTGAGAGAGAGAGAGAGAGACGCGATCGAACTGTGTGTGTGTGTGAGAGAGAGAGAGAGAGGCGCGGGGCCGCGGGCGCGAATCGCGCGATCGAACAGTGGAAACATAAAAACATACTCCGTTATTTTGTTCATAGAGGTTATCATTAAAACTGCAAAGTGTTTACTTATATCTGTGTAACTTACACTCGCAATAAAACACAACATTGCGCTTTTGTCACACAACTCAAGCTGTAACCTACAACTGTCACCCAACCAAACACATACAGTTTTAAAAGCAACATATTTATCCAACCCCATTTCAAAAAAGTTTGTCATCTTTTGGACATTAATCATATTGCATTGGTTTTCATCTCTTTTTTTCAGAGCAGTTACATATTCTACATTGATTAAAAAAGAAAATCAAATGTGTTTTTAATGGTAGTATTATTTTATACGAAAATCAATTTATCATTCAGATGAGAATAAAGTTAGGGTTCATTAAAATTAAGGAAAACAAATATATTGATTCGTTCTTAAAGCATAATTCAGGTATTTAGCATTTTGAGTCTATTTTCTAGTTTGTTTTGGATGAACTAAGTTAGAGTGGTGGGTAGAATTTTGACGATGGTCCTGTCTCGACTTTTTGAATCTTTTAGAATCGCCTCTGACCGCTTCAGAGTGGCTGTCTACGAGCATACACAAACATGTCCTTAAAACAACCCTTAACGTTCGTTTTCAACACTGTGCAAGAAGGACTATTGCGGTTTATAACACAGCAGGTAGACGGCATCTTGAACACTGCGTTCTTCCCTCCATGCAATCAAGTCTGGCGCCTTCTGTTTGTGCCGCGGATTCCCAAAATGCTTTGCGTTCACCACTGGTAAAACGTCACGATGACGTCACATTAGCAATCTCTATTGTTACTAGTAATAATGCAATTAGCGAGCTCTCTAATTGTAATTCTTACTAGTAACAATTCAATTGTAGAGCTCTCTAATTGTAATTCTTACTAGTACGAATTAAATTAGAGAGCTCTGTAATTAAAAATGAATGGAAGTCAATGGAGACATATGACTAGTAAAAATGTATTTGTAGAGCTCTCTAATTGGAAGTAATCTTTCTAATAAGAATTGAATTAGAGAGCTCTGCAATTGTGATTCTAACTAGTAAGAATTGAATCAGAGAGCTCTCTAATTCAATTCTTAGTAGTAAAAATGCAATTACGACGAGTAAGGCTGGGTAAAATTTAAGCTAAAACGGCTTGCCATACGCGTTACTTCCGCGTTCCAAAGTTCCCATGGCAGTCTATGGGAGTGTCGTAACTCTGTTTTTCAACGGCTCTGTTTATAAGTGACCAGAATGAGGAGGAAAGATTGACTTCCGTGTTATTGCTTTAGTCTTTGTGTTTTCTCTGTCATCATGGGTGCGTGTATGGCCTTGTGTTCGCTGGCGAGCTGCGTAAGTCCAAAATATTGTTTTAAAATGGCTTAGCCTACTTTTTCTCTCACTTTATGTTTTCAAACTTCAACAGGTAACGTTATTGTAAAGTAAAGACCGCAACTTTTTCTTAAAAAACATTTGAAACTGTCTCCTTCATATAACTCCTAACAACTGTGTTTCGTTTACGTTAAACTATAAAGTTTTGAGAAAACAAAAGTAAATTACTGTATAGCCATAAGATGTTATCTTAAAACTAATCATGTTTAACTTTTCTTCACGAGTTTTTCGCCCACATTTGATTTTACACTTTCCTTTTCAGACTTAACATTTCCATTTTATAATATATATATATATATATATATATATATATATATATATATATATATATATATATATATATATATATATATATATATGTTTAACGTACAGACCCAAGCTACTCGTATAGTTGACATATAGTAGGTTGTTCCCCCTGTATGACAGGGAAATTAGTGTATTTGCTGTGTTGAGTGAGTGTTCTTGTCCTGTAGGCGTCCTGTCTGTGCGGCTCTGCGCCATGTCTTTTATCAGGATGTTGCCCTTCTACATACAACTCCACTGTGACCCGCCTGGCCTTCTCCTTTTTTCTGCTGCTGGGCACTATAGTGTCCATCATCATGATCCTGCCAGGCATGGAGACACAGCTAAAGAAGGTACACAGACCGCTGGTGTTGTTCTACCTGTAGTGCATGGGCTCACAGCATAGCTGGCCTACTCATGAGGATCCAAGTTTGAATCTGTCCTGATGATCCCACTTCCTCTCTCTGCATCCCAGTCCTAAAAAACAAAAACAATGAAAACATACAGACCAGTGCCAGAAATTGTTTTAGTAAAGGGCAATATTTTAAGATTTCTTCATTTGAACACAGGAATAAACACAATTATGTATGTTTATATTTTGATTTTTATTAAAAGACAGTTAATGATATTTTTGTTAGTTTTTTTATGTAAAAAAACTGTTATTTGGCTGGTTTGTTTGCCTTCTCTCATGCTATGCTTTAGTAGCTTTATGAAAACACAGCAAGCTTACGAGAGGCAGCTGAGACGTTCTGTTTGCAGTATTACTTTACAATTATTATTAGTATTACAATTTTGTGGGTTATACATTATTCATTATCTTAAATGTAAAATGATTTGTAAGATTTTTTTTATTTGTTGAGGATGTATAAACACCCACAGTATGTTGGATGTTAAAAACACATTCAGGATGTGATTAAAATACTTTCTTTGATCACTGTGTAAAACTGCAGAAATATATATATATATATTATTTATTTTTTTGTGAATTTATCAACAGATTCCTGGTTTTTGTGAAGGAGGCTCTTCTATACCAGGGATTGAAGGGAAGGTGAACTGTGAGATCATTGTTGGCTATAAGTCGGTCTACAGGATGTGCTTCGCCATGGCCTGTTTCTTCTTCCTCTTCTCCATCATCATGATCCGTGTGAGAAGCAGCAAGGATCCACGAGCTTCAATTCAAAACGGGTAGCCTATATTTTTCACTGTTTGCTGTTCCAGCTGGCATTCTCATAAAATCTTTACTAACTCAAATCTTTTCACTAACAGTTGTTGCCCTCTACTGTTGAAAGCTGTTTTTTTTTGTGTGAAATTTCTTTTTGCACAATAGTTTCTGTATTGAAAGCCTTACATAATGACTCATGCCAATGTGACTTTTTTTGTTTCTTCAGTTTCTGGTTCTTCAAGTTCTTGATTCTGGTAGCTCTTACTGTGGGAGCTTTCTTCATTCCAGACGGAGCATTCAACACAGGTAAGTAAGATGATAAATAAGAAAATAAAGACCATAGTTCAGTAATTAAATGGGGAAAAAAGGTTGTTGATGTTTTTAATATATTTTTTCTTATGGTAATTTTCACAAATATTTTTCCACTCATTACAGGTTATGTTAAATGGCCAGTGTGATCTTTGTGCGTCTATTCTATTGAAGATAAATCACTCTTTATTGTCATTTACAGCTACGTTGGTTCTTTTCAGTACTCATAGTTCCCATGCACAAATCGGTGGGCGGGGCTAAAGAGGCAATAATGTAGAAGTAGGCGTGTTTCTTCTGCAGGGGGCAGTCTGTCGTCACTTTTACGTTATAATGTGTCAAAATCCAAAACAAGTCGTTTTGTCTTGGTTTTAATAAATGCTATTTTTGGACTAACAAGGACATTTAGATTTCTGGAACTTACAGGATATATTTTTAGTACAATGACCTCTTATAGATCAAAAGCCCTAGGAAAATATGATTTCTCAATTCATGACACCTTAAAAAATCGTCTAGTTATGCTTAGCTGTAAAGAATTTATTTTAAAAAAGAATTGCTCTTTGTGAGTAAAATAAGTCACTTCAAGGTGGCATGAATAGCTGGTAAAGTCATGTCAGTTCATTGGGTCAAAAGGAATGGATGTAAAACCTACATTTTGTCCATTGCAGTGTGGTACTACTTTGGTGTGGTTGGGTCATTCATCTTCATTCTGATTCAGCTCATTCTGCTGGTGGATTTTGCTCACACCTGGAACCAAAAGTGGGTGGAGAACGCAGAGGACGGGAACCGTAAATGCTGGTATGCAGGTATGTTCAGCAAACATTGTTTCTGCATGACTAAGCTTTGAAACTGATGAAGGTAAAAGCTTAAAGCAGGTGAAACGGTAGAGTCACAAGCATTAAAAGCTATTCCGTCCTAACCAGCTGCAGAATTAAGAAGCAATGGACTTTTTTTCACAGACTATGATGATGCAATTCCACAGTTACGAACACATAAATCTAGAAAGGTGTTTTTTTACATTTTAATTTTTCATTTGATGTGTTTTATAGCACTATAGTTTGTGTTATATTACTTTGGCATTAAATTACAGAGAACTACTTAACACTGCAACATGAGTGTTTATAATACAACAGCTGAGGGAGTGACGGCTAATTTGACATCTTTCTTTATTATAACCAATGTAATAAGTCTCACTACTTTTTTTTTTTTTTTGCTCTTATGTAAAGTCATGGATGTTGTATCATAGTTTGCCTTTGGCTATTTGAGTAAATGAGAATGCAAAAATTATATTTGTTGTAGTTTCCGTTCACCACTATTGAAGTTTAGCCAACTATGACGACTTCCGCTTCGGAGAACCCTGGAAATGTGAATAATGACATATACATATTGACAGATGTGTGTTTTCTCCACAGCCCTGCTCTCTTTCACATTGGTGCACTATATCTGTGCCTTCGTTGCTGTGGTTTTGTTCTATGTATTCTACACACTGCCAGATGACTGCACTGAGCACAAAGTCTTCATCAGCCTCAACCTCATCTTTTGTATCATTGTGTCTGTGGTGGCCATCCTTCCAAAAGTTCAGGTCATTCTCTTACTCATTTGATCAATTTGTGCTCATTTGTTTTCTTGTTTTTCCTCTCTATCTTTATCACTCTTATGCAGCGCCAAGACTACGCTCATAAGGCTAAAGCTGCTCTGCTTTGGGGTGTTTTGTGGGAGTGTGTAGAATCAAAATGTGAACATTTGCATTGCATATGTGTTACAGGAATCTCAGCCGAGTTCTGGTCTGCTCCAGCCGTCTCTCATCTCTCTCTACACCATGTATCTCACATGGTCCGCTATGAGCAACAATCCCAGTAAGTCTCACAACCAGATCACATTTCCATACCAACATTAACCTCTTTAATGCTGTTTCACTTTAGTTGATTTTATAGATGTTTGGACTGAATTCCTAATTTAGTTTCTACTGTATGTTGACCCTTCTCTTTGAAAGAAAGTTTCAGAAAAACACTGTCTGGTGTTTGCATGTACAATAAAAAGCTAATGAATTAAGAATTTGACATTAAGGTGATTTACATAAAGTGAAATCAGATCCAAAAAAATAGGTTTGATTTATCAGGTTTTGTTTAAACGTTTTAGAACAATGATATATGGTGGTTACATAAGTTAAAATAAATTATGTTTTAATCGCTGTGATGTTCAGCATCTATTCACATTTTTTGGTTACACTTTATTTTAAGATGTCATTGTTACAGTGTAATTATATAATTAAGTACTGAGTAACATTAAGCAACTACATGTACTTACTATAGGATTAGGGTAGGATTAGGATTTGGTTGAGGGTTAGTTGCATGTAATTTTGCATCATTTACTGTTATTACTATGGTAATTACATGTAACATATGTAACAAGAACACTGTAAAATAAAGTGTTACCCATATTTTCAAGAAAGTCCCACCTACATTTTATCAGCATGTTACTGTTACCAGAAGGGGAGACAACATTTTAGACCATGTATACACAAATGTACAGGGTGCTTATAGAGCCTTGCCCCACCTGGTTATTTCTGACCATTCTTCTGTTATACTAGTGCCCTCTTATCAACCACTTCTGAAACAGGAGAAAACTGTTTCCAAAGTCACCAGAAGATGGCCAGAGGGAGCCATATCAGCTCTGGAGGACTGTTTTTTTTTTTTTTTTGCACCAATTGTATGTGTTCAAAGAGGCTGCCACATCTGATGTAACGTGTAACAGATGATTTCCATTACACGAGAGTAGATGTTAAAATTCATGCTGATTTGTACTCGGCTTTCGCCAAGATACTGTAGCTTTACAGTAACCTATGCTTCTCCATCCATTTACGCTTCTTTCCATCTGGTGACGTGAATCTCCTTCTGTCTGGTGTTAATAGCTGCAGTGTATTTGCGCGTCAGCACACACAACGGCTGCAACCACAGTGCGGTCCCCCCATAACAACCCTCTGGATTGAGCGGAGTAGGGAACATCTCTAGGGTCTTCAAGTGGGCACCTTCCATCCTCAGTGTTTCGTCGACTAGCCCACGACACCTCAAGAGGGCTCGACAGTGACTCTGGCGTCCCAGAGTCACCCCCCTCCGTCCCCCACTCAACTCAGCCCAGCTTACTGACCTCTACTTCCCTCTTGAGGTTGAGACCTAACCACAATCTCACAATCTCTCCGCAACCCAACCATACGTGCCAACCCGTTTGACTAAGGCTGTCGAGCCCCACTGGTGCGTGAATATGCAGTTTCAGTGGCAACGGTTCCGTATGGCATGCCACCTACCGCAAAACACAATATCTGCCCAACCACCCGTCATTCACGCAATATACACAGGAACGTAATGACTGTAAATACTATACAACCTATACAAATAAACCAACAGACTCTTCAAGTTTTCAAGAATTCTACGAATCTTTTAGAATTTTAGAATCTTTCCGTCTCAACCACAGCCAGTTGCTGGTCCTTTCTGCTGCTTCAGATAAGTTCTTTACTGTGCGACGCAACTCTTGACCACTGAATCCAACATCTCTGAGGAACCGGGTTGTAGAGTGTGCCACAAAACCTCGACAACCCACTTCCACTGGATAAACCTGGACTCTCCATCATCGCTGTTCTGCTTCAGTGGCCAGATGAGCATACCGCAATTTCTTCCTCTCATATGCCTCATCTACAGCATCCTCCCATGGCACTGTTAACTCTATCAGTTGAACAATGGATGCTGATCCAGACCACAAAACAATGTCTGTTCGTAGGTTAGTGGTGGCAATCTCAGGTGGAAAAATAAGCCGTTGATCAAGATCAGCCAGCATCTTCCAGTCCCTAGCAGCTATCAGTTGTCCTGGGCGAGAATTGGTGTTAGCACCTTTTCCTGGTGGTTGCTCGCCTGGGCGGAGGAATATTGTCTTCTGCGTGTAATGTTTTGCTAGAACAGGTGGCAACTTATTGGTCATACTACGCTTGCCTTCCAATGCTAAAGCCAAACATCGCAATACTTGGTCATGGCGCCAAGTAAACTGACCTTGGCTAAGAGCCACCTTACATCCTGTCAAAATGTGCCTTAATGTGGCAGGTGATGAACACAAAGGACAAGAGGGATCCTCTCCTACCCAGAGGTTTAGGTTCTGCGGTGATGGGAGACCATCATATGTTGACCTAATAAGGAAACTGATCCTACTCTCTTCCATTGACCAAAGGTCTTGCCAGCCCATTTTGCGTTGTTCCACACTCACCCATCTCATCCACTCTCCCTGCTTGGCCTGGGAAATGGCCTTTATACATCTCATCCTCTCCTCCTGCTTTCGCACCTCGTTGACTACCAGCTTCCTCCTTTGAGCTGGGCCTGCCTTGTGCCATTTAGGAGGAGCTAAACCTGACCCAAAACCCACTCTTCCATGCTGTACCTGTCCCACGATATCCCCAATTTGAAGGTCAGCCTTTGCCTCTACTACAGATTTCTTTGCTGACCACTTTCTACCAGTTTTTACCACAGGTGCTGCCTCCCTTACACATTTGTCACGTGACTCTGCTAAAGTCATTTCCAGTCTGACCTTGGCACACTTAAACTCCTCGGTTAAAGCAGAGACTGGCAGATGCAATACTCCTTTACTATAAAGTCCCACTCTGCTGAGGCAGCGTGGAACTCCCAACCATTTCCTGATGTATGAACTTATTAACGCTTCCAGCTTATCCACTGTTGTCAAAGAAACCTCGTACACAGTCAGTGGCCACAGCAACCTTGGCAGTAGACCAAAATGAAAGCACCAGAGTTTAAGTTTGCCTGGTAGAGCACAGCTGTTTATGCTCTTCAACCCTTCCACTGCTTGTCGTCTAACTTCTCCCACTCGAACTGTGTCCTTTAGATCCCCATCGTACCATCTCCCTAGAGTCTTCACTGGCTTCTGAGAAACTGTTGGTATTGCCTCACCATTAATGAATAATATTTTATCTACTACCTTGCCTTTAACTATTGAGATGCTCCTTGATTTAGAGGGCTTAAATTGCATTCGTGCCCATTCAATATTATCTGTTAACTTCCCCAATAACCGATTAGTGCAGGCTACCGTTGTTGTCATGGTTGTCATGTCATACATGTATGCTCTGATTGGTGGTAGTCGCATCCCAGAAGCCAAGCGCTCTCCTCCTACTACCCATATGATACCCTAATGATTACTTCCATTGCCATGGTAAAAGCCAGTGGAGAAATGGTGCATCCTGCCATTAATCCAACCTCTAAGCATTGCCATGTAGTGCTGAATTCTGGAGTTGAGAAACTAAATTGCAAATCTCCAAAATAGGCTTTCACTAAATTTGTTATCGACATCGGTACCCTGAAAAAATCAAATGATGCCCAAAGAAGCTCATGTGGCACTGAACCATATGCATTAGCCAAATCCAGTTATGTCACGTGGAGCTCCTTCCTCTCCTTTTTAGCTGATTGAATTTGTTGCCAGATAACACTATGTTCTAAGCATCCTGAGAATCCTGGAATGCCCACTTTTTGAACTGAAGTGTCAATGAAGCCATTCTTTAATAGGTAGGTTGACAGTCTCTGAGCAATAATGCTGAAGCAAATTTTGCCTTCGACGTTTAATAGTGAAATAGGGCGAAACTGACTGATGCTTGTAGCATCTTTTTCTTTGGGTATAAAGACTCCCCCTGCTCGGCGCCATGCTCTAGGTACAACCTGCTTTTCCCAAGCCACTTTTATCAAATGAAGCATATTCTTCAATATCTTATCACACCATCAACAAATGTGTAGATGATGTTGCTCCCTCCAGGAAAATAACAGATCCCCCAAACCAGAAACCTTGGTTTAATGCAGATGTCTGCTCCCTCATCAAACTATGAGATGCTGCTTTCAGGGAAGGTGACAAAGCATCATTGAAGGAAGCGAAGCAAGAACCAGCCTCACTGCTGGAATAAAAAGAGCCATCATCCCACCCACACTGGACCCCTTACAGTTTGTTTACTGACCCAATCGCTCTACTGCAGTTGCCATCTTATATGTCATCCACCTGGCTCTTTCACATCTGGAACACAAGAATACGAGTATGTCAGAATGCTTTTCATCGTTTCATTCAGTTCAGCATTTAATACTAATCTGCCACCGACACTCATCAGTAAACTCTTTTAAATCTGACTTAACGCCACACTCTGCAACTGGGTTCTGCTCTTCCTCACTTTAACAGAACTCGGGTACTAAAGATCCACGAGAATACATCACACTCTCTCACTCTGAACACCGGAGCACTTCAGGGCTGTGTTCCCAGCCCATTACTGTTCACACTACTCACCCATGACTGTATTGCTCAGCATCAGAACAATCACATCATCAAGTTTGCTGACGATACAACAGTGGTGGGCCTAATCTCACATAACGAGACCGAGTACAGAGAGGAGGTAAGAGACCTTCAGCCGTGGTGCACAGACAACAATCTGTCCCTTAACTTCAAGAAGACGAAGGAAGTGATTGTAGACTTCAGGAAATCTGCGATTTACCCTCCACTGCACATTAACGGAGCGGCGTTGGAAAGTTCTTGGAGGTTCACATAACTAATGATTTCTCCTGGAATCAGAACACCACTTCCCAGGTGAAGTAGGCCCAATAACATCTACACTTCCTGAGAAGGCTTAAAAAAAGCTGACACAAGTAAGAATTTTTTTTACAGACATAAACTTTTACAGATGTGTATTGGAGAGCATCTTGACCAATTACATCACAGTCTGGTTTGGCAGCTGTTCTGCCGCTGACAAGCGGGCCCTACAGAGGGTGGTAAAGTCTTCCTAGAACATCGTTGTGTCCAGACTTCCATCTATGGAGGACATAAACGAAGTCCGGTACATTAAGAGAGCAACCAGAATTGTAAGGGACAGTACCCATCCCTCTGCTGGATTGTTATGCCCACTGCCATCTGGAAGAAGATTCAGAAGTGCCTGAGCACGGACCATGAGACTGAAGAACAACTCTTGCCCCCAGACGATCAGGTTACTTAACAGCGCTGGCCATAAGGAGAGAAATTACAATAAAAATACTTGATCTTGAACTTAAGTCTGACGTCACGTGTCACCGTTTTTGGGTTCAAACGCTCTATCAGATGCAAAAACCAAACAACATATGGTACTAATTAGAGCCCGACCGATATGGATTTTTGGGGGCCGATACCGATATTAGGGAGTAAAAAAAGACCGATGCCGATATATCGGCCGATATTATTTATGTGTATATTATAATACAGTAGCAATATTATTTATGTGTATTATAGTACAGTATACCAGTCAAAAGTTTGGACACTTTCCTATTGGTGTGTACAAACTTTTGATGGGTACTTTACACAGTAGCTATAAACAGAATAAATATATTTTATAAACACGTTTTGCAATGATCACTCAAATGTGGTAATCATACACTTGTGTGACACAGATATGTAATGGAGGCAGGGGGAATGATAGAATGAGAATTATACAGTTGAGCTGTAACCAAACTAGTTTGCATTGCATGTTATATTATATTATATTATATTCTAAATACTGTTGCATAATCTTCACTAACGACGACTTTGTCTTTTAATTTAGTCATAACTTGTATCAATAAATATATAAAAAGTGTCACTGACAAAACCTTATTATCTTCTATTTTTACTCTTAATTCCTCTAATCTCTACCAGTGGAGGAAGAACTCAGATCTTTTTACTAGAGTAAAATGAATAATATCATAATGAAAACGTTTTTAATTACATATGTACAGTACTTTTATACTATTTTAAATAATTAGTAAGCAAAATGTACTAAACGTGAAACTAGGCTACTCTTAATGCAAAATGGCCCTATATAAAGTGTTATAATTATATACATTTTTGGAATATTGCTTGATGTTGTAGCGTAGCGTTATCAGGCAGAATGAGCTTTAACACGGTGTCTACACCGGACGCGGCCGTTACTGCTCGCGTCGCAACAGCTGTTTACCCTAGACAAAGCAGAATCAGTTTACTGTCGGAGATCGCTCGCGCCACGCATTTTAATCAATGTTTCATCAACCAATTGCCTTAATAAATAAGAAGGCCTAAATATAGCAGACAATATAATCAGGACTTCTCAGCTGCGCGCTTGCAATAGTCACAAGCTCACACAATACGTGACAGAGGCTTGTAGCAGAGAAATCAATTCTGTGAATTACACTGCGCAAATCACAAGTGGGCTACTACCCACCGGATGAAGAAGGGTTGGCTCTCAGTCTCCACAGGCTACATAAAATATTCATTTTATTTTATTTTTCGTGTTTGCATTTATGAGGAAAAAACAATGTTACAGACGCGACAGTTCAGCACTACGGACGTGAGCGCTCTGAAAGCGGCACTAATGCTTTGAAACTTTCACATAGACATCAAACAGAAAGCACAAAACCTTTCGTTTCAAAGTGAATTTCGTTTTGTATTAATTGTATCTTAATTTTAATCAATGTTTCATCAGCCATTTGCCTGGATTTAATTTATAAGAAGTAAATTTAGCAGACGATAGATAATCTCGACACGGAGGCGCCTGCGGGTGAACTGGAGCTCGTCTCATGAACCGAAACTCAGCGTATAGACCTGAGAATTGAAATATATCTATATTGAGATGTCTACTTTTAAACAGAACAATTCAAAACGAAAGACAGACAGACTCATGTAATCGTATGAAATGTGCATTTCTCTCTGGCGCGCGCTCACTGAAGATCGCGAGTCAGCATCGTCAACTTCATCTTTGGCTGACACTGACTGAAAACACTTGTTTATTAATAAACAATTAAAATGTCTCCTTGCTATATTTGTTGTATTCATAATCATTATTTTTGCCAGTTCTTGTGACAGCTTTTAGGTGCTTTATTGGCAGCGCCACCCTTACATGAATCAACGTACCCGCATTTTTTAAAATATTCATTTATCGGCCATTATAAATGCCGATACCGATAGTTAGGAAAATGCCTAAAATCGGCCGATAATATCGGCCCGCCGATATATCGGTCGGGCTCTAGTACTAATATACTCTCACGCAGAGCTGTAAATTACAGAAAAATCATGTTCCTAAACTTTGTCCAATTCCGAAATACCAGATGGCCAAGCAGTGATCCAGATATGTTATGTATTGTTAAAATATTGGTGTCTGGGTTGCCATGAGTCCAGAGACTGTAATGTACACTGTGAGTTTATAAAAGCTTTCCTTAAATGTGTAATACGAATAAATCGTTCAAATAAACAGCTGATTCTCACTTGAAACGAGTGAAGGCTTGGCCCCGGCAATAGTAATCCGTCCATGACTTTTAAACTGATAAAGTGGACAGGAAGCAATGTGGGAGAGAGAAGCAGACAACTCATTTGTCTAATATATTTTTTATATATTTTCGTAATATATTTCTGCTGTTTTGCTAATTTACACCTCCTGTTAACTTCAACCACACAACCTCTCTTTAAAAATGTGAAAAATGAATGACAAGCAAAGAGAGCGAGTAATAGGCCATATCGGAGACAATTATTTCTCGCAACACCTATTTCAGTGAGTGTTTTGCAGAAACTAATTTTATGTACATTTCCATTCTAAAGTTTGGGATTGGTAAGAATTTTTTAGGAAGAAGTCTCTTCATCAGCAAGGCTGCATTTATTTGATCGAAAATACAGTAAAAACAGTATTATTGCAAAATACAATTACGATTTCAAAAAAAGTTTTCTATTTTTATGTATTTTTAAAATTGTATTTATTGTTGTGAAGACAAAGCTGATTTGTCAGCATCATTACTCTCCAGTCTTCCATTTCACATGATCATTCTAATACACTGTGAACTGTAATACATTATTTTGAATTCCGTGTTTCTTAAAGTTCAAAAGAGCTGCATTTAAAAAACAAATAGAAATCTATTGTAACATTCTAACAGTTTTGATCTGATAAATGCTTCCTTGCTGAATGAAAGCAATAATTTCAAGCAATAAAAAAAAAAGTTTCTGGCCTCAAACCTTTGACCAGTAGTTTAGCCTATATCATTGTCTGATGGTCTCTTAATAATCGGTTTCTCACACTACATGATTCCATTACCAAAGATAGAAATCACATGCTTATAAAAGCTATACCAGAACAAAGGAATTCTTGGAAAGACATCGGAAAATTCCAAATGCCAGTTGTTTGTTTACATAAGTGAATGCTGGGAAATAAGGCATAAATATGTAATAGGCTTTAATGCAATTGAACTTCGCCAATTATTGGCCCTCGATCATTAACTCAGAATTATTGCATTATAGCCCAGTTAGCATGTGTAAAATGAATAACAGAATCAGTATCTATTTTAGAGTATTGCTGTATGCTGAAGTTTCCTCATAAATAAACATGAATGACACATCTCTTTTTCTCTCTGTGCACAGATCGGAAGTGCAACCCCAGTCTGTTGAGTCTAGTCAATGGCGGGCCAACGGCACCCACTCCCACCAGTGCCCCCGGTATCCATGCACAGTGGTGGGATGCTCAGAGCATTGTGGGTTTGGTCATCTTCCTCCTGTGCACACTGTATGCCAGGTGAGCTTATAACAATCATCCTTATCACTGCTGTCAACAGACAAGGACTATTTAATATAATTAGTTAAATGAGAACTAGTGATGCTGAGCAGTACATCTAATATAAAATAAAATAAAATAAAAAAATGTAACCCTTTGATTGTATTCAAATAAATATATGTATTGTATCATTTGCCTTCAAATCGCTTAAAAATTATTAAAAATAAATTATAATCAAAGCATGGAAAAAACATCTTTATCTTAATGCCCTCAAGCTCATTTGTCTACTGATAGGATTTGTAGGAAATGCAATGTCCAAATGAAAAGCACATTGAAATCATTGCTATATTCATGATTGTGACGGGGCGCATAGCTATCGTCACGGCAGCGATATGCTGTCTATTCTAGTACACAAAGACTTGAGTGCATATGTGACCTGTATGTATTTGTCAAGCACATTAATGTCTTCTGTTAATCTTTATACTGTTACAAATCAGCGGTTAATCTAGCCTTTCACTACAAAATCTCATATATCCCGTAGATTTTGTGTGCACACTTTTAACAGCTAATACTGCGGTGATTTATATGCTATAGCTACTTCTATCAATACATATCTGGCTGTTTTAAAGAAAATCATGTCAATTACGTTACAGTCATAATCAGTTATAATAATCATGCAACACATGTTTTCAGTATGTATCCGTTTATTTAGTTTAAGAGAAACATAGCTTGGACATCCATCTTTGTCGTACTGGCGTCTCCGGTTTGTTTGGGTAAAGGAAAATTTGCCGCGATTGTGGGGTTTAAATGACGCTATGACTTCCGGGTCAATAGCAAATGACCTGCAGTTTGAGTTATTTATTTGAAGTTGTTAAATATGACTTGTTGCTTGTCAATTGTTAGCTGAAAATGTAGAAATAGCATTCTATAATTTTCTAGTTTAATAGTAGTATTTCAGCTGTTTTTAAGCATTTATGTATTTGTCATCTGAACCACCCCTGCACTATAATCACGTGTTGGTATGTTCCAATTCCAGGGGTGACCTCAGGCCTATAAAGTCTAGTATTGTCATTCTGTCGGGAGGAGCGTGACTGAGAAGACATGCGTCTGTCTTTGCTCTAATTATAGTGACTTGTGTTAAGGTCAATTTTCAAACAACTGTAAACATTTAATTGTTGTTGTTTTTTTTGTTTTTTTGACTCTTATGTCAATTTACTTTATTTAATAAACAGTTTTTTTTGTTTGTTAATTTTTTATTGCCTGTAATTGGCCTTAACTGGGAAAAATAAAAAGATCCCATCTGAACAAATTCATCCAACCTCTCCTGAGTGCTTTCATCTGCTCACGACAATTCAGTCACGTCTACCCATAACATTTGGTGGCAGCGGTTTCCGGGTAAACAGTGTCTGAGCAGCACTCGGGGAGTTAAGATGGACAATCAAGGCAGAGGTACGGCACCCCCTAGAGATGGCTCAGCTATGGGTACAAATCCTAAGTCCACAGAGTCATCCAGGCATCCCACTCTGGGGGTCAAAGACAGGACAGATCGCTTGGAGAGGATGGTGAGAACGATGGTGGAGTCTCAGCGGCACCAGCAGGACCAGATAGAGGCAGAGGCGTTTCGGCTAGAGCAGAGATGGAAAGGTATGGAGCACCAATTCAGGCAACTACAGCAACTGGTGAGAGGCGATACAGCATTAATGCAGGCGACGAGGCAGCCACTCGCCGGGCTGCAACAGATGGACCCACCCTGCTCCCGCCCTTCGACAGCCTTTGATCCAGTCAACTTGCCATTTCTGGATGTACCAACTCCTCAGCCACATCCAGATCAACACCCAGTACCAGGGATGCAGAGCTCCCTCAACTCCACTGCCCTCGGCCTTGCCACACCTCTAAATATCCAGCGGAGGTGGAAACCCCCAAGAATGTCCGCGTATGAAGAGGACGAAGATATTGAGCACTATTTGACCACCTTCGAAAGGCTCGCAGCAGCAAGTCAGTGGCCCCATGAGACTTGGGCATTGTACCTTGTGCCCTTGTTGAATGGTAAGGCCAGATCTGCCTATGTAGCCATGTGTGTTGAAGACAGTCAGGATTACATGAAAGTGAAGCAAGCCATTCTCAATAAGTTCAACATCAGCACTGAGACTTATCGCCAGCGTTTCCGCTCCAAGTCTATCAAGGAGGGTGAGACGGCGAAAGAACTGCAAGCCCGGCTAAAGGACCTGATGGAGAAGTGGCTAGTTCCAGAGACGCGAACCAGGGACCAGGTGTGCGACCAAATCGTGCTGGAGCAGTTCCTGGGCATGCTGTACACTGAGCTTCAAGTATGTGTGAAAGAATGCACCCCGGGTTCGTCGGCGCAAGCAGCAGATCTGGTGGAGACCTTCATGGCTGCCAGACAATCCAGAAGAGGCTATCACTTGGGTCCACAACAACAGGACTGGAGAAGACCCTACCAAACAGCCCAGAGAGAGACAGAGAAGACAGCCTCTGGTAGGTCTGCGGGTGGTAGCAGTCATGTATTTAGACCATCTAACAGCCTCAATAGCCCCAATGTTAGTCCCACTCCAGCTGGAACACCTAGAGTACCTATATGTCACGGTTGTGGTCAACAAGGTCACATCAGGCCCAATTGTACACTGAAGAAAGTGTCTGATTCCAGACTATCTTACCTACCTGGCCCTATCAAGCACTTACCTTGTGTGTCTTCTGATGTTACTGTCCCTGTGAAGATAAGTGGAAAGACAGTCCAGGCTTTGGTTGACTCAGGAAGTAGTCAGTCTTTCGTTCTTCGATCTTGTTTGAGGTCTGATTTCCAGCCTGTGGGCAAAGTGAGAGTCCGTTGTGTCCATGGTGATGAGTCTGTGCACCAGACCAGTGAGGTTCTCGTAGATATTAATGGCCAAAAATATTTGTTAACCGTAGGGATTTTGGATAAATGCCCTTACCCAGTGATTTTAGGACAGGATGTGCCAGTTCTTACAGAGCTATTGCAAAGTGTTAACACAGTCAGTGCTTATGTTACAACTAGAGCACAGGCCAATACCAAAAAAGACTCCAACGTGTGGTCAGAGTTACCATTTGAGAATTGTCCTTGGTGATAAACCTAAAAAGTCCAAGGCAGAGAAGCGTAGAGCAAAGGTGGCAGGTACATTGGTGAAGGAAAGTCTGTCCTTTCCACAGCTAGAGGACATTGAAGTCTTTGAAGACTTCAATAAGCTTCAACAGGAAGACCCCACACTTAGTTCTTGCTTTTCTTCTGTTAAGACCGATGATGAGGCTAGGAATGCCATGAGGGAGGGTGACAGGTGTTTTGTTATCAATAATGGGAAACTGTATCGAGTGAGTACAGACACAGAGCAGTTAGTGGTTCCTAAGACTCTGAGAGCCAAAGTGTTACACCTAGGTCATAGTATTCCATGGTCAGGACATCTAGGCAGGGAGTAGACTGAGAAGAGAATCCTGCAAAGATTTTATTGGCCAGGTGTTAACAGGGACATAGCAGAGTGCTCTAGGTCTTGTCCAGAGTGCCAGTTGTCTGCTCGCTCCAAAAGAGGCTTAAAAGCTCCCCTCATCAGTCTCCCAATTATTGACACGCCTTTTAGTCGCATCGCTATGGATGTAGTTGGTCCCTTAGAGAGGAGTAGAGCAGGGCACCGCTATATCTTGGTAATTTGCGATTACGCAACACGTTACCCTGAAGCATTCCCCCTCAGAAATACTAAGGCAAGGCAAGTGGCCAATAGTTTGATTCAACTTTTCTCCCGTGTGGGTGTCCCCAAAGAAATCTTAACTGATCAGGGAACTAATTTCACCAGCAAGGCATTGAGACAGGTGTACTCCCTGTTAGGGATTCGGGGCATTAAAACCACACCCTACCACCCGCAGACCGACGGTATGGTTGAGAGATTCAATAAAGACCCTGAAGTTGGTGCTGCGGAAGTTCGTGTCGGAATCAGGAGCTGACTGGGACCAGTGGCTTCCTTACCTATTATTTGCCTACGGAGAGGTACCGCAGGCATCCACCGGGTTCTCCCCCGTCGAACTCTTGTTCGGGCGGGAAGTGAGAGGCCCACTTGACATTCTCCGAGAGAGTTGGGAGGGGGACGCTCCTCATCAGCCAACCAACATTGTGAGTTATGTCCTGAAAATGCGGGAGAATCTGGACCAGCTGAGTTCCAGGGCTCACCAACATCTGGCTCAGGCGCAAACGAGGCAGAAAACGTGGTATGATCGGACAGCACGTAGTCGCACCTTTGTGTCCGGACAGAAAGTGCTGCTGCTGTTGCCTTCATCAGAAAGCAGTTTGCTGGTGAAGTGGCAAGGCCCTTTCAAGGTACTTCGCAAAATCGGTGAGGTTACCTATGAAATCTCAATGCTAGACAGACGTCGCTCTAAACAGATCTTCCACGTGAACCTCTTAAAACAATGGATTGATCGACCATCTTCTGTCCAAGACCAGCTGTGGGCGCGGACCGTGGAAGAGGAAGAAGAGTCGTTGGAGCAGTACTTTCCTACTGTGGGCGGCGAGTCAACCTACCCCTCCGGGACCCATTTGACAAATGAACAGCAGGAGGACCTAAAGAAAATCATCCCAAGAGGCCTGTTCCGAGACCAGCCAGGGCGAACCGACGTCATCACCCATGACATCCGGCTGACTTCTCCAGGTCCTATCCGGCAGACCACCACTAGGGTTCCAGCGCGACTGATCCCCGCACTGAAGCAGGAGGTGGTGGCGATGCTGGAAATGGGGGTGATCGAGACATCACACAGCGAGTGGTGCAGTCCCGTGGTCCTGGTGCCAAAAAAGGATGGGGGGCTCCGCTTCTGTGTAGACTTTTCGAAGCTGAATACCATCTCAGCTTTTGATCCATATCACATGCCTTGTGTAGACAAGCTGGTGGAGCGCCTGGGAAAGGCTGAGTTCCTCAGCACCTTGGACTTGTGTAAAGGGTACTGGCAAGTGCCACTCAACGCCCAAGCACGAGAACTGACCGCCTTCAAAGCTCCATCTGGATTGTTCCAGTTTAAGGTCATGCCCTTTGGCCTTCATGTAGCAGCAGCAACATTCCAGCGTCTCATGGATGAAGTGCTGAGGGGCGCTGAGGACCATGCCGCTGCTTATATTGATGATGTCATCATTTACAGTTCGTCGTGGGAAGAACATCTTCAACACCTTAGTGATGTCTTCCGAAGGATTCGTCTGGCCGGATTTGTAGTGAATGCCAGCAAATGCCAGCTTGCCCGGGCTGAAGTGTGCTACTTGGGATATGTCCTGGGTTGCGGTACTATACGTCCTCAGGTCAGCAAGGTGGAAGCCATCCGCAGCTCCCAGCCGCCTACAACCAAGAAGGGGGTTAGATCTTTTCTGGGGTTGGTCGGATGGTACCGGCGCTTTATTTCCAACTTTTCAAGCCGAGCAGCTCCCTTGTCAGATCTCACTCGTAAGACCAGCCCCAATAAGGTGGTCTGGACTGCGGAGTGTAAAGGCCTCATTATGCTTCTGCGTCAACTCCACGGCGTAGCTACGCCGTCACTCCTACGCCGTCGTGGCCGTTTTATGGTTCTGCGTCAGGTTGAGCTGCATCGCGGTGCATCTGACCAATCACAGCCATTGTGGTCTGCGTCACCTCGACGCGTAGTTACAATTTTTTGGAGGTGCACGTCGAGCTACGGTGGAGGGGTTCGCGGCGACGCAGAGGGGTCTGCGGGGGTACGCCGTCGATTCGACGCAGAAGCATAAAACAGGCTTTAGGCTGCTTTCCATGACCTCAAGGAGAGTATGTGCCACGAACCAGTGTTGCAGAGTCCTGACTTTTCCTTACCCTTCACGGTGCAAACCGACGCTTCGGGCATTGGACTGGGAGCAGTGTTGTTGCAGGATGAGGGGGAGGACAAAAGACCCATACAGTTTGTGAGCCGCAAACTGTTCCCTCGCGAGACTCTGTACTCCACCATTGAAAAGGAGTGCCTTGCCATCAAGTGGGATCTGGACACTTTAAAATATTACCTTGTTGGCAAAGAGTTTGTCTGCGAGACAGACCACAGGCCCTTGAAATGGTTACACCGTATGCGTGACTTTAATTCCAGAATCACCCGATGGCACCTGTCCTTGCAGCCATACAGGTTGATTTCCATTACACGAGAGTAGATGTTAAAACTTCATGCTGATTTGTACTCGGCTTTCGCCAAGATAAGCACCAACTAAGACGTAGCTTTACAGTAACCTATGCTCCTCCATCCATTTACGCTTCTTTCCATCTGGTGACGTGAATCTCCTTCTGTCTGGTGTTAATAGTGTATTTGCGCATCAGCACACACAACGGCTGCAACCACAGTGCGGTCCCCCCATAACAACCCTCTGGATTGCGCGGAGTAGGGAAGATCTCTAGGGTCTTCAAGTGGGCACCTTCCGTCCTCAGTGTTTCGTCGACTAGCCCACGACACCTCAAGAGGGCTCGACAGTGACTCTGGCGTCCCAGAGTCACCCCCCTCCGTCCCCCACTCAACTCAGCCCAGCTTACTGACCTCTACTTCCCTCTTGCTGCTGAGACCTAACCACAATCTCACAATCTCTCCGCAACCCAACCATACGCGCCAACCCGTTTGACTAAGGCTGTCGAGCCCCACTGGTGCGTTAATATGCAGTTTCAGTGGCAACGGTTCCGTATGGCATACCACCTACCGCAAAACACAATATCTGCCCAACCACCCGTCATTCACACAATATACACAGGAACGTAATGACTGTAAATACTATACAACCTCTACAAATAAACCAACAGTGCTGCTGAGACCTAGCCACAATCTCACAATCTCTCCGCAACCCAACCATACGCGCCAACCCGTTTGACTAAGGCTGTCGAGCCCCATTGGTGCGTTAATATGCAGTTTCAGTCGCAACGGTTCCGTATGGCATACCACCTACCGCAAAACACAATATCTGCCCAACATCCCGTCATTCACGCAATATACACAGGAACTTAATGACTGTAAATACTATACAACCTATACAAATAATCCAACACCTTTCAAGTTTTCAAGAATTCTACGAAACCGTAGCATGGCGGCCTGTACTCAGCCAGCTAGAATCTTTCCGTCTCAACCACAGCCAGTTGCTGCTGCTTCAGATAAGTTCTTTACTGTGCGACGCAACTCTTGACCACTGAATCCGACGTCTCTGAGGAACCGGGTTGTAGAGTGTGCCACAAAACCTCGACAACCCACTTCCACTGGATAAACCTGGACTCTCCATCCTCGCTGTTCTGCTTCAGTGGCCAGATGAGCATACCGCAATTTCTTCCTCTCATATGCCTCATCGACCGCATCCTCCCATGGCACTGTTAACTCTATCAGTTGAACAATGCGTGCTGATCCAGACCACAAAACAATATCTGGTCGTAGGTTAGTGGTGGCAATCTCAGGTGGAAAAATAAGCCGTTGATCAAGATCAGCCAGCATCTTCCAGTCCCTAGCAGCTTCCAGTTGTCCTGGGCGAGAATTGGTGTTAGCACCTTTTCTTGGTGGTTGCTCGCCTGGGCGGAGGAATATTGTCTTCTGCGTGTAATGTTTTGCTAGAACAGGCGGCAACTTATTGGTCATACTACGCTTGCCTTCCAATGCTAAAGCCAAACATCGCAATACTTGGTCATGGCGCCAAGTAAACCGACCTTGGCTAAGAGCCACCTTACATCCTGTCAAAATGTGCTTTAATGTGGCAGGTGATGAACACAAAGGACAAGAGGGATCCTCTCCTACCCAGAGGTTTAGGTTCTGCGGTGATGGGTGAACATCATATGTTGACCTAATAAGGAAACTGATCCTACTCTCTTCCATTGACCAAAGGTCTTGCCAGCCCATTTTTCGTTGTTCCACACTCTCCCATCTCATCCACTCTCCCTGCTTGGCCTGGGAAATGGCCTTTATACATCTCATCCTCTCCTCCTGCTTTCGCACCTCGTTGACTACCAGCTTCCTCCTTTGAGCTGGGCCTGCCTTGTGCCATTTAGGAGGAGCTAAACTGAGCCCAAAACTCCCTCTTCCATGCTGTACCTGTCCCACGATATCCCCAATTTGAAGGTCAGCCTTTGCCTCTACTACAGATTTCTTTGCTGACCACTTTCTACCAGTTTTTACCACAGGGGCTGCCTCCCTTACACATTTGTCGCGTGACTCTGCTAAAGTCATTTCCAGCCTGACCTTGGCACACTTAAACTCCTCGGTTAAAGCAGAGACTGGCAGCTGCAATACTCCTTTACTATAAAGTCCCACTCTGCTGAGGCAGCGTGGAACTCCCAACCATTTCCTGATGTATGAACTTATTAACGCTTCCAGCTTATCCACTGTTGTCAAAGAAACCTCGTACACAGTCAGTGGCCACAGCAACCTTGGCAGTAGACCAAACTGAAAGCACCAGAGTTTTAGTTTGCCTGGTAGAGCACAGCTGTTTATGCTCTTCAACCCTTCCACTGCTTGTCGTCTAACTTCTCCCACTCGAACTGTGTCCTTTAGATCCCCATCGTACCATCTCCCTAGACTCTTCACTGGCTTCTGAGAAACTGTTGGTATTGCCTCACCATTAATGAAGAATATTTTATCTACTACCTTGCCTTTAACTATTGAGATGCTCCTTGATTTAGAGGGCTTAAATTGCATTCGTACCCATTCAATATTATCTGTTAACTTCCCCAATAACCGATTAGTGCAGGCTACCGTTGTAGTCATGGTTGTCATGTCATCCATGTATGCTCTGATTGGTGGTAGTCGCATCCCAGAAGCCAAGCGCTCTCCTCCTACTACCCATTTTGATGCCCTAATGGTTACTTCCATTGCCGTGGTAAAAGCCAGTGGAGAAATGGTGCATCCTGCCATTATTCCAACCTCTAAGCATTGCCATGTAGTGCTGAATTCTGGAGTTGAGAAACTAAATTGCAAATCTCCAAAATAGGCTTTCACTAAATTTGTTATCGACATCGGTACCCTGAAAAAATCAAATTATGCCCAAAGAAGCTCATGTGGCACTGAACCATATGCATTAGCCAAATCGAGGAATGTCACGTGGAGCTCCTTCCTCTCCTTTTTAGCTGATTGTATTCGTTTCCAGATAACACTGATATGTTCTAAGCATCCTGAGAATCCTGGAATGCCCGCTTTTTGAACTGAAGTGTCAATGAAGCCATTCTTTAATAGGTAGGTTGACAATCTCTGAGCAATAATGCTGAAGAAAATTTTGCCTTCGACGTTTAATAGTGAAATAGGGCGAAACTGACTGATGCTTGTAGCATCTTTTTCTTTGGGTATAAAGACTCCCCCTGCTCGGCGCCATGATCTAGGTACAACCTGCTTTTCCCAAGCCACTTTTATCAATTTCCACAGAATCCTTAGAACTCCTGAAGCACTCTTGTACACTCTGTACGGAACTCCATTAGGCCCTGGAGATGATGAAGCCCTTGCCTTTCTCACAACCTGCTCTATCTCTTTCCACTTAGGTGCACAGACCTCCATTTGGTATTCTGGTGGATTGACAGGTGGGATGTCTGACGGAATTGACATAGGCTCATGCCTTTTTGCATCTGTATGCGTTTCCTCCAAATATCTCTCTAGCTCAACCCTAGATGCTTTTAGAGTGCCATTATTCTCACTGGTGAATAACTTCTTTATGAATTTGAATGGATCTTTATAGAAATTAGCCCTTGCACGTTCCTTCTTTTTGTAGCGTTTCCGTAGGCGCTCAACTCTGCGTAATGTTGCAAGCTTATCTTTTATGGCCCTTTGTAAGAGATTGAGTCCCTCCTTCTGACTTTGTTCCGCTCTTTTCCATTGCTTCCTCAGCTGTCTCCTTTCTCTAACTAACCCTTCAATTTTCTGCTGCCGTCTAGACAATCCAGGAGTAGTTTGTACTTTTTCCTTCCTTTTTTCCACACCAAACCTCTCACTTCCATATGCGTAAATGATGTCCCCAAATTTATCCAGCTTCTTTTCAACTGTACCAGTTAATCTTTCCAATGCAAAGCATAGATCTGTGTTTACCGTGTCCCATGCAGTTTTCTCACTAGCTCTTGGCCATCTAACTCCAGGCCTATGCCCGTTGAGGTTCTTTTCTCTCTTATGCTGGTTAGTCTGACCGGGTTCACAAGAATCAATGTGTTCATCACTAACTGTGCAAACCCTCATCTCCTCTATGACAGGGGTGCTGATATCCTGCGAACTGTGGTTTGCTTCCTGTCGCTGGATTTCATTCGACTGACTTGACTGACTCCGTAAGAAGTACTGATCAATGCGAGGCCCTTGTCCCTTCTCCCTCAAGCATTTCATTTTCCCTTGATGAATCTTCAAACCCCTGACCGTTGTCGCCTTGCTCCAGCCACAGACACAAGCTTGGAGTTCAATGGCTTTGCTAACTGCTGAACCTGAACTAGTCTTTTGTGAAGTACTCTCCATACTCATATCCGTTTCCATTCCAAAGTCGTTAACCATGTTGTCCACCATTGAGTCATCTTCCGCCCCTGCTCTCGCAGACTCTAGGGGTATTTTCCTCTTTAATTTTTCAGAAGCCTTGGGCGGGTGTCTCCAGCATCCTGTAAACACAGAGCTGGATACTGCCGACAAGGGTAGCTAACCCTTACCAGCCCCATTGGGGTCTCTTTCCTCCTGTCAGCTGTCTCTCCAGGCTGTCACAAGGTCTTTCCCTTGTTGCCAGCAGCACTATTCACCGCAGTCACTGGACGTATCCAGATCTTCATGATTTCCATTACACGAGAGTATATGTTAAAACTTCATGCTGATTTGTACTCGGCTTTCGCCAAGATAAGCACCAACTAAGACGTAGCTTTACAGTAACCTATGCTTCTCCATCCATTTACACTTCTTTCCATCTGGTGACGTGAATCTCCTTCTGTCTGGTGTTAATAGTGTATTTGCGCATCAGCACACACAACGGCTGCAACCACATTGCGGTCCACCCATAACAACCCTCTGGATTGAGCGGAGTAGGGAGCATCTCTAGGGTCTTCAAGTGGGCACCTTCCGTCCTCAGTGTTTCGTCGACTAGCCCACGACACCTCAAGAGGGCTCGACAGTGACTCTGGCGTCCCAGAGTCACCCCCCTCCGTCCCCCACTCAACTCAGCCCAGCTTACTGACCTCTACTTCCCTCTTGCTGCTGAGACCTAACCACAATCTCATAATCTCTCCGCAACCCAACCATACGCGCCAACCCGTTTGACTAAGGCTGTCGAGCCCCACTGGTGCGTTAATATGCAGTTTCAGTGGCAACGGTTCCGTATGGCATACCACCTACCGCAAAACACAATATCTGCCCAACCACCCGTCATTCACGCAATATACACAGGAACGTAATGACTGTAAATACTATACAACATCTACAAATAAACCAACAGTGCTGCTGAGACCTAACCACAATCTCACAATCTCTCCGCAACCCAACCATACGCGCCAACCCGTTTGACTAAGGCTGTCGAGCCCCACTGGTGCGTTAATATGCAGTTTCAGTGGCAACGGTTCCGTATGGCATACCACCTACCGCAAATCACAATATCTGCCCAACCACCCGTCATTCACGCAATATACAGAGGAACGTAATGACTGTAAATACTATACAACCTCTACAAATAAACCAACAGTGCTGCTGAGACCTAACCACAATCTCACAATCTCCGCAACCCAACCATACGCGCCAACCCGTTTGACTAAGGCTGTCTAGCCCCACTGGTGCGTTAATATGCAGTTTCAGTGGCAACGGTTCCGTATGGCATACCACCTACCGCAAAACACAATATCTGCCCAACATCCCGTCATTCACGCAATATACACAGGAACGTAATGACTGTAAATACTATACAACCTATACAAATAATCCAACACCCTTCAAGTTTTCAAGAATTCTACGAAACCGTAGCATGGCGGCCTGTACTCAGCCAGCTAGAATCTTTCCGTCTCAACCACAGCCAGTTGCTGCTCCTTTCTGCTGCTTCAGATAAGTTCTTTACTGTGCGACGCAACTCTTGACCACTGAATCCGACGTCTCTGAGGAACCAGGTTGTAGAGTGTGCCACAAAACCTCGACAACCCACTTCCACTGGATAAACCTGGACTCTCCATCCTCGCTGTTCTGCTTCAGTGGCCAGATGAGCATACTGCAATTTCTTCCTCTCATATGCCTCATCTACCGCATCCTCCCATGGCACTGTTAACTCTATCAGTTGAACAATGCGTGCTGATCCAGACCACAAAACAATATCTGGTCGTAGGTTAGTGGTGGCAATCTCAGGTGGAAAAATAAGCCGTTGATCAAGATCAGCCAGCATCTTCCAGTCCCTAGCAGCTTCCAGTTGTCCTGGGTGAGAATTGGTGTTAGCACCTTTTCTTGGTGGTTGCTCGCCTGGGCGGAGGAATATTGTCTTCTGCGTGTAATGTTTTGCTAGAACAGGCGGCAACTTCTTGGTCATACTACGCTTGCCTTCCAATGCTAAAGCCAAACATCGCAATACTTGGTCATGGCGCCAAGTAAACCGACCTTGGCTAAGAGCCACCTTACATCCTGTCAAAATGTGCTTTAATGTGGCAGGTGATGAACACAAAGGACAAGAGGGATCCTCTCCTACCCAGAGGTTTAGGTTCTGCGGTGATGGGAGAACATCATATGTTGACCTAATAAGGAAACTGATCCTACTCTCTTCCATTGACCAAAGGTCTTGCCAGCCCATTTTTCGTTGTTCCACACTCTCCCATCTCATCCACTCTCCCTGCTTGGCCTGGGAAATGGCCTTTATACATCTCATCCTCTCCTCCTGCTTTCGCACCTCGTTGACTACCAGCTTCCTCCTTTGAGCTGGGCCTGCCTTGTGCCATTTAGGAGGAGCTAAACTGAGCCCAAAACCCCCTCTTCCATGCTGTACCTGTCCCACGATATCCCCAATTTGAAGGTCAGCCTTTGCCTCTACTACAGATTTCTTTGCTGACCACTTTCTACCAGTTTTTACCACAGGGGCTGCCTCCCTTACACATTTGTCGCGTGACTCTGCTAAAGTTACTGTGAGATTTATGGCGGGAAAGGATAACGTTATTGCTGACTTTCTTTCACGTCATGAGATGGACCTAGACGTTCTCTCTTAAGGCGGGGGGGTGTGTGACGGGGCGCATAGCTATCGTTACGGCAGCGATATGCTGTCTATTCTAGTACACAAAGACTTGAGTGCAAATGTGACCTGCTACTTCTATCAATACATATCTGGCTGTTTTAAAGAAAATCATGTCAATTACGTTACAGTCATAATCAGTTATAATAATCATGCAACACATGTTTTCAGTATGTATCCGTTTATTTAGTTTAAGAGAAACATAGCTTGGACATACCATCTTTGTCGTACTGGCGTCTCTGGTTTGTTTGGGTAAAGGAAAATTTGCCGCGATTGTGGGGTTTAAATGCCGCTATGACTTCCGGGTCAATAGCAAATGACCTGCAGTTTGAGTTATTTATTTGAAGTTGTTAAATATGACTTGTTGCTTGTCAATTGTTGGCTGAAAATGTAGAAATAGCATTCTGTAATTTTCTAGTTTAATAGAAGTAGTATTTCAGCTGTTTTTAAATATTTATGTATTTGTCATCTGAACCACCCCTGCACTGTAATCACGTGTTGGTATGTTCCAATTCCAGGGGTGACCTCAGGCCTATAAAGTCTAGTATTGTCATTCTGTCGGGAGGAGCGTGACTGAGAAGACATACGTCTGTCTTTGCTCTAATTATAGCGACTTGTGTTAAGGTCAATTTTCAAACAACTGTAAACATTTAATTGTTGTTGTTTTTTTGTGTTTTTTTTACTCTCATGTCAATTTACTTTATTTACTAAACAGTTTTTTTTCTTTTCTTTTTTTCTTTTGTTAAATTTTTATTGCCTGTCATTGGCCTTGACTGGGACAAATAAGATCCCATCTGAACAAATTCATCCAACCTCTCCTGAGTGCTTTCATCTGCTCACGACAATTCAGTCACGTCTTCCCATAACAATGATATTTGTTTATTTTACATTCCCGCGTAATGTTTGGGGATCATTAAAGGATTAGTTTAATCCAGAATCAAAATTTCCTGATAATTTCCTGACTCCCATCTCATCCAAGATGTTGGTGTCTTTCTTTCTTCTGTCAAAAAGAAATTAAGGTTTTTGAGGGAAAAATTCCAGGATTTTTCTCCATATAGTGACTTCAATGGGGACCAACGGGTTGAAGGTCCAAATTGCAGTTTCAATGCAGCTTTAAAGAGCTCCACATGATCTCAGCCGGGGAATAAGGGTCTTATCTAACGAAAAAATCGGTCATTTTCACACAAAAAAAAAATATATATATATACTTTTTGACCACAAATGCTTATCTTGCACTAGCTCTGCTATGCGCATCCACAACTTCACGCATTATGTAATCATGTTTGAAAAGTCATGCATGACATAGGCGAAAAACTCCATTCAATTTTCTCCTCCAACTTCAAAATCGTCCAACATCCTTGTTTTACCTTTTTTTTGTAAAGGGCATTTTCCTCAAAAACCTTATTTTCTTTTCGACTGAAAAATAATTCTGGAGTGAACCACTCCTTTAAGATTTTTAAATGTTTTTGAGTCTCTTATGTTCAATAAGGCTGCATTTATTTGACCAACAGTATTGTGTAATATTATGTAATTTAAAGTAACTGTTTTCTGTTTTAATTGAATTGCTGCTGAAAATTCAGGCATAAATTACATTTTAAATTATGTCGCATGATACTTCAGAAATCATTTAAATCGGTTTTAAAAATGTATTAATTAATTTTCTTTCTGACCCCAAACTTTTGAATGGCACTATATATATATATATATATATATATATATATATATATATATATATATATATATATATATATATATATATATATATATATATATATCATAATCAAATCATATTCAGTATATCGTAAATGTTCAGTATATCCGCCAAAAATATTCAATTTAAATTTTTTGTAAAATGTCTAACTAAGCCACATTTGACATGTTTTCTTCTCTTTTTCTAGCATTCGTTCATCAAACAACAGCCAGGTGAACAAGCTCATGCAGACAGAGGAAGTTCAAGGGCTGGCGAGCACTGATGCCAGCGAGGGCGTCTCTGAGGATGGCGTGAGACGAGCTGTGGATAATGAAGAAGACAGCGTCACATACAGCTACTCGTTTTTCCATTTTTCCCTCTTCCTTGCCTCCCTCTACATCATGATGACCTTGACCAACTGGTATCAGTGAGTGTCTAGAGCAGGGGTATTCGGTTAAAGTTCCAAAAGGTCCGATCTCTATATTTCCTTCCCAGCGGAGGTCCGGATTATATATATATATATATATATATATATATATATATATATATACACAGTGCTCAGCGTAAATGAGTACACCCCCTTTGAAAAGTAACATTTTAAACCATATCTCAATGAACACAAAAACAATTTTCAAAATGTTGAAGTTTTATATAACATCTGTTTAACTTATAACATGAAAGTAAGGTTAATTATATAACAACATTTTCAGTTATACTCAAATTAGGGTGATGCAAAAATGAGTACATCCCACTGAAAGTGTCTGGAGCAAAGCTACATTTACAATTATTCACTACACAACAGACAGTTGACTATAAAAGGGTGTTACTTCCCATTTCATGCTGTCAGCAATATACCACATGGAAGAGAAATGTCACAAGACCTGAGAAGGAAAATAATTTCTTTACACCAGAAAGGTGAAGGCTACAAGAAGATCAGCAAAGCTTTACTTATCAGTCAGAATACTGTAGCAAAAGTGGTAAAAAAGTTTAAAAAAGATGGAACTGCAACCATCTCACAGAGACGTCCAGGTCGTCCACAGAAGTTAACATCTCGACAGGAGTGTCTTTTGATGAGAACGGTTGTAGAAAATCGGCATGCAAGTTCATTGCAGTTATCTATTCAACCTTTTAATCTTCACAGCTAATTGGGCTCAACTGATTAAAGTTTTATCCCCACACACACACTACATACTACACACACTATACACCACACACCACACACCACAAAGCTCAGCTTAAATGGATGGATGTTGCAAAATGTCGCCAACTTGTTCATTCCATGTCTAGAAGATGTAGTCTACTTGTTGTGGGGTGTAATCATTTTTGCATCACCCTAATTTGCACCACTGAAAAATGTGTATTCTAAGTTATATTATTAACCTTACTTTCATGTTATAAGTTAAACAAATGTTATATTAAACCTAGTGGTGTCAACATTTTGGAAATTGTTTTTGTGTTCATTGAGATATTGTTTAAAATGTTCAAAGGGGGTGTACTCATTTAAGCTGAGCTGTGTGGTGTGTAGTGTGTAGTGGGTGGTGTGTGTAGTGTGTGTGGGGATAAAACTTTCATCAGTTGAGCCCAATTAGCTGTGAAGATTAAAAGTTTAGATCAGGTGTTTTATCAAGCTATTGTTATCTTTACATTTAGATGCATATGAAAGGCAGAAGGCCATGTAACAGAAAAATATTGTATGCTGGTTCAGGTTTTTTTTTAAATCAGCAACATTTTTAATTCTGGGCCATTTTTATATTTTGCTTAAAATAAGCATCTACTAAAAACACACAATGTACATAATCAAAACGCCCTTATCACGAGCAGAGCAAAGTTGACTTGTAAATTTCAAAGTTGTCTTTCCTTGCCATCTGTAGCAATGTTCAGGGAAGAAGGAGACGGGAACCGGCGAATAATCAAATAGACTTTATTAAAATAAAACAAATGCTTTATGCTTCCGCTCCTCCGTGAGAGATGCGAGAGCGGTGTGCTCACAGGTGCTGCTCATTAACACTCGCACCACCGGCCTCGCTCCGTTCCCCACACCATCTACAAATGTTTTTCCCAGTTATAACTTTGTTTATTATGAAATGTTCTTAAGATGTTAAATGTAGATAAAAAAAAAGAAATTGTCACAATCCTGGTTTGTCATATGTATGTATGACAGATAAAAATAACTATATTTGCAGAATTGTTTTCTGCAATGTTTTAGCAAAAGTATCAATCTATTTTACTGCTCACCGGGTTTCTGTTACTGTTGTTTAAATAACCGCGTCATCTGCAGCTCTTAATGTGGTGCTTTAGCAAGAGAGAGAAACATGCATGTAATGGAATTGGCTTGAAGAAGCGCGTTTGGCTCTAGATAAAAATATTAGAGGAAATAGTGCCAAAAGATAATTGCCATAAACGACCCTGAGCACTTGTGGTGTGTACCACTCCGTTGTTTTGATGAGCTGTTCACTTTAAACTGTAGAAACTGTAAAATGGTGCTACAGTTATGATGTCTCGTCATCTGCCAATTGAATATGCCTGGTCTAGAATATCCTAAAACAGCACAACTGTGATAGACCAGCATTTTTTACTCAATTGGGGATTGAGCACTAATTATTCCTTAAAAACATTTTTTTCTTCTCTTTCCTTCTCAGGCCTGAGACCGACTACGCAGCCATGAAAACCACTATGCCATCTGTGTGGGTGAAGATCTGTTCGAGTTGGCTGGGGCTGGCACTGTACCTCTGGACTCTAGTGGCTCCGGTAATCCTGGCCGACCGAGACTTCAACTAAACGCCAATACGATTCTACAAGTGGCCTTATACAGAAGCAATATATATATATATACCTTATTCTGAGTTCACTTAGACAGTACATTACAGAAGTTTTTGTTTCTTAAGATGTTCTGAGCTCTTGAATTATGCACACTTCACAGGACACTTTTCATTTACATTTTTGTTATTTCATAATCATAAACCTTTACCAAACCTCTTCAACTGTACCCACAATACACCAGTAATGACTAAATAGGGAAATAAATACTAAATAACTCTTTCTGTTTTAAAAATTAGCTAGAATTCTTTGTGAATTTATGTATACTTCAATTCACATATTCTGTTATCACACATTATTTTATACATCCATTTCTGGATATTTTATTGTTCTTTATCTGCCTTGGGTCCAATTTTGTTAATTGCACTACGTTTTGATCAAATCAAAGATGAATGTTCAGTTGAAAATGAAGATCGCCTTATACATGTCAAGATTTTGATGACACATTTTTTACACTTTCCATTTACACTTTCAAAGCTTTATGATAACATTCCTGATCAAAAATATTCTAGTTCTGTGTTTGTACTTTATTCGTTCTTATAAAACGGATTATTAAAGGAAATGAACACAAGAAGTTATGGATCCATTCATCAATCCATTTATTCAAAGGCTGCTACTGTAATACAGCAAGTTATTCCCTAGATGGAAGTGTTGTTCTTATAGAAGTAGACTTTCCTTACCTGAAGAGAGTGTTTATTGAACAAGTGTCACTATTGCTCACAGTTTAGGTTTGTGGATTTTAACAAATCTGAATAAGTAAAAAAAAGGACTGGGGGACTCGTTTTAATAACAGCTTAAGGAGAGAGCTAGACTTTTACTGTTACAGATTAAAGATATTTTGCAATTATTTTTCAATCAGACTTGCAATTTTCATCTAGCAAATGATAAAATCGGCAAAATCAAAAAACAAAACCCATAGACTTACAAAAAAAAAAAAAAAAACCATAGACTTACACTGACGGAGGGACCAGATGGATGTCTAGAGACCAGAATATCATATAGACTCAAGGGGGGATTCTTATAGTGATGAGTTTATATGTATAATGATTTTATAGTCCACATCTATTGTACTGACGTTCTCTGTCCAAGGCATACACACCTTCAGACTTAGACATTTTAACTTTTTTTTTTTTTCAAAACTTGTGAAATTCATATTCACCATTTTTGCTTCTTTAAAAATCATGCATAAATATATTTGAATTTCAGTTTATTTATTGTTTGGCTACTGCAATACACTTTATTGTAAAGTGTCCTTTTTAGTGTAATTATGTGTTTAAGTACTGAGTTAAAATGTACTCACTATAGGGTTAGGATTAGGTTTTGGTTTACAGTCAGTTGCAAGCAATTATGTGTAATTTTACTGTCAATACTATAGTAAATACATGTTACATGGCCTAAAATGTATTCTCAATGAAATTCTGAACGGTACACGACCCTGCAAATGAGAACCAAGTTGTGAGGGTTGGGTGTGTGTGTTTTTTTTTGTTTTCTTGGATTTTTCTACACTGAATAACAAGTGCACATAACAGACCAAATTCTTTGGATGCTGAAGTACCTCTTTAGTCTTCGTATATGTTTTGAATAAGTATTTATTCATGGACAGTCATTGTTATGCGTGTGTATTGCATATGACATTTATTGCCCCTTTGTAAATGGTTACTTGTGTTTTTATTGTATTTTTAGGATTGTAAAATGAAAAAAAAAAAAGTTGGATCATTGACAACCAAACAAATATAATTTTTTAACTTGCATCTGTTCAAACCCTGCAATGTTGTGATATGTTTCGTTATCCTTGAAGAATGTAATTTACCAGTGATGTAATAGTGAGATCCTAAAGTGTACAGCTTGGTTGTGTGACGTGGCTGATGGTGCTACACCATGGAATCCTTTTCCCTTTACGCATCACTTTGCGGTGACCTCACTAATTGTGCTCTCTCACTTTCCACCCGCTGGCTGTCCCATTGCGGGTATCTCCCTGTCTGTCTTGTCGTTATTCCTGATGGTTTTATGTCAGTGCAGCGGGGCACACACACACACACACACACACACACACACACACACACACACACACACACACACACACACACATACACACTCCAGGGAGCAGTAGGCAAAACTAACTCTGTTATATAGCCAGTAACTACAACACCACAACATAGTCTAAAGTGGGACTGTGTCTTCTTGAGTAAGGTGGCTGCCATCATGTCGGCATGGGAAGCTGAAAGCCCAAAACAGTCTTTTCACAATATCAAACTCCCTCTTAAGGGACTGACTCAAATAGAGGATGATGTACTGGCTAGGGACCCTATTGCACTGCCTAGATTTGTGTGTTAGCTGTCAGGGTAATTAAAGGTTCAGCTGCCCTGCCGCTGAGACTCAAGACTGTGGTGTGTAGGGAGGCTGTCATGGTTATGTAGCTGGAAAAACAGCAATGGTTTACACCTGCTCCATAACAACAGTAATTGCTCCTGATGGTGTCTGATTGTGTTGGTCATTGGAGCTCATTTTAGGACCTACAGTGTGGGATAGTGCACCAGGGGAGAGGCAAAAAAGCTTTCATTATGAAAAATGTTTTAGAAATTCTGTTTAGTGGTTGTTTTTTTAAAGTCAGCATGAAATGCTCTTCCGATGACGAACTTCCATCACTCATCCTCTGTCTGTTCCATACACAACAAACCCAGAGAAACGATTCTACACATGAAGTAAGACAGGGTTAAAGGTTTAGTCCACTTCAAAATGAAAACTCTGTCATCATTTATTCACCCTTAAGTTGTTTCAAACCTGTATGAATTTCTTTATTCTGCTGAACACAAAAGAAGATATTTTGAAGAATGTCGCTAACCAAACAGTTAATGTATCCCATTGACTTCCATATTATTTTGTTCCTATTATGGAAGTCAATGGGGTACATCAACTGTCTGGTTACTGACATTCTTCAAAATATAAAAATAAATGATGAAAGCATTTTCATTTTGAAGTGAACTATTCCTTTAAGATATGTGATCTTCATATGATTTGGGTTATTTTCAGAACAATAAAGGATGTGTAGGCCTACATGAGAAATGCTAAGCAGGTGAAGCAAGCTGCTTACTGTATAAAAGGATATAAATAACATATTTCAGCAACATTATATGACCAAAACCCACATTCGATCGAAATTGGAAGTTACTAAACAGTCAATTGTAGTTTAAAGAGGGTTTTGAGTGAAAGCGTATTAATTAATAAATTGTCTTATGTAGCGTGATGCTAATTGTAGCTCTAATACAGCTGAACATGTGCAGTTATATTTCATGATATATTTTGTTATAAGAATTTACATAAGTTCATAAGAAAATGTTATGTTTTGTTTTCTAGAAAGTCTTTTTATAGGTGGATAAATGTATATTAATTGATGTGGATTGGCATGCCATGTACTGCTAGAATAAAGGCTAATAATGACAAGTAAAAACAAAAGAATAATGAATCATTCATGTTTGTTAAACTTGAGTGGGAATGAACTGTTAGATAATGTGATTCTCTACACATGGCTGCTCGGCTAACACCTAGTGAAATTTAGGAGAACTGACTTCATTCATCCAATAAAACCAAGTTGATTGAAAGTCAGTTTGGCTCAGAAGAGTGAAGTTAGTTCTGATTAAAGCTGAGCAGCAGTTTCTAGGCCTACATGCCACTTGCGTTTCTATTATTATTTAATATAATTAATAACATTCAGACATTTTAAGTGAGATCTAGTATCCTAACGTGTTTTGGCGAAACTGTAGGTCTACATGGAAAACAACTCACTGTAAACGATTTGAACGCATGCAGTGGGACAAGCGTGCGGGTGCACTGCCACTGACAGCTCATTGAAGGGGGAGTGGCGCGCGGGCCACTCAATGGTCTCGTGCGGGATAGCGTGGCGCGCGGCGCTTGCGCTCTTCGAAGCAGCGTGTTCTGCGCGAGATTGCAGTTCTGCTTGTGCCAGCCTGCCCTGGACGAGAGGAAAGACATGTGCCAGCATCTAACAGAACTGCCTCTCCGGACCTAGATGCTGGAAGGCAATCGGTTGACCGAGTCATCGTGGAATTAAAGATGGTCGAGGGAACGGCCACGCTTTCAGGTAAACGTATTTTCTGACATTGTTTTACTGAGCTTTATTGTGTACACAGATCTGTCCTGCAGGGTACAGTCACAGAACATTACATCCGAAGAACACAAGTCTGCCCCATGCGGTCTGTAAATATGCTTTATTTGCCAGATCCTTAATAACGACACCGAATGCAAACGTTCAGTGCGTCAATTATTTATATTCTAATGTCTTTGCAGTGAAGTCACATGAGGCGCATGGCTCATTAGGTAGGGCACACCAATCTAGGTGCCAAGGCACAGGGTGGGTAGGCTATAGCCTATGTTGCATTGTCAGTGGTGTAAAGGGGGTCACTAAACATGTTCAGTGGCTTCGGTATAAGACTACAGTCATGTGTTTCCCAGCTGCCCTCTTGATAGCCATTTTAACATGCAAGCTCTTTGTTAGCGGGAGTAAACGTTAATATAGTGGAACTGAAGTAGCCTAAAATGACATCATCGCTCTTTTCTGACCGATTTCAAGTGCAGTTTATAGCGTCATCAGGAAATCCAGACTCTCAGCACTGAGAACTTGAAGCATTAAATATATAATGAAGGGCAAATACAGATTAAAACAAATGTAATATACTGAATTAATAGCGCCTGGTTAGCGCGATAATCTTTATATTATGCCGTTTTGTCGCTAAAACGCCGGACTGAACTATTGGAGTAGTAGCTTATTGTAGGCACACAGAATTCCCGGCATTGTCCAGAGCGCGATGAAATCATCAATAATGTTACATAATCGCAGAATGCGGGATTGGGTTAAACGGGGGTCATTGCGTGCGTGTCAATCCTAGAAAGATGCGACATGCCACCTCATAATGACGATTAGTCTATCAATCTAGCAGTCCATCGCGTCGTTTGTTCATCGCCTTTGTTACATCGACATACGCGCAGTAGTGCAGCATTAGTCTACATTAGCCTAAAGAAAACAGAGTGACTGTTTTTCTTTATTGCGCGAGAATTCGAGGCGAGCGTCCTAATCGCAACGCGACAAAAGCTTCGATGCTGTAGGAGCTTTCACACCGCGTTAGTTTGAATCGTTGTTCTCTGTACCCAGGCGTCGCGTTTTGTGACATTATCGTTGCGTTTTTTAGACGAGACGTATTGCTAACAATTCAGATTTTGTGTCGAGAACCCAGCGCTCTGTCTAGTTGTTCTAAACGGAACGTTCTCTGTGAAGCTCCCTAATAGTAGGCTATACGCTTTGGTGATTAGGAGCGTTGTAGTTTTGTCGCGTCGCTCGCCCTGTCTATGGTATGACGCTATCTATAGCTAGCTCATGTGATTTATGGTAATGTGGCCTAATTATAGTCCATCTTTTTGTCATTTCCAGCCATACTCTGCCTGAATAAGCCACAGGCACTTTATAAAATGATAACAATTTGAGCAAATGAGATTACTGAAAAATGAAACCAAGGGGTTTAGATATTACCTTCTGTAAAACTGATATTACCCATCATCACACAGAAACCGTCTTGCCTGTCAGACAGAGCATTACAGTACAAATACACTGTATTTCTTAATATTGTACCTACAGTTTTTGACCTAGCTAATTGTTAAAAAGGGGCTCTTATAGTTGACATTTCCATGCTCTACACAGTCTACAGTACACGAGTATTCTTGTGTGGCTCTTGTGTTTTGAGATGTTTAAATATTCAGAGACATAGTTGTGATGTAAATATGATTTTTTTTTTAAATGCATGTTGTGGTTTAATAAAATGTCATGCAAGTAATATCTCTGGAGTCATAGAAAAAGGATGTCATGAAGCACTGATTGCTGATGATACCACAAGAACACACACAGTCTAAAACCATTCTAGTAACTAATTGACAGGGAATTGGATACAATTTTAAATTTCTATTATTATAATATAATGTAATATGAGTTTATTATTGTTACACAGACATATGTTTCTGTAATTTAAAATGTGACCAAAGTATGCAACAAATTAAATGTAAGTAGTATGATGCACCACATTATCATGGATTGTTGTTACATTTTTTGTAGCCTTTATTTAGGCTAATATTCTCATCACAGATGGATTAGTCTCTTGTGAAAAAGGAGTGTGCTTAATTGTATTGAATGTGCATTTGTAGTGCACTTAAAACTTTAAAAGTATATTTTGAAAACATGTACTTGGCTCAATGATGTGACGCCTACATTATCTGTCCGATTGCATTTGTTCTGGTAAAAACGGGTTTAAATGCATACAAAGATACTATATATTTGTAGTACCTCTCCCATGTATGTACTCACTTTAACTGTTAAAAAAAACGTAGTTATTTGTAACTTTTCTTGATATTTTAAGTGTCAAAATATTATGTGGTGCGACCGTCCGGCCCTAAATCCTGTTTTGAAAACGTCTTTGAAATTACTCTAAATTTATTAAAAATTATTTTCTGCACTCTTTGGCATGATTTCCAAAGCGTTTTGTAATTCTTTAAAAAAAAATCAAAGCATTTGTAGTTATATTTCCATCTGATATACAAACAAACTTTGTCCGATGATGTCCATTTTATGAAATATCATGTGGTGCGACCATCAAGGAACTACCATTTTGGGACTTTTATGTTGAAAACTATTCAAACACAGTAAGTTACATCATATACCAATTTACCAAGGACCCATGGAAGCCACAAGCACGTTTGTAATTCTCTCAAATAGGAAAAAAAATAAACCTTTGTAATGGTTGGTATGCAGTTACCAAAGTTGGATGTCATGTGGTATGACCTTAAAAAATGAATATTAAAGTTATTTCTACAAATATATATTTTTATTCTAAATTTTATATTAACCTTTTGTGGAAAGCTAGCTTGTTTTGTTTAGGTGACCAATTCTGTGCCTGTAAATTTTGACTGAATTTGAAAATATCATGTGGTGTGACCATATATCATGTGGTGTACCATATACCACTGCAGACTGTTTTTCATGATAGATATATGTCCTAGAATGGCAGGTTTTGTGCTTTTATATTCAATTGATGGTTTATATACAAAAAGTACTTTAATTTAGTATAATTTGGAATAGATTTTTATGCAATAATTTGGGATTTTTTGTTTATATTTCAGATGGTTTATGTTTACTCTCTGTACAATATGAGAAAAATGCAACAAAAAAGTTATAGCATGTAATTTTAGTTTAGTAATTATGCATTTATTAGTAATGTATTTATTATTGCCTATTTATTTATTTAAAACTATTTTAATCTATTTTACCAGATGCCAATGACAAGTGAAGTAAAAATTCTGACCCTGCAGGAAGAGTGGAGTACCTTGCTAGGATAAGAGTGAAATATTATTACAGTTTAAAATAGCTGGTTTCTATGTGAATATACATAGTAAACTGTAATTTATTCCTGTGATCAAAGCTAAATTTTCAGCATCATTACTCCAGTCTTCAGTGTCACATGATCCTTCAGAAATCATTCTAATATAATGATTTGCTGCTCAAGAAACTTGATTATTATCGATGCTGATCTATGCTCTAGATCTAACGCTCAATTTCCGGATTGAGGATTTTAGTTATACTATTTTGTTACTACTGGAAATTGTGGAAACTGTGATTCATTTTATATGTCAGGATTATTTGATGAATATAAAGTTCAAAGAACAGCATTTATTTTAAATAGAATCTTTTGTAACATTCTAGCCTAAATATCTTTTCTGTCACTTTTTTATCAATTTAATTTGTCCTTGATTAATAAAAGTATTAATTACTTTTTTTTTAAACTATTGACCCCGGACATTACCTATATACAATATTTGTATTTATATATATAACATTATTATTTGTTAGAAAGAAATTCTAAGTCAAGTTAAATGAAATGGTTCACTTATGTTTGCGAAGTGATTTTTATAAAAAAAAATGTTTATAAAATGTTTGTGTTCAGGAAAATTCTGTGAATTTTGTATAAAATTTGGTTTAAATCTATTTTTTTAATAAAATGCATTGTTCATTGATCTCTGAACTATATAAGGTCTTCGTTGTCATTTGGAGCGACCACTCATCATGTGGTGCGACCAATAAAAGCAATCTCTGTATTAAATTTAAAATAAAATATCTTATTTCTGTGGCTGAAATATGAATCACTGATAAAGTATGCTGAAGTGAATGATATTTTTAAAACATTTTTATCAGTTTTATGTGATTTACAGGAAAAATAAGTCTGTTAACTACATTTAAGGTGGCAACTCTAAAATTATAGAACAAAAAATGTGATCATTATTTACAAAAACTTAAAACAAATGCAAATACTTTGTTTCTAAGCACTTTAACTACTAAGAACTTAAAAAAATGTTAAGCATGCTAAGGAAATTAATTAATTTTAAGATAAATCACGGTCACGCCACATGACATTTTTTAAGGCTATGGCCAATTCATCTAGATGAAGAAACACTAAAATCACTTATATTAAAATTTTATATGAATTTATGTGTACACAACATCCTTAATGTTTGAACAATTGCAACAGGTATTATTTTTTTTGTATTTTAAAATCGGCCTGTTGAAAATCCTTATACGTCATTGACCCACTTGCAGATTATAATATAATATGAATTAAATAAAATGCCACTTATGTGTACTTCAAAAGAGTACACTTTCATATGTTTCTTAACACAGTAAAGTAAACTTTTGAAAAGTGCACTTTTTAAAAGTCCACTTAATGTCAAATGAAAAGTTTTACTTTAAGTACTTTTAGTGCTGGGCGGTTTGACCAAAAATTTATATCACGTTTTTTTTCAAAATTATACCGGTTTTCTGTTTTATGACGTTTTTTTTTTTCATGCATAATCAGGTGTTCAAAGCATTTTCTACTGGTTGAGAGAGGAATTACTGCAGTAAATTGACTTAGGATGGTCTATTTTACTGTCATTAGTGAATATTGTAGAATAGAATAGCGCCCAGTATAACCTAAAATTGTTATTTCTTAACGTTCTAATAACGTTCTTATAACCAGGAAGTAACGTTAATACAACGTTTATATAACGGGAGAATTGTAAGTTCTAATGACGTTTGAATGATGTTCTTATAACCAAGCAAGAACGTTAATAAAACGTTTATATACCGAGAGAATTGAACGTTCTTATAACGTTTTGAATGGAGTTCTTATAACCAAGAAATAACGTTAATACAACGTCTAAAAAACTGGACATTTTGAATGTTCCTAGAACATTCAGAAATAACGTTAACGTTTTTATAACTTAATGGGAACGTTATGAAAACATTCTTATAACCTAAAATTGTTAGCTGGGGAAGAGGAGAGATTCGCGATTGCACTGAACACATTTTAAGTTCAGGATTATCTGAGCGAGCCCAGAGAAAATAAACCTATTTTAACAAGAGCAGCGTGTATCTGAGAGCGAGGCACATTATATTCCGCGCGCGAGCAGAGAGATTCGCGCTCGCGCATTATATTAATGTACTTTCGCGCTACAATAATGCGCTCCGCATCCATCGTCCATGTAACGTAACAGAGTACTGCTGTTTTTTTACCCTCACTCGTCGCTGCTTAGAAGTGCAACATTGTAAAGGGTCCGTCTGAAACAGTGTCGCGCACTGTAACGTTCGTTCCGAACGTTGTGTAATTAAATACACCGGTATGGCGGTTTATTCAAAATCAAAATCGTGACGAAAATATAAACCGGTTTTCGGTTTGAACAGGTTTACCGCCCAGCACTAAGTACTTTTTAAGTCTTTGTTTTAATAATCTTATGTCATGCTTTACATAAGTACACTTGTTTTAATGTGTTGACTAACATACTGAAGCATGTGTAAGCTACTTGTTTATTCAGTATTACATTTAAAGTTAATTATTTTAGTTCAGCGGGCCGCTTTTGGTCTATTGCTTTTTCGAATATCGTTATATTTTCGCGCAATTCCAATGTGTCATAATTGACGGCGCGCCAACAGTCACAGATCACGCAGCAGGGTATTTTCCATTCGGGGACACAAGGTGTCACTAACATGAATGAAACCCCCTACTGCGCGATCTAGGATACCACCAGTGTTTTATACATAGTGTAAACAAACAACAGAAGAAGAGCACCGTGACCGTTAACTGCGCCCAACAGAGGTGCGTAGTAACCTTTACTGTCTATATAGTAACCTAACCGTCTATGGTAGTAACAAAGTAGGCTACATTTTCTTTTCTTACGTTTGGGCGACGTTCCTCTCGTTACTTTATTTTAATGCAATACATGCTGTTAAATGCGTAGTTTATTCCAAGCACGCTGTATCTTTTTTATGGGCGATGCTCAATTCACAAATGAATCACTCTTTGGAGTCGATTCTGTTCAGAGACTTCATCAAACAAGTTGGCAGATCTGTCTAAATCGGTTCGCGAATCAGTTTGAATGGTCTGTTCAGTTTCCTGCACGCACTGAATCGTCTGAAGCGCTTTCAATTCACACACGGAGTCGTAACAGAAAGATTTAAGAACATCAAGAGCGTTGGATGAAGTGGCTGTGGGCCTACAGTCTAGTGAAAGCAAATCTGCAAATGCATCATATTTTTGCCAGCGATGAAGAGTTGAAGATCTTCGTATGATGTCTGTGAATGAATGATTCCACAGGACGATACATTCGAGTTCATTTCATTCAGGTAATACATTTTACAACCAAACAGATTATTACGCGACGATAGCACTACTATGGTATGATGACATTATCCGTTTTTTTGACATATTCATTTATAGGCTACATTAACCCGCCATCCCGCGGTGATGTGTGTGTATTGCGCAGTGGCATCACACGAATAGTTTTGATTGAAACTAATTTTTTTAAAAAGTAGGCTATTTCAGTAACAAGGCAGGTTCGCATAAAATCATTATTTCATAATGTCATGATGACATAATTTTTTTATCTAACGAGCATCTGGTTTGGCGATGCAAAAACGGACTGTCGTTCTTATTGTTTTTTTCTTCTATGTAAAAAAAAACCCGACGAAAACATGTTACTTGTTCAATTAATAAACAATTTGTTTGATGACAAATCGCTAAAGATGAAATTGGGCTCCCTTTCTGTCATTGTGAGTGTGCGTTTTTTTTTTTTTTTTCGAACGATAATCAACTTTTGCTCCTCGATTTTCGAATGCCATTTTTGGCAGAAATTCACATCCCTATGAGACACGTTGGGTATAAAACGCAGGGGTATAAAAAAGGGATTAAACTAGCTCTATTTAAAATGCACTATTCAAACTTAAATGTTTGTAATTCAAGAATGCTTTAGAATATAGACCTAAGTTTGGTCTTGTTTTAAAGAAAACAGTCAGCAGATTATTGTTGAAGTGAAAGCACTTAAAAAGTTATGGAAGTTTAAACTTACATTAAATCAAATATACTGTACTTAATATTTTTTCTTTTTTATAAAATATGTATTTTACTAAATATTTTTCACTATAAAATTACTATAAAATCAAAGCCATATATCTAACCAAGTTGTGTTCCAAATTTGAAGTTGATGTCACAAAAATTGAAGTTCCCGTGAGATTTTGTTTAGGCATAATACTAAACCACCGGGTGACTTACATTCCATTGAATTTAATTGTATGCATTCTGCCATAACAAATTAATAAATTTCTGTCCAAATATCACTTCTGTTACAAAATATGGAACCTTGAGACTCAGACCTTTCTGACAATATGTGTTTTGTCAAGATTAGAAAAGGTTTTGATCTCAAATTATGAAACATGACGATGCCAAAAAAGGGGAGGAGCCCGATAAAAGAATTTAGAGTACCGTTTCTATGGTACCGCAACGTCCAATTTCAAAACGGGTCCCACAGGCTAAATCTTGAGTTCGTAAGCTTTCGAATGATATATCATTTCTCAACATTACATCAGGAGAAGTATGGGATATAGTTGTTTTAAACATGCAGTGGCAGTAACAGTTAACAGTTAACATTGGTCCTTTTTTTATACCCTAATCAGGCAAGGTGTCTCAGGAGACACAACTCATAAAATCCTAAATATATCAAATTTAAAAAAAAAATCTTTTGGATATGTTTAATTTAAGTCCAGATGATATAAAAAATGACATGAAATTATTTTTTGCTTAGCATTTTCCACTCTTGCCTGTTTAAGGGTTAAGTTGTCACGGTCATGTTTAATTTTTATTGTCTTGTTGAGTCATCATTTGCTTTGTCAATGTTTTGCCTGTAAGTGTACTTATTTTCCATAAGGACTTGAAAAATTTGTTCACTCAAAAATTAAAATTCTGTCATAATTTACTCACCCAACATAAAATCATTTAAGAAGAATGTTTCAGCTGTTTTTGCTTATACAATTAAATTTAGTGGGATTCAAAACCACATTATCCTCACTGACTTTCGTTGTGAAGAAAAAAAAAGAAAAAAAAATCAATATCATATTTTGAGGACTAAAAGTCATACAGGGGCGGAATGACATGAATGTGAGTAGTAGATTTTCATTTTTTTGTGAACTGTCCCTTTAAATTAAATGTGTGTGTATGAGACGCGCCATTGGCTATTGTCACTACAGATAAAGGCTTAATTGCCCAATTAATTAGGAATTCATGTATCATATGAATAATGAATAGCATATTATTATTATTAATGTCAATAATAATAATCATTCATGGACCATCCAATAAATTCCAGTTATTAACCCTTTCCCCGCCAAACACGTAATTTTCCGGGTTTTATGAAAAAACGCTTTCCCGCCAAACACGGAATTTTCCGGGTATCCGTGTTTTAGGTGGTATACGGTAAGGAAGAACCGTGCGCATGTTTTGAAAGAGTACGCAACTTTTTGATCAAAGAAAAAGACTGCGATCGTCTCTAACGTGAATGAGTGGAGTAGTGAGAATGTAGGTCAAAATATCAGACAGACAAATGCAGAGGTATAGCTACGGCTGATCACGTACTGGAGGTGTTGATGGACTCGGAGTCCGATCACTCATTATTTGATCATTCTGAATCTGATCGGCAGAAGTCAGTGAGAGAGATGCAGATGTTGTCTCAGAAAGTTCTAGTCATGGACGTGACGCAGATAGATCATTCACCCGCATAGACTGTAAAAAAAAGACCCGTCGATCTGGACGAAGACAAAGTTCACCTGTGTGTCGAAGATTGGACAGTGACAATTCAGACTGTGATACTTCGGACAGTGAGTGGACGCATTCAAGGCCAAGATCTCATTCGTTGTTCCAAGGTGCCAGAACGCATAGAGGTGAGACAAGATAAGAAAATATTTGAGAAAGTGTTGTATCTTTATGGGATAATAATATATATATATATATATATATATATATATATATATATATATATATATATATATATATATATATATATTCTAATATTTGTGTGTGAGTGTGCAGGCATTTATGTGTGGCTGTGTGCATAAATATGAGCGTGTAATGGCCAAATTGTTTCTCTCTTTGTGCACATTTGCCACATTGTAATATGTATTTATATATATATATGTGTGTGTATCTAGGTCTGTAAGTAATTCAAATTATTCATATCATTATTCACAGGTAGAACACAGCGAGGCAGAGGCAGAACGCATAGAGGTAAGACAAGATAAGAAAATATCTGAGAAAGTGTTATATCTTTATGGGATATATATATATATATATATATATATATATATATAAACACTATACTTGTGTATATATAGTGCATGCATTTATGTGTGGCTGTCTGTAAATATGAGCGTGTAATGGCCAAATTGTTTCTCTCTTTGTGCACATTTACCACCTTGTAATATGTATTTATATGTGTGTGTGTGTATGTCTGTTTATTGAAAGTAATTCCAATTATTCATATAATTATTTACAGGTAGAACACAGCGAGGAAGAGGCCGGATGCGTCAATTACATCAACATGGTGGTGTTGCGGAAGGAGACCTCGTTCTACTGCAAAAGTTGTGGTGTCCCCTTACATCCTGGGAAATGTTACTCTGTGTACCACTCAAAAGCAAATTATAGTGCCTAAATTGGATATATTTTACATTTATTTATATTTTAAATTTCTTTTGGTTTTATATATGAAGGAAACGACATCTGAATGTATTCCGCTTAAAAATGCACTTGTTTGATAAAAAGGCCTTTTTCTCAGCTTTTTGTCCAGAATGTTGTGTTCTTGACAAAACCTACCTCTGTTCAAGTGGCAATAAAAAAAGAACAAATGAAGATAAAATAAAAAAATGTTTTTTGTTTAAAAGCAGAGGCTCAGATCTTTATTTTGATACATAGCATCTTCATATATTCATGGAAGAAAATATTCTGCGGGCCATTAAATTTTAGCAAAATTCGTAAAAAACCCTGGCGGTGACTGGAAACTTTTTTTAAAAACGCTGGCGGGGAAAGAGTTAATCAAACCCAGTACACCCATATGAGCCACTAGCCAGGAATGTGTTGGGATGGAATAGGTTCTTCCATGCAGGGCCCAAAAAAGCACCTTTCGTTGTGTTTCAGATGGCCTGGCATGCTGACATACTGATAAGGCAGTCTTCATGACTTTCCATGAAGAAGTGGGATTTTTCAGGTTGCATCGGACAGGCCATAGGAATCTCCCCAGTGGTTTCCATGAAAGCCTGTGACAATATTTATCTTTCACTTCTTTTGCTAAGAGAGCATGTAAGCGCAATGTTGCTCAAGAACGACCGGGATCTTGCCTCACACAGCTTACTTTCTGTCTACGGCACTGAGCTTCTCCTTTTTGCGCAGTTGGCCTGCAGTTCTCAGCTCAAATCCACATGCAATATGCCAGTGAGTCATGGCCGCAGTGTATAAATGACTGGTAAACTTTACATGTTCAACAGAGTCCAGCATTTAAAGTAACAGAGGACGATGTGGAAAGGAAACTGGTTTCGTAATGACAGCCTTATATTGTGTGTAAAGTGAATGGTATCTAGTTATGTAACCAAATATAAAGATACTTCTTACATCGCTCAATGGCTACCTCAAATAATCCCAAGTATTCCCTTAAACTCAAACCTGATGCTTAACTGTCCTTCCCGTAACTCCCGTAACTCAGCTCTCCTCTTTGCTAAATGTGTTCTGCCAGCATAAGGTTTAGCTCACAGTGCCTTTTCTCTCTGAGGTTATTTAAGACAATCCCTCTGTAATCATACTTAAAGCCTCAGCCGTTATAGTCCAGAGGAATAAAGCCTCGATTGTGAAACTGATAGGCCCAGAGCCCAAATGGCACTCTGAAGGTGTGTCATCAGAGCCAATACGGAGTTTGATTTCTTGATACCTGATACAGGCACAGTTCAGAAGGAATTAAACCCATACTATCCAGACAAGAGCCAAACAAGGGCCAAATCTGCTTTAGTGCTTGAGCTGTTTGATAAGTGTATGAGAGGGATGACAACATGACTCATATTTGGTGGTGTGCACCATGCTGAAGCTCTGGCTTTGATATTGACTCTGCCAAAGTTTAAAACCTGAGGAGATTACAGTAAATCCAAGTTGGCCAACTATGTTGAATTTAGGGTTACCATGATACCAAAATGTCAGCAGTCAATGCTGATGCCAGTGAAATCTCACTCTTTTTTGTACTAATTTTAATACCACAGCAAAACAAAAACACACACTATTGAACTGTAGTGTAAATATTAACAAATTAAATTAAAACAACTGAATCTAGCCTTAAAATACATACAGAACTATGTTATGTATTCATAACTGTAATAAAGCACAACTCACATGCCTTAATTATTTTGTAAAATGACGTAAAAAAAAAATCAAATCAAAATCTTTAAAGCATTACTATTAAGCATTATTAAGTTAATAAATGAATTAGCATTTTTAAAGCAATGGATCAAATATAAACAGCAGAACAAAGACGGAAAGCATGAGAAGATCATTTTTGTTTTTTAGGTTTTGGTGTGTCTGTACTACCGATACTAACAATGATTTTAGCATCATCTTGGTACTGGAGTACTTTGCTCTTGCATCCCTAGTTGCATTAATTTCTCTACTGTAAAATTCCCCACAGCTTACCCTCAGATCAAAGCAGTGCTAAGCCACTGAATTATGGAAACACTACAGGGTGTCTATGATTTCAAAGGTTTAAGTGTACAGCCAACAGCAAATTCCAGTAAAGTCTATATTGATATTCATGTTTAATTTACATGTAGACACTTTGGGTAGCTGTCAGTCAGGTGGACCCTTTGGAGAACTGGGACTTGGAGCAGTGCACAAGAAAAATTGACATTAGCTGAGCTGCGCTGTCAACCTTTAACCCCTTAACTTAAATCAGATATTTGAGAGTTTCCATATGCATGGGCTAGAATTTGGTATACATGAAAGGAAACTAGTTCTGATTAAAGAGTAATCATTGTTAAAACACTGTACCCAACAATTTAGGGCAGGCAATTGCATAGAGGTTTACAATAGCAAGTTAGCTTTGAAAGCATAAGATCCTGCCCTCCCTTCAGAGCGTCTACAAAACCACACCTCCTTCAAAACACATGAACACACACAACCAGAGCAGAGTCTGCAAAGGACCTCGAGAGATGAGGTGAAATTACCTCATGTCTCAAACCACTTAACATTAGAATAATAATGAACGTAACGTAACATAACGTTGCAGAGCTTTTACTTATACCACCTGACTGCTGCAGATTCATTTCGGCATTGATAGTGTAGACATAGAAACTCATAGATTTGAGTCTGAGGACGTAAACAGCTCCGGGTTGCAATCTCGTAATTACGGTTACGACATAGCGTAAACACAGAACAATCTCTTTGTTTTGGTTCAGGAGGAAATGTAAAAGCTTGTATGGAGATACTTATGTTCAGGCAGGTAGGACATTGTATAATTGCATACGGAGTGAATGCAATGATTGGATGAACATTTTTTTGGTCCTGTGACTTCCACAGAAGATATACAGTATATATGTTTTACTATTAAGACCACTTCTATTATTGATTGCTATAAGGATGTGATGAGTTTCAACCAGTATAACAAAAAGTGTTTATAAAACAAATTACCTACCCTACCTTTAAGCCTTTACATGTGACAGATTTTTTTTACAATACTGTGTTATAATGTGTAAACACCTTCAAACTACCATTGGTCCATGGCAATTACGTAATAGGTAGGTGGGATTTGCGGTTCCGCTTTCTTTGACATGAGAATTTTCGAGAAAATTATTTGTTCAGGATGTTTGTTATACCGCTGCTCGGATATTTCAAACTTTTTTTTTTACACCTAAAAAATTCTTTTGATGTGTTTATATCGGGCCTTGAGAAGTTTATCTGCTAGAAATTCCAAGGTGCATTAGTACTGATTTATTTCTGTATCTCATTGTTTGCCATTCAAAGTATTTCTTTATCTTCTTGCCTATGCATTAAGAGGCATTTAATGCAGATTATTAGTCCAGTCCAGATTGTGAGCTAGATGCATGGAAATCTGCTGCTGGATCCCTCCTTCCATCTGTCTTATTGTTGCATTGTTGTGGTAGGACAAGTTTTGTGTATAAGATCAAAGCAAGATTAATTATAAAGGTTCGAGGACCTCATTCAACATGCCCTCGACTTAATCCAAACTCAAGTGGGATGCCAGGTGCTCCTTGACTTCCTGTTGTGATTTGTGATGAGTGGTTTAATGTGCATGTTGTGTCCTTGGCCAGCCTGCTTTGCCCCTGTCCACGGTGCTGAAGCACATCTTGTTTGGTACCTAGAACAATGCTGGGGCTTGACTAGGCCTGTCATTAAAACTACTTTTTGTTGGGCGATATATTGTCCCAGAAATAATTGAGATATGTAATATTATTATTATAATTTTAAGGAAGACTATTTTATGCCACTGAATATATAATCATAAATAATTAGGCAATTAGGCCAACACCATTACAAATGAAAATTAACTTTACTCTTAAGAATATTTAGATACTGAAATTGTGTCAAAAAACAATAAATATATTGAAATAATCTTTGCCAACAAAAAGTGCAAAATAACAAGTAGAAAAAACAAACACACTTGCAAATGCACACAAGGCACTTACATGTAGATGTTTCATCTACATTTTTTCCCCTGACCGTTTCTCATTAAAGGGTGTACACTACTGCTAAAAAAACAAACCCTGCCTAGCTGTCAGATGTCCATATGAACAAAGTCACAGATGCCTCAACAGGCCATATCGTGGTTTATAACGCTGCGTCTAACTATCTGTGAATGCTATAGATTTCAGGACAGGAGGGATTTGGAAGTGTGCCATAGCCAGTCTCTTAATTCAGTGTGGGTGAAATGAGAGAACATATGTCTGGTCCCTCTCCGCATGACATCACCTTGCTATCAGAACTGATCTGTTTGCCTGCACTGCTCACATGGGGTGCAGCCATTGTCCCTTTCATAATAAATCTCTCTCCTCACTTACTCTTTTCCTTGCTCACAAAAATCCAGGATAGTCAAAATTGGAGTTGTTTTTTTAGAGAAAAGAGTTTTAGCTGCTTTGTTTCATGTTCAATTGTTGCTGGCAACACCAGTTGTGACATTAACACCCTAGGCTCACTGGAAAATGTTCCTCTACCTACATTTTTGCAAAATCGTACATTTGCATACTATTCATGGTAGTTTCCAGCTGAAATGAACATTAGTGGCAGTAAAAGCCCAACAAGTTTTGGCACAAATTATGATTACATGGACAGATTATCGATTATTCCTTGCATGATACTATGTTATGACCTTAAAATACTTTTAAAATAGTGCATGCTTTGTAAATTAATACATTTTTACATCTGCATAAAATAACCAGCTCCTTATGTATGGCTTTTCTGACGTAGAAAACTTTCCCGGTAGCTCACCTAGTACAGCATTGAGCTCTGCAAAAGCTCAGAAGCACGCTAAAATGGCATGGTTAGGTCAGCACATGCATTTTTATTTCATGTTATGTTGTTTTGTTAACACAACCGGTTAGGTTTATGATGTGTTTAGTGTAAGTGGTATGTTATTTTAAAAGGAGCATTAACCTTTTATCGCCACTTCCCGGACATTTAATTTCTGAACTGTACAACAACAAAAAATAATAAAACAATTGCAAGATTCACTTACAATTGTTTTGGATAAAACTTGGATAAAAATGCTACTAGCGCCACTCACTGGACATTTTACTTTAAAAGTGTTGTGAAACGCACAAGAACAATGAGCTATGTAATATCATTTTGCAGAAATGTTGCCTCAAGCTCATTTTCCCAATGTTCCTGGGTTGGACATTACACAGTGAACATCAAGATTCAAGCTTGGGTCTGTATGACACAAAGATTTGCATCCTGTTTAACATTAGCTAAGTGTTAATACATACTGCCTGACACCATTAGCATTGATCCATTCAGCGGCTCATCTGAAGCAACATACACTGAGCATGTTCAGACAGTTTCAAACAACTACCTTGTGGTGGTTAACTAGTGCAGTTGCCTATATACTTCAATCTTGTTTTACTTTTATATTTTTTATGAATAGCATCACATTATAATCTCAGCTCAGCCAGTTACACAGCAGTTAAGACAAGACAATACTATGTAGGTGATCCTCACATGTCATTCTTTTCTTTGTGTGTGTACTAAAAGTGTTTTCAGGCCTGATATGATGCGTGAAGCTAAGCAATAAGCTTGAGATTTTCAGGTAAATGTAGATTGGAAAAGCTTGGCAAAGGGAGCTGCCCTTTATCCTGGAAACTGCATGAGGAATGTGTTTTGCGCTTTGAAATCACATTAATTGCAAAGTAGATTTGCTATACTTTTAGTTCACCTGAGTTATCTGCCATAATAAGGCCATTTGGTGTGGACGGTTTCAGTGCATTTTTGCTTGAAATGAAAATAGGGATGTTTGTATGTTCCCTTGTGTTGTGCAGGGCATCTTATTGATTTTGTACTACTAGAAATCAAGAGCCAGAAATGCCACTGCTAGTTATGCCAAAAAAATGTTTTGATTGAAAAAACATCATGCATTCGCAATGGGCTCTTTTCCTAAGGCTGTGTTCATCTTGGCAGTTTTGGACTTATAGGGCAACCCAAAGCTAAATCGAACCGAGCCGTGCCGCACCGCGCCGAGTCGTACCACGCAGTGGAAAAGCGAAGCGAGCCAAACCGTGCCGCGCCGAGCCGAACCTTACTGAGCCGTACCGAGCCATACCATGCAGTGGAAAAGCGCCATTATTCAGTGAACTACCATTTAACAGTGTTTTACAACTTTTTCCAAAAACATTTGAATTATTTTCATCCTATAAGTCGCTACACTAACTTTATAAACTTTAAAGATGCTGATCATCTTTTGGTAAAATAATGAGGGCTTTTCCAGTAAGCAACACAAGAAACAGTAATAGCGAGTGGTAAGTCAGGAATGAGACTGTTAGGGTGCTCAGTGAGGCTCTTTATTTCCAGTAAGGTGACTCATATGTGATGAATTTTCTTTGAGTTCTCCTACACTTTCTGGTTGGATACAGTTGGTTTGATCCATCTTGGTTTAATCTGCCAAGGTTTAAACTTGTGATCCTGTGCTGTGACAGCATTTTAACAGCAGTGACAATAATATGCTGGGCTCACCTTTTCCAAGAGAGACTGTATTACTATTGGACAAATATTGGCAGTGTTACATACAGGGTAAACAGTGCTGTTTTTACAGTTAATAACTAGAAAAGCCCCACCACAAAATATGTTGTGGCTACAAATATATGTTTGAAGTGCAGGACTCCCTGCGTGTACTTCTGTACCTTTTTTCAGATCACATTTTTATTTACAGGAGTGGTCCAGTCTATGGTTTTCTTGTTACATTAGCTGGGAAGGCCATCATAGCCCTAGTTTTAAGGCTGTTTGTTTAAGTGCATGTACATATTTTCGTGTATTAATGTATGTATGTGAGTTTATGGACAAGGGGTGTGACTAGTCCCCACCCCGACAAGTTCTTTTTTTTTAGCCCTCTCAGGTGTCCCTCTGTATGCTTATTGGGAAATGAAAGACCCTCATTTATTGTAAATAAATAGCACGTACACGTCAGTGTTAATTTCGTTGACGAAAATCTATTGACATTTTCGTCAACGAATAAAAACTAGACGAAAATGTTAGATAGTGACGATTTGGGAAGCGATCCGTCAGAACTGATGTCCTGCGTGTGTGGTAGATGCGCACATTTGTAGGCTACTGTAACGTGATCTACCCCGCGGTCATAAAACGTTAAAAAATGTGAACGTCTGGGAGAATGAGTAGAGCAGACATATAGATCTCTGAATAAGAGTGACGATGCAAAAAAGAGCTCTATTCGGTGCGGTTTTCTTTGCGCACACACCTAACCCGAAGCGTGCAGTCATGCACAATACACCTACAGCGCGCGAGTAGGCTACTGAATTGAGCTCTCTTTCGTGTCTGAATGGAGAAATACACAACAGTATGTCTAAATGTCCTTTTTGGAGAGTATTCATGTAAACTATGCTGGTTATGTCTTAAAATGTGAGTGTGTCGGATGTGCATCAGTGCAATTGTATCCGCATGTCATTGGACATGATCCGACGTCTTAAAGTGACAGTGGCAACCCAGATAGCAAGGTGACATTGATTAAATGTTGAAATTCCACCAGAATCATCATTTTGGTTGAGGTTGAAAATTCAGTGCTAAATAATATTGGATCAATGTTGAAAAATCAATGCTAAAATAATATTGGAACAATGTTGAAAATTCAATGTTAAAATAATATTGAATCAATATTGATAATTCAATGTTTTTCAGTGTTGAAAAGACAAACATTGAATCAATGTTGATAATTCAATGTTTTTCAGTGTTGAAAAGACAAACATTGAATCAATGTTGATTTTTGGTCAGCTTAAATTTCTCCACTGGTTGCCTAGACAATCCTAACATTGGTTGCCAACAGCCAATCAGAAAGCGCGGCATATCAAGCGCGAAACAGACAGACAGACAAAGCATTCGGGCAACGACAGAGTGTTTTTTTGAGGTAAGTTAATCTTAAATCTCAATCTCAATTTCATTTCTCATTTTTATTTATCTATATTTTTTACAACTTGTTTGCTTTTCCTGAGTCGGTATAAACTGCGATGTTATTAGTCACATGATCGCGCGCCGTGCACAAACCAACGACCATGATTTTCCCTAATAATACATTGAATTTCAATTTGTCTTTTACCAAACGTCATCGCGGTTAAAACCAACAGTGGGTAAATTGTTAATTTTCATTCTAGGGTGAACGTAGAATTTGCCTGAGTCAAAAAAGGCGCAAAGAAGCGGGAGCTCATCACGCGAATGGGAGACGACGGCAAATATCATTTTTGTATTCCAATATTGGCTAACTATAAATAGCATTTTTATAATGCTTGTTATATCTTGTTTTATTTTTTAATGCATGCTATATCTTTTAATGTTCTTCTGTAAAGCAATTTGGTCTGTTGTAATACATAAATAAAATTGAACTTGAACTATTTATCAGATTAATGTTTCATTATCTCTTACCGTAGGCCTAGTAGGCTACTTCGCTGTTTTTGTCTTTGTCACAAAATGCCTTGTTTTTTTCTGAATGTGATATTTCCTGTTCCGTTGTGGGGCCATAAATTAATACATTTGCTTGTAAACTGAAGGATGTAATGACATTTTGATTAAAAAACATATTTAATGGTCTCTGTCTGAAAGGAGTCATTTAAAAATTCAAGCATGTAAGGAACTCAGCTTTTTGGAAATATTAATAATCAATAATATCTTGTTATTATTAATTATAAATATTTGGGTCAGTTAATTGGATTAACTTGATGTGGCTGAATTAATATTACAATCAATTAATCAGTTCTTCCAACGAACTATTTTGATTATTAATTTATTCTAATAAAGCGTATCTTCCATGGCCACCGAAGAATAATTATTTCTTCGCCTGTACAGTACTTTGAGCCAGTAGCAAAAACCGTGATCGTAAAGTGACTTGTATTGCAAACAAAACAGAACCAAATACATATTATGTACAAGTTTTATTAACTAAATATAGATATTTATATGAATATAAATAAACTAAACAACATACACACATGAATACATAAATAGGTTAGTGATAGGATGAAATTGGAAACCGGAAGAGGGTCTATGAGAAGAACCATCAGAATTTCATTTTCACATTCATTGAATTGAATACTTGCATTTGTAATGGGAACAATTCTCGAAGTTGTTGAAAATTGGAGTCGTTGATGGTTCCGGCAGTGTCAAGTGGAAGTTGGTTGAGCGTTCTCTTTCTCCAGGAACGCATGACTGGTTTGGTGAAGGCCTGGGACTCTGTTGAGGCCACGCCGAGCACCCAGGAGAAGTGAGGAAGTCGGAAGGATGGGTGATTGGAGTCGTTGTTGGTTGGAGTCTTTGTTGGTTGGAGTCTTTGTTCCAAAACTCCTGAGATTGTCCTTGGTTCTTTGTGAGAGAGTCTTCTCTCTTTTCCATGAGGCCGGATCTGGTTGGAATCGAGGCCTGCTGGGCCCTGGAGCCCCCGTGGAGGGGGAGGGGGCTCCCCAGTCTCACCAGAACAGTGTTGCGGCTGGATGAAAAAACTAAGAGAGGGCGGTCACTGTTGCCTGCCTCTGATATACCCTGAGAAAAGAACCAACCCCTAAGGTTTGAATGGACCTATGAGTAAGGTGACATGTCCGAGAGGGGAAGCGGCTCTTAGTTGATTTATGGTCTTTGTCCCCAGCATGCTTAGACTGTTCATTCAAGCTCAAATAGACATAACAAATTCACATTGCATTCTAAGAGAAGGTGATGTACATCAAAGTGTGTGTCATTAAATGAGGATTAATTTGCTAGGAAGCATGATACAGGTGAGGTTATATTGACCGTTGGGTGGTTGTTCAACCACATACACCCCAATCAAACATACCATGTTGTTATACCTAATAGTACACGAGACAGTAAATCATCACAGTTTCTGTGAGGCATGTTCCTTCATAGATCAGAGTAACACCGCAAAGTTTATTTAATTAAAGATGGTCTCTCTCTCTTAAGCATGTGGCGCATGTGGCCACATTCCTTTGAGGTCGTAAAGTCTGTTATCAGTCTTAAAGTGTTCTGTAACCGGACACCCGGCTGACAAAGTAACTTCATTTGTGAGGTTAGTTTTGGGGGAGAGTTTCATAGACCTTTATATTCATTAAATATAGTGAATATGAATAATTAGTGTGTGTCTGATTGGTCCAGACCCTACATACAAGCCTAATAAACTAGCATCTCGCTGTACATAAAGCAAGATTGATTTTATATTGTTTCTATGTTGATTCAATGTTAAATAACTGATTTAATTATGGTTGAAATAATATTGATTTTATGACCATATTGGTTGATTTTTCATCGTTGAAATAACATTATTTCAGGGTGCAAACCTGATGAAAAATCAATGTTAAATTTCAACATTGATTCAATGATCTTTTGGTTAATGCATTAGCATTGATTCAATGTAGATTCAATGTTGGTCTGCTATCTGGGAATAAACCTAATGCGGTCCGTGTCCTTAATTTTGATCAAGCAACAAAAGAAAAAGAGAAAAGCATTCACTGTTTGTTAATAGCTTTAATAAGGATTAATTATATTTAATTCATACAAATAAATATGTCTGCTTGAAAGAATAAAGAATGATGTGTAAGTAGTTATAAGGAATGAATATATCATTCATTGTAAAGAAGACTGTGTTGTACTTTAGGAAAAGTGGTTTTATTTCATTTTAAGATATTTTTTAAGTAACAGCAGTTAAATCTGTATCTGTATTGCATGTTCAAACTTAAAAATCATTCATATTAATAGGTTAATAGATGTTTTCTCCGGGAGTATATGGGTTTGGAAATTTTAGAGAAATTCTAAATTAATGCATTACAATTGAACTAAACCCATTATATTTTAGTCGACTAAATCTACTGTAGATTTAGTCGACTAAAATGTTATTGTATTTCGTTGACTAAAACTAGACTAAAACTAAAACAATTCAGATGACTAAAATATGACTAAAACTAAATGGCATTTTAGTCAAAAGACTAAGACTAAAACTAAATCAAAATTTGCTGACAAAATTAACACTGGTACACGTACACATTCTCTTTTACACTCTTAAACAAACACACACATACTTTAAAATCGTTAGCTGCTATGACATACAGTACACTACCATTTAAGATGTCTGACACATTTAACTGAATATGTGTTTCTCAAGATCTTGGACAAGACAATGAAGGTCATTTGTGCCAAAAAAGTGTCAAGCATGCATTGAAACTCAAAGATGATAATTACAAACAACAGGAAAAATACAATATAATAAAGGCTTCAAATGAAATAAACTGTGATTTATGTTTTTTTAGGTATTAAAGTAAGAAATTAAATAATGTAAAAATAACACTGAATTAAATACACGGATTCTTATTAAAGCTAAAAAAGTTATTCGGTCATGAGCAGTTGTCTTTTGCTGATTGATTAACATTAATGACACAGACAAGTATATTATGCTGCTGTCACTTTATGTTAGATGTGAGGTGGTTGCAACAACCACTTTTCCCTGCAGCGGTACATCAAGGATTTCCTGTGGCTAAGTGGTTCGTCTTACACAGTAGGTGAGGTGTAAGAAGCCATCGCCCCGCCTGTCCCTGATCAGTGTCCAGTGACGGCTCCAGCCCCTGACCAGAGTGCTGTGACTACTCTGTGACTGCTCCTGAGTTCAGCCCAGAGCCCACTCCTCCAGCCCATGAACCCAATCCAGTTAAAGCTGCCGTCGGCAACATTTTTTTGATCATATTCAGTGAAATCGACACTATAATCCGACAGAACAACATAAATAAAGTGGTTTTAGAAAAAAAAAAACGAGCTTCTAACTCCTCCTGGAGCGTGTTAATTGTTTTGCAAAAATCCACCGCTCCCAGATCATCGGGTCCAATCAGCGCAGGGGGGTGTGAGATCTGATTGTCAATCACAGGTCGTGCACACGCCACCCTTCGCGCACGTTACAATCACATTCACACGCCTGAAGTTCGTGCAGTAATGAAGAGTGATGGGGGAAAAGATTCCAATTCCTCGGTTAACCTCAAGAGCTAGGGGATCAAAAACAACACAGGAAAAGAGAACACCTGCTGAAAAGAAAGAAAGTGACCGTGCCCATAAATAAACCAGGATCGGCATTTGAAAGGTGGAGAGATTTACGTGATTTAATTGGGTTCAAGCTGGATGCAGAGCTTGCAACATTTCTTCTCGACAGGTAATTGTGCTTTATCAACCAGTTACTTTATTTCTTAGTGTTATGTTAGTAATCTAAGTATGTTTGCCCAAATGTGTTGGTATGGATAACTAACGTTAGCACTTGTTGGGAGGGTTCGTTAGCTTTGTTTGCACTGAAATCCGTGTGAACGTAACGTTAAGTGGATAAACATATCCAGATGAAGGGATAAAGTTCGGCTTTTTGGAAGAATCAATGCTACTCTACCTTTCTTACGAGAGTAAGAACAGTAGTAAAGCTACTGTTATTGTATGTGCTATCTGACTAGCTCCAAATACTCCATGGTGTTGATGGATGCTGATGAGACGGACGCGTTCAGAGAAAATCTGTTGCACACGCACTGACGAGCACGAACTCGGTGGGAGGGTATTCGTTGATAGTGGGGGAGGGACATGAGAGTTGTAAACATAACAATTTTTGCCTAAGTCCACTCGATCTGCCAGACTTGCCGACTGCAGCTTTAATAACCCAAGAGCTCCTCCCAAGAAATTGTAATACGTCCCTGGCCATAGTGATCAAGGCTGGCTCCCATGGTAAGGCCACAAAGGCCGATACTCCCTGGCCTCATGAACTGTCGGATCCTCCCTGGTCCCTCCTGAACTGTCGGATCCTCCCTGGTCCCTCCTGAACTGTCGGATCCTCCCTGGCCTCCTGAACTGTCTGATCCGCCCTGCCCTCCTGAATTGTCTGATCCGCCCTGGCCTCCTGAACTGTCGGATCCGCCCTGGTCTCCTGAACTGTCAGATCCGCCCTGGTCTCCTGAACTGTCAGATCCTCCCTGGCCTCCTGAACTGTCGGGTCCGCCCTGGCCTCCTGAACTGTCAGATCCTCCCTGGCCTCCTGAACTGTCGGGTCAGCCCTGGCCTCCTGAACTGTCGGATCCGCCCTGGTCTCCTGAACTGTCAGATCCGCCCTGGCCTCCTGAACTGTCGGATCCTCCCTGGCCTCCTGAACTGTCGGATCCTCCCTGGCCTCCTGGACTGACGGATCCACCCTGGCCTCCTGAATTATCGGATCCGCCCTTGCCTCCTGAACTGTCGGATCCTCCCTGGCCTCCTGAACTGTCAGATCCTCCCTGGCCTCCTGAACTTTCGGATCTGCCCTGGCATCCTGATTTTTCGGATCCTCCCTGGCCTCCTGAACCGTCGGATTCACCCTGGCACCCTGAACTGTTGATTTCTGTTCTTGTCTGTGTTTGGTTAATCTGTCTATTAGTTCAGTTCTGTCTTTCTCCGCCCCCTGCCTGTTTATTTCTATAGTTTCTGATTGATTGTTAGTTCAGTTCAGCTCAGGTGTGTCTTGTTAATTTGCTCTGTCTATTTAAACGCTGTGTTATGTCTTGTTCTTTGTCAGTTCTTAACATTGCATTTTATTGGTTGTTTTGTTCCCGATCTTGTTCTTGTTCCTGATCCTGAGAATTCGTTTGGTAAAGATTTGAGTTTATTTGTAAATAAAGACTGCTGCACTTAGATCCTGTTTAGTCTCTGCTGAAACCACCATTGTAACAATTACATTTCGGTTGTTAGGTTTGTGTAACGCTGTGCTGGAATACTACTGTTTTAAAGAAAATGCTTAACATGGCTTATCAGACTAATTAATAAAAGATCAAAGTATCAGTATACACGTTGATGTACAATACACAACACTATATACGATAATCATTAAATCATTGTAAAAAAAAGAAAAAAAAGAAAAAAACCTTTAACTTGACTTAATGCCATAAAGGCTATAAAAAGACAAAACTCGCTTTATTGGTGATGCAAGCAGATGAGACCAGAGCAATGCAACACACTACACTGAGTGTATTTCGCACAGCACGATCTGTGAGGAATCGCGCTCTTCAGTAACAATGACAAGCTCTTTTTTTAAAGCTAATGAATAATTAACTGAAAGCTGGAAATGTGAGTCACTGTTCTCTCTGCCATCTCTGATGTAATAAGCCTAGTTTTCTTTACATTAGCTTTGTTTTGGACTGGTTGTTTGAAAGAATTCGCTCACTGAATCATTGGGCTGAAAATGTTCCTAGATTTTAGCGGCTTAAAATTATCTGATCACAAACAGAGAAGCGGAATTGGATTAAAGGGTTAGAATTTCACGCGCTTCAGTAATTTATTTGTGTTATTTGTGTTAAATCATTTTAATGCGTTAAGAATTTTGAATTAATTGCATGCAATAATGCGTTAACGTTGACAGCCCTAATTAAAATAGATGAGATTGAGATGAGATTTATTATATTTTCAGTTTATAAACCCCCTTTTTTAGAATGGGGTCCCTCACAAAAGGATGATCATATTAGGGGTCTATTGCATCTAAAAATTGGAAACCCCTGGTTTAGACTATATGTGAGTGAGTGACATCTAAAAATTGGAAACCCCTGGTGAGTGAGTGATTGATATGTGAGTGAGTGATTGTCCCTCTCTGTTTTGCAGTTGACATTGAGCCCAGAGTTTTCTTCTTTGGTGCAGAACAGGATTTTCAGACAGACCCACCTGGAGTACACTGGTAAGACAGAGAATCACCTAGTGTTCTAGTCTAATGTGACATGACAGGCAAGGACATGTTGAATGCTGAGTATCTCTGGGTACATGTATTCTGTCTATAGTTACCTGCTGTACTGTTATCCTTTCTTTGGAGAGAGCTGATACAGGTCTTATCATTTTTTTATTAATGTGCAGGGACTACGCTTTCATGTACAATTCAGGCTTTCAAATATACTGTTGTTTCTGAAAAATTAATAGTAAATTTGACCATTGCACCACTTCTCATAGGTGAGCACACATTTTTAAAAACACGTCTTGAGTCCCTTCCTCACTAAAGATACAGTTTCTTGGCATCTTGCATTTTTAAAGGCTCCTTATGCCTGTCACTTTTAAGTCAAAAAAGACATTGTCAGATTAAACAGAAACTAAAGCTCTTCTCAAAGAAAAAGTGCTGTGTTTAAAGGTGATTTCCAATGATTTACACCACAGAGTTTACAGTTTTTTTTTTTGCTGTTGTTGTGTGAATGGTATTTTTGTGAATGGGCCAATGCTTGTGTATACACATTGCATATGGTGCATTTACCGGAATCTGGAAATTTACATATTTGAATGTCTGAAAGCAGCTACTGTAGCTGTAAAGTAAGGGAAAAAGAAAGGGGATCCAGGACAGATGCCTGAGGTACCCCATGTCCCCTTTCCACCAACAAAATTCTGCTGCTAGTGTGGTTTCCCCAAATGGCAAACAAAATATCTCAGTGACAGTGCCTCAGGATAGTGCCTGCCCAACAAGGCTATGTATCTGCAGAGGCAGTTGTTGATTGCAGGCTAAGTCCCAGATCAACCCTTAAGGACTTGAGACTCTGGGGTTGAATCTGCGTCCAGACTATAAAACCTGCCGACCATCCTGCTACAGCACAAACATTTTGTAAGGATGCATCTCTAATGAGTCCTAGTGGAGTGCGCCCTAACCCCTAGAGGCGAAGCCATTCCGTGCACCCTATAGGAGAGGGAGATCGTATCAGTGATCTAATGTGAGATACGTTCCCTCTATTGTGGCCCCCAAAGCAGACCTGAAGCTGAGAGGATTTACGCCACTGGCCTAAGCTGTGTACATAGATCCTCAGAGCACAGACCGGACATAGCAGGTGAGAACCAGAAGGAACCATAGAAGGAACTTTTGAAATATAGCCCGGTCTGGGGTGCAGAATAGCTCTGACATCTCCTGGAGAAATGTCTAAGCAGGAAGAGGCTACTGACAGGGGCTGCAAGTCTCCTACTCTCTTATGCAGAGTCAAATTAATTTCAAAGTTCAAATGTATTCTTAAAATCGAGAGTAAACAATGCGTTATGTTTGTATATGGGAAGCTTGTTTAGTAACATATTTGTGTCATGTCATCATTCAGAGAGGTTTATAGCTTCCCAAGTTCAGTACCAGCATAAGCACCAGCACCAGCACAATTTGAGTAGAAAGGGTAAATGTTTACTCAGGATGCAAATTTAGTCCTAACCCTATCTCTATACCTACCCCTAAAGCTAACCCTACCAATAACTTATCCCTAAAATCAGAGCGAAATGATAGATGAATAACACTGATGTAGAAGCAATTAATCCTTGTTGTAAACCTAAACTTGACCTAAACTGTAAACTTCCCACAAACCGGATTGGTTGATTGGAATGTTGTTTCAGGATCAACAAATATGATCCAGGAACATGTTGTACATGGTGCTGTACCAATGAACATGTTTTACTACATGTTGTACCAATCAGGTTTGAGGGAAGTTTACAGTTTATGTCAAGATTCCTTGGTGAAATCACGTTCACCTAGTTGGAAGGAAGGAAGAAAAAAAAGTAAGACTAAAAGTGAGAAAGGAGAAGACATTAAACCAATGTCAAAACTTTTTTGTTGTGATATTTACTTCTGATGATATTAGGGGGCATTTTTACCTTCATGAGGTCGAATTTGTTTCTAACCATATGAAAATGGGATAGCACGTGAAAGTGTGTTGTTCATTTAGATCACTTAATTTTACACTTTTCCTATTCATTAAAATTCTCAATATGAAGAATTGTATCTGTTACCTATTCAAATCAACATCAAAAGATATACAAAGTATTTAGAGATCCAAAAATAATTTACAAACAGCTAGACAAGCACCAAAACACCCTGAATCAGCATTGAAGCTCATTCTGGTCTTAAGTGGTCTTTTCAGCACTGATGTGTTTCAAGTTTGCCCTTTCTCACCCAGCAGCCTATTACCTTTAGTACTGCACAATGCACTGAACATTGATCTTCAGATTCATTCAAACTGTATGAATGGAAAGAAACAGATAACTGTGGTTATATCAGAGCTCCTGATCTTATTTCAGCTGGAGCAGAGGACATTCTCCAGAGCCACCCTAACTGGACCCCCTTTTTTCCACCTACGGCCTTTCTTTTCCATTTTTCCATTCTTTCCATCTTGTCCCATACAAAAAAGAAGTTTATTCAAGTGTTCTATTAGTATACTTCTTTTAAACTAAAAATAAGAAAATATACTTTCAGTCTACATTTTATATACTTCTCAGAAATATACTTTATGTACTTCTCAGAAATATACTTAAAATTACACTTAAGTGTGCTTGACTGATACTGAGAGAAAAGTCCAAGTACATTTGGCCTATACTTGTACTCAATCTTTTGATCGAGATATACTTAAAAGTATAATTAAGTATTCAAAGTATACTTGGCTTTTAGTTGAGTTAACTCTTTTGATCGAGTAAATATACTTTTTTACATAGTTTTCACTGTTATACGGTAGGGGGCGCTATGACACATCTTCTAGTACAGAATCTCCAGATCAAAATACAGGAGAAGAAGAAGCTGAAACAAGTGATAGACGATTGCTAATGCAAATGTAAAATAACGTGATCATCAAACATTAAACAGCATGTAAATCAAAATTGCTAAATGTTACCAATTGAAATGTTGAACCCATGAAGAGAAAACGACTGTGAAGCTTTGGGCTGGGTTTAAAATGTTGCCTTTCTTTATGAAACTTACCGAAATTCAATTGTTGATAAAAAAGTATGCATGAAGCTAATAAAATGTTTTTAAAATTAAAGTACAGTTAATGGTATTTTTCAAGTATAAAAAATAATATCTACATTTGAACATAGTAGTATACTGCAAGTGCAAAAATAATATATAAATAGTAAACTATAAGTATAATGTTATGTTCACTTAAAGAAAATTTACAAGTATACTTGCAGTATAAACTACCAAACTAGTAGTTTACTGAGAGTACACTTCAGTGTGTACTTTCATAAACTAAAAAAAAATCTAAAATAGTAAACTTCTAGTATACTTATAAGTTCACTTGTAGTACAGATGCATTACAAATGAGAAACATTGTTGTGTACTTAGTTTACTACTGTCACAGTTATAGTACACTTAAACATACACTTTTATATACTAAAAGTGGGCCAATTTAGTCCCAAGCAGTATTGGAATAGTACACTTACAAGTTTACTACAAGTACACATTGATATTAGTTAACTTACTACATAAAGTATACTTAAAAATATACTTGAACATAAAAGTATACTTAAGTATACTTCATAAAATTAACTTGAAGTAAGGGGTGCTGAAAGCTCAATGGGAAAGTGTGCTTGAAGTGTGTCACCTCACTCTCTCCATACTAGAAAAAGAAAACACAAAGCAACATTTCAAAAATAACTAGAAATGTCCAGTTCTGTCCGGAATGAATGAGGGAGTCCTTAAAAGTAAATAATGTGCAAACAGACACTAGATTTGCTTTATACAAAAGTAACTTTCAGTCAGTGCAGTTGAAGATTGCGTGGGAAATACAGCTTCTACTGTAATTTTATCAAAAATATTTAAATTATAATAATTAAAGTATTTGAATTATAATGCGAGGAAGTGGAAAAAGTTATTCCCTGTGGTCTCCTGTCCCTGCTAGTCCCGTCCAGCTCCAAGCCTTCTTTATCTCCACTGGTCCCATCCAGCTCCAAGTCTCTTAGATCTCAGTTGATCCTACCCCGCCTCCCTCTCCCACCTCCTCTACCAAAGACTACTCCAAGGTCACGCCTAGGGTTGGGTACCGAAACCTGGTACTAATATGTAACCGGTACCCAAATAACCTGGGCCGAATCAAAACGCAGATTTCAGTGCCTCATTTCGGTGCCACTTAAATGCCTCAGCTGTCGGTTTAAATATTTGCCCTCTGGCTCTCCGAAATGGACATAAGAAGCATCATCACCGCATGTTATCGCTAGTTAACCCTCTGGGGTCGACAAACGCGCCGGCGCGTTTTGCTCGATTTTTTACACATAACAGGAAAATAGACTTAAAATACTCTGTCATTTTTGGTCATAGAGACTTAAGAAAAATAAAAAAATAAACTGTTGAATGTCTATTTTTTTATGTGTCCACTTACAATCGAAATAAAACATTGTGCTTTTGTAAAATAAAGAAAATAAACAGGGTGTGCGTTCTGTCTCTCCATCTCCGTTAACCTTTTTTCTGGAGCACGTCTCTAAACTTAAACAAAACTCAGCGAATACTATTCACCCAAGCATGAGCAATATATCTTTATAATCATTTAAGTTTTTACTTTTAAAATATCTAATTCAAAACTAAAATAAATATTCTCTGTTTATGTAATCTATAAAAAAAGAGGGGTGTCAGCCGATCTCATTATCGTTCTCTCAGCTCATTATTCTGCTAATGTGACACGCCCATGGAGAGCGCGCGCTATTCAGATGCAAATGATTTAAAGCGACACATGCAAACGTGTCAACACCCCTCATAAATACAGATAACACAACAAATTTAATCATCAGATTAATTTCGTCTTGCGAGGCTGTGAGTGTGAGGAATAATCCTGGGACATTTACCATAGAACATGTGCTGGTTTATTTTCATTTCGAGGAGCTATGGATCTAGCCGAGAATTGTGGGTAGCCTAAGTTCCCTTTCGTTGTCACTCCGAGTTACGTCGGATGACGACGAATGGGGTTTCGCTTAGAAAGCCTATCAACTTCGAGTATTACAAAACGAGCCAATGGCAAAGAAATGCCATGGGTCTGCGGAATTTGCATGACGTAACTCCGCCCCACCTCGTGGGTATAAAAGGAGGACGCCAGCAACAGGCAGATATGTTTTCGCTTCGGAGCCAAGTGTAATTCTTCACTCCTTAAGCTATCTCTGATTGTCAGCTTCTTACGAGACGAGCAACTCTCCAGTGTTGGTGTGACGGCGATCTCCCGGCGAGTGCACACTTCCTGCTTATCTGAGCGTGGTTTGCCAGCGAGTGTGTTCTCCGCGGGCGCTTCAGCACTGAGTTTCTCTCACAAAAAGAGCTTGCACGCGGCACGTCTTTTTAAAGATGCCTCGCCCGTGCACTTCTGGTTGCGGTCGACTGGTGTCTGACTCTGATGGGCACGAGCGCTGCTTGGTGTGTTTGGGCTTTGATCACGCTAAAGCAGCGCTCGTGGATGAGTCATGTTCTTTCTGTGGGAACATGACCATCGCAACACTTAGATCGAGACTCAAGGATCTCGCAAGAGTGAGAGTCCCCTCATCCACACCCCGATCTAGCGCCTCCTCGAGAGGCTCTACTTCGGCTGGTGGCCAGGGTGATCTGAGGGTGACTGTGTGGAACAAAGCGCCGACTATGTGTCCGTGCCCCGCAGCACCTTCTCCAGTGTTGCAACCCGCGAGCGTTCAGGCCTGAACCTGGCTGACATGCGGGACGCTGAGCGCTCTCGCCTGCTCGACTCCCCCATGTCCCAGGCCGGCCTATTCGGCGGTGCGGTGGAGGATTTCGCCCAACAGTTCTCCACCGCCCAGAAACAGACTGAGGCCATTAGGCACATTCTGCCCCGACGGCCCGCTGCTGCCTCCACCCAGCCGACCGGGCAGATCCCTCAGTCTGTTCGCCGCCGAGGGCGCCCTCCTGCGGCTCCCGCCCCTCCCGCCCGGCCCAAGCAGCAGCCTCCACCCAGGCCCGGTCGCGGAGGAAGCCGTAAGAAGGCGCCCCAGCCCTTTCCAGCCCCGCCCCCCGCTAAACGCCGGGCCAAGCGGCGCTCCTGAGACGGGCTGCTCAGGGATGCTGAAAATTACTTCTCAGGAGATGGTAGCAGGACCACTCCTTCCCCCGGTGGAGGGCCGGGGGAGAATCTTTTGTTCTCCACTCCCCGCTGCTCACCCACGGGTGGGCAGCACCCTAATGTGGTTAAAGAAAGAAGTAACATTCCCATACCTGAGCACACAGAGTTCTCGGACGACACGGTGCGCCGCCTCCGAGCCGTGCACCCCTCGTCCCCCTCTGTCCCAGAGCCGGCTGGCAGTGCGCGCCGTCCCCGGACCGTGCCGCTCCCTTCCGCCTCTGTCGCCAGCCCCCTGGCAGAGCAGACCCCCGTGGAACGTTCTTCCTTCCCTGGTCTCCTCTGTCAGGGCGCGGTTAATGACTGTGCCCCCACACCGGGCCGCTATGCCGTCCACGTCCGGGCCAGTCATTCCGCCCTGCTGCACCATCGGTGGGAAGTCTGTGGTCCGTATGACCCCGCTGGTACAGTTTTTGGGAGCCTGGCTAGAGCTCCCCCTCCTGTCCCGCTGGGTCGCACGGACGATCAGGCTCGGCTACGCGATTCAGTTCGCGCGGTCTCCTCCCCGCTTCAGGGGAGTCCGCTCCACTTTGGTCGGTGGCAACGCCCCTATCATGAGAGCAGAGATCGCCACCCTGCTGGCGAAGGGTGCGATCGAGACCGTCCCTCCGGCCGAGATGAGGACCGGCTTCTACAGCCCGTACTTCATTGTCCCCAAGAAAACCGGTGGGTTACGACCAATCCTGGACCTGCGTGTGCTGAACCGTTCCCTTCACAGGCTGCCGTTCAAGATGCTCACTGCCAAACACATTCTCGGATGTGTGCGGCCCCAGGATTGGTTTGCAGCAATCGACCTGAAGGACGCCTACTTTCATGTCTCCATTCTCCCTCGACACAGACCGTTCCTTCGGTTTGCCTTCGAGGGGCAGGCATACCAGTACGCGGTTCTCCCTTTCGGGCTAGCCCTGTCTCCTCGCGTCTTCACGAAGGTCGTCGAGGCAGCCCTTGTTCCCCTTCGGGAACACGGGGTTCGTATCCTGAACTACATCGACGACTGGCTGATCCTAGCTCACTCTCGAGACCAGGTATGCGAACACAGGGACCTAGTGCTCCGGCACCTAGCTCGTCTGGGCCTTCGGGTCAACTGGGAAAAGAGCAAACTTTGCCCCGTGCAGAGGATCTCTTTTCTCGGTATGGACATCGACTCGGTCGCCATGTCCGCGCAGCTTACGAGCGAGCGCGCGCAGTCACTGCTGACTTGCCTGAGACAGTTCAAGGGCAAGAGTGCGGTTCCACTGAAACTCTTTCAGAGGCTCCTGGGGCATATGGCATCTGCAGCCGTGGCAACACCGCTCGGATTGCTTCATATGAGACCGCTTCAGCTTTGGCTTCGCGATCGAGTCCCGAGGTGGGCATGGCAACACGGCACCTTCCGAGTAACTGTTACTCCGTCCTGCCGTCAGACCTTCACCCCGTGGTCGGACCTCAGTTTTCTATGGGCCGGAGTGCCCCTGGAACGAGCTTCGCGGCATGTTGTTGTAACGACAGATAACTCCTCCACGGGCTGGGGTGCCATGTGCAATGGACGTGCTGCCGCGGGCTCCTGGACAGGACCCCGCCGCCTCTGGCACATCAATTGCCTCGAGTTGCTGGCCGTACGTCTTTCTCTGCGCCGCTTCCGGGCCGTGCTCAAGAACCAACACGTACTAGTCCGTTCAGACAATACCGCCACTGTAGCGTACATCAACCATCAAGGTGGTCTACGCTCCCGCCGTATGTCGCAACTCGCCCGCCACCTCCTCATATGGAGTCAGAAGCATCTGAGGTCGCTTCATGCCATTTACATCCCCGGAGCCCTGAACTGTGCAGCCGACGAGCTCTCACGGCTTCAGCCCCTCCCGGGAGATTGGCGACTCCATCCCCAGTCGGTTCAGCTGATTTGGGACCAGTTCGGGGACGCACAGATAGATCTGTTTGCCTCTCACGACTCGACCCATTGCGCCCTGTACTATTCCCTGACCGAGGGCACGCTCGGCACAGATGCACTGGCGCACAGCTGGCCGCGGGGCCGCAAATATGCGTTTCCCCCAGTGAGCCTTCTTGCGCAGACCCTGCGCAAGGTCAGGGAGGACGAGGAGCAGGTCATTCTGGTCGCGCCATACTGGCCCGCCCGGACCTGGTTCTCCGAACTAGTACTCCTCGCGACAGCACCTCCCTGGCCGATTCCCCTGAGGAAGGACCTCCTTTCTCAGGGACGGGGCACCCTATGGCACCCTCGTCCCGATCTTTGGAACCTCCACGTGTGGCTCCTGGACGGGACGAAGCAGGTTTGAGTACCCTTCCACCTACGGTGGCGGCTACCATCACTTCCGCTAGAGCGTCGTCCACGAGACACGTCTACGCGTTGAAGTGGAACCTCTTCGTCAACTGGTGCTCTTCTCTTCAAGAAGACCCCCGGAGATGTTCGATTAGTGTCGTGCTTTCCTTCCTTCAAGATAGGCTGGAGCGAAGGCTGTCTCCCTCCACCCTGAAAGTCTATGTTGCCGCTATTGCCGCACACCATGACCCAGTCGAAGGTAAGTCCGTTGGAAGGCACGACCTGATCATCAGGTTCCTGAGAGGAGCGAGGAGACTGAATCCTCCTCGTCCTCCTCTCGTTCCCTCTTGGGACCTCTCAGTGGTTCTAACTGCCCTGCGGAGTGCTCCCTTTGAGCCTTTGCAATCAGTGGAGCTTAAGTTCCTGTCTATGAAGACAGCGCTCCTGGTTGCATTGGCCTCCATCAAGAGGGTGGGGGACTTGCATGCATTCTCCGTTGACGAAGCGTGCCTGGAATTTGGGCCGGCTTACTCTCACGTGATCCTGAGACCCCGGCCTGGATATGTGCCCAAGGTTCCTACCACTCCCTTCCGGGACCAGGTGGTGAACCTGCAAGCGCTGCCCCCGGAGGAGGCAGACCCAGCCTTGGCACTGCTCTGTCCAGTACGCGCCCTCCGCGCCTATGTAGACAGGACGCAGTGTTTCAGGACCTCAGACCAGCTCTTTGTCTGTTATGGTGGGAAGCTGAAGGGAAAGGCTCTCTCCAAGCAAAGGCTGTCTCACTGGATAGTGGACGCCATTGCCTTGGCATACCAGCAGCAAGGTCGACCGTGCCCCCTTGGTGTGACCGCCCACTCCACCCGGAGTGTGGCATCCTCTTGGGCTCTAGCGCATGGCGCCTCGCTAACAGACATCTGCAGAGCTGCAGGCTGGGCGACACCTAACACATTCGCCAGATTCTACAATCTCCGAGTGGAGCCAGTGTCCTCTCATGTACTCGCTTCAACCAGCTAGTACTGGACCCGCTCAGGTGTCTTCGCTTGCTCGCCATTCCACTCCACGGACTGGATACGTGCGACATTCTCCTCAGGTGAGCTTCCCCGAAAAGCCCTGAGTTCCTCCAGCACTCCTGACGTTGGCGCCAGTGTCTATTGCCTGTGCGTCGGCTAGGTGCCTCCCGTGTGCATGGTCCCTCCTCTGAGCGACCCCCACATGTGTATTTCCACTGTAAGCCTCTCTGAGCGTGTGTCTTTCCCTTGGCAAGCCACCTTGCCACCCCTGGGGTTGAAATATTCCACCTGCGGCTGGACACCCCAGTGTTCTCCATATGTCTCCTTCGGGTCATATGTGTATTCTCTAAGTCCCCCCCCCCTCTGGGTTGGCAGTAATTGCATATTTCCCCTAAACTTTGGGATATGCTCCCCAGTGTACCTTGGTATTCCTGTGCTAAATAGGAGTCCTTCGTCCGTGCCAGTCTCACGACAGGGATCTCAGATTTACGCAGGGCACTGGAAGACAGCTGAGAAGGTGGCGTGATTAGACTGGTAACCCCATTCGTCGTCATCCGACATAACTCGGAGTGACAACGAAAGGGAACGTCTCGGTTACGTATGTAACCCTCGTTCCCTGAGTAGGGAACGGAGACGTTACGTCTGCCTGCCACTTTCCGCTGTACCGCGGGGATCGCCTGAGCTCATTCTTGGCTCCTCAGCGAAGAAACATATCTGCCTGTTGCTGGCGTCCTCCTTTTATACCCACGAGGTGGGGCGGAGTTACGTCATGCAAATTCCGCAGACCCATGGCATTTCTTTGCCATTGGCTCGTTTTGTAATACTCGAAGTTGATAGGCTTTCTAAGCGAAACCCCATTCGTCGTCATCCGACGTAACGTCTCCGTTCCCTACTCAGGGAACGAGGGTTACATACTTAACCGAGACGTTTTTTATTCTTGCGCTTTGTTGTAAGCGCGATATGGAATAGTGTCTGTAAATGCCAAAAGACTGTTTAAATTTGAATCACGTTTCTGTGTGTGAATGAATTAACGGCACAGATGGGCGCTGTTGCTTATGTTTAGCCTACTATGTTACAGATGAAATATGAAAGACATCATTTCATAGTTTTGGATAGATTATAAAGTTTTTATTCTAAAATATCAAATAAGCTTTTGTTTTCCAGTTTCTGCTCATGTTAAATACATAGTAGTCTATGTTCTGTCAAAAATAAAGTCATCAACTAAGATGTTATTATAGTGTTTGTTCCAATGTAAGCTATATCAAACTAATTAATCCTTAACTTTAAAATATGTATGATAAAATGTATTGGCCTACTTTTAAAAAGAATACTTTATAAGAAATTTATGGGAAAAGACAATTTTCTTTTCAAGATGTTTCCAACTCTAACTTTGAACAAATTCTGTAGAATGGCCCAGATAGCCTATTTGAACAGGATTTGTCTCCAGGAATGACTATGCACTAAAAATGTGCTTTTGACTTTCATTTATATTTGGATTATATATATATATATATATATATATATATATATATATATATATATATATATATATATATACACTGCCGTTCAAAAGTTTGGGGTCGGTACGATTTTTAATGATTTTAAAAGAAGTCACTTATGCTCACCAATGCTGTATTTATTTCATTAAAAATACAACAAAAAACAGTAATATAGTGAAATATTATTACAATTTAAAATAACTGTTTTCGATTTTAATATATTTTAAAATATTATTTATTCCTGTGATCAAAGCTGAATTTTCAGCATCATTACTCCAGTCTTCAGTCACATGATCTTTCAGAAATGATGAGGATTTGATGCTCAAGAAACATTTATAATTATGATCAATGTTGAAAACAGTTGTGTACCATTTTTTTACGATTCTTTGATGAACAGAAAGTTAAAAACAACTGCATTTATTTGAAATATAATCTTTTGAAACAATATAAATGTCTTTACTGTCACTTTTTGATCAGTTTAATTCCTCCTTGATGAATAAAAGTATTGATTTATTTTATTTATTTCCCCCAAAAAATAAAATAAAAATACTTACTGACCCCAAAGTTTTGAACGGTAGTGTTACAAAAGATTCTATTTCAGATAAATACTATTCTTTTGAACTTTACCTCAGAAGTGCTGGTATTTCGAGGAGCAACAGATTCAGCTGAGCTGAGGAATACTGTAGTAAGTTTTTTTCATTCTCAAGCGAATCGCGTTTCTGTGTGGGAATGAATGAACGGCAGAGATGCGCTGTTTACCACAACTCGCAAAAAGACAGTTTAAATTTGAATCGCGTTTCTGTGTGTGAATGAATGACCCGCTTTTAGCAAACTATATTGCTGAGAATACATTTTATTTCAGTCGATTTTTACTCATCTTGCTGAAATGAGTAAAAATCGGCTGAAATAAAATGTATTTTTATAAGCAACGTATTAAACTGCAAATTAACATTTATATTTCTTATATAAACGAAAGACCTATGTTACAGACATATGAAAGACAACATTTCGTTGACTAGTTTTGGATAGATTATACATTTTTACTGTAAAATATTTGCCACCTCAAATAAGCTTTTGTTTGCCAATTTTTGCTCATATGTTAAATAGCCTATAGTATGTTTTGTCAAAAATAAAGTAATCAAATAATATGTTATTATGTGTTTGTTCCAATGTAGGCTATATCCAAAGTAATGTATCCTTAACTTTGAAATATGTATGATAAAATGTATACTTTAGTTTTTACAAAGAAAGATTCCACTTGAATTGTTCTTGTAATTGTAAGCTTTTTAATAAAAAAAATATATTTACAAGGTAGATGTAAACAAACTATTAAAAGGTAAATATAAGCCTTTTCTTTAAATAATTTTTATTGAGTTTTATTAGTGACAAATTTGGGGAGAGGATACATATACCAAAACTGAAAATAAAGTATGAGAATTAACTGCACAATTGCTAGACATGGAAAATATAAAAAAAAATGAGATGCTTCCAACTGTGAACCAATTTGGTAGAATATATATATATATATAAATGTTTCTTAAATGACAAAACAATTTCACTTGTATTTAAGAAAAAAAATCAGCCAAGGACATGTAACGCAACCTATACCAGTTTGTTTTGTTGAGTATGAAGATGTAAAGTCGATGTCCCTAAAATAACAGACCAGCGTGCACCTAATACATTATTCATTCAAGAACATTGTGCAAGTTTACTGCAGCAATAGAGCCGCAAACTTCACATACTTTTGAAAATCCAGCATTTAGTTGATCCTGATGAGCGTTCATTGTCACAGTTGTAAAACATGACGGCGTTCTTCTTCCATGAGGGGTTTCATGTCACAGTATTTAAGGTGATGCGTTCTAAAATAACGCTCACCTTGTTCAGGACATGCAATAAGTCAGGAGAGGTGTCAGTGTGGTCATATTTCTGCAAAAGAATTGCTGAAATTTAAAGCTGGTTTGTACCATACCAAGAATACAGACTAATTTGCTGTTATTAGTACTGTAGCTGTTATTTAGTGTTAAATTATTGTAGGTGGCTTAGATTTTATTGTAAATTTGTTATGTAAATGTGTTGTGTTTTGTAGTTAGGCTACTTATATTTAAGTATACTTTAAAATGTAATATATTGTTAAATTTTAAGAATTTTTTATTATTTGTTTTTCAATAAAAAAGCTGTTTTCCATAGTATTATTAATTTAGATCATGATAACCACAGGTAAAACCACACATGACACCTCACTAGCATAAAAAAGTAACAATATGGTTTATATGGCATTAAAATTGCTTAATGCAGACCATCTACAAATGTTAAATCCACAAATAAAATGTTTAGGTTACTACTGCATCTGTCTTAAAAAAAAAACATTCGTTATTGACTTTATTTTTGTTATTTTCAAAACGTTCAGTGTACTCTTTATTAGCATTTAGCTTTAACAAGTAACCTTTTGGTAAGGAGTAAGGTAGGGAAACTCAAACCTTTTGGTAAGGAAACGTCTCAGGTTACGTATGTAACCCTGGGTCCCTGAGAGGGAACGAGACGCTGCTTTGAGACGCGGTGGGAACTTTCTGCGTGATTGTGTCGTGAAGCACGTGTATAATCAGTCCAATGGAAGAGCGAGATGTCATAGGCGGGTGACGTCATAGACCAGGGAGCAATAAAGCACACCAGAAAACGGACCGCGACAGCTTCTGAAAAAGCCTGAAGCAAGTTGATCAGGGCATGCAGGAAGTATGTCAAGAGAACGCAGCGTCTCGTTCCCTCTCAGGGAACCAGGGTTACATACGTAACCTGAGACGTTCCCTTTCAAGGGAACTCGAGCTGCGTTGAGACGCGTTGGAAACCTTATACCCACTACGCCATAATGAGAAATGCCCGTTCTGTGTGAAGTCCTTGCGCACACTAAGAAGCAAGCAGCCTAGCCCCGGGATTGGAGAGGTCTAGGTCATAAAATTTGACAAATGTATGTGGTGAGGACCAGCCTGCCGCATTACAAATGTCCTGAAGGGAAACCCCCGAAATTAAAGCCTAGAGGCAGCCTTACTCCTTGTAGAATGGGCCTGATCAGCCATAGGTGAAGGCTGTCCGGCCGCTTCATAAGCAAGTGAGATAGCCTCAACTACCCACTTGCTCATTATCTGTTTAGATGCAGGGCAACCTATCTTAAGTTACCCGAAGCAGACAAATAATTGTTCTGATATACGCCACTGAGCAGCTCTGTGGACATACACATCCAAAGCCCAGACAGGGCATAACAGATTATGTTTTTCCTGATCTGGGGTATTAAAGGTGGAGGACAGAAGGCCTGGAGCACAAATGACCCGCACATTTAGTAGGGAACTAAGAAATACAACCCGACCTGGGGTGAAGAAATACTACCACCAAACCAGGTGCAAATCCAAGTACGTGCAGGCCTCAGCCTCATGTACCACGGAGAAGACGAAATTAAGGATCTCTCCTCAGAGATAACCCAGCAAAGAAACATTCATTACAGTAATCAAGTACTGTACCAACAGGGCAGGAAAAAGATTCAGATGGCGTTCTCTGCACCAGGCAGAGAACAGTTTCCATGTCAATGCATATTTAGTCTTCTCGTGGAGGGAGCTCTGGACTGGAGTATGGTCTCCACGACCTCGGTCGAGAGACCTGAATCTATGAGCTGGGCCCCCTCAGAGGCCGAGCCCACAGTATCCATAACTCCAGAGCTCCCAGGAGCAAAGATATCGGGAATGCGTACAGGTGTACGCTACCACACCTAATACATCACGTCCAGTCCAAGCGGAGCTGGATGCGTGAGGGAGAACCACAAAGGGCAATGCATTGTACAAACGATGCGAAAGGTCGACTTGAGTTGACCGAAGTTCTCCCTAAGAAGCTCCACCACCTCGGGGTGGAGTCTCAATTCCCAGGGCCACAACAGGATATCTTCTCTGATATACGAGACCATCAGTGTGTTGTCCGGACCCTTCACCGAGTGACCACTCATGATTGCCCCCGACTTGTGAGGGAAGCATCCGTCGAAAGCATTATGCGTCGACAAGAAGCCCCCCAACACTGAGCCTGGGCGAGGAACCAAGGTTCTTCCACATGACCGAGGCACGAAGGCATAGCCGCGTGACCTTGATCATGCGAAAACAGATTTCCCCTCGGAGAAAACCCCTTGGTCATGAGTAGGGATGGCGAAAACTAAAAAATTTCTTGACCGACCACCGAGCTTCATTAGCTGGTTGAAACCGGTTAACCGATTAGTTTAAAATATGCCACGCTATTTGAAATAACAGCCATTTCGAGCCGCGCCTGCAATTTCGCAACTCTGTCGCATCTCTCTCACACACACACACACTGCCCCGGCGCCGCGCTTCCACTCACGTCACTTTTTTAAAATCCCCTACAGCGCGAAACATGAGTACCGCAAACGCGGGGCAGAGGAGCTTGTATGTAATCGGAGGACAAATGGCTCCTTAGTTTCAAAATGGTTTGGGTACAAGGTGATCACATAGAAAATAAAGGCGTTGGTCTAGCGTTAGAAGCTCATTTGAAACATTGCAGCGTCTCATTTAAGAAAATGACAGCTCCGAAGAGACTCCGATTAGTTTGAGGTAACGTTAGTGCTAACAATAATAAAGAAAGATGATGATCATCATCACCTTATCTGTTACCACTGAAATGTAGATGCAATGCATTTCTACAGTATTACTACTGTATTTAAGCACTGTATCACACAAGTTGCAACTTACTGTGTCATTCTTTTTGGTGAAATGGTCCCACACACTAACGTTACGTTTCTTTGCACGCTTCATCCTGTCGTCTGCCCTGGCTCTAACCTCCAGTGTTTTAGCCTGTAGCCTTTACTTTTCGCAAACCTTGTGAGCGCGCGAACCCAAACGCTGTGACCTCGCGCCAAATGTTTTTATTGGTTTATTAAGTACAAACAGGCGAGTTATGAAAAATTGAGTGTGAGGGATTTGTTCACTTCACACAAAAATATCTTCGAATAAGATGGCTAACTGTAGTAGCGTTTAGTCCACTGTCTATAATAGCCTAATTTAGAGATCACTTTTTTTTTTAACCGACTACCGACAACTTTGATCGGTTAACGTTGAGGCGGTCAACCATCGGTCAAACGGTCATCAGTTAGCATCCCTAGTCATGAGCCACCATTGCAGGGGGCTCATGTACAGAGGCCAAAAGTAACTAAGTTGGACGCAACTACCATGAGTCTCAGAGACTGTTTTGCAGTGAAGACTGACCTAGTTTACATTCTTTACGGCTGAGAATCGCAGAAATACATGCAGGAGACAGACGTGCTTGCATGTTGTCGAATCCCATATTACTCCTAGAAAAGTGGTCCTCTGAGCTGGGAGGAGTACACTTTTTGGTGTTGAGCTGCAACCCCAACCTCCTTATGTGGGACAGAACGACATCTCGATGTTGAACTGCCAAAAGCTCGGACTGAGCTAAAATCAACCAATCGTCGATATAATTTAATACGCGAATGCCCTGGAATCTCAGAGGAGCCAGAGCTGCATCCATGCATATTGTAAAGGTGCGGGGTGATAACCTAGGCCGAATGGAAGAACCCGATACTGGTATGCTTCGCCCCTGAAAGCAAACCTCAAGAACCTCCTGTGATGAGGTTGGATAGATAAGTAAGCGTCCTTTAAGTCTATTGTGACAAACCAGTCCTCGGACTGAGTCTGTGCCACAATCATATTTAGCGTAAGCATACTTTGAACTTAAGATTCTGCAACCTGCTGTTTAAATGACGCAGGTCTAGAGTAGGACGCAACCCCTCATCCTCCTTCGGAACAATGAAGTAATGGCTGAAAAACCCTGACTGTCTGCCAAGAGGAGGAACCCCTTCTACAGCTCCTTTTGCAGAAGTGTCAGTACTTCCTGCTCCATAACCAAAGCCTGCTCGGGGTCCACAACAGTGGGGAGGACCACTAGAAATCTGGGCGGACAAGATTTCTAGGGTTCCGAATTCTGAACCCTTTCCTATAGTGTGCAGGACTAGGGATGGGAATCGAAAACCGGTTCCACTCGAGAACCGGTTCTAAATTTTACGATCCATCGATATTGTATGCCCTCGACGTTAACGAGTCCTCTTATCGATGCTCCTGCTCTGAGTCAGCCATAGTATGTACAGACCGTGAACTCACAACTGTCCCTTTTGTCCTTTATCAAGCACCATAGCACCGCGTCCAAAGATAATCTTTGTCCTGCAAAGTCTTATTTGATCAGTGAGTAAAATTGTCTCTCTCTGGTAATGTAGATGAACCGCTGCGCTTGTGACAGGGCGCATGTTAAACTGATCGAGCAGAGAGAGAGAGAGAGAGAGAGCCCCGGTCGCGCGCACGCACTCTCTCTCTTCGGAGCAAGGCGAAAGTAGGCTTCACCGTCTCAAAACTAAGCGCTGTCTTCCTCTCTCCCTCGCACATATTAATCAAAATAAACGACACGATGGTAAGGTAGGGAGACTAAAGTTTTATGTGGAGCATTCGGAGATTTGTTTTTCCTGAATTGCCGCTGGGTGTGAATTGTGCTAAAATACGTTGCCTTATCTTCTCTGAAAAGTCTTCCGCACATTCAGCTGACATAATCACACTTCAAATAAACGAAAAAAAACGATCCAGTGATGAAATGTTTTCTGTGATGACACACATCTTGTGGGATGTCCCAACTGGCGGGATAATCACACAACGCGCACACGTCCGATAATGACACGTCCAATTCGCGAACTAATGACTCATTTGAACCGATTCGTTTTAATGAATGGTTAAAACAACTGATCTTTCCAACACTGAACTCACGGGACGTTTAATCGGTGTATAACTAATCGGTAACACTTTACAATAAGGTTCCATTTATTACAGAAATTACATAAAAAGTACAGTTTGCTTAGTCAAGTGTAAGCATTAAAACGACTTGTTTCCCCCCCCGAAAAAGACTACTTTTTCCCACACAGTGCTATCAGGAATCGATAAGAGAATCGTTAAAGAATCGGATCGATAAGCAGAATTGTTAGTGGCATTGATATTGATAAAATCTTATCAATTCCCATCCCTATGCAGGACCCACTGAGAAATATGTGGCAGTAGTTTTCACGCTGCCAGAAATTCTACTAGGGGAACCAGTCTCTCAAGACTGGCCTCTGGATTTGGTTGAACAGTCACTACGGTGCCCTTAAGCGGCGAACCAGCAGGGAACAACCGAACTGACCGTTCTACGACCCTCCTCTGAGGATCGTATGGGGACGCTGACACCTCGGTGCCCTGAACAGCGAACCGGCAGGGAACAACCGAACTGTCAGCGTTGCGACCCTCCTCAGAGAGTCGTACCCCAGAGGGCGCCGAGGAGAAACGATTTCTCAAAATCGTCCCTCAGAAGCCTGATAGCCTCGTTTTTTGCGACATGACTTCCTGTCTAAGCTTTATTAGAGATGACGATAATCCTCAGATCTTGCCTACCTCTAAATAGCTTAGTTCCTACGAACCTACTCGGAGGATCATTGGAAAAAGCAGGCAACTCGGCACCCTGAAACGGCGAACCGGCAGGGAAACCGAACTGACTGCTCTACGACCCCCCTCGGAGGATCGTTTGGGGACACTGACACCTTGGTGCCCTGGACGGCGAACCGGCAGGAAAACCGAACTGCAAGCGCTGCGACCCTCCTCAGAGAGTCGCACCCCTGCGCGGGGAGCGCGAACCGAACCGTCCTCCTCGAAGAACGCCCGGCGGGAGCAGAGCGTCCTCACGGACAGCTTCTCGCAATGCTCACAGTCAGCCCACTTGAGAACTGAATGTGGCATGCTCCACTCCCAAATAGTAACAAAAAGCTTATGTGTGTGTCCCCACCCGTGATATAACGTGGGCAGGGAACAACACAAAAATGCTTGCTCTCTTTTTCCATAATATATATATATATATTGCAACTTGACAGACAACAATAAATGAGACAAGGACAGAATACACAGATCGCTTGCTGAAGGCACAGAAGCTGTCGCAGTCTGTTTTCTGGTGTGCTTTATAGCTTCCTGGTCTCTGATGTCACCCGCCTATGACGTCTCGCTCTTCCATTGGACTAATTATACACATGCTTCACGACGCAATCACGCAGAGCGTTCCCACCGCGTCTCAACGCAGCTCGAGTTCCCTTGAAAGGGAACTCTGAAACCTGAATGAAAAAATAATTTTTTTTGCTCAAAACAAACTGAAATGAAAATAATTCACTCATAATTCTTGCACAGGGGAGACTTGGTTGTGTTTCCAAACAAAGGGAAAAATATGTATATTGGTATCAGAATCGGCTATCGGCCAAAATGAGTTGAAAGTATTGACATATCAGAAATCGACAAAAATCCAATTTCATACATCCCTTAGAAATATTTAAACTTATTTCAAATGATCAATATGAAAATACATAATTATTATGTATTATACAAAACATTTAGATTTAGTTACTACACAAGATTAACATACTAATAAATAAATTGTTTATCTTTATGTTTGCTGGACAACAGACTCTATAATCATCATTATGGCATGCTTCACTGGCAGACTACTTGATAACAAATATCTGATTGTTTATTGGAACGACTTGACTTTTAATCTTTGTATTTTTATATACGGATAGCCTTTAAAATTCTCACAACACAATAAGTCAGAGGGTGCGGTTAGTCAAAGTATTTTTGCTAATCCATTTAAATTTTCTTTTTACTTATGTGATGCAAAGCATTTCTGAGTGAAATGTTTTGAAAACAAAATGTTCAATGATAAAATAATGTAGATAGAGACTTGATCCATGTTCTGCTGGGAATTGACTGGATTGTGGAAAGTGGACAGTACATACTAGTATGAAGCCAGTCCTGAATGCAGTTACTCAATAGATTACAGAGCCTGCATGACGTCAGTGGCAAAGCAAATTGATTTCTTTGGCAACAAGCAATAAATTTACAGGAATTGTTCTATTTAATACCAGGTGATGTGTTACGAAAGTAAACATGTTCAATTCTGAGCCCCCCTCACCCCTACCTGAAAATATATGACACATTTTTGGCATTGATAAGTGGTATTTGCCTCCTCACTCATAGAACATGAATCGACCCATCCACCGTACATGAAGCATAATCTGACCTCCCCTTTGCCTCACAGTTACCATGCTAGACTACGGCAGCTCATTCATACATTCAGCCTCTCTCTCTCACTGGCTCTCTCGCTATGACTCACTCACTCTCAGCCTCGCAGCCTTCACTCAAAGCCTGACTGCTCACGCATATTAGCAGGGCTGAAGAGGAGACCTGAAGCTTCCAGGTAAAAAATAACAAAACAATGATGATTACTAGTCTAATCTGCTTGATTACCAGATTTCACTCACATCCACTTCTGCGGAGCTCACATTTACAGGATCTTGATGCTGCCTATCTTAAAGGGCTGTCAGCTATCTGTATAGTTCGTATTAATGTGTTATGCTAAATTGTGAGAGTCATATTATCTGGTTGTACAGTATGTACCAACAGATGTTGAGTTTGGGAGGCTGTGTGCTGCCTGTAGTGTGCTGTGTGTGTGTGTGTGTGTGTGTGTTTCAAATGGCTGCCAGTACAGAAGGCAAGGAAAGAGAGAATGAATGGACTGACTATACTGTGTATGTGTCCTCCTCTACGCTGCTGCCGTATGAATGAGACTCGGGGCGGATGGATGCCGGGGGTGGCCCAGGGCTCTTTCACTGGAGGGAGGGGAAATTTAAATCCCGGGAGATGGATGTAAACAGTCTAAATGAAGTCATTGGGATTGGGCTGATTGTTTGCTAATGATAAGCGTAAGGTGTATGGAAGAGACTTGGAAGAATAAATGCATAGGAAAGCCAAAAGATTGCTTATCTGGAATGCCTGACACAGGTGTTTAGTGCATCAACAGATTCAGATTGACTACCGAGCATATATGCTTTGTGTAGTTTATCTATATCTGCATAAGTAATGTTTATGTAATGTGAAGTTATAAAGAGATATTTCATTATTAGCATGCAGTAACTACAGACGGAACAAATGTTGCTCTGATATCTCAGAATTTCTCCAATATTGTTAAAATATGATTTTTATCTGTCTTCATCCTTTTAACTTATTGTGACAATGTTTGTGAGCATTTTAAAGCTTTATTTATCACTTTATAGAGCCACAATAGTGCAATAGCTTTGCTAATCCTGGTCTGATCATTTTTATTTAATTTAAAATGAAAGAAATCCTATTATTATTATTATTAATGCTTTTATCTTTTGAAATTGAATTGGAAATTTGTTTTATTTTATTATTTAAAGGAAACAGTGAAAAGTTGTTTTTCCGTGTCCATCACCCCCTGTTTTGAGAGATGTGGATTTTTGGAGGGAAGGGGGGCACCTTGGCTTGTCAGGCGCTCGATCTGTAGTCAGGGAGGATGCTTGGAGATAAATTTAGCCCTCCAGCTTTGCTTCCATCTGCCATTGCATGGTTTAGGGCCGTTGCTATAGGAACCACCATGGGTGCCCATTAGTGAGCGAAAGGGAATTTTGGCGAGGTTTCTTAAACGTATTTAAACAACATATTTTAGATTTGGTTAAGTACAGTGTAAAGCTTCTGTTTTGTGTGGCTGGGGTTTTAACAGAGTGGACGAAGCTTTATTCCCAGTTTCTAACCATCTGAGTCTGGCAGGGTTATGCTGTGGTTTGGTAAGACTCATCACTGACCTTGTTATAAAATATCTTAAAATGCTCACAGGTGCCCAGTGACCATACTCAGTGCAGCTGTATGATTCTCTTTGTCACATACAGTATTAAATGTTTTCATGTTCTCATGGTTTCAGTACAAACATTGCCCATAGTTCTTCCCTTTTGCTGGCACAATCCCTTCAAATATACATTTCGTCTGCAGTCTAGGAGAACATCATGCTTGAGGTTGACTTGATTACTTGCATAGATTTTATGAGTGCACATCAAAAGACTTCATTGTGTGTTTCAATTTAAATTCTAATTAGGGCTGAACGATTTTGGAAAATAATCTAATATATAATCTAAAATATATATATTTTTACCAATATTGTGTTTGTGATTTAATATGCGATTATTTTTTAAGCTCTTTATCTTCTGTATTATTCAACAAAGACAAGCAATAAATCATTGTATAGTAGGTATAGGAATCTTTAGGCACCTCATGATCTGATTCTGATTCGTGCTCTACTTTTCTTATTAATTAATCGTATTAATAAAACGTATTAAATAAAAACAATGTTAAGAATTTTAAATAGGCTATTTAAACTAGTATAGCTTCAAAACAAAAGCTAGTAAATAACAATGAGGAAACAAAATAATATTACAAGCAAAAAACAAAGAGTGCTTTCCATAGGCTATTTAAGAGTTGGCTATCTAAATTTTTTCCATTCAAGAGCTGTGAGTGATTTTTCTTTAGCAGTTCAGATCCGATAAGCTGCATTCACACTAACGCAAAGATCTCTTTTTTGAAATATAAGATGTGGTTTGTCCTGTCTGTATAATCCATTAAGATATAACTGACTGTGTTTACATTCATTTCATAAAAGCATTTTGAGATGCAAGTTCAACTGTCAGTGAGTTTCATATTTTTTAATAAGCACACTGCATTCCACAAGACATAAATTATGCCTTCGCAGAGCATTTGTAAGGAAAATACTGGCAGGCGAGACCAAGCGTGAGTTTCTCACAGCACATATCCTGTGCAATGAAGCTTGCGAATGTCATTGTAACGGTGTGTGTCCACTGGCACGGAGCGAGCGTTTTCAATTAATTCCTATAGTCCTTTCTCACAACTTCCGTATTTGTGACCGGAAATATGCAATCGTTGTGGAAACCTTCTTCCTCCCCGGTCAGGGCAAAAGGTAAACAAATGGCGCAAGCAACGAGCAAGAGTCATTGTAGAGTACCGGACTGTAACTATGGAAATCTATGGTTGTAGTTATTCACAAAAGCAGCCATATCTGTTGTTTCATTCCTTCCTGTTGATAGTGAAGTTAGACAGAAATGGATTCAGGCTATCCGGCGGGATGAAGGACCAAACTTTACGATTAAAAAGGGGAGCACTTAACATTATTGTCGCTACACACAAGACGTTCACTTGTACAACCATAGACAGAACAAATTGATACCATAATGCTTCATTAAAAGCAGACTATAATGCTTTAGTAAGATAGTATATATCCTCTATAATATACATTCATTATGTCTAAGTGGACACGCTAATGATTTGCAGAGGTGCAGTAACGAAGTTCATTGTACTGTTACATTTACTTGAGTATTTTTTTGTAGAAATTGTACTTTTAAGAGTAGATTTAAATGTGGGTACTTTTACTTTAACTCGAGTACATTTCTAATGAAAAAATTGTACTTTTACTTCATTATGTTGGGCGACGTTCCTCTCGTTACTTTATTTTTAATGCAATACATGTTGTTAAATGCATAGTTTATTCCAAGCACGCTGTATCTTTTTTATGGGCATGAGCGATGCTCAATTCACAAATGAATCACTCTCTTGAGTCGATTCTGTTCAAAGACTCCATCAAACGTGTTGGCAGATCTGTGTAAATCGCTTCGCAAATCAGTTTGAATGATCTGTTAAGTTTCCTGCACGCACTGAATCACTGAAGCGCTTTCAATTCACACTCGACTCGGAGTCGTAACAGGAAGATTTAAGAACATCAAGAGTGTCGGATGAAGTGGCCGTGGACCTACAGTAGGCTACAGTCTAGTGAAAGCAAGTCTGCAAATGCAGCACATTTTTGCCAGCGATGAAGATCTTTATCAGTTGAACATCTTCGTATGCTGTCTGTGAATGAATGATTCCACAGGACGATACATTCGATTTGTAAAAATTTGTACCCTTTATTTTTTTTTATTTTTTTTTATCTTTGGTGACGGAGTTTTCCTCCACGAGTCGTGTAACCTTGGCAAATGTAATATTTGGCAAATCTGTTAGCGAAGATGTGTAGATTCTCTGATCCATTTTCGGTTTTTCTGATGTCTAGACGCTTGACAGGAACTCTGTTTCCACAACGATTACGTTTTTTTCCATTATTGTGAGAAAGGTCTATGGAAGTCGAGCTTCACGCTCACGCAGTGCATTTTGGGATTGACAACGGACCGGAGAAAGCATCATAAGTTTGGGCAGTTTTTGGACAAAAAAACACAGTCGGCAGCCAATTGCTGCGAGGTTCGGGATGTGACGTCTGTCTTGAGAGTTTAAAAATATGCAAATTGTGTCAGAGTTTATGCTGGATTTAGTGTGTAAATAATTTTGTTTACAAATTAGACACTTTGCAGTTGTTATATATTTGTTAAATATTTAATTTTGCATGTGTTCATTGTGAATATACTGGCTGGGTTTATAAAAGTTTGTAAAATTGGCAGGATATCTTTGCTTGGGGCATTTGGAAACAAAGCATGTTTATTTTTTTATTTTGCCTATTCCACATCTCAAAGCTTGCCACAAAGAACCGGCCATAGTAAGGATTATGCATTAAACATTTGAATTGTTTATTAATAAACTAGTGTTTTCTGTCAGTTTTCGGTTCATTTATGAGACGCGCTCCAGTTCACACATCGGCGCCTCCCTGTCCTAATTATATTGTCTACTATATTTGCTTCTTATTTAATAATCAAGTCAATTTGTTGATGAAACATTGATTAAAATGAAGATATAATTTATACAAAACGAAATTCACTTAAAACAAAACTTAATAAGTGGTCAAAATTATGTCTGACCCATTCGAAATGTTTTCCGATATATTGGGCATCTTATGATCCTATCTTAGCCTACTCATCTCATGCGGTTCCCTTTTCATATAATCACCAGATGAAATAAATAAAATAACATAATATTATTTAAACATAGGCTATATATGAAACGTATGTTTAAGTTTTTTAACTTATATTTAAGTGTCACACGTACAGACTCCATGTAGGCCTATGATTCACTCTTTTGTTGTTATGTTTTCTTTCAGGATGAAAAATACAACAAAAAGCATTTATCTGTATTTCTGACTGATGAGAACTATGCATATACATTCATAAATCAGTCAATTTTGTATTTTATTATGAGATATTTTATTCTAATGTGATCAGTGACTCAAGCACTGATGGACCAAAGAGCGCGCATTTCGACATTTGCAGTAAAAACTTGAAATATATGAATTCTCAGAAAATGCATTTAATACCAATATATTGAAACGTCTGTTCCCTTTCAAGGGAACTCGAGCTGCGTTTGAGACGCGATGGGAACGCTCTGCGTGATTACGTCGTGAAGCACGTGTAAAATCAGTCCAATGGAAGCCCACTACGACATAGGTGACGTGCTAGACCAGGAAACTATAAGGCAGCCCTGAAATCAGACCGCGACAGCTTCTGTACCTTCAGCAAGCGCTCTCTGTATATCTGTCCTTGTCTATTTATTGTTGTCTGTCAAGCCCAATATATCTATCATTATTATGGCGAGCAAGCAAGATTATAGACGGTGTGTTGTTCCCTGCCCTCGTTATATACGGGTGGGGACACACACATCAGCTTTGTGTTGCTTGTTTGGGAGTGGAGCATGCTCAGTCAGTCCTCGAGGGGGCTGATTGTTAGCATTGTATGAGTCTATCTATGAAGACGCTCCGCTCTCACCGATCGTTCTTTGAGGAGGACGGTACGGTTTGCGCTCCCCGCGCGGGTCCCGCTGTTGCCTAGACACGGCGGCGACTCGCATTTTGGGGTTCGAAAACGGATCTGACAGCGTGGGTTGGGACGGGCCCCGCCCTATCTCAGCTTTCACCTGCAGATCCAGTGTGCTGCGATTTCCAGTTCTGAGGAATTGGTATTGTTAGTGTTTTGTTAAGAAAAAGGCAGATGTTTGATTTTTCAATAAATAGGCAGCTCATAACTCTGTTGAATAAAGAGGAGCTTTTAAAAGGAGGTTTTTCTAATGCTGTTGCTAGTTAAATATTTACTGGACAGCTGAACATTATGAGAGTGAAAATAAAAAGAGTTTATTAGATGAAATATTTCTAAAAAAAATAAAATAAAAAAATAACAGGAAAACTCTGTATCTCAGCCTCCTCGTCGGGGACTACTGGTTTTTCCCTATCTCCACACTGAGGTGTCGAGATCGTGGAATAAACCGGTTTCTATTTTATGTGTTTAATACCCAAACGTCTAACTAGAGTAATGTTATGGGTATTAAGTATCATGGTATGACAGTGCCTTGGATTATAGAGACGCTTGCGAGCTTTCTCTCTCCCGAGTCGGCGTCATCATTTTTAACCCCGACGTTACCCACCAGCCATCTTTAATAATAAATAAATTTTATTAGGCAGTACTGGTGGGTAAAGTATTTAAGGACATAGATGAATGTGAGGATGTCAGCATTGACTCTATTCGAGATTATATATATATATATATATATATATATATATATATATATATATGTTTATATGTATACGTTTTTCTGATATAAAAATAAAGAAAAAGAAAGATAAAAATGTCTGTTCTTCTGGACGCTCCGCTTTCAAGAAAACTAAACCTTTCAGCGGCGTTCCAGAGGTTTCTTCCTCACCAATCTATGTTCCTGAAACTGGCGTAGAGTGCAAAGAAGAAGACCTGATGCCGAGGCTATCAGGCTTCTAAGGGTGGTCCCCTCCGGGGTAGGGACGGTTTTGAGAAATTTACAAAATGCGTGGATGCAGCTCTGGCTCCTTTGAGACTCCAGGGCATTCGCGTATTATATTATATCGACGATTGGTTGATCCTAGCTCAATTTGAGCATATGTCAGTTCGGCATCGAGATGTCGTTCTGTCTCATATAAATATGTTGGGGTTGCCACTCAACGCCAAGAAGAGTGTGATCCTCCCAGCTCAGAAGACCACTTTTCTAGGTGTTTTATGGGTTTATCTAGGCCAGTCACTCACTGTGAAACAGTTTCAGACTGTGGGTCTCATGGCAGCTGTGTCCAACGTAATTACTTTTGGCCTTCTGTACATGAGACCCCTGCAGTGGTGGCTCAGGACCAAGGGGTTTTCTCCGAGGGGAAATCTGTTTTCGCATGATCAAGGTCACATGGCTATGCCTACGTGCCTCGGTCATGTGGAAGAACCTCGGTTCCTTGCCCAGGCCCAGTGTTGGGGGTTTCTTGTCGACGCATAATGCTATCGATGGATGCTTCCCTCACAAGTCGGGAGTGATCATGAGTGGTCGCTCGGCGGAGGGTCCGGACAACACACTGACGATCTCGTATATCAGAGCAGATATCCTGTTGAGGCAGGGGCTGAGGCCCGGGGAATGGAGACTTCACCCCGAGGTGGTGGAGCTCCTATGGGAGATCTTTGGTCAAGCTCAGGTCGATCTTTTCACATCATACGATTCAACCCATTGTCCGCTATGGTTTTCCCTCACATATCCAGCTCCTCTCGGACTGGACGCTATGGTGCAGGTGTGGCCGAGGCTGCACCTGTACACATTCCCCCCGATATCAATGTTCCCGGGAGTTCTGCTGGGGTGCGACTCTCTGAGGAGGGTCGCAGCGCTGCCAGTTCGGTTGTTCCCTGCCGGTTCGCCGCTTCAGGGCGCCGAGGTGTCAGCGTCCCCGTGCAATCCTCTGAGGAGGGTTGTAGAACGGTCAGTTCGGTTGTTCCCTGCCGGTTCGCCGCTTCAGGGCACCGAAATGATTGTTCAATCAAATCCAGAGGCCAATCTCGAGAGACTGGTTCCCTTATTGGAATTTCTGGCAGCGTGGAAACTTCTGCCAAATATTTCTCTATAGGTCCTGCACATAATAGAAAAGGTTAACGGAGTTGTGGAAACGGTGGGCTTGGCCTCTGAGGGGGCCCAGCTCATAGAATCCGGTCTCTCGACTGAGGTCGTTGAGACCGTCCATCAATCCAGAGCTCCTTCCACGAGAAAACTGTGTACATTGAAATGGAAACTGTTCTCTACATGGCGTGGAGAACGTTTTTTAATCTTGTTAACTGCCCGGTTGGTACAGTTCTCGATTTCCTACAAGACCGTTTCTCTGCTGGATTATCTCCCTCCACCTTAAAGGTGTACGTAGCGGCTATATCTGCTTATCACCCCTCTAGGGGCTTCTTCTCTTGGGAGAGATCCTCTTATTATTTGTTTTCTCCGTGGTACATTGAGGCTCAGGCCTGCAATGCAATCTAGAGCACCGGCTTGGGATTTGGCCATTGTACTTGAGGGTCTGGCCTTGGCTCCCTTCGAACCCATCTAGGAGGTTTCAGAAAAAATCCTCACTCTAAAGACTATATTTCTCCTTGCTATTTCATCTATCAAGAGAATTGGTGATTTACATGCTCTGTCGGTTGCTCCTTCATGTCTGGAATTTGCACCTGGTATGGTGAAAGCATTCCTCTACCCTAGACCGGGTTCTATTCCTAAGGTCCCACTAAATGTTGGGGGCCCAATAGTGCGGCAGGCCTTTTATCCTCCACCCTTTAATACCCCAGATCAAGAACAGCTTAACCTGTTATGTCCAGTCCGGGCTTTAGATGCCTACGTTCACAGAGCTGCTCTGTGGCGTAATTCTGAGCAATTATTTGTTTGTTTTGGGTAACTCAAGAGAGGATGCCCTGCATCTAAACAGGTGAGGAGTAAATGGATAGTCGAGGCTATTTCATTGGCTTATGAAGCGGCCGGACAGCCTTCACCTATGGCTGTGCGGGCCCATTCTACTCGGAGTATGGCGTTCTCTATGGCCTTAATTTCGGGAGTTTCCCTTCTTGACGTGTGTAATGCGGCAGCGGGTCCTCTCCGCATACATTTGTCAGGTTTTATGACCTTGACCTCTCCACTCCTGGGGCGAGGTTGCTTGATCTTAGTATGCGCAGGACTTCACACAGAACGGGCATTTGTCACTATGGCGTAGTGGGTACGGGGTTCCCAACGCGTCTCAAACGCAGCTCGAGTTCCCTTGAAAGGGAACGTCTCAGGTTACGTATGTAACCCTGGTTCCCTGATAGGGAACGAGACGCTGCGTTTGCCTGCATACTTCCTGCATGCCCTGATCGACTTGCTTCAGGTTTTTCAGAAGCTGTCGCGGTCTGATTTCAGGGCTGCTTTATAGTTTCCTGGTCTATGACGTCACCTATGTCGTAGTGGGCTTCCATTGGACTGATTTTACACGTGCTTCACGACGTAATCACGCAGAGCGTTCCCATCGCGTCTCAAACGCAGCGTCTCGTTCCCTCTCAGGGAACCAGGGTTACATACGTAACCTGAGACGTTTCTATATACTCCATTAATAAAGGAGTCCAGACATTGGAAAAATATCAGTCCACATGCATTTTATATTTAATATGAGGGAAATAGACATGCATGCATGCGTGACACAAAAAATCTTTAACTTTTAGGTAGACAAATATTTTTTTTAATATCCTACTAGACTAACGTCACTCATAAATCATAAAATTTCACACATCTTGAGTTTTATTAAAAATCTTTAACTTTTATGTAGCAAAATATTTTTTAGTAATTCTTTCAATTACACTAAGGTTAGATTTCATTGAAGTTAAATTGGAGCGGCCACACTGAGCTGTTCGTAACGCCCACAGACGTGAAGTGAACGAGACAGAGGCTGTCCGGTACTGTCTGAAATGGTTAACTCTGTGGCGATGCATGTGCAAAACAGATTGAACTAATCATAAAGTCAATCAGGATACATAACAAAGCCTACTATAGGCCTACACTAACCCCCAGCCCCCCCCCCCCCCCCCAATAACCCCCCCCCCCCCCCTCTCACAATATAGTTATCACATCCTTGATTCTAATCCTATCTCTTAATCAAGAAAATATTTGCAATACAGCTCAGAGAAGACAGATTAGTCTCTCTTGTAGAAGCAATATGTGTAGTTTGAATACAGAATTGTGTAACAGTTATAGAACTGTGTTTGAGCTAAAATGAGTCATTATGATGTGCTACTGCAGTCTGTGATTCAAGGTCACCAGTGTTTTTGAGTGGGAGGACAGAACAGGTGGTTCTAGAGAGATGAATGCTTGCTTGACTCACATCCAAATCCAGACAACCACCATGTTTAAGGCCTCCTACACTTTCCGTCCGACCTACATATACTCATCAAACCTAACAAAGCATGAGCCACAGAATGACATGTGAATACAACCCAGGCAGTTTTATCTTACTTTGTTTCAATTTTCTGATTGTTTAATTTATGTTATTTTATTTGAAGTCTTCAAATCACAGTGCCTTTTGTTAAAACAGAGATTTATTTAGTATTTCAATGCTATCAGTTATTTTTCCATGAATCAAATATTTTGGGTAATTGAATATAATTGTCACCTGTCAGATTCTCAACTTTCCACAATACAGCATTCTTAATTCATACACTCATCAATATGTTCTGTTTTTACTATAATTGGAAGTCCGGTCACTTAGAGTTGGATTCACACAAGCATTGTGCTGGAATGTATAATTGGCAGGGATTTTGATATGTACCAGCAGGATCTCCTGTGATTCCACACCTAACCGCCCCCTAAAGCAAAGCGTGGGTGCCAATACCAGCTGGTCAGTGAGTGGGATGCCTAATTCCTTATTGTGTTCTAGTGAAAGTAGTGTCAGAGTCAGTGAGTGCTGTCCGAAATTTTGCTTTTGTTAAGAATACCAAAGAACCTGAAGTATTCACTCTTTGTTACTACATACATTACTAATTTTTTTATATGCACATACTTGTACACAGACACTTTAGTGTTACTTATAGTCCAGTTAGACAGCTTTTATGTAACCAATTTACTTGTAACAGTCAATGTGAACAACTGTATGTTAATAGCTGGAAAAGGGTAAGCTACGATCCCATTAGATGTAGTTCATTAAGTGATTTTGTAATTTCTGAAGTTTTGGTACTTTGATACTAAGTCAACTAAATTAAAAAAGAAAAAGTACAAATGTAGATCGATAACTTCGATTTGTCTGACTGTCAGGTAGGGCTGCACAATTAATAGAATTTCTAATTGCGATTACGATTACGGATGCCACGATTACGTAATCGTTGTCGCGATTACAAAAGAAAATCCACTCTGCGTGTGTGTGTGTTTAGAGCATAATTATGTTATGAGAGGCGAATCACGGCTACTTCACAAAACCCAGCACAATATGACATACCAGGCAGTGACGTAAGTATACGCTGAAATAAAAAGTCTTTCACCTCAGAAAAACGGACTTTACTGTCCTGTCAGCCGTTATAGCGCTGTGTATCGCTTCACTGTATAAAGTGCAAAAGAAACTATGAGCAATGTCGTTACAATGTAAATTAGTAAGTCACGGAATAAAAGTAAAATACCAATAAATCACGTGTTAGCTGAGAAGGATTTGCATGCAGGTATGATTTTCATTCTGTTCACCAGGAGCTGTTTCATTAACAGTTCTTGTTAGTATTGTGTATTTACCATGGTAAGTGTCGTTTCCATAACCCAAAAATGCCACTTTATTTTCACTTTGTGTTATTTTTTATATTTTTAAATGACTGTGGTGGCTCATATCAACATTGTATTAACAAAAACTAGTTTGGGACTGCTATTTGCATACTGTATGTCTGCAAATAGCAGAGTAGTATGCATACTGTATGTCTGCAAATAGCAGAGTAGTATGCATACTGTATGTCTTTTTAGTCTGGTTTGTTTGCTTGTTTCTTGTCTATTGTTTCCTGTGTGTAACACCAAGGACCTTGCTGGAAATAAGTATTTTACTTTAGCATGTTATCCTTTGGATTACTGTCTTTTTATCGTCTTGATCCAGAAATAAAAATCAATCAATCAATCAATCAATCAATCAATTTAATTGCTTTAGCATAGTCCTAATGTTTTTCTTTACTATGAGTCATTCTTACAATTTATGTGTATGTTAAGTAAAGGGGGACAGTACTTGTGTGTGTGTGTTAACAATTTTTGTGTAAACATGTATTATAATATGCCTATATATATTCAAAGTAAATTGTAATAATCGTAATTAATAATTGCAATTACAATTTCAAGGGAATAATCGGCAATTATGATTTTTGTCATAATCGTGCAGCTCTACTGTCAGGCTACTGCTTTCAAATCCTCACATATTTATTTTGTGTGCATGCTCTGTGTGGTCTGGAGGCTTTGAGTATTGCTACACACATGAATATAGGGTGTATAGTGTATGCTATTCTATCAGCAATTATAATGTAGAATTGACAGTCTGACTAATTCTGTTGCCTTCTGGTATTTCCCAGAATTTGAATCTTTGAAGTGGATCATCATCTGAACCAGGCAGAACATAAAACATCTGCAGAACATAGGGACTTGAGAACAAGACTGGGCACTCATGGAAAAACATAGTTGCCATGGATTTCCAAGGACAAGAAAGGACAAGAAACAGAAGAGACAGAATTCTCCGTAACTGAAAAAGTTGTAGTGGTATACCATAAAATTAATTTGAAGAAGCTCTTCTCACATCAAGCATGAATACAGATGTATACAGAATGCTACAGTTGTGACGATCCATGCATATGTTGAATGAAACAATGCATTAAGCAATGCTCTGAATTAATTAAATTAATTAATTAATTTGTAGTCTGGAATAAACAGTTCTTAGGCTTTCACCAAATTTTTATGGAGGCCTTGCATAGCCAGTTGACCACAGGGGAGCAATCTGGAGGTTTAGAAAAGCAGAATGAGACTCCAGTGGACAGCCCCCAGTCACATTCAGTCCCACAGTATCATGAACAGAACAAGGTTGGCATCCAGCAGCATCATGCACAACAGCATAAACGTATTAATCCTGAGAGAAAGCGTCTCAGATTACAGAAGAAAACTGCACAGGAGACAGAAAATGTTGAAGAGGGAAAGCCACCAAGGGTATCTGGTAGTTCTGAATATCTTGATGATAACATGAGGCAGCCTAGTGAAATGCCATCTGGAGCTTCATCCTCAGCAGTATCAGCTATACCATCCTGTTCCATGGATGAGGTCCTGGAAGGTACACCTCGACAAAAACGTGAGCGTAAACCTCAAAAGCCTGGAAAGTATGTGTGCTCATACTGTGGTCGTGCTTGTGCCAAGCCAAGTGTGCTTCAGAAACACATTCGTTCCCACACTGGAGAGAGACCTTACCCATGTGCACCATGTGGGTTCTCCTTCAAGACTAAAAGTAACCTGTACAAGCACAGAAAATCACATACTCATAGGGTGAAAGCTGGTCTGACTGCAAACAGGGAAGGACCAAGTATAAGTTGTTCAGAGGAGCCACTTACAGAATCTGAAGATGAAAGCCAACCATCTTCCTTTTTAGAAAAACAAAGGATGTCCATTCAAAAGCAAAATAACACAGAAAAGTGCTCTGGTGAACAGTTACAAGGTACAGAAGATTCTCATGCAGTTAAAAAGAGACTTGCAATGAGACTTAGCAGAGGAAGACGTACACCTATTGGATCATCTGATGAAACATTCTCATCATTTGGTTTAAGTAGCAAAGGTAGCACAGAGTCAGGCTATTTCTCTCGATCTGAAAGCACGGAAGTCTCTCAAGATAGTCCACCAAACACAAGTGCCAAAAGCTATGCAGAGGTCATCCTTGGAAAGTTTGGTCGTCTTGGTCAATTACAAAGGACTGCCCATCAGCAACATGCCCATCCTGCTGGGCAAGAAATTAAAAGAATTCCATTCTCTGTGCCAAAAAAGCAAGTTATTGACCACATAACAAAACTCATCACCATCAATGAGGCTGTGGTAGACACCAGTAAGATAGACAGTGTCAAACCAAGAAGGTTCTCACTCTCTAGGAGAAGCAGCACAGAATTGAAGACAGCCTCTTCTAAAGAACCTTTTCTTCACAGTCCAAAAGAAATAGATGCGAGTACAAAGAGCAGTGGTTCAATTACTCTTGGTGTACCTTGTGAGAAATTTCAGCACCATTTTCTCAGTATGGAACAAACTGATGCAACATCAACTGCTCCTCTTCTGAGAAGTCACTCCATGCCCTCAGATGCAAGCGTTAGTGATGTGTCTGAAACTTCTCTTTCTCTTCGCCTTAGCCAATCCTTTGATGACCAGCAAACAGTTCAGAATCGACGTCATGGTATGCTAAGACGACAGCCTGCCATTGAAATACCCATCGGTGCTGAAATTACCATAGATGAACATCCCTATTCCAGCTCAACATTTCATCCCTCAGTTCCTGCAGTGCCTGATCCCAGCCAGAAACAAGAGCCACTTGAGTGTGATGCATGTGGCATAGTTTTTAATGACTGGGAGAGATATCAAACACACAGCATGGTTCATATTTCTCAACAAACTGAAATTCCAGTCTATCAAGGGGAAGAACACACAAGAACATTCACAACTCGTCCTGGTGCTTTTGCATTTAGAAAAAGAAGAAAAGAAGAGAGTATAGAACTTGACGATTCTTCTTTACCCTCGGTTTCTTATATATCACTCAAAGGATATACGCCATCTTGTGAACAGCTTATTAAAGGGACCATTGAATTAGGCCAAGAACATGGCACAGAATGTGCTTTGAAAGGAATATCTGTCATACAGCATACTAGTTCATTTGAGAAACATGATAGTACTTTAAAAAACCCTGGACCAGATGAGGTCTCTCACCCTCATGATGTCTCCCATTGTTCTCCTTGCTCACAATCAAAGGAGCAGTCAACTAAACCATACTTCCGTAAACTTGTACGGCAACACAATGTCCAAGTGCCAGAGATTCTGGTCACTGAAGATTCAAACACCAACACATTGGCAGTATCACCCCCTCCAACTGTACCTAAAATCAAGGACACTGAAAAGGTCAGTGAGTTCCAATGGCCCCAAAGAAGTCCAACTTTAGCCCAACTTCCAATTGAGAAGTTACCGCCTAAAAAGAAACGTCTCCGTCTTGCAGAAGCTACCCAGTCATCAGGAGACTCAAGCTTTGAATCAATGTCCCTGCCTCACAGTCCAAGTCAAGACAGTTGTGTATCTCACACCTCCAGTCGATCAACTTCATTTGAAGAGGCTTGCAAAGCTGATTCAGATATGACACCAACTAGGAGATCAAGAGCCCCTCATACTTTGACAATTCCCACAAATTCTCACAGAGAAATGAGGCGCTCTGCTTCTGAGCAGGCACCCCATATTCCTCAACATGTTAATCTTATTAAGGAAACTCGCAGTAAGTCTTTTGACTACAGCAGTTTGTCTCCAGATCGGACCCCTGCAGGATGGAGAGAAAGGCGGAAATGCCTTCTAATGAGGCATAGTGCAGTGAGGGAACCTGAGGAGGAGGATCAATCTTCTAAAATCTTTAACACCAGTTCTCCAACTCAAAGGACTAGCACATCACCTAGCCATAGTCCAGTTATCTCTTACAGTCCAACCACCACCCATCTTCTGTATTTAAGCAATACTGCAAACACATTTAGTGAGAAACAGATAATGCAATCACAGGATGTTTTATCAGAGAATACCCAACAGAATGCATTGCAGTTGACCCCATTGATTCATACTGACCAGCCCACAACAATGGGAAGTGTGCTTTGTCCATTAGGTGCTGCCAGAGCTCATTATTCTTCAATGTCGACAGGACTCAAGCTTGAAATTCCAATGGAGAATGACTTAGTGAATTCTGATACAAGAGTCAACCAACCATACCTCGCTCATTATTGCCACCATCGGAATCTTGGTTTTGATGTTACTTCAAACACAGAACTACTGAGACCTTTACCAGCCCAGAGAATTCCAGTCCGTCTTAATTCACACCTTCCACACCATGCAGGCTCTATTTATACTACAGTTTCACAAACATTTGCCTCAAGGCCTCAGGAACCTTGCTGCTCTGGAGTCAGTTCAGTTCAAGTGGCCTCAAAGTTTGAAATCATGGACCAACAATCAATATCTGATGGATCGAAATCAGTAACTGCTGGAGCAACCAAACGTGTGCTATCCCCGACACGCAGCGAGGAGCTCAGCCCAGAAAGTGAGCAACAGCAGAAACGTGTGAAAGAGGAGGAGAAAAACCAGGAAAATGAAAGGGGAAATGATGAAGTTTTGATTGAATGCAAGAAGGATGAAAGACTGGGTGAGCAAAGTATCATCTTACCAACAGAACACAAAGAACCACCATTTCTGACTCTTAACACTAACCTTACTTTTACCTGGTGCTATCTAAACTACATAAAGCCCAATCCATCTATACAGAGTGAACAACAAAACTCAGTCTATTCTTCATGGTGTACAAGTACCCGCAATCCAAACCCTCCTGGCCTGACAAGCAAGGAAATGCTAGCCCTGTTGCACTGCAGGCAGAGACCAGAACCACTCATCTACACCATGGCACCCATGTCACCCCCTCTGGACAGGAAACAAGAAACACCTGAGTCCCAAAAGCCTAACGTGACTGAGGTAAATGTAACAACTCTTGCATTCATCATGTCAATTATTTCTGCCCTGCTTGGAAAATTAGCTTAAGCTTGTAGCTGTGTTTTAGAACATGGTAGCTAGTTTCTATTTGCTCCAAGCTGGTCATTAGTTGGTTAATCAGCTACCATGTTCCCAAAACAGCTTGTCCACTTTAAACTTAAATTTTCAGTTGGGAGAATAACTGTTATGCTTGTTGACATTGATATTATTAAATTGAGGGAGTATGTTTTATTTTTAGCTCAGTATGTTAAAAGGCATATGAGTGTTTAAGTAATTCAAAAGGTAAGTGACTTACAGTCCCCACTCCACAGTCCCCACTCCACAGTTTTAAAATGTGATTAAACTTACAACGTTAATGTAAACTTGTAAATTTTACCTATAAAAAGTATACAAAGTCAACTTAAAATGTTCAATGAGACACTCCCCCCTCCCCATCTCTGTCTCCCTGGGCTCCCGGAATAGGGTTGGTGAACTTGCCCGTGTCTCTCTCGAGTGTAGGTATATGCCACTCAGCGCACAGAACCGAAAGAAGCCCAGCAAGCTGAGTTGACAGAGGTAGAAAAGAAAACAGTAGTGGAGAAGGAGGACCAACTATCTACCTCCAAGTACAGCTCACGGATACAGATTTGTGAGGGAGGGTAAGTCATAATAATACATAACACTTGTATAAATGCAACAGAAATAAAGTGTAAAAGCATAATGAATGCTTTTCACAATTTGCAGTAAATGTTTCTTACTGTGTTTGCAAGGCAGCATTGAATAGAAATAGATGTTTATTTTCCTCTCTTTTCTGCAAGAAATTCAGCCTAAACCTCCATAGATACCTTTGTAGATACTTTTATTCTTCAGTGTAGCCTATGTGCTGTCTAGTTTTGCTTTTGTAAACATTATACTTGTGAAATGTAAAATTAAAGTTAAGCAATATTGACTTGCATCATTAGCATTTGTCCATTCAAAATGAAACCCAGAGTGATAATGTAATTGTACAATTTGCATACTTATTTGTGATTCATGTTCTAGTTTGCATGTATTTGGTTTTCTTTCTTTTCTCTCATGCATTTATTTAACCATTTATATCTGTATTTACACTTCAAAGATGATGTCATGTTAGCTGTTGATTCTTGTACACAGATGTAAGAAAACCAGAGTGTTTGAGCATCATAATAAGCAAGATACACTCTGATATACAATTTCATTTGAAAACCAGAAACGAACCTAGAACTTTTTTTTTTTGCTGCCTTGCAAGCACTGTTTTTTAAGCAAATTTGAGCAGTTTTTAATAATGTCATAGATACAGCAGCTATTAATGGCCTCTTCTCCACACCCATCTGAAAGCTAGAATCTTTGTAGTTCCTGCACTGTGCATCCTGCTCATACTGTATGTGTGGTGGCTTTCTGTCACTAGTTTGTCAGTATTTTGAGCAGTGTTGTTCTTGCCCCGCTGCAGGAGATCGGTTGGCTGTCAGAGCCAACACGGACCGTCTGTTACACACCCCGAGCCAGGAAACTACCTAGCCTGGCGGTCACTTCCTGTGGAACCCCACAGAGTCCCATTTACACCATACTGCATCAATGATTTTGGTCATTGAGCTGAAGGCATATGGAGATGGCCAAGAGGCAGTAGAGTCACATTTTGAGGTGTTTTCAGATGAATGAAAAACAAACATCTAAGAGATTTAAGTGGTTTTCAGCTGGATTTGCTTTAATAACCAAATTATCCGAGTTATAAGTGGCAACCAAACACAGTTCCAAAATTGATTGTTATTCTAAAGTAAATAATATATTTATTGAAAACGTCTCAGATTACGACTGTAACCCTAGTTCCCTGAGAAGGAAACGAGACGCTGCGCCGATGACGCTTTGGGAACGCCCCTACGTGATTGTGTCTGAAGCACTTGTGTCAACTAGTCCAATGGCGAGAGTGACATCACGGGCGGGTGACGTCCTGATCAGGAAAGGATAAAAGCACACCCGGTCTGACAGGCGTTAGCTTCGATTTAGCTGAAGCAAGTCGCTCACAAGAATGCAGGGAGTATGAGAAAAATTTACGCAGCATCTCGTTCCCTTCTCAGGGAACTAGGGTTACAGTCGTGACATGAGACTTTCCCTTTCGAGGGAACTCTCGCTGCATCAATTACGCTTTGGAAAACGAGAATGCCCGAACGCTATACGAACCAGAGCTTGTCTGTGTGAATACTGAGAGCACAACTAAGACAAGAGCACCTGTGAACCTGGGGTAGCGCCCAGGTCGGAGTTGTAAAACCTTACAAATGTGAGCGGAGAGGACCAGCCAGCCGCATACCACATTCTGCAGGGATACCTGCTTATATAATAAGGCTTCTAAGCCACCATACTCCTGTCCTGGTCTACAAGAACCACGGAGGAAACATGCACCAAAGGCCCCTCCAGCAATACACCACCAAAAGGGACATGGTAGCAGTATTTCCCCTACAGGATTTTTTTAGCGCCGCTGCAAAATCTTTCCATGATCAGTAATATCACGACATTCACTTCATTCACTTACACTCCTAAAAACACTGAGACATTGCGACCGGCGGCGCTGCATGCGGTGGCTCTGAATCCACTAGTTAACAAGAAAGGAGGAAAGAGCCATATATGGAAATATTTTCGATTAGGCTAATGTCACGTTGCCATAAGGGGCCGTTCACATAGCGAGTTATTTTGTGCGTGCATATTCGTTATTTCAAATGCGGCAAGCGCGCTCATAATAGAAGCGACGTGGCGCGCTCATTTTTACAAGCGCGCCTCTGTTCGTGGTTGCATAGAAACGACAGATTTTTTCGTTGGTTGACTTTTTTTACACTCATATTTTGAGTCTGTAAAAAAGCACCAATGCTAAAGTTTTCAATGTTTCCTAATCATTTAAAAATATGTATTCTTTACTTCAATGAGCTCATTGTTTCTGCCTTAACTTAATGCATTGTTTAACAATGAAACTGAATGAAAATTAATTGAAATGCATTACAAACAGTCACCTATAACAGATCACTCTAAATTGTAATTTAGACACATGCATTTTCTGTAAAGCTGCTTTGAAACGATATGTATTGTGAAAAATGCTACAAATAAATGTGAATTGAATTAAATATAGGCTACTGGGGTGCGGGATATATGCCTCGCGCTCAGCACACATGAAGCTTGCCGCAAAGCACTGGCCAAAGTAGCTTATTATGGATGTGTCGGGAAACGATAGCAAGGAGATATTTTTAATGAACAAGTGTTTACTAAGTGTGTTGGCTGCAAAGATGATTATTGCGATGCTGACTCGTCATTCCTGCAGTAGTGAACGCCAAGCCTATACGGATTAGGTAATCAAACTATTTATTTCTAATTGTTTCGTTAAAAAGTAGACATATTTTGACCGTATATAGGACTATTTCTCATGTCTGTGATGCAAGTATCCTATACGCTGAGTTTCGGTTTATTTATGACGCGCTCCAGTTCTTGTAGTCGAAGACGGATAAACTTTCTACTCTCAAGTGTATTCTCTGCGCTTTTAAGTGCCTTATCAGAATTACCGTGTTGCCGGTCTTGGCAGCAATTATATTGTCGAAAACATTGGATTGCGTGCTTCTGGCATCGAGTCTGGTACATAGGTACAATTTTGATCATTTCCACATATTTTCTATCTATCTGGGTTGGGACGCGCGCACACACACACACACACACACTACAGCCTCACGTGCGACGAGCCACGTCTCTGGGCAGCCGCGCAAACTAGTGTTTTTCCGCCACAGTCGTGCTGCATGTTTATTGTTTCACTGACGTTGACGAGATTAACCACTTAGGTACCGAAATTTGGTACCGAATAACAAGATATTTTTCGATACTCTGTAGTATCGAGGCAATTCGGTCGGTGCCTAAAAAGTACCGAACTCGGTACCCAGCCCTAGTCCTGATAGTTAAATCATATTTAATTTTTTAGATGAGTCTACTAAACTGGTTGGTGAAGAGAAAGGCGGATGGGGACCCGTGGAGGAGCTGAGGTTAGCAGGCACATGCAGAGAGGGGGGGCTTTGTCACTTTGTGGGGTTTCAGTGTCACATGATCCTTCAGAAATCATTTTAATATGATGATATGTGATGCTCTTTTTTTTTTTAGATTCTTTAATTAATAAAAAGTTAAAAAGAACATCATGTAATAATATTTCACAATATTAGGCTACTGGTTTTTCTATATTTTTGATTAAATAAATGCAGGCTAGATGAGCAAGACTTCTTGAACTCTCTGCACGTCCCTGGAGGGTAGTGAAGTAAAATAGGCTATGTAAGCTAGTCGCCTTATAAACTAATGAAAAGTTTAATTTGGATTTTAATGTTCAAAATGTCTACAGGATAAAGTAAATGAAAGTACTGGTTACATGATGTGTCTAAGTGTTAAAGTGTGTTACAGAAAAAAAGATCAGTAGTGCAGGTGTGGGAGGAAAGAGACCTCGAGGGAGAGACCATAATTTTTAGGTATAATATGATAGATAGGACAGAACAAAAAAGGCTATTAATAGTCTTCCATTGTGCAAAAGTATTATGATATGATTATGAAAGGCTGCAATATAGTGCGGCACAAAGTGCTTATGCGCATCCCAAGCGCAGAATGATGCGCTTGAAGCAACACAGAGTCACAGCGCACAGCGAGTTGAGTCCGCATTGAAAAGTCCAAAGCACAAAGGAAAGACATAATGATGCATAGTGTATTATAGAGTATCTATTAGAGCCATACGCGGGACTGTTTTCTTCATCCCGCTCCCGCCCGCGCCCGCCGAATTTCTGACCATTACCACCCGCTCCCACAACATATGTGTTACACTCCCACCCGCTCCCGCTATATGTATGTCCACTCCCGCCCGCACCCGCAAAACTCTGAGAATTTATTCCCGCACAATAATAGAGATGCATTGATTTTGTGTCTTCTCCCGTCCCGCAGGAAAAAACACGTATTTGTATTGCTATTATCAAAGAGATTCATGGGGTTGTTTGTTTCGTTTCCCTGGCCTGCATGTATTCTGACGCACTGATCAGGAAGATGAATACTAGTCTAGATGTCAGACTTTCCTTGCTTAGGTTTTGTGCTGTAAATACTTCATTTGAGGTTATTTTCCACATCATTTATTGACATCTCCATCATGTCGCTAGGCTACCTCCCGATCCCGCAGTTTTTTTTTTAGTCGCCCATTCCCGCCCGCAGCAAAGTTCAAACCGCCCGCTCCCGGGAGATTTGCGTTGGGTCCCCCCCGCGGGACTCAATCCCAATGCAGCCCTCTAATATCTTTCTATGCAATAGTTTATTGAGCCTTTTCTTTTAACAGTTTTAAATTTCAGTTACTGTGCGCGTGAAGAAGAATTATAGTGCTCCCCAGTGTTGTAATCTAACAGACACACGGTAGAAACGAACATGATTAAGGTACAGCAATACAGTCCAGCAAGATAGGCATTTTATGCGAAACCATAGGGCTTTATCTACAGATCAAGTATAATAATATTTACATTGAATCATCTTGGAGAGAGTTTCATCATTGAACTTGAATTTAATGACTTAAATATTAATTTCTATCTTACATTATACTATAGTATGGCTTAAGAACACTTGTAATATAGTGCACGGAAACCTTATGGTGCTTTATGCTTTTGTGGGGCTTAACAATAACACAGAATTTGGATCGGCCTCGTCTGACCGATACCCGATCCGGCCAAGAATGGCAGTATCGGAGCCGATACCGATACTGAGTATTGGATCGGGACATCCCTAGAAAAAACGAACCAGCAGTAACTCCAGCACTGTACCAAGCGGGTGTTAACTGGGCCCACTGTCCGAGATCCGCACTATGAAGTGAAAACCCATCACTTCAATACATACAGTTTCCTCGTGGAAGGAGCTCTGGAGTAAAGTATGGTCTCCACAACCTCAATTGAGAGACCAAAGTCTATGAGTTGGGCCCCCTCAGAGGCCAAACCCACAGGTTCCATAATCTGGGCTGGGGTGATTATGTAGGGACAGAACCACCTGTGCCTGGCCATAAACTCCCCAAATGTGCTCTACCACCTCGGTGTGGAGCCTCCATTCCCGGGCCTCAGCCCCTGCCTCAAAAGGATGTCTGCTCCTAGATTCTGATGCCCCGAAATATAAACTGCTCTCAGGGAGAGCAGCTTCCCTAGGGACCACAAGATAATCTGGTGCGCCAGTTTGCATAGTGGACGTGAACGCAGATCCCCTTGATGATTTATATAGGTGATATTTTGGTATTATGGTGGTATTATTTATATACCACCGATGTGTTGTCTGACCTGACAAGCACATGATGGCCCCTCAGGTCTGGGAGGAAGTGTCTCAACGCATTTAAGATTACCATCATCTCCAGGCAATTTATGTGCCTCCTCTAGAGACCCTGAGCTGAGCGGCCTTCCATTACCGCTCCCCAGCCAGGGAGGGAAGCATCCGTCAAGAGCGCAACTTGATTACAAAGACCTCCTATGGACGGTCAATTTTCACAAAATCAGAACCCCAAAGGCATTTTGTGATTATTTATATTATACAACATTTCTTGGGGTATTAAGGGGTGCTGAATCCAAAACTGCTGTATATGAAGCTCAAAAATGTCCCAAAATGCCTCAAAATTGAGAAATTCAAAATGGCCGTCACCGCCAGGCTGAAGTCTATTTTTCAGTATATCTTTTTGACTAAACAAGGTACAAACATGAAATAAATGTGCTTTTGTAAGTTTTCCTACAATGGCAATTCAATGCCATATTCAGATATGAGAAGTAATGTGAATAAACAGCTTAGATATTGCAAAGATTGTTGTTTTTAATTATGAATAATTACTCAGTTATTATTATAATTATTATTATAACTGTTATTGTTGATATTATCAGGCTACATTTATTTACTTTGTATTTTGTTTTTAGGCCAAATGTACAAACAAATACAAAAAGTTACAAACTTTAATTAAATGTTCACAGGTTTTCACACATGGGGAATTTAACATCCTGTCGTGATTTAGATCAAGGGTCAATAATCAGCTTGAAAATCACACAAGTATAGAGAAAAACGTGGTCATTAGTGACAAAGAAGTTGTCAATCAAATAAGATCCAAAAGCAGGAAGATCCATGGGTCATGGTGATATTCATTGAACTATATCCCAGTAGAAGTTACAGTGACATCTTTTTCGCAGTCCTCTTCAATGTTCTGGGAAGTGTTGTCATGTTTCCTGCAGTTGCATGCGTCTACATTCAATGAGACTCTTTCTGAATAATAGAAGAATAGAATAGAAAGATTACAACAGTACAAGTACAGGTATATTGGAATACTATACCAGTCTGTCATATTTGTACATTCTTGTACACAATGATCAACATCAGCTAATTCCCTATACACATACCTGCAGCTGCAGCATTGGCTGAGGCATCCCTTGGTACACCCACATAAAGTGAACTCCCTGCAGGCTTTAGGCATAGGTGGCAGAGACATTAGCTGTGGCACTAATTGACCTTCCTTGTGCATCCATCCCATTTCATCCACTGGAGGAAGATCAGGATGTGGCAGATGAGCTTGGTTCCAGATTGTCGCTTAATAGTGTGAACGCATGATATGAAACTTCACTGCATCTGAGGTTGGAGGCAGAGTCTCTTGTGGACGACCTTTGCAAAACAACTTTACTCTTTCTTTGTTGCATGTATCAACCTCGGCCACACCATACATCTGACAGATGAATTTCTCTGTTGAATTCACAATATCTGTGAGAGGCCCCTTCCCAAGGCCAGTTAGATCGGTGTGATGTTGCTCAAACACCTGCAGGCTGTTTTCTTTCCAGACCGCTGAACTGAGATACACTATCACGGCCAGTGATGGCATGGAAGCCAAGGAGCGTGTCCACTTGATCATCAGAGAGTAACTTGCGAATGTCATGTACTGGAAAATACTTTGGGTCCTTTGATATCCCGGCTTTCATGTAGAGATGGGATCATCCAATTATGTCATGATGTGCAGGAAGTAGAAGAAGCGCGTCTGTGTCGCCCGCTGACACGACTATTGTGACCATAGGAGCCTGGATGCAGTGCAAAATCAGTTGTGTATCATCCTCCTCATGGTCAGCACTCAGAGAGGAGATTTCAAGTTCTGGATCTGATGACTTGACAGTGGTCGCTTCAGGAAACCCACCTGATACTACAACCACTGGCTCATATTCTGGGCTGTGTTCTATCGGATGGTTTGAGAGTAGTAGAGAGAGATCTGCTTTGTTCTCTTCCAGTGCCATGAAGCTCGGCCAGTCTGCTGGAAGTGGAACAGAGTCATTCACGATCTCTCTGCGTACTGGTCGGTGGCGCTGTTTACGCTTCTTTCTTGTGCCTGTTTTGATGGATTCGTCATGGTACCTGTTGAAGACTACATCAACCCTCTGGTACTTCTCTGCCATCTTCAACACTGTGTCAGCAAACTTGTTGGCATAGTTGCCAAATGTTTTGTTTTCAGGCGGCTTCCCAAGTGCCATTACAAGTGCTTGGCCATCAATAAGAAAGCAGCTGGATTCCTGAAGGGGGACATCTGTAGGGCTTTGGAAATGTTTTGTTAGTATATTTGCTAAAACAGATTTGTTGGTGGAATGTAGACTGCCGTTAGTTGCGGCCAGAGATGGCGGGATGGGCATGAGTTCATGCTGGAGAATATTTTTCAGGTCTACCTTGCGACCTGCTCTGTAAGTTGTGATGAGCCGTTGTAGAATCTGCCTGTCCACTTTGATGATGTTTTGCTTGTTCTTGGAAAGTTGCATGACTTCATACAAAGAGACAAATGTTTTGGCTTTGTTCTTTCGAATGGGTGATTTCAGATCCAAGTGCTGGTCACTATCTGGAGGTTCACACGGACGATTGTCCACAAACACTTTCATTTGTGCCTGTCCAAGGTGTTCTGCACCTAGCAGAGATTGTTGAATCTGGGGTGTGACCACGTCCTTGTTGATTATGTTCTTGAGTGTGTCCCCACCATCTTGAAACACACCGTGTTCTTTTAAGGATAGACATATTCTGATTTCATCCACATCATCTCTTTCCTTTCTACTCTTTGTGCACTCTGTGTGTGTACTCATCGTCTTCATCATCTGTTGTCAGTCTCAGCATCGGTGTTGTCTGAGAAGTTATGACTGTTCTCAGATTATACGACAGTGTCCATCTACTGAGGGATGTTGGTATCCTGGTGATACCTACTAGGCCTCCACTCTTTTTTTCCTGTAGCGTTTATCCACTCTGTACTCTGATCCACTGAAACCTGATTGAAGCGTCGATCACTGCGTTTTACCACGGAGTTGCCTTTCTGAAACTCAAGGAGGATTTCTGGTGGGAGAGCAGACATCTCAGCCAGGTACAAAGTACCCCATCTGGCGTAGTTTATATGATCGTACCTGAAGAAAAAGGGCAGCATACGTTTGAAAGCATACAGGTGGAGATACCACAATCCATCACGTTGCGCTCTCGTGAAACAAGAGTAGGATGCTGACCATAGTCATATAGTCCCACCAGAATGCAGTATTCGGGTCATCAACTGCAAGTGATGCAGAAAACTCTTTCATGGGCTGCTGGAATCAGTTTTTGGTTATTTTGTTGACCATTTGTGCCATGTGATCAGTATCTATGGACTGGCAGAGATCTGCGAGTTCAGCTCTCAGTGTAACATCAACCTCATCCAGATATGTGTAAAGCTGTGGGAGTAGTAGTTGCCAAAGAGCATGCAGGGTAAGCCTATGGTTCCTCATAGCACGTGCATACCCCTTTCCTGCCATGACATGCTGAGCAGCATTTGCTCCCAGAAGATCACACTTGACCCATAGCTCCCTCAGGCCAGAATCAACCATGTGTTGTCCTATCACACCCAGGAAGTTCATGGCAATGTGAAGGCCTCCAAGGCAAGGTATAAGCACATCCTTGTATTCTTCTACTGACCCCTTCAGTTCTAGCAACTTCGGATAAAGTGCCTCATCCACTGTCAGAATGACATGCTGTTGTTCCATTGATTTGGAGACATGGAACACTCGCTTGACAACTGTGTTCGAGTTCAGATGCAGGAGCCAGGATGGATGATAGGTAGGTACCCTATGTAGTGTTCTCTGGGTTGACTGTGCTTGCCTTTTAATTATACAATGTCCAGAAAGGCTTTGTTTTTTGAGATGTCCTGGACATGAAGAAGGCCATGTCTGTAGCTTTTGCTTTCTGTGCTGCGGGACATTGTTCAGATGACTGTGTAAAACAGTCTGCTGCTAATACACCACTGATTGGCCGCTCTGTGATTCCTCTCTTTGGTGCATGTATGATATCAGTCATTGCCTTGGGGATGTTGAGGGTGTCTGACCTGGAGTAAAGATCAACTCTTTCAAGGAGATCACTTTCAGGTGGACCACGTTGCCAGGCAGTGACTTTAGTAGCATGGAATGACCCTTTTCCATCCAGAGTGTATTCGTTGATGTCAACATTGTCTGCTGAGTAATGAACAAAGCGACCCTTTACTAGAGTTCGGATCTGCAATGCCACATGGGCCATGTTCAGGAACATATCTATATGTATAAATGCTATATCTATTAATATTGGAAGTGTCGTCTTTCAACATTGTTGATACTGGAATATGCCGGTATTTGGATGGAACCAAGACAGTGCGAGGTTCATTTCGAGCCTGATCATGCAGTACAACAAAGTCGTATATACCCTTAAGACGATCAGCAATTTGTTCCTCGAAGGAGTGCCTTCGGCTTAGAAATATAGATGGTATATCTAATTGGACCTCATTAGCTAGTTTAAAGTACCGGTCCCACACATGTACAAGATCCAGAGTATCTGCTTGATTTGCTGATTGTTCAAGTTCTTGGCAGATCCACTCTAATGGCAAGTCTGTGCTCGAAAGTGACTCCATGCGTTTGGTCCTATGTTCAAACCTGGTCTTGCAAGTCATGTGATAACTTCCTTCTGCAGCTATAAGATCATTTATACAAGCTAGTCGCATTCTTAGAATGAATCACACTTTGCTGCTTGTAGGATTCTGCTGATGAATTTCATTTCTTGTATGAGATGTAGTTTTCTTTCTGATCTTGTTGGCAAAAGAAACACTACTTCCAGTCTTTTGGAGGTATTTTGCTCTGTAGAGTAACATTTTGCGGAGTCGGGGTGGATGCAGATTAACTTGGTTTGGTATCTTTTTTCAATTCTTCCTTCAATTTCCTTTCTGTTTCACGTTTATTCATGTATTTTGCTCGGCAGTCCTTATGCCATAAGAATGGTCTCCTTGAAGTATCTCAGTAAGTCGATTGTTTGCATCTCGGAAATTGTCATGGTGTAATTTCATCCGGAGCTGTCTTATAGTGTCAGCTGACTGGAGGCCATCCTTACTAACTGTCATGAGATTTTTCTTATTGTCTTCCTGGCATATGATGAATAACTATGGCTCAGATGACATTAAGCTTTCTTGGATATAGTATATTTCTTCAGCCATGGCTTTTGTCGCCAAATGACTAATTCAGACCTAATTCAGCAATATATAAGCAGTTTCTTCACATTACATCTCAAATCTGAATATGGCATTGAATTGCCCATGTAGGAAAACTTACAAAAGCACATTTATTTCATGTTTGTACCTTGTTTAGTAAAAAAAAACATAAAGATTCAGTAAAAAAGATATACTGAAAAATAGATTTCATCCTGGCGGTGACGGCCATTTTGAACTTATCAATTTTGAGGCATTTTGGGACATTTTTGAGCTTCATATACAGCAGACTTGGATTCAACAGCCCTTAATACCCCTAGAAATGTTGTACAATATAAATAATCACAAAATGCCTCCAGCACTTTAAATAAGCACATTTTCAGAAATTCTGCCTAGACTACTAACACTGGACCCTGGGTTAGGAACCAAGTTTTCCTCCATATAACCAAGGCACGGAGACACCCCCGCGTGATCTTGATCATACGAAGTGAGAACCTTTTTGTCCTGAGCCACCACTGCAAAGGTCTCAAGTACAGCAGGCCAAAGGGTATCACATTCGACGCCACTGCCATGAGGCCTAACAGTCTCTGAAACTGTTTCACAGTGTGTGACTGGCCTAGCTTTAACTCTTTCGTGGCTGTGAGGATAGCAGCTACACGAGCGGGCAATAGAACGACTCGCATCGTGACTGAATCCCAAACCACACAAAGGAAAGTGGTTCTCTGTAGTGGAGAAAGCAAACTCTTCTTGGCATTGAGTATGTATGCTTCTTTTAGATCTATCGTAATAACCCAGTCCTCGGATCTGATTTGAGTCAGCAGTTTGAACTTGAGTTTCTTGAATGCACGATTTATCTGAGATCTAATATAAGACACAACCCCCCATCCTTTTTCGGAACAATGAACTAACGGCTGTAAAAACACAGTTCTCTGTTGGGTGAATACACCTGCTCCATAGCTTCCTTCGCTAACAGATTTTCCACTTCTTGGTCCATTACAAGAGCCTGCTCGGGATGCACTAACGTGAGAAACCCTGTTGTAGTGTGACGGACGAGAACCAAACTGGATTCTGTAGCCTTTCTCTATGATCTGCAGGACCCACTGAGATATATTTGGCAGATTCTTCCATTCTGTTAGAATGTCTACTAAGGCTACAAGTCTCTCGAGACTGGCCTCTGGTGTAATTGGAACAGCCACTTTGGTGACCTGAAGCATATTGGCAGGAAACAACTGAACTGACTGTTTTTGAACCCCTTCAGAGGGTGCGAGTTTTGACGCAGCGTCGTGGTGACACTGAGCCGTGTGCTCGCTGGAGACCGCTGCGCCCCGAGGCACCAAGGGTGGTGGGGTTGGTAGAACGGCCCCCTAAGGGCACCGAGTTGGAGCTGGCACCGTATACTGAGGTGTACACCGCTCCAGCCTGGTCGGGGCTGCCCTCAGAGGTCTGACACCAGTGGCGTTAGGACCTTTCTTTGGCCAAAGCCTTTTTCGCTGGAACAACGGTCCTCAGATCCATCTTCTGCTTCAAAGGCTTTGGTTGAGAATGCCATCCCGATCCCCAAACTTTCTGAAGGGGGGCACTTGAAATGACACTCTATCCTGTACAAGGAGTTTGTTAATGGCTGGGTCTGCTCTGCCCAGCAGCCCCCCATTTACGCCTTACCCATCAGCGCTATAGTAGTTCTAACTGGCCTGGAGGGTAATGCCGAGCCTTAAGGGGTACCTTAAGCCGTGACAGGACTGATAGCAAGCGTCTGTTCTTCCTTTGGCAATGGCCCATACCCAAGCTCTTTCACCCCTCTTTATTAAACATATATTTTAAAGAACTGAAAAACCGAGCTGAAAGGGTTTGGGCTCAAATTTTATTAGTGGAGATCTGGAAAAACTGGAAGGCCCTGACATACATGGCCCTGAAGTATAAACTCTAAAAACTCCTTGTACGCAGGGGATTGAGATGGTGAATCTTCAATTCCCTTAACTCGATGCTCACCACATGCATCTCCTCGGAGGTGGATAGCTGCAGCACCGTATTAAACTATTTAATTCCTCAAAATTATATGTAGCCAACTTATTTAATTACTCAAAATTAAATGCAGTAAAAGATCAAAAAAGATCAACCAGACAAGTCAAAAACGGTCTGGATGAAAGGCTGAACTTATATGAATCTATCTACTGAAAGTCAGATAAGCATTCATCATTTAATTCCTCAATTAAATGCAGCCAACTTATTTAATTCCTCAAAATTAAAATTAGTAAAAGATCAACCAGACAAGTCAACATAGGCTGGATGAAAGGTTGAATATATATATATATATATATATATATATATATATATATATATATATATATATATATAGTTTCAACATACAATAAAATAATCTTAAATTCATAGATTGCAATACACTATGTATCTCTCTAATCTATGCATTGCATTTGCATAGCCACTCGATTATTATTGTTGTCTTTTTTCTTTTAAAGTAAACAGTAGCAGGGGAAAATCTCCGATAGTGAACAAATATACACGTCAGGAATGTTTATGAATGAACACAGCCCACCCACTTATTTTCATTTTTATATAGAGCTTACATGACTTTTCTTTTAACATGCTCTTCATAGATGAGGGTGGTGAGTTTTTATTCCCCTGCATCGATGCTCAGCACCTCTACCTCCTCAGAGATAGACTGCTGAAACACTGGGCTCTCTACCAGGGCGGAAGATTCCGCGGGGTGGGCTTCCGATCCCAGAGAGAAAGAGCTGGATCCCCAGATTGAGGGCAGATAAAAGGCGGTGCCCGTCTCTAACCCCTCTGCGAGATTCATTTGCGAACCCCACAATACCAGCTTCCATGCTGCCTCGCAACAACGGGGCCGGAACTGCGAGGAACGCGAGCCTGAACGCCCTCCTCAAAGAGTGACAGGCGGGAACGGAGAATGCAAAGCGATAGTAACTCGAGCGCTGACAGATCATGCTCCGTTCCAAACAAACAACACATAAATCATGTATATCCCCACCCATAAAGAAAAGAGAGCAGGGAGGTACACACGATCTAAGATTTGTTTGTTCGCCATAATATACAGTAGTGACAGACAACAATAAATAAGATGGACAGTATGCTCACAGAGTGCTTGCTGAGCCACAGAAGCTAACACAAGAAGCTTTTTTGTCAGACCGGATGTGCTTTTATCCTTTCCTGGTCGTGACGTCACCCGCCCGTGATGCTCACTCTCGCCATTGGAGTAGTTGACACAAGTGCTTCAGACGCAATAACTCAGGGGCGTTCCCTACGTGTCATCGACACAGCAGGTGTTCCCTTGAAAGGGAACTGCATAGGCCCAAGAAAAGCCACAATTATTTACATGAACAGCTGAATTAGAAATGTAGGTCACCAATTGTGGTCACGTCATATGCATTTGCAGGTCAAAGTTCACCAAAAGTTTAACCTTTTTGTTTGTAACAAACTGCAAACTTCTTTGCATTAGGTTGCGTATCCGGTCTCCCATGCATATAAATAAATGGATATAAATGTATAAGAATGAAAGACAATGGAAGGTAAAGTCTAGTGTGGCCATTTTAACTGCTTATTTTAACCCTTGTTGCAATTGAACCCATATTTAATGTATAATTTGGACATAGTTTGATTGGATGCATTGACTTGAACATGAGCAACAAAATACAGTATAAGGTTTTTTTCCAACCAGTTAATAAGCCTATTTCGACCAACCAGTTGAAAACCACTAGTGTAATTCCCAAAGTATACTTCCGTTTAAATCAAGCACTTAATGTATGCACACTGCAGAACGCATAAATCCTAAAAAGTTTTGACACGAACACTAGCTTATGCGTACAAATGTGTATATATAGCCGTTCAAAGTCTATTTAATTTAATGTCTATGCTACTTCTCTCCAAAAGTTAAGAGAGATAAAGATGTCTTTGTACTCGTTTAAAGTTGTGGGTATCTCTTAACCCCCTCACGCAAGCACTTGTCAACATTGCCGTCTATTGTTGTTGCCATCATTAGTAGTTTGTTGTTGTTCCATCTCATCCATTTCCCTTACGAATGTAAAAATTACAATTTCGGAGTTCAAAAAATTGCGCTGTAATAACATAAAAACCAAATACTTTGGTCTAAAGCCCAAATTTGCTGAGTATTCTGAGTATACTAGCGATATAGCAATATATTGCCTATCCAATTAGTACAAGAGGAGGCCTATTTACATAGCCGACTCACTTATGTTCCTCGACAGTTTTCTGCATTTGGACCCGCCCAATTGCAGCTATGTCAGAGATTGAGCTGTTCCCGTCTGATGACGCATCCCTCTTCTCCAGAAATCCTTCGTCGCACTCCACCGAACTAAGCAGCACCCACTCTCCGCCGGGTGCTGCCGCAGAGTCTCAGGCTCCATTGCGCGGTTGCCAGCCCATCCTTTCTGTTCTCCACACCCCAAGATGCAGACCCCTGCTCCTACCGGTGAGACATCCACCATCCTCCTTGCCATCTTCGTTCACCCTTGCCCATCCAACTATATCTGCAATCAAGAAATGGACACTGTAGGGATTAAGACAAATGAATAAAGCATAGTAATATCAATTGTACGTCAACCTGCAGACAGCTTGCGCCTCTCCTTAATCATTTTTACCCTCTAAGGCTGCCAGTAGAGCGAACAAAGACCGTAGGTGCCCAAAGCCGCATCCTTTTCAAATACAGTCTTCCTCTCATGCGTCGGCCCGTAGGGGTGTGCCATATCATACCGTCCACGATAATGCCGGTATACATTTTTACATGATAAAAAAATGTCATATCGCGATATCAATGATATAGCGACGCGATGACGTATGGCGCATTTACGTTCCCTAGCACGCACAACAACAACACCTGTCTGAGCGCGAGAGCAGCCTGTCAGCCTCCGATGACGATTTATCAATTTCACAAACAGCTTGAGTGTTCAGCTGGGCTGCCGACGCGCGTCTTCTCTCGCGCGCGTTTATGAGTCGTGACATGACTGAATGGTCTCTAGCACAATCCGGCCATCAGTGCATCGTAACTAAAGTTTATAATTTTCAAGTCTTCTTAATTCTTGTCAGTTTAAACATTCAAGCGGTTTTAAACTATCCAGTAAGCTACTCGCGCACTCTCTGAGAGAGTTGAACTGCGAGCATACATAGAGTACAGCTCGCGAGAAACTAAAGTTATTTTTCGCGGATTATATCGCTTTAATGGGGGGGAAAACGAAAAATTGTGTAAAACTTCCGGTCTTGGTAAGTATACTCATAAACAGAGTCGGTTATGTAGCTATAAAACGCATATGACAGTGCGACAGACAGTATAATGAAAACAGCAATGGATCCGTGCACTAGCTGTAAAAGTGACAGCAGCCATAGGCTATGCGTCTGTCATTAATATTGTCGTCAAAACAACAAAAGATAGCTTTAATTGTAATGAATGAGAATTATTAGCCTATGTATTTAATTTAATCAGGAAACAGAACTAAAAGACTATGTGTTATTTTACATTTGATTACTTTATTATGTTTCTGTAGTATTTCTGAATACTGGTGTTAGACCTACGCACATTTAACATTTAATTCAAAGATTGAAATCAAGCTTCCTTGTGTTGTGTAAACTCTTAACAACAAAATTACCACATTGTAAAAACGCAATGAGTGAGCAAACATTTAGGCGAGATAAACATTCTAAGAAAATTTTCAACAACAACAAAAAAAAAAAGTCTATATCGTCATAAATATCATTATCGCAAATATTCTTGAAATATCGTGATAGAATTTTGAGGCTATATCGCCCACCCCTATCGGCCCGTGACAGCAGGCCTTCAGCAAGCCTGGCCCGCGCCCCAGATTCCGCTGCTGCCAGGCCCCACTTACCTCCCTCTGCTCAGCCACACACCGCGGCTTTCCCCAGTGCTGCACCCAGTACAACAATGCCTGCTCCTCTCAACAAGTGCCTTACCTCTAGCGTGAGGTTGCCTCCGCTAGCAGAGTAAGCTCAGCCATTTAATCCCGCCGTCTCTAACCCTCCCCATTGTCCTTTGCCTGCAGCTCCTAGCGTGAGGCTGCCTCCGCTAGTGACACAGGCCCAGATAACATTTCCCACTCCTCCCTCTGCCTCTAACCTTTTCCCCCATCAGTGGCCTACAGCTTCTCCCGCAGACCCTAGTGTGAGGATGACTCCGCTAGCGGTGCAGGCCCAGTCATTAGTCTCAAATTCACTTTTATGTCCTTTGCCTACCGCTCCAACCACTGGACCTAGCGTGAGGATGCCTCTGCTAGCGGCGCAGACCCAGACATCCTATTTTCCAACCCAGCTTTCCTCTTCCTTTACCTTCCCCGTTACTACCCAAGCCCCAGGGGCTGACCTAAGCGTGAGACTGCCTCTGCAAACAACCCAGGAGCTTCTCCCTACTAACTCTCTTCCCCAGTCTAGATCATAATTTTCCCTCTTCTCTGCAACACAGATGCCCATACCACCGAACGCCATTGCTTTGGAACCGCCCCCTGTCGCCAGCAACATCAGAGCACAGATTATGTCAGGTTCAGACATTGATTCATCCTTCCTACTCCCCCTGCTTCCCCCAATCGAATCAAGTCACCAAATTGATTGTGATGATTTTTCAGTTACCAAGAAAAATCAGCTCATAGATCATCCTGAATCCTTTCATTCTCAGAATTCTGTATCGCTTTCAGTCGATACAGCGGAATCATTTGTGTTGCTTTTCCCCATAGGAGGTGAGAATTTAATTGAGAAGCTTGCGATAATAGCAGAGCTTATGTTATCATATGGAGGAACCCACTTTTACACCAATCACAAGCTGTTTTCAGCAAAATGCGCCGTTCAAGTCGCACAATGGAATTAGTGCCCCCATTGGGGCGTGCTGGACACAGACCTCCACAATAGAGTCTTCTTAGACTGTCTGAACATTTCATTTGCAGTATGTAGATCGGTGGCCCATTCCACAACAGCTTGTCCCCAAGTATATCCCTAAATTCCAGCATGTCCTGATCCAAACCAAACAAAATCAACCAGTTACATCCCATGCCCAGCAACCGCCACCTTCAACGTTTCTGGTACGGATTCCAGAAGAAGACCCTCAGTTTTTATTCCAACAGACAAGTCTGCAATAACTTTAATACAGGGAGATGTACAAGACAGCGTTGTCGGTATTTGCAGATCTGCAGCTACTGCAGCGCCGCTCATGCCAAATATGCCCTGTCATGAGATCTATTAATAAAAAATATAAAAAGTTGCTTGTTGACTTCTGAAAATGTTTTCTGTTTGTCTACTGAATTTTCTTGCCAATTCTGACTTTACTATTTGCAGTCTGGTCTCGAGCATTGTTTTGAACCCAGAGTAGAAAGCCCTCCCCCACTAAGTATTATTTGTGATAATCTTCAATCTGCGCTCATAGAACTTGACACAGTAAACAACCTGATCAGTAAGGAAGTTAATTCAGGCTTCATGATCGACCCTTTTTATTTTCCTCCCTTCGAAAAATCTTTGCATCAGCCCCATTAGAGTGGCTACTAGAATAATTTCTGGTAAAAAACTATTAATAATCAACCTCTCAACCCTGCATAAATTTCACGTTTCCAAGCATAAACTGCCTTATCCCACTTGAGTAATTTTCCCTTCACCACCACAACATCTATCAAACAAAACATTAATTAAAAACGCTGGTCACGGAGCTTAGCTTGCAAACTGGACGTCACTTCTGCATTTAAAGTGATACCCATCCACCCGGATTCGTGCCGTTCGCTGGCAAGAAAAATATTATTTTGCCGTCCGCTTAACTTTCGACTGCAAAAGCAGCTCCAAGATTTTTGACATGTTATCCAAAGCCATTTGCTGTATTTTTTCTTACAACTATGCAATTCCTTACCTTATGGCGCTTTTCCACTGCATGGTATGGTACGGCTCGTCTTGGTACGGCTCACTTTGTGGCGCTTTTCCGCTGCATGGTATGGTACGGTATGGCTCGCTTCGGCTCGCTTTAAATGGTACCACCTCTGTCGAGGTTCCAAGCGTACCGTACCGATACTAAAATGTGACGTGAAAACACTGCAGATTACTGATTGGTCAGAATCGTCACTACCAGCGTCATTGTATTTGCGGGACATCAAACCCGCTAGATTTAAATAGCCAGTAACAGCCACCGCTAAAGCACCTGTTTTAAAACTACTTCCTTGACTTGGAAAAAAAAACTTCCAAAAAAGAAATGACTGAATCGAGGTCAGTGGACGAAGTGCAGACATTCCTCTCGTTGGTTGCCGAGGAGCGGATACACTATAACGATCAGTTTATAATCCCACCCACTTTGAATCGGTACTAACTGAAGTGGAAAAGCAAACCGAGCTAAAGCGAACCGAGCCGTGCCGTGCCGAGCCGTACCACGCAGTGGAAAAGCGAAGCGAGCCGAACCGCACCGAGCCAAACCGTACTGAGCCGTACCATGCAGTGGAAAAGCGCCATTATTTACCTGCCATCCCAGCCACGCATTTTCCTCACAGTCCTAAACATTTTCGCTGAGCTTGGGATCCAGATCGCCGAGAACAAAACAAGTGGCCCAGCTACGTCCGTTTAATTTTTAGGCATTAACCTAGAGACTGTGAAATTCCAAGTCTCTTTTCCTAAACAGAAAATCGACAGAATTATTCTGGTCGCATCCATGCTACTTGACAGAGCAAAATTGTTCTGATATTAACGCAAACTCCTATCTCTGCTTGGCCACCTAAACTTCACACAGTGCATAATTCTGAAAGTCTGCCCTTTCATCTCACATCTTCTCTCCTTCACGTCCAATTTGTGCCGTGACTAGCTTAATTTATAGATAACCTTCCTTAAACAATGGAACGGTCTATCCTTCTTCTACAACAACCTGATTTCTCGCGCTCTCCATTTTTCAGCAACGCAGCTCCCTCCATCGGCTTCAGAGGATCTAATCAAGACCGCTGGTTCGTGTCTATGTGGCCACCTCAGTTTTTAAAAAGGCAGGTCTCAGCTTTGAACTTTACCCTGTTGTCGTAGCAACCTTTCTATGGGGGAAAGAATGGTCCACAAGCAACATCGTAGTTTACTGCAACAACTAAGCAACCGTGCACTGCATCAATAAAAAATGTTCTTACTCCCCAGCAATGATACCACTCATAAGACTCCTTATTTGGATCGCAGCCTGCGACCAATTCATTATAACTGCTAAGCATGTTCCTGGGTCCAAAAAACGAATTTCTGACTCTTTCTCACGCTTTTCCTTTCAGAATTTCAGGCAGCTGGCTTCAGAAGCGGATCCCAACCCTACCCCAGTACCTCAATATTCAGAGTTAATCTTCTCATAAATCACCCTTTGAGGCCATTGCTCGACTCTTCTCTTAACTCCATATTTCAAGCCTTTTCTCATAGAACCCTTCAATCTTACCTAACAGCATAGAGATTTTTTAAAACTTGTCCACTCACATTCAACCTGCCCTTCCCAGACATTTCTCTTCTCACTATGACATCATATATCTCCAATCTTAACACAGTCAAAAGCCTTCAAATCGGTTCCATTAAAGGCTACATTAAAGTGGAATCCAACTTTTCCATACACTCATTTTCGGCTCACCCTCCTCCAAAATAATGAACTCAAGACTTACCTGCTTGTCAAAAGCATTTTAAAAAAACACCCAGATGCCTGACAACCTTTAACTTTAGACATACTCACCAAATGCTCCACCCTCCGCCTAGGCTACCATTCCATTAATACCGCTCGTACACTTACACTTATAGTTCATTTCATCTATAGTTTTAACCCTAAATCCATCCAACTATTTCAGATTTATCAATCTTAGATAACGAAACAATCTCTTCATCAAAAAATGTAAGACAGATCAGACAAAAAAAGGCCATTTCATTTACATTTTCAATCTCCCATCACCTATCCAACCGTACCAAACCCCTATATGTTACTTACATTTTAGAAACTCACAGGTTAAATCCCCTTCTGAGCAGCTTTTCACAGACGATTCAAATCACCGTTTCAAAGTTACGCGTTTTTGGTTCCAAAAACACCTCAAATTATTCTTAGCCGAGCACTTTTCAAGTAATTTTTTTCACATAGGTTCCGTAACCTCAGCTGCTCAAAAAGACCTCTCCCAGCAACAGATTCAAGCACTCAGTCATTGTTCATCAGAGGCTTTCAAGAGCCTTGTCTCTACATTTAACCCCTTTCTCACCACCACAGCAGTGTTATCCCCCGCCTTTAGCAGAAGCTCACCCCTATACGCGACCATCCCCGTTTAATTGCCTATCTTTAATTGTGCTTAACTGCCATCGAGGGCTTACCCGTACGATTGCTGCGAGTATTGACTCCAATCAGATTTTGCAAGAGCCATCCATCAAACGGCCAAGCCTGTAACCGATCGACTGTCGGCGGGGCTTACCCATCTGATGCCATGAGCATTGTGCTCCCGTCAGATGCCATGAGAACTCTCCTTGGTCAAAATCTATTTCCTGCCCATCTTCCGGGTGGGGCTTACTCATTAGATCACTGTGTGTATTGAGCTCCCTTCGGATGCTGTGAGAGCCCTCCCGGGCAAAACGGCTAAAGTTCCATCCACGTTCGCCGGCTGGTGTGGGCTTACCCGTCTGACGCTGTGAGTAGAGTATTGCACTCCCGTCGGACGTCGTGAGAGCCCACCACGGTCTAAATCTATTTTCCGCCCATATGCCAGCTGGAGCATTCCCATCTGATCGTTGTGAGTATTGAACTCCTTCCGGATGCTGTGAAAGCCTCCCGGTCGAGCAGAGAAGAGCTGAATGCCACTATCAGAGCAACCTGGGCTCTCATAACACCTGAGCAGTCTCCGGCACTGGTCAGGTGTAATGAGAGCCCAGGTTGCTCTGATAGTGGCATTCAGCTCTTCTGCATTGTTGGGTCTAGCGTATCGCATGTTCCTCTTCACAATACCCCATAGATTTTCTATAGGGTTAAGGCATTGCTGCAGTGATTCAGGCAAAAGGAGCCCCAACTAAGTATTGAGTGGTGTACATGCTCATACTTTTCATGTTAATACTTTTCAGTTGGCCAACATTTCTAAAAATCCTTTTTTTGTATTGGTCTTAAGTAATATTCAAATTTTCGGAGATACTGAATTTGGGATTTTCATTAGTTGTCAGTTTTAATCATCACAATTAAATGAAATAAACATTTGAAATGTATCAGTCTGTGTGTAATGAATGAATATAATATCCAAATTTCACTTTTTGAATGGAATTACTGAAATAAATCAACTTTTTGACGATATTCTAATTATATGACCAGCACCTGTAAGTTTAACATTAGTAAACTTTAAGTACACAACTAGTTCATAATTACGTTTCTCATTTGTACTGCAAGTGATATTATGGGTATACTAGTAGTTTGCTATTTTAATACTTACAGCAAATTTTTAGTTTATGAAAGTACACTTTGAAGTATACTCTCAGTAAACTACTAGTTTAGTAGTTTTATACTACAAGTTTTCTTTAAGTGAACTAAACATTATATTTATAGTTTACTATTTATATATTATTTTTGCACTTGCAGTAGGCCTATACTACTATGTTCAAATGTTATTTTTTATACTTGAAAAATACCTTTAACTGTACTTTAATTTTAAAAACATTTTATTAGCTTCATGCATCCTTTTTTATCAACACTTGAATGTTGGTAAGTTTCATAAGAAAAGCAGCATTTTAAACAAAAAAGTTGAAAAAATCTAATTTTTGTCAAAGACTACGCCTTGATCAGATTCAGAACGATGATCAAAACACAGATGGAGTAGATCAAGTCCAACACCACCAAAGCTTTACAGTCGTTTTCTCTTCGTGTGTAACGATTCATTTTATTTGGAAACATTAAGCAGTTTTGATTTACATGCTGTTTAATGTTGCGCCCCCTACCATATAACGTCTCGGTTACATATCCTCGTTCCCTGAGGGAGGGAACGGAGACGTAGGTCATGACTGACCAATAGGAATCTCGCTAGAGAGGCCAATCTACTTCGAGTGAAACTAAAACAAGCCAATACACATTGGCGTGCAATCATTTGCAACAGCTGTGCAGCCTCACAGCGCGGGTATTTAACAAGCAGCTGGTGCGATTGCACACTAGTTTTTTGCTGAGGAGCCAAGCCTGAAAAAGCTGGCCGCCCCGGCGGGCGGCAGCAGATGTGGCGACGGGACCTACGTCTCCGTTCCCTCCCTCAGGGAACGAGGGTTACCATATGTAACCGAGACGTTCCCTATCGGTCAGTCACTACAACGTAGGTCATGACTGACCAATAGGAATCCCTACCAAAGCGCCACAGCTGCTGCACCCCATCCAGCGCCCCCATGCAAGCCTCTACACCTTCTTGCCTGGAAGGACGATAGGCGGAGGCTTACACAGAGTGAGTCTGACACTGTTCTTCCGTGATAACCCATACAGTGAGATATTGGATAACACTGGGAAAGCGTGCCCTTTCTGTTTAGGAAGGAACGCTGCGGAAGCCACTTCTTCAAAGAGTTATGTGGAAATGCATATGGACTAGCCCGAAGGCTGTACTGCATATGAAATAATGGGTGACTTAGCCCAAGGGAAAGACACGGGCTTCCGATAGGAGCAGCCGTGGAATATACACATATGGGATCCCCGTAGGGTCACACATATGGAACCCAGCCCAGATCCGGTTCTCAAGGATTCAGCGGATAAGGGCCTGGCGCCGGACGCTCCGCCAAGTCCGGCCGTGGGGTTATGGAGGACTCGACAGGTTTTACTCTGGAGCAATAAGGGTGCACAGTAGGGTGCAGCAAGCCGACAGAGCCAGACCTCTCAGTGCTTCTACCCGTCTAGGGTGAGAACACGGGAGGAGACCGGCTCTACACGTAGGCTATAGTATCTAGCGAACGTGTTAGGTGTCGCCCAGCCCGCAGCTCTACAGATATCTGTTAGCGAGGAGCCACGTGCCAGTGCCCAGGAGGATGCAACGCCTCTCGTGGAGTGTGCATGCAACCTGAGCGGGCAGGGCACGCGTTGTGCTTGGTAAGCCAAGGCGATGGCATCCACTATCCAGTGGGCCATCCTCTGCTTGGAGACAGCCTTTCCCTTTTGCTGGCCTCCGTAACAGACAAAGAGCTGGTCTGAGGTCCTGACGCTTTGAGTTCTGTCCACGTACATACGCAGAGCGCGAACGGGACAGAGCAAAGCCAGGGCTGGGTCTGCCTCCTCCAAAGGCAGCGCTTGCAGGTTCACTACCTGGTCTTTGAAGGGAGTGGTAGGAACCTTGGGCACATAGCCAGGGCGGGGTCTTAGTACCACGTGGCTGTCACCCGGCCCGAACTCTAGGCACGATTCGTCGACCGAAAATGCGTGCAGGTCTCCTACCCTCTTGACAGAGGCCAGTGCAACCAGCAGCAAAGTCTTCATGGAAAGAAGCTTTAAGTGTACTGACTGCAGAGGCTCAAAGGGAACATCCTGAAGTGCTCGAAGCACCAGGGAAAGATCCCAAGAGGGTATGGAGGGGGGTCGAGGAGGATTTAATCGTCTCGCCCCCCTAAGAAACCTGACGACCAGGTCGTGTTTTCCAACTGCTTTGCCATCTATGTGGTCGTGATAAGCTGAAATAGCGGCAGCATGTACTTTGAGGGTGGAGGGAGACAGTCTACGCTCCAACCCCTGCTGCAAGAAGGAAAGCACAGACCCTATCGGACATCTTCGGGGGTCTTCTCGGCGAGAAGAACACCACTCGACGAACAGGTTCCACTTCAGGGCGTAAACACGTCTCGTGGACGGCGCCCGTGCTGAAGTGATGGTGTTAAGTACCTCAGGGGGTAAGTCACCTAAAACCTCCGTGTCCCGTCCAGGGACCAGACATGGAGTTTCCAGAGGTCTGGACGCGGGTGCCATAGGGTGCCCCGTCTCTGAGTCAGAAGGTCCTTCCTCAGAGGAATGGGCCAGGGAGGGACTGTCACAAGGAGCATGAGTTCTGGGAACCAAGTCCGGGTGGGCCAATAGGGAGCCACCAGAAGGACCTGCTCCTCGTCCTCCCTGACTTTGCACAGTGTCTGCGCAAGTAGGCTCACTGGGGGAAACGCATATTTGCGAAGGCCCCGGGGCCAGCTGTGTGCCAGTGCGTCCGTGCCGAGTGTTCCCTCGGTCAGGGAGTAAAACAGCTGGCAGTGGGAGGTCTCTGAGGAGGCAAACAGATCTACCTGAGCCTCCCCGAACTCTCTCCAGATCAGCTGAACCGCCTGGGGGTGGAGTCGCCATTCTCCCGGGAGCACAGCTCGTGATAGCTCGTCGGCCACACGGTTGAGCAAGCCGGGGACATACATGGCTCGAAGCGACCTCAGATGCTTCTGACTCCAGAGGAGGAGATGGCGGGCGAGTTGCGACATGCAACGGGAGCGTAGACCACCTTGACGGTTGATGTACGCAACGGTCGCAGTGTTGTCCGTACGGACCAGCACGTCCCTGCCCTGTAGCCGTCTTTTCAAGCGGGTCAGGGCGAGATGTACTGCTAGCAACTCGAGGCAGTTGATGTGCCAATGCAGTTGAGGGTCCGTCCACACCCCTGACACAGGGTCCGTCCACACCCCTGACACTGCATGCCCGTTGTACGTGGCACCCCAGCCGGTGGCAGAGGCATCTGTGAATACCACAGCATGCCTGGACACCTGTTCCAAGGGGACTCCTGCCCGCAGGAACGAGGGGTCTGACCACGGGCTGAAGGTCTGGCGGGCACTCCGGTGTGATTGCCACCCGGTGAGTGCCATGATGCCACGCCCATCTCGGGACTCGGCCGTGAAGCCAGTGCTGAAGCGGTCTCATATGTAGCAGGCCGAGCGGGGTTACCGCTGATGCTGCTGCCATATGCCGCAGGAGCCTCTGAAAGAGTTTCAGTGGGACCGCTGTCCTGCCCTTGAACGTGTTCAAGCAGTTCAGCACCGACTGAGCACGCTGCTCTGTGAGGCGCGCTGTCTGGGCAACCGAATCCAACTCCATACCAAGAAAAGAGATAATCTGCACAGGGGAGAGTTTGCTCTTTTCCCAGTTGACCTGAAGACCCAACTGGCTGAGGTGCCTGAGCACTAGGTCCCTGTGTTCGCATAGCTGATCTCGAGAGTGTGCTAGTATGAGCCAGTCGTCGAGATAGTTGAGGATGCGAACGCCCTGTTCTCTCATGGGTACAAGGGCCCCCTCCGTGACTTTCGTGAAGACACAGGGGGACAGGGACAGCCCGAAGGGTAGGACTTTGTACTGATATGCTCGACCCTCGAACGCAAAGCGCAGAAATGGCCTGTGTCGAGGAAGAATCGAGACATGAAAGTACGCGTCCTTCAGGTCGATCGCTGCAAACCAATCTTGGGGACGGATGCATTCGAAAATGCGTCTCTGCGTGAGCATTTTGAACGGTAGCTTGTGGAGGCTCCGATTCAAAACTCGCAGATCCAAGATCGGTCGTAACCCACCACCTTTCTTGGGTACAATGAAGTAGGGACTGTAGTGCCCTGACCTCATATCGGCTGGAGGGACCGGCTCTATCGCATCCTTCGCCAGTAGGACTGCGATCTCCGCACGCAAGACATGGGCATCGGCTGCTCTCACTGTTGTGGAGTGGATGGCCCGAAACTTGGGGGGACGCCGGGCGAACTGAATCGCATAGCCGAGCCTGATGGTTCGAATGAGCCAGCGAGACGGCCTGGGGAGTGCTAACCAGGCTCGCAGAGATTGACAAGTGGGACCAAAGGAACCGTAGGCGTACCTGGAGTGGGGCAGCGAGGTGGAACACAGGGACGCGGCTCGGGAGGCTCTCTCTGGGAGGCGGCCCGTACGGGGTCTGAGTGTGCTGTGCAGCACTTACCTGGTTCCACGGGGCAGGAGGTGCGGGAGGCGGCTCGGTGGCGTTCTCGGACCGTACGCAGCTGCCGGCTGGCGATAGAAGAGGCGGATGAGAGTGGTAAGGATTCCGACCCCCCACTGCTGTCCGGGCCCTCTTCGGACCCAGAGATGATAGAAACTGCTCTTTTATTGAAAATTTGGGTACCGCTGGTTTTAAGGCCAGCGGCGGAACACAAACAAAACAAAACAAAGGATTTTCCACCCGGCCCTCTTCCGGGGGAGGGAGCGATGCAGTCATCGTCTCCTGGAGAGCAGTCCCTTCCACCTCTGGGTCGCCCGTCCTAGGGCCGCTTACCTTTGGCTTTGCTGCCCCTCTTGGCGGGGGCCTGGACGGGCGGGGCGCCCTGCCTGCGACTGGCTCCACGGTGCCGCTTGGATGGAGGCTGCTGCTGCGGCGCGGGAGCAGGGGCAGACGCAGGCGGACGCCCCCCGCGACGAGCAGACCGAGGAGCCGCGGGCGGTGGGGTGGAGGCAGCAGCTTACCGCCGCGGCAGGATGTGTTCAATGGCCTCAGTCTGCTTCTGTACAGCCGAGAACTGCTGGGCGAAGTTCTCGACCGCGTCGCCGAAGAGGCCGGTCTGGGACACAGGGGAGTTAAGGAACCTGATCTTGTCGGTCTCCCGCATATCAGCCAGACACAGCCAGAGGTGGCGTTCCTGGACCACTAGTGTGGACATCGCACGACCCACTGACCGCGCAGTGACCTTCGTCGCACGAAGCGCGAGGTCAGTTGCGGTACGAAGTTCTTGGAGAACTTGTGGATCATGACCACCCTCGTGCAGGTCCTTCAGTGCCTTGGCCTGATGAACCTGCAACAACGCCATAGCGTGCTTGGCAGAGGCAGCTTCCCCACAGGCCTTGTAAGCCTTGCCGGTCAGGTCCGACGAGTACTTTCAGGCCCGGGAAGGAAGACACGGTTCTCCACGCCAAGTGGAGTTAGGGCACAGTTGCATAGCAACGGCCCGTTCCACTGGCGGGATACGCGCGTATCCCTTAGCTGACCCCGCCATCAAGGGTGGTGAGGGAGGAGGAGCCACGGAGACGGTTTCTGGCAGTAAAAGGTGCCGTCCACGTCCCTGTGAGCTCCTCATGCACTTCCGGGAAGAAAGGCACTGGGGTGGGTTGCTGAGAACCAGCGCGCGCCACCCCGAGATACCAATCGTCCAACCTCGAGGGCTCGGGACACGGTGGAGGGTTCCACACGAGCCCGATCCTGTTGGCGGCCCGGGAAAGCATGGCCATCATCTCCGGGTCCGACTCGGGCACCGCTGACACACCTGAAGGAGGCAGCGGCTCCGAGCCGTCGTCCGCGGAGAGGACTGACCAACCCTCCGATGCAGCGATCGACAACTGGTCGTCGCAGGGAGCGCCGAACGAAATGACTGGTACACATCTCGAGGATGGTCCAGAACGTTCCGTTGGCAGCTCAACTGGTTGCGGACATGAGAGGAGTGAGGGTTCCTAGGGGGTTGGTTCCCCGAAGGAAGCGCGCTCACTGTAATCCTCAGGTCACCCGTGTCACTGCCCGTATCAACCCGCGAAGGGGGGTTGGAACGAGGTGCAGGCACGGGGACTCCGCCCCTTTGCAGGAACGTGAGTCTCGACCTCAGCTCCGAGATGGTCATCTTCCCACAATGGGTACATGACTCATCCACGAACGCTGCCTGTGCGTGTTCGAGGCCCAGACACACAAGGCAGCGATCGTGACCATCCCGCGACCCCAGGTAACGACCGCATCCAGAAACACACAGATAGAATGTCATCTTGAAAAAGACGCAAACTATCTCTGTAAGCTCTTTTAGAGACTGCTCTCCTTGGTGCTGAAGCACGCAGGGGAACGGTCACGGCGAACACAGACAGGAATGTGCGCCTCTCTGTGCGTGATTCTCTCTCGCTGGTCTTACCAGCCGTGAAAACGGCCGTTGAGCGCTTTAATCGCGCACCTTACCAGCCGTAAAAACGGCCGTTGAGCGCTTTAACCGCGCACCTTACCAGCCGTGAAAACAGCTTTTTTGTTTGCTCAGTTTTAAAACAACAAACAAAGAAGAGGTAGAGAGAAGAGAAAAAGACTGCTCGCGCTGCTGTGCCGTCACGCCCGCACCAAAGTGGAGAGGTCCAGAAGAGGCTTGCTTTCAAATTCACTCTGTTCAGCATACGAAGTGCTTGGCTCCGAAGCAAAAAGCTAGTGTGCAATCGCACCAGCTGCTTGTTAAATACCCGCGCTGCGAGGCTGCACAGCTGTTGCAAATGATTGCACGCCAATGTGTATTGGCTTGTTTTAGTTTCACTCGAAGTAGATTGGCCTCTCTAGCGAGATTCCTATTGGTCAGTCATGACCTACGTTGTAGTGACTGACCGATAGGGAACAGTGAAAACAGCTGGAAAATTCAGTCAATGGTGGGGAAAGAGTAAAGTAGAATTAAAGTAAATTCCTATGTACACTACCAGTCTACACAAAAATTCAGATACACAGAATCATATCATTATCATTATCATATCATATCAGAATCACAGAATCATTATATACATATCTGTTTTATAACAATATTTTAATCAATATTTTCAAACAATGTAAGTTTCATAAGACTGTATATGAAAAACTATGTAAAAAAAGTGTATTTAATAGTCTACTCGATCAAAAGAGTTAACACAACTACAAGCCAAGTGTACTTTGAATACTTAATTATACTTTTAAGTATATCTCGATCAAAAGATTGAGTACAAGTATAAGCCAAATATACTTGGACTTTTCTCTGAGTATAAGTGAAGTGTAATTTTAAGTATATTTCTTAGAAATATATAAAATTTAGACTGAATGTATGCTTTCTTATTTTTAGTTGAAAATAAGTATACTAATAGAACTCTTGAATAAGCTTATTTTTCGTAAGGGATTATTATCGCTGTGTACAAGATCAGGTTCAGTTCCATGCTCATTTTATTTACTCTATAATCTATTACACCTGAAAGCTTGTTACTATATAAACTTGAACATGTTAGTTTATAAGACAGTGTGTATAAGTGTGTAATATTATGTTTAAAAAAAAGTATTTAATAAGCTACTCAATCAAAATAGTAAACACAAGGACAAGTATATATACTTTTTTATCTCGATCAACAAGTATAGGCCAAATATACTTAGACTTTTCTGTCAGTACAAGTCAAGTATACTTAAGTGCAATTTGAAGTATATTTCTGAGAAGTACATAAAAAGTAGACTGAAAGTATACTTTCTTGTTTTTGGTTTAAAAGAAGTATACTAATAGCACACTTGAATAAACTTATTTTTCGTAAGGGTTGTCAACTCGGCCGTCTTTTGAGATATAAGAGATGCTCATTAGAGTGAGTGGTTATTTTTAATAAAAGAGAGAGTCTTCCTAAAAACAACCACATGTGGCACTTCTGAAGAATTATAGCATTTTTAACGCACCATGCTCTTCACAGCAGCCATGAAATTTACTTTGCTGTGCTGTTTCTCCATCCAAGTATGGTCTTTAGTTTGGACACATTCATGTCTCTTCAGAATGAGAATACTGAAGGTGGTTAAGGTGGTTTGTGCATCTTAAAATGGAAGCTCTGAGGTTTTAGTTGATGTATGAGGGGAGTGATTTTGTGTGAAAGTTTTGGAAACGGATTGAGCCAGCATTTCAGGTGAATGGTTATTATGTGGTTTCTGCACAGTTCATCCTATAATGCATATGTCATGAATTTTTATGTGTCATGATCGATGCCCTTTCTTCAGGCCATGTCTTACCTTTCAATAATAAGTTGTCAATATTGCTCATACTTAGATTTAGTTATTACATTTCAGTGCATAACTCATCCCACACCATACTACAGATATGAATGAGACTGACAAATATTTTTTTTAAATCAAATAATTAATTTTCTGATAAATCTGGCCAAAAATAACAACAAAAAAACACAGGCATACATTAAAGGTTAAATACAGATGTAAACAAGGTCTAAATCTTTTAGTGCATGTCCTCTTTCGACCACTTCCAGGGGTAGACAAAAACGCATTAGACCTGATTACTTTTGTAGTGTAGATGCTTATGTGGTTAAATGCGTTTGAACAGCAACAAAATACCACCTCCTCACTGCTCACTGACTTAAGATGTGGCCTTTATAGGATGTGTTTTGAGAAAGTGCACCAAAACATCCTGTCATCCTTTCCATTCATTTTCTTTCAACTAGCTTGCAAGCAGCATCATGGCTTCATTTACACTGCTTAAATGGTAGCGTAATGGCTTTACACTGAAGAGACAAAGAGGTGAAGGTCTAGACGAAGTCCGAACACAAGTGGTCACAGAAGATTTAGAAATGCATGTTAAGACCAGGTGTAAACGGAAATGCTTCTCGACTGACTACTTGTGGATTATTGAAAATGCATCTTAATACCAAGTGTAAATGTTTTAACAACCACGCAAAGCACCTTAGCAACTATGTAGCAGCATGCTAAAAAACGCTCAGAAATGCAATTTTTGCATGCCCAAGCATCACTCGTATTTTCTTCAGAAAAGATCAAATCTAATTATTATATAATGCAGTGCCTTTTGGACCTACTTTAATTAAACATTTTGGAATTCCGGTATGTTTAAAATGACATTGGTTCTTTATTGGATCATATTAATTCCATCTTTACTTTGTGGTGAACAGTAGTCTGTAACTGTGAATATATCGCATCAAAACCTAAATAACTGCACAGCCTAAATCTAAAAAACTAAATCGCCCAAAATTGAACTCTATTATGGCTGTTATTTTTAAGAAAGCTGGCAACACAGTTCTTGGTTTGTACTCATGTTATTGGTTATGAGCTGTTGGTTGGGTCCAGGGTTCCCCCCTCTCAGCTGTTTGCATTGGCACAGAAGCCCGGGCTCTGGGCTCTGGGCACAGAGCAGCATTGCAAGATCCCCATGTTTGAGCCGGGGTGGTGGTGATTGGGGTCGAAGGGAGGGGGGGCCCTAGTTCTTGACATTATAAATGGAGCTCTGTTTGAGGTCAAGTGGAGGCCCCGTTTTGGGACTTTCTGGACACAAACAGGGTGGATAGCCAGCCAGACTACCCATGTGTGTGTGTCTGTGGGTAGGTGGAGGGGGTGTATATGGATATATATGCATGCGTGGTGTCTGAAAGAGGGTCTGTGCCAAGCATACCAAGTTGTTTTAGAGCACCTTTAAAAGCATACCATGCAGGTGCTATAGATTAGAGATCAGATCTCCCACACAGACCTATGAGATCAATGTGAAGGCCTCTTTATGCGCATTTTCCAGCCTAGAGGCTTTGCTTTGCTGGTATTTTAATTCAGGGGTTCCCAAACTTGTCCATTCCAGGACCCACGTAGACAAGAATAATCTATCTCAAGACCCACCTAAATAATTTTAAAGCATGAATGTGGGGTGGGAGGCGTTAGTTCTCTTTAGAGCAGTTTTTCTTGTCATAGTATGACATATAAGTTTAATTGCAATAAACTTATGGTACATACATTAGAAAAAGTTTGAGAATTAAAATAGTAGCCTTATGGCTGTTGAAATAATGTGAAGAATACTGAGTAGTTTTTGTCTGCTGCCTCAACTGATTTACCCAAACATGGCAAAACAAATTTAAATAAATGAAAAAGATTAAGTTAGCTTAATCTTAACCAAAGGTTTGATATGACAAAAAAATCAGAATATAAAAAAAAAATATATATATATATATATATATATATATATATATATATATATATATATATATATATATATATATATATATATATATATATATATATATATATATTATATACTAATAATTTTATTTGACAGTAGGCTATGCCCAGGACCTAGAATTTCAATACTAATAGCCTATTTATGCTGCGAGTGTTGTTAAACTCATTGCGTTGTTCAGCGCAGAAAACGCTTTCGTGCTCGTGTGTATAAATTTTAATTACCTTTTAAATATGTATTTTCCTTATGCGTTGGTAGGTATCAAAATGCATGCGAGGGAACACAAAACAACGCACTCTTACGACGACCATATCTCTGAAAGACAACAGCGCTGTGTTGAACAGACGACAGAGATTAATGCGTTTCCCAAAAGCATCGTATGCCTGAGTAGATCGCAGAACCATTGCCACCAATGGTCTCTACAAACAACTTAGCTCACGATGCTTCTGGGAAACGCAGCCCAGACCTGAATCAACCTTTCGTGACATTTGAATTCTCCGGTGTAATGCGATCTCATGCAGAATGCAGTGCAGTGATTGGAGTAAACGAGTTTCTTCTCGTTAATAATGCGCACCAAACATTTTTTGAACGCTTAATGAACCGAAGCCGCTCTGAGACGGTGAAAATTGTTATCACAACAAGTCGCAAGCGCGCGCTTCATGAAACACAATACTGACATTTATCTAACTTTAAATCGCTCTAAGCAATATAGCGATTTCTATTTAACGTTGGTTCAACGTGCAACCTGTTTGTATGTGTCACTCATGAAACGTAAATTCAGCTGCAGCTGCAAAAGTGATTGCGCGACCCACCTCTTCCCAATCTGCGACCCACAAATGGGTCGCGACCCACAGTTTGAAAACCTCTGTTTTAATTAACCTAAAGGTGATGTTGAGAACTTGCAGTGTCAATGTCAACCTACATGTGCTGCTTTTCTGTTCCATTATGTTTGTTTAACTTATTAAACATTGAAAAAATAGTGCTAGTCTGATATGTTTCACCTCTTTGCTGCACGCATTTCAGCCAGTTAAAGGGTTTGTTCAGGCAAAGTCTTTATTTAATCACCCTCATGTTTGTCCAAACCCAAATGAGATGTATTCTCTTGTGAAAAAGAAGTGTACTTAATTATGTGCAACTGTAGGGTACGTTAAATTTTGCATAAATTAATTTAAATAATCTATATATAGATTAATTTATAATATAATTAATTAAGTGCATTTTCATGACTATGTTTCTTAACACACTAAGTACTTGAGTGTAATTTTTAATTGTCAATTTAATTACAATAAAATCACCAGAACCTTTTAACCAAGACAATAGAATTAGTTATGCACTTGTATTTTACTTAAGTCCTGCTTATAACTGCTTATAAGTACATATACATTTAAACTATAATACATTTTCATTTAATTACAATTATCATGCAATTAAGTGCCAGAATACATTACATTCAGTTTGTACTTGTGTGCAGTCTTTTACAGTATTTAATTTTCGTAATAAGTGCTTTTTTAATAATGAGAACTGTCAAGCTCCAGAAATGTCAAAAGTAGTCCATATGGTTTGTGCGAGTCTTCTGAAATATGATAGCTTTGTTTTGAAAAAAATTTGAGTGAATTATTCGGTAATTTAATTATGTGTTTGATTCGCTAATTAAACACATGGTTGTCATCAGTGATTATACAGTATATTTATCTCACAAGAAATGTGATGTTATGATGATGATTTTTTAATTAATAGAACTTCAGTTATTCTAAACATGTATGTAATTCAAAATTTGTGTTTTGTTTTTTTAAACCAGTGTGTCCATATTTTTTAAGCTTTGGCCATGATGTTTCCAATTGGTTCATCACTTATTTCTCTGGTGCTTGTTTTGTTACCTTTAGTTTGAAAACCACAATTCTCATTATGATAAATAGCACTCTCGACACTCTGCAATATTTCTTTCCAACATTTACGGTTATCTATAGTCTTTCCCTTTAGTTGTTCAACGTATAAGGGTCAGTCTGTTATCTGTCAGTGACTCCTGATCATTGGCAAAGCCCAGTGAATGTTCACACAACATATTCTTTCAGCTTTTTTGTTTTGTTTTCCAGCTACAGGTCAAGTGAGGAATACGTGTATGTACGTGGCCGGGGGAGAGGACGATATGTATGTGAAGAGTGTGGAATACGCTGTAAGAAACCCAGCATGCTGCGCAAACACATTCGACTACACACGGACGATCGGCCTTACGTCTGCCAGCACTGTAACTTTGCCTTCAAAACCAAAGGTATGCTACTCAACTGATGAATGGAGATTTGTGGCTTTTAGTTCATGTCTGTCCATATTATATTATTGATAAAGTAAAATATACATTTAATATTAATATTAACTTTGAGCCCATCTACTATATTCTAGTGTACACCTAAAAGACTATATTAACTTTTAGCCAGTGGTGGGCCTTCTCTGCTGGGCTAAACACTATCAGAATCACCGACTTGCACTGTAATATATTTTTCCATGAATGAGTATTAAATTATTCCCAATAGTCCATTCTCTTCATTTCAAAGCTTTTCTCTTGTTGTGCTGCTTCCAGTAGTGTATGTTTATGTTAGAGCTTTTATCCAATTATATTTCTGCCATCATGTGTTGCCATGGCCAAAGAAATCTGCCTTGAGGCCTTCAGAATTAATAGTGCAGCGCCAGTAGCTTAAAATGAATGGCAGTGAAACTGTTGCTTTAACCAATCAGATAATCAGTCAGATTTAATCAGTCAATCCGATTTCACTTTGACTGCACTGGGGTCATCTAGCAGGCGTACAATAACGTCAGCATTTTCACGTGCTTTGATTGGATGGTCAGAGCGCGTACTTTTATTGGTAGTCAAAGCTAGCAAACCGCATCTGTAGCGAACTGCATAAACTAAAATATATTCCTGTAGATTTAATAGTTTTTCAACCCACACATTAATATTTCTTTCCCTCCTCGACCCCCAGCAGGTTCAAACCTACTGGAAAAAATCCCTTTTTCAGCCATCCAGCTTAAAGCAGAGTCACTGAACACTGTTCGATGTGTCCGGGTAAAAACAGAACTGACTGTAATGAATGGCAGGTCTGATTTTGAAGGCAAAAGTCCAGCTGATCTCATTGATTTCGTTCAAAACTTTTTGTGAGTTCATGGTCAGCTGTACACATCGCCATGTGTTGCGGTGACTGTCCCTGTGTCCACTGCTTCTGTCGAGCGGACACTCTCAGCCCTAAAGCCAAGTAAAACTAATGCCTTAACGACGGGACAGACTCCACTTTCAGTATTAGCCTCGATGGCGATAGAAAAGGTTGTTGGGACTGAAATGCACAGATAACCTGTACAACTGAGTAATTTAAGTCTTTTTGAGGAAAGAAATTGGGATGGATTTTTTGTAAAAAAATAATCAGTTTTTTGTTTAGTATAATGCTTTCTTTTGCCCCCGTTTTCCCCGTGGTGAATCTGATTTTCTTCTCAATTTTTCTTGGAAATGTATGATCGAATCTTAATTATAATTTTTTTCAAACATTAATACTATTGTAACGTCTGACAAGGGACTGTAACACTTGAACGACAAGACAAGGGAGGCTCCGCTTCTGAACTTATAATAATCTGGATGCAAGAACAACTGAACACTATCGCACAAGCCAAACTCACTCATTCGTTTCTCTCTACTGGCCTTTTCCCAACTCACCACATTAACCCAATAACTGCCGGTGCAACATAAAAACAACAATTTCACAACAATTATTGAGAGTTTGTGCGCTGCTACACTATTAAAAGTTATTAATTCAGGTTGGACACCACTGAAGGCCTAGGTGTGAAATGCACGGCCCGCCACTGCTTTTAGCAGATATACACATCTAAAATGAACAGTCCAAAATACATCATCTCCTACTCTAGGGCAAATGCAAATATTTGGTCAAATTAATTGTACTGTGGAATAAGATTGCCATTCTCCCTAACTCCACCTGCCCCTGACTAGCAATAGCAAGAAGCAAATTTAAACTCGTTTACGATAAGGACAAGACTTGTCGTGTAGTAGAAATATTGCTATCACAACAAAAAAAGAGGTTTATAATAGATGTTATTGTGTCTCTAGTTCAATGACATCGGTGGTTGTTTACATGGACAAAGTCTCCACCTGTACTCTCACAGGGAAGAACTTTATATAATTAAGTTTCTTTTTTTTTCGTTCCCATGTTGAAGCTCTCATACTGTTTTCCCCAGGGAATTTAACCAAACATATGAAGTCAAAGGCTCATGGGAAGAGGTGTCCAGAGGGAACCGCTCCAGGACCAGTTCAGTGTGAGCTTGAGACAGATGAGGGAGGTGAGGAACTTATTTTTGAAGTCTCTTATTGCTCACCAAGGCTACATTTATTTAATTCACAAATACACTAAAACAGTAATATTTTTACAATAATAATTAACTGTTTTTTTAAGTTTTAAAATGTAATTTATATGTTAACGCAAAGCTGAATTTTCGGCAGCCATGTACATGTATATTTTATATAAATTCAGACAAGTTCGGTCTTCAGTATTAGTTACTCAATTACTTCTTTTTGTGGTTCTGTTTGTTGAAAGCATTACAATTTTGTCTGTCAATTTGACTTAACAAAAGATCAAAGCAAATTATAAGAAACATCGATTAATCTGATTATTTGGAAATAAATTATGCATTTACCATAAATTATTGTGGCATTTGGATAAAGTATGGTTACTTAGTTAGTGATTGAATTGGTTAAATGTATTTGTCTTTTTTTGTTGCATAATTAATCGTACTAAATGTAAGCTGATACAGTGACTCTCTTTTGCTGTAGCTGACAGTGATAAACGTTTCCTTGAGACGGATCTGGTGGAGGAGCACCAGTTCTCAGATGCAGAGGAGACAGATGTGGACGAGGCTGATGACAATGATGAGGGTGACGAGCAAGCATCATGCTCCTCTTCATCGTCTAAGAGTACGTCTCTCTCCAGAGATCATTCTGGCTCCTGTGACATCTCTGGCTTTTCAAACCCAGGCTGGGAACAACATCCCAAACCACCTGTCAGTATGAGCCCCCGAAAACCGAGCCACTATGGAGAAGCTGCCTCTCCGAAGACCACAAAGTCTATAGTAACCCTTCCACACCTCGAACCCACCACAGGGAAAAACTCTTCCCCAATCCGCAGCCTGTCTCCTGGCCTGCAAATGTCCCCTGCTTTACCACAGTCTCCTCAGAGAGACATGTCCCCTCTGCGTTGTCCCTCTCCGAGACATAGTCTCTTTCCATCATCCTGCCTTTCCTCTTTTTCTCCTTCTGAACACCCAACCTCATCGTTCCCAGAGAGACACGTGTCCCCCATTAGAGCCTCGTCCCCCATACAGCCTTCGTCTCACAGTTGTCCACTTGCGTTGACTGTTGGGGCCAGTGTGACTGTTCAGTACCAAGCTGATAGACCCAGAGCTTCTACAAAAGCCTCACCCAACAGATTAAATCTCAAGACCAAACCGGTAAGTGTCTTTATGTAGATCTTTCTGACTGAATGTAAGAAGTAACAAGTGACCATAATGGTGATAAAAGACAGAGAGAGAAATTTACCAGTTTAAACCAGCATTGAGAAAGTTAAACGACCGTGCCATTTATTTAGTGCATTTTTATATTGGCCTGATCAAAAATAATGGTTTCCTGTTTAAACCTGTTTTGTTTAGTCTCTCTAAAAGAAAAGGACACTTTTATTACACTTAGAAGCAAATTACACCCATAGAAAAAAATTAAGAGAAAAAAATATTTAAATTGTATTTTCGCTTGACAACAGTGTTGATGTGCAGAACACATACTGGCTAGCTTCACTGACCCCCCCCCCCCCCCCCCCCCCCCCCTTTAATACATAAAAGAAAATATACGCATTTGAAAAATACAGCAAAATAAACATTAAGGTCTTTCAAAGTTGTCTTTAATTATAGTAAGTAAACTAAATTACACATTGACTAGTATGTTGATATATGGTCTTCATAATAAAAAAAACATTTTTGTCTTTGGAAAAATATTTTTGATTAATATTAAATCCAAATTTAAAGTTTAAATAGAGAAAACATTTTAGAAAAACTAATAATGTTGGCTGTAACAAATAAAGTTGGTCAAAAGTATAATTTTGTATTTTTTTTTTATAACTTATACTTTTTATAAGTTTTTGTTTAATTTATAATATTTAACATTATTAATTGATTGAAGTATTTATTAAGTTTTTGAATGCGCTTTTATTTCTATATTTATAGTTTTCTCAGAAAATACATAGTTTCTTCGAATGATCCATGCTCTTTTAACAACCATTCATCCTTGTTTCAATAGTGAGTAATTTGTGGGTTTTTAGTCTTGATAGCTAAATATGTAGATGCTTCTGTCTTTGTCTAAGTTTGTTTTACTCCACTTATAGAAAGATTTTTTTATTAGTGCGCAAAAAATCTGAAAACAAGACACCCAAATATATCCAAGATAAACATCCTAAAACAAATACCCTGATTCTAAAAGCACACTGTGTGATATTTTTGTGTCGCACCTTTATTACAAATAGAAGTCAAGCCACCGATCTTTACATACAATTAAAGCCAAAACCTTAGATAGTAACCCATGAAATGATGAATGCATACTCATCTGTTTACCATCTACTGTATGAAGTAAAAATTTGGGAAGAACTAGGACTATCTTTAGCTGTCAAGACCGTAGCTGCAAAAAAAAGATTAACCACACTGTTTAGAAATAACGTCCTTTTGCTTAGAATAAAGATGACTGCACTAGTGGTCACTCTACAATATCCTACAGACCACTTGGTGATTTCACTAAAAAAATGTCTTTCTGGCTCCCCTCAAGGAGAAAACACACAGTCCTAAGAGAAGGACCAACATAACACAGTCTTGGCCTCTGCCACATGGGCGTCTCTCCAGGAACATGCAGCCGAAAGAAGGCCAGCGTCTGTTAAGTCACCTGCCCCTGCACTCCCAGCCCCTGGTGATGATTCCCAATCTCAGCCTCACGATTCCTATAGGCGGGATCCAGATGGTGCAGCCACGCTCCAACATGCTCCTCCGAAGCGCTTCTCTGAACCACAGTGTGGCCCAGATGACTGTCACTGTACTGACAAAGGAGAAAGGGGCAGATGGGAGTCCTAGAGTTGAAGTTCCTCATCGTAAAAATCAGCTGATAGTGTTCACAGAGCCTACGGTGGAGATGAGCTCTAAAAGTAACACTTCCTCCAATGAAGAAAAGGAGCAAATCCAGGGAGTGGTTCAGTCAGAGCTAGTATCAAAAAAGAAGGAGGTTCCCAGTGTTCCCATGACAACCTGGAAGAGTATCTCTCAAAGAAATAACAGAAAGCATTCTCGAAGTCCCAAGAAAGCTCAGCCGGTAGACAGCTCAAGAACATCCATGGACACTAAGTGTTAAAGAAAAAGTTCAGCCAAAAATGACAATTCTTTCTTCATTTATAATAAATGTCATTCCAAACCTGCATGTTTGGCAGAATGTTCAGTTTGGCTCTTTTTACAGAGTAGCATTATGTATTGTTTAGAAGTGTCGCAAATTAATAGGGGCTTGGGGCAAAAATGGCACGCATAGACTGCCTGCATAGACACAAATCATCACCTACATCTTCATCAACGCACTCTGGCGTGTTTGATATGCAGGCAGGAGAAATAATAAAACAGGATTATTTACATTGTGTTTCCACTGTGTTTGTTATTATGAAAGCATCAGTGAAAGTGCAGAAATCTTGTTGCGCTTTTTACGCATTAGGCTGCAATGCTCATCCCTGCAACATTTATGCAATTGGAGTAGATATAAATATAATGCTGTAATCAACACTTTTCACAATTAGATAATCATCTCTGCTCTGCTCTCAGTTTGGGTCGCTTTAACGTACATTTGTGGACCCAACATGCGCCAACCAAGAAGCGCTTATCAACAAAAGAGAAGCTTTAAGGACGCCCCACAGTTTACCATCAAAATTAAAGTTTGATGACTTAACGTTTGAAAATGAAGAAATTAAGACAGTTGTAATTTTACAGTTGTAATGTAAAATAGTTATATTATTTTTCTTAAATGGGGGAGAGTGGGGTAAGATGAGCCTTTTTTTCTTATGTGGTCCTCAAGATAAGAGAAAATTAGGCAGAAGTACAATGAAAGTATCTTAAAAAATTCAGGATGTTTCCTAGAACAAAGGGTTCTAAAAATATATGACTTCTTATTAAAAAGTGTTCCTGTGGCTCAACTTTCCCCAGGTTAGGGGTAAGTTGATCCGAGTCAGAGGGTAAGTTGCACCATCTGGGTGTAAACTGACCACCTAACTGAAACTGAATGAAATTTTAAATGTCATTTACCTCTTTTAAAAACTAATTTAATAATCAATTTTCCTTGATAACTGTTTTATTGATAATAAAAAAAATAGACTAAGAATGAATGAAATATAGAATGAATGAATAAATGTCACTTAAACTAATAAAAAATTTTGTCAAAAGGTTCTTGGCATGGTAGTTTTTCTGAAATGTTAGGCCATTAGGGACTACAGGTGGAAAGATATATATGATTAAACATCTTCTGGTTCTTTTCAGAGAAGGACTCGGTGTACTTACATTGTTCCTATCAAATAAGCTCAAACTATTTTTTTTTTATAAAAAAGGATAAACTCAGCCATTTGTGTAATATTACATTGAAATTATACTAGTTTATACCTCAGAGCCTTATGGTGGGGTAAGTTAAAACGCTGCCTCAATTTACCCCACATTGTTTGGCTCACTTTGCCTCATAGCTGCTATTTTGGACAAAACTAGCTTACCAATTCAGACTAATATTTAGCTAAATGATTTGCATAGTTGCTAAATCATTGCTAAATCACCAATAATGGACCATAAATATTTTTTAGACCTGGACAAATTTGCTTTGATGTAACAGCCACATCTGTTATGCTAAAATTTTACTTTGACAAGCCAAAAACAGTTTTTAAAGTAACTGGGTGCCTTCCACTCATGCCGTGTGTTTCTCCTTTTCACAGTCTGGCAGAAATGATGGGTGGTTCCAAAATATATGGTCACATGACAATGAAAATGTACTGTTGCCAAGATAAAGGGGGTGGGTCAACTTCATTGGCTCATCTTACCCCACTCCCCCTACTCATTTTAAATTTACAGTGAAATAAAATATTTCTTGTTTTGATTTATTTAGTAATTTTACTTAATACTAACATTTTGGCCAAATTGTAGATCCCTAAAAAACAAGCAAAGCTAACCTGGATTTTTTAAAATCATATTTTAAAATGTTCCCCCCAAATTAAGTCATGTGACCCTAACAGCAGCTGAAATACTAAATGTAGTGAAAGTTTGTTAACTAAACTAAAGTAACTAAAGTTTGAAAGTTGTTAGTTTATGGTAACTAAAGGTCCATTAATCAATAATAACAGACACAACTTTTAATTTAAATAATAAATTATTAAATGGTGAAATTAGCATAAACAAAGATCAAGAAAGGCTTTAGAAGTATTTTTTCCCCCATTGTTAGTTCACTTTAATGTAGTGAACAAATTGAACCTTAATTTTAAAGTGTTACCATTATTTGTTATTTCATGTTACCCAATCACAGTGGGCATTTACATTGAAGATTTGATTATTCGTTACATTTATATAGCGATTTTCTGGGTACTCAAAGCGCTTCACTTATGTAAGGGGGAATCTACTCAACCACCACCAATTTTTTTTTTAAGGGAGACATGCCCCCACAGAGCATACAAATCATATTGCTGAAATCAGAGTAGAAAATGCCCTCATATTTCTAAATTATAAGCGTTTTTAATGAAAAAATCCTACTAACATAATAAGTGCACCTCAGGAAACATTAAATGTAAAACAAAAATGCAGTTCATGACAATGGCATGTTTCAGAATACTTAAGGCCATGTGTAGTATGGATCACTTTAGGGTATTTTTAAGATGCCTTTTCGTAACTTAAACATTCTGCCTTGCATGCCGGTTTGGATATGAGGGTGAGGAAATGATGACAGAACTTTATTTTTCGGTGAACTATCCTTTTATAGATCTGTCAGATTCTGTGTACCACAAGTCATTCAAGTCACCAGGACTAAAGCTTTGCTGAATAACCGGAGTCATTTTTGCTTTAATTAACCTTATGTATTATGTTCCTGATCTATGTATATTTTCTTGTTTGCATTTTACATTTTGCAAACACCAAACACACATATATGTGTGTGTGTGTGTGATCAGTATGTAATAAAATGAAAACATTTATCACATATATTTAACAAAATAATATATAAGGTGCCAATAAAATTAAACTCCCATGTTCACGTTTTGTGTGTGTGTGTGTGTGTGTGTGTGTGTGTGTGTGTGTGTGTGTGTGTGTGTGTGTGTGTGTGTGTGTGTGTGTGTGTGTGTGTGTGTGTGTGTGTGTGTGTGTGTGTGTTACTGCATGGAACAATTGGAACGAAAACATTTTCCTCACATTAAAAATATATCTATATCCTACTGTAAATCTTAATAGAAATCCTACTGCACAAATGTATGTTTTTATATGCATTTATATATTCTATGGCATTGCAGTGTATATGTGTTTTTCTTTGTTGTATGTGATGGTCGGTAGAATATTTTTGGCCATCATTTTAAACACTCATGCATTTCCAGTAAATAGTCTAGAATATGGTCAAATCAGCAGCTCTCGTTGGTGGTTCAGTTGTTCTTGTGGTGTTGATTATTTAGATGTGGGAAGATGTCAGTATTGTGTTCCTCCCGTTGTGATGTATCCAGATAGACGGATAGACAGGAGATTACATCTCCTGTGTAATCTTACAGACAGGACAAAGGATTATCAGAAATATAAAAGTAACATTAATTTAAATTAAATGATGTTACAAGAGTCTGCTGTTGCTTTGGCCATGTTTATTTATTCGATAATCTATGCACAAAATGATTATGTGTTCTTGTATTTCAAACTATATGCAAATATATTGTTAATGTGTGGATTCTAATAACTAATGCTATTAATAGCATTTTTATAGTCATGTTTACAAATGTTTGGGCAACTGTTTAATCTGACTAGTCATTTTGATTGAAAATCTGATGTCATTTCAATTAAATACAATCATTATATCTGGTAACACTATTTTACAGTGTCCTTGTTTTCACAAGCATTTCCACAGTGTTCCATCACTCCTCAGCGTTTTGTTTGCGTTTTTGAAGTTTGCGCAAACATTTTTGTCGAGGCTTGCACCATTGAATGTATTTCAAGGTTTGCGTTCTCGAGCCACCAGGCACTGTTGTTGTGCGAATGAGCGTGCCGGACCGCGTTAAGGGTTTTCTGTTAGAACGGTGTCTTGTTAGCGGCCCCTAAGTTAAAGGTGCTAGCGATGTTGGGTGATGTCACTTCTTGTTGATGTTCGAAGTAAAGAGAGCCTAAGTCCCTCCCCTCCCTTTCCGGTGTTCTGACGATTCATGCTACCCATCGAAATGTGCTACTTACTGGTTATGCGCAAGTGCAGACTCATTTTTCTTCTGCTTACCACGCCCATAAATCTATGCATCCTTTCTGTGGAGACTTGTAGAACATTTTGACAGGTCAAAGATGAATATTTGATGATAATTTTTACTTTTTAAAAATAAAAACAGTACAGTATACTGTACTCTTACCATCGAATTTTATTATAATTGTATTTCATATAATAATGTCATTTTTACTTGTTATATCAAATGTGATAATTGCTAGTTAATTTAAAATATCAAAATATGCTCCCCATACACTTACCCTGATTTAAATTAAATAACGATGTCATAATATTGTGAGATTTACACAATTATGGAAACAATAGAGAATGAATCAACATTCTCTGTGATCGATTCGCCCTTGGGTAGCATTTTTTTGCAAAGGCAGCACAAATCGACAGACTCTGCTATCGATTCGCGCTACGGTAGCATTTTTCGACAAGGCAGCACAAATCGTCAGAACACCGGCTCATGGGATCTTATTTCGGAAAAATATTGTATGGTAGTCAATGGCGAGAGACAAAAAATATTTGGATCCCGTTTGAATTGTGCCCTGAATTACACATATGATGTTTGTCAATTTAAAAGATACATTTTAAAGTCAAGAAAGTCGCAGTAAAGTTTGATGTAAAACTGTTGAGGTATAAGTGTCATGAAACTGCACATGGAACATGGACAGAGGTGATCCAAACCCGGGCTTTATTAAGAGGAGAATCCAGAGACAGGTACAAGGAAACAGACAGGGGTCAAAACCAGGTAAGCAGTCCAAACAAACATCAAATCCGTGCAGGGATAAGGCAAACGGGAAACCGGGAACAGGCAGATAATCAAGGAACCGAAACACTAGAATAGAAGGAAACTGGAACAAGGCTAGGTAATGCAGTCAGACACATACAAACACTTACAATACTGAGCCCTGAACAAAGGGAAAACTCAGGCTTAAATCAGGGACGCTCAATCTAAAACAGGTGCAACAAATAAACCATAATCAGTCCAGGGTGAAACATAATGGAAACAATAAACTAGGAAGGAGTGCCCTCCAGAGGCTCAAGCGGGCACTCCAGCCGCAGATCGTCACATAACCCCCCCTCTAAGGAGCGGCTTCCAGACGCTCCTAAGAGCTCCGGAGGGAGGTCGACGGGGGATGGGATGGAGGGCCAGGCCCGTGGAGAGGCAGGGGGCCAGGCCCATGGAGAGACCTGGGGCCTGGAGACCAGAGCAGGGCAAGAGACCACGGGGAGGCACGCTCCGCAAGTAGCCAGGGCGGAGCATGCTTGGCAGGAAGACAGGCTGGAGCATAAGTGACAGGTGAACAGGACAGAGTACACATAACACAGGACCAGGGCAGAGGACACTTAACAGGGGACCAAGACATGGGGAGCACAGGGCTGGACAGGACCAGTGACATGGTAAACTCAGCCGAAGGTGGTTGTGCAAAGGTCCATGTAGGCACCACCTCCATGACCCTCTCAGGTGTAGGTGGTAGTGCAAGGGTCCACGTAGATGCCACCTCCATGGCCCTCTTAGGGTACCTATTGCCCCCCCCCAAAAAGTTCATGGGGACATTGAAAGCTAAAGCCTCCGGGCTGGAAACCGCTACTGGAAAAGGCTCCCGAAGCTTGAGAGGCGCAGGTAAGGCGAGGCGCAGAGGCGGGGCCGGCAGGGCGAGGCGCAGAGGCGGGGCCGGCAGGGCGAGGAGTCTGGGAACACCCACCGGAGCCTGGCGAACCAAACGAGTCCTCCTCCTCCTGCGACGGCGAGTCACTGGGCTTGATACACTGACTTGACTGGATTCACTCATTTGGCTCGACTCATTTGATTCACTCGACTTGGTACTAGATTCACTCGACTCGGGACTTGACTCACTTGACTCGGCGGCACTTGACTCGGCGGCACTTGACTCACTTGACTCGGCGGCACTTGACTCACTTGACTCGGCGGCACTTGACTCACTTGACTCGGCGGCACTTGACTCACTTGACTCGGCGGCACTTGACTCACTTGACTCGGCGGCACTTGACTCACTTGACTCGGCGGCACTTGACTCACTTGACTCGGCGGCACTTGACTCACTTGAATCGGCGGCACTTGACTCACTTGATTCGGCGGTACTTGACTCGGCAGTTGACTCACTTGACTCGGCACTTGACTCACTTGACTCGGCACTTGACTCACTTGACTCACTTGATTCAGCTGGCACGCGCTCAGACTCAGTAGAAAACTCTTGACGCAGGAATATAACGGAGCTTACGTGAAGTGTTGTAACGTCGGGATTCACATGTTGCGTGGATACGGCGGACCCTTTACGAAGCGCTGGTTCAACTGGGCTTTCATGTAGCGCAAACTCGGCGGAGCACGTGTGATGCGCTGGTTCACCGGGAGACAATTGATGCGTGGATTCAGTGGGTACCTTGTAAAGTGGCGAATCGTCGGGTCCTTTGTGAAGCAAAAGTTTCAAAAAATCCACAGTAAAAGCCGAACCGCTCATGGAAAGGGCCAGGTCAATATATTGGGTTAGAGTCCAGCTTGAACACGGAAATGGTATAGCAGAGCCGAGCGGTTCAGACAGTCCTCCCCGAAAGAGCATCATCAAACAGAAATCATTCAAGTAGGACTGACGAGAGAGCTTCAAAAAATCTGTCACAAAAACCTTGAGAGGACGTTCTCCTTGACGGAGGCTTACGATCTGCGCTGTGCAGTGGCGTATCCAGGACATTTTTTGGGGGGTGGCCAAGATGGGACACAAAGCTAGTGTGGGGTGGCCATGGCATAGCAAAGTTAATGTGTATATGTACGCAGCCGACCATGGTTCGAATCCCGGTCCTTTGCTGCATGTCACATCCTCTCTCTCTCCCATGATTTCCTGTCTCATAACTGTCAAATAAAGGTGACTATCCTGTTAAAAACAGTCCTAACCACCTATCACAGTCCCCAAGTATCTCTGGTTATTTTAACATGTCTATTTTTAATCAGTAATTATGGTCAGGATAGGGTAAACATTTTCTAAGAGCTATTTTCTTGTAGTGGATTAACTTGTCTCTTCATAAGTTAGATTAGAGTAGCAAAATAAACTGCTCTTAACTCATCCTATATAGAATAACATGCATCAGTCATCAACTCATCATCTGTGTCACCTGTATTGTTACCTGAGTTTGCTTTACTAATTGAGGCACCATCTTGTGGTTACATAAAAACACAGAAATCCAACAGGACAAACCAAAATGCTTAAAGATAGGACCTTACCTGTAAAAGCAGAAGAAAAACTAAGCTTGTAAGAAAAAAAACATAAATATTTGTTGTTCTTTACATGCTTAGTATATGTTATTATTTAGCTTAGAATATAATTTGTTAGAGATACTGGAATTTGAATTTCTTAATTTGTTCTTTGCCAGGTGTGTTTTTATTTAACCACAAGAGGGGACTTAAACTAGTAAAGCAAATATGATGACTGAATAATATCATTAGGATGCCTTGTGATGTATGAAAATGTGCAAAAAGTGGTTTTCAACTAAGACAGTATTCATATCCAAGGCCCAGATGAAGGTATAAATTTAAACATTGGCTTTGATTCAGCATACATTAATAAGTTAATTTAAGTGAAGATGAGCTAACTGATACAAACAAAAACAACCCTTAAATAACAGAGCAAATAAATAAGTCACAGCTTGTTCTTGTGTTATAACTTAAATCTAGACTGTCACACTATATTTCACACACGGGTTGGCCAAAAATATAACATTAGCTCTATTGAACACACACATCTGCAAAAAACACCCTCAAGTCTTCAGTCCAGAAAATAGCATTCCATGGCGGTGTAACGAGTGGAAAATAAGGTGTGGCCCCTTTAAGAGCTGCGCGCGCGCCCTCTTCAACTGTCTGCACTCTGCACTCTTAACTTGGTTTGCAGGCTGCTAAGCTAGCTAGTACAGTGTAGTTCTTTTTTTTTCAGTTTTCCTACACATTCAGAGGGAACTTCGATATAACTAAACATTAAATTACCATACCTCTCAATCTACAGATTCCAGCGTTTTTATCATTGTTGCTGTTGTAACTGTGACCGACCGTCCTCCTGTTTCACGTAGCAGCAGCCAGCGCGCTCATCTCATGGGTCACCTGACCTGCATGGCCAAACGTCCGCTGAGCAGAAATCAGCTCTAACAGCCTCAGTTCAACCATTACGGTGTTAGTTAAAAATGTAAAACTGGCCCTAAATCAGTTGATCAGCTGTCATCATTGATTGACAGCATTTCTCTAGTTTCTTGTGTTGACGAACTTGACCAACTACCTATCAGATCTGGGGTGGCCACAGGGGTGGCCAATGAGCTTTCAGGGGTGGCCCTGGCCACCCCAGGCCACCCCCTAGAATCGCCACTGGCGCTGTGGGATCCATATCGAGGTCAGTGTTCCTCTCAGCCGCTGGATCAGTTGTGGCTCAGTATTCTGTCATGAAACTGCACATGGAACATGGACAGAGGTGATCCAAACGCGGGCTTTATTAAGAGGAGAATCCAGAGACAGGTACAAGGAAACAGGCAGGGGTCAAAACCAGGTAAGCAGTCCAAACAAACATCAAATCCGTGCAGGGATAAGGCAAACGGGAAACCGGGAACAGGCAGATAATCAAGGAACCGAAACACTAGAATAGAAGGAAACTGGAACAAGGCTAGGTAATGCAGTCAGACACATACAAACACTTACAATACTGAGCCCTGAACAAAGGGAAAACTCAGGCTTAAATCAGGGACGCTCAATCTAAAACAGGTGCAACAAATAAACCATAATCAGTCCAGGGTGAAACATAATGGAAACAATAAACTAGGAAGGAGTGCCCTCCAGAGGCTCAAGCGGGCACTCCAGCCGCAGATCGTCACAATAAGACTGTGAAAATACGTAAATACAAAGACTACAAACCCAAAAGGCAGGCATGTGACGTCATACCTTTTCTCTCAATGAATGAAGCTAACTTTACTGAAGCTAACGTCTGTCATTTTTTCTATAGCCTAATGGGTAACACTTTATTTTGATGGTCCCGTTTGAACATTCTGCTAACTATAAGTAGCCTAACTTTGCAAATACATGTAAAATAACTTTCATTAGAGTATTAGTATAATATCTGATAACCCTTTATTGTGATGGTCCTCCAACAGACATCCTACTGACTATAAGTAACTTTGCAACTACATGTCAACTTATTCTAACCCTAACCCTACCAGTCTACTAATACTCTACTAACACTCTAATGAGAGTTAGTAGATATGTAGGTGCAATGTTACTTATAGACAACAGAATGTGTTAAAGGGACCATCAAAATAAAGTGAAACCGCCTAACGTTATAATTGTGACGTTACGCCGTCATGCCTGTGTGTTTTGTACCAGACTGCACACACACGAGCTTGGTGACGTACATAGTGCGAGACGAGAGATGTAGTTCATTGAGTGATTTTCACATAAAACTAAATGTTACTCCTCTGTTTTATGACAAACTGTGAGTTTCTTGACTTTCATAATTATCTTTTAAATTGACAAACATCATATGTGTAATTCAGGGCACAGTTCAGATGGAATAAAAAGATGAGTTGTCTCTCGCCATTGACTACCATACATATTTTTTTCCGAAATAAGGTCCCATGAGCCGGAAGTGGAGGGGAGGGACTTAGGCTCTCTATAGTCAAACAAAACGGAGCGGAGACTAGCTCGACCCTCCCTCCTCCTCATCCTGTCCACTCCCCCTCCTTTCCGTTGCACGCATACTAACACCCCCACCCCCAAATCATTCTTATTGGCTGGAACAGTTTGTTATGTTTCGTGGTCCAGGTTGAACCAGTTTGTTTTTGTTGCCATTTGTGGAGCCTGGGCTGTTTACAGAGACCATGTTTTTTACAGTTTGTTCAGGGGACAAGCAGCTAGCGGATAGTGAGGAGATGTTTGCTGTATGTGACGAAAAAGGTTCCGGCCTAGAAAAACGTGCGACATCGCTTAGAGCACCTTTAATATCTAATGATCTTTGCAACGGAAGTGAATCATCAAAACTAACTTTAGCTGGACAATAACTTTATTCTAGAGCTGCTGTAAAGCCAAAACAATCTCTGTTACTTTAATTTCCTATTATCACTGTAAAGCTGTTTTGTCCATATTGTTAAAAGCACTATATAAATGAAGGTGACGTGACTTGACTTGTTAAACTTTACATGTAATTACGATAGTTATAACTATAAATGATGCATAATTACATGCAACTAAACCAAACCCCAATCCTAACCCTAACTATAGTCAAGTCAATTCACCTTAATTTATATAGCCCTTTTTTACAATACAGCTTTAGGCCTACAGTGAAATTACTGCAACAAAGATTGTTTTTGGCTGAAAACAGAAAACTTTTAACTTGTAAGGTAAAAATACATGTAGTTAATTATTATTATTACAAAGTACTTAAATGCATAATTAAACTGTAACACAAACACCTTAAAATAAAGTGTAACCTTATATCTTTATAATTAGTGGTGCTTGCCAAAGGCAAGGCATCACTATTGTTATTGTGCATACTTATTATTAGTGGTGCTTGCCAAAGGCAAGGCATCACTATTGTTATTGTGCATACTTATTATTAAGTTGGCTTGAGAAAGCCAACTTACTGAAATCCTATTTAAACTTATTATTAAGTTGGCTTGTGAGAGCCAACTTACTGAAATCCTATTTAAACTTATTAAGTTGGCTTGTGAGAGCCAACTTACTGAAATCCTACTTAAACTTATTAAGTTGGCTTGTGAGAGCCAACTTACTGAAATCCTATTTAAACTTATTATTAAGTTGGCTTGTGAGAGCCAACTTACTGAAATCCTATTTAAACTTATTAAGTTGGCTTGTGAGAGCCAACTTACTGAAATCCTATTTAAACTTATTAAGTTGGCTTGTGAAAGCCAACTTACTGAAATCCTATTTAAACTTATTATTAGTGGTGCTTGCCTATGGCAAAGCAACACTAGTGTTATTGTGCATACTTATTATTCTTATTCTTATTCTTATTAGTGGTGCTTGCCTATGGCAAAGCAACACTAGTGTTATTGTGCATACTTATTATTCTTATTAGTGGTGCTTGCCTATGGCAAAGCAACACTAGTGTTATTGTGCATACTTATTATTCTTATTCTTATTCTTATTCTTATTCTTATTCTTATTCTTATTCTTATTCTTATTCTTATTCTTATTCTTCTGGCCACATTTTGACGCGCTACTCCTCCCGCAGTTTTTGTCACAGACCAATGAATGAGGTGTCAAAACGTGCGGCCATGAAATGGGCCGTCCTACACCATAGAAACCGCTTTTATATTGAACATAACTCTGGATCACAGTGTCGTAGAGACAAAGGGGCGGGCTCATTTTACTCAGACGACCAATCAGTCTCTCAGGATCATTGTGAAGCTATCAAGCCACGCCCTAGCAACCATTTAGAGCTCCTTAGCAACAAGTTCCATAGACTTCCATTGAAACAGATCAAAGGGATATCTCAGGATATAAGAGTCATAGAAACGTGAGGGTGGGCTCGTTTGACTCAGGGCAGTAAACAGCCAATCCTGAATCACCTCAACACATCCTAACCCCTCCCTAGCAACCATTGTCAAGCACCTTAGCAACCAAAATCCAATGAGGGATATCTTCCATTCTGAATGTCACAAAGGCGTGGGAGTTGGTTTATATCATTCATACTGACAAGAAGCCTTTGGAGTTTCATGATTGGCAGCTGCCAAGCCACTCCCTAGCAACCAAACAGAGTACCCTAGCAACCATTTTGCAAGACCTATATCTCTGCATCTAAACATCGTATATAGATGGGGGTTGGTGTATACATTCACATTGACTTTGGAGCTTCATGATTGGCAGCTGCCAAGCCACTCCCTAGCAACCAAACAGAGTACCCTAGCAACCGTTTTGCAAGACCGATATCTCTGCATCAGAACATCGTATAGAGATGGGGGTTGGCTCTTTTGACTCATGCTAGCAAACAGGACTTGCTACATGCTACACATGCTAGCAGTGAATAGCTACATGCTAATATCGATTACCTAAGCGCTAAATCATGCCAATAAAATGCTACAAACTCAACAGTAACCATCTTTGACAACTACCAACCACCTAGTAACACCATAGCAACCACCCAGATTACCCTAGCAACACCCTAGCAACCACCCAGAACACCCTAGCAACTGCCTAGCAACGCCCTAGCAACCACCCAGAACACCTTTGCAACCGCCTAGGAACCACCCAGGACACCGTAGCAACCACCTAGCAACGCCCTAGCAACCACCCAGATTACCCTAGCAACCGCCTAGCAACGCCCTAGCAACCACCCCGAATACCATAGCAACCGACTAGTGACACCCTAGCAACCACCTAGAACACCCTAGCAACCGCCTAGCAACCACCCAGAACACCATAGCAACCACCTACAATACCCTAGCAACCAACCAGATCACCCTAGCAACCGCCTAGCAACACCATAGCAACTACCCAGAACACCCTAGCAACCGCCTAGCAACACCATAGCAACCACCCAGAATTCCCTAGCAACTGCCTAGCAACCACCCAGAACACCCTAGCAACTGCCTAGCAACACCCTAGCAACCACCCAGAACACCCTACCAACAGCCTAGCAACCACCCAGGATACCCTAGCAATGCCCTAGCAACCACTCAGATTACTCTAGCAACCGCCTAGCAACGCCCTAGCAACCATCCAGAATACCCTAGCAACACCATAGCAACCACCCAGAACACCCTAGCAACACCCTAGCAACCACCCAGAACACCCTAGCAACCGCCTAGCAACACCATAGCAACCACCCAGAATACCCAGAATACCCTAGCAACCGCCTAGCAACATCATAGCAACTACCCAGAACACCCTAGCAACTGCCTAGCAACACCCTAGCAACCACCAGAACACCCTAGCAACCGCCTGGCAACACCATAGCAACCGCCCAGAATACCCTAGCAACCGCCTAGCAACACCCTAGCAACCACCCAGAACACTCTAGCAACCACCCAAAATACCCTAGCAACCGCCTAGCAACACCATTGCAACCACCCAGAACACCATAGCAACCGCCTAGCAACACCCTAGCAACCACCCAGAATACCCTAGCAACCGCCTAGCAACACCATAGCAACCACCCAGAACACCCTAGCAACCGCCTAGCAACACCATAGCAACCACCCAGAATACCCTGGCAACCGCCTAGCAACGGCCTAGCAACCGAGTGGCGAGTTTTGCCACTGCAAGCACCACTTCACATTTTCTTCCGGAAATGTACATTCTAGTTCTTATTCTTATTAGTGGTGCTTGCCTATGGCAAAGCAACACTAGTGTTCTCTTGCATACTTATTAGTGGTGCTTGCCTATGGCAAAGCAACACTAGTGTTCTCTTGCATACTTATTATTCTTATTCTTATTCTTCTTATTCTTCTTATTCTTCTGGCCACATTTTGACGCGCTACTCCTCCCGCAGTTTTTGTCACAGACCCATGAATGAGGTGTCAAAACGTGCGGCCTGTTCGGGAATGGTGTGCTATGACTTTTCTAAGGGATCGGGGGTACGATGTTCGCCCCAGGGGCGAAAAAGCGGCCGAAAAATCCCATAGACTTAACATTGCGTCAAACTTTGACGAGTCGTAGGTCGGAAAGAGGATGTCGCAGAAACGTGTAATTTACCACATTTGAAGATGCTGACAGGCTCTGTAAGAACATACCACACAATGGGGTAAAAGTTGCACCCCTGGGGGGCAGGAGCGGCCCAAAGTTGCCCCATTGACTTACTATGGTGTAGGACGGCCCATGAAATGGGCCGTCCTACACCATAGAAACCGCTTTTATATTGAACATAACTCTGGATCACAGTGTCATAGAGACAAAGGGGCGGGCTCATTTTACTCAGACGACCAATCAGTCTCTCAGGATCATTGTGAAGCTATCAAGCCACGCCCTAGCAACCATTTAGAGCTCCTTAGCATCAAGTTCCATAGACTTCCATTGAAACAGATCAAAGGGATATCTCAGGATATAAGAGTCATAGAAACGTTAGGGTGGGCTCGTTTGACTCGGGGCAGTAAACAGCCAATCCTGAATCACCTCAACACATCCTAACCCCTCCCTAGCAACCATTGTCAAGCACCTTAGCAACCAAAATCCAATGAGGGATATCTTCCATTCTGAATGTCACAAAGGCGTGGGAGTTGGTTTATATCATTCATACTGACAACAAGCCTTCGGAGTTTCATGATTTGCAGCTGCCAAGCCACTCCCTAGCTACCAAACAGAGTACCCTAGCAACCATTTTGCAAGACCTATATCTCTGCATCAAAACATCGTATATAGATGGGGGTTGGTTTATACATTCACATTGACTTTGGAGCTTCATGATTGGCAGCTGCCAAGCCACTCCCTAGCAACCAAACAGAGTACCCTAGCAACCGTTTTGCAAGACCGATATCTCTGCATCAGAACATCGTATAGAGATGGGGGTTGGCTCTTTTGACTCATGCTAGCAAACAGGACTTGCTACATGCTACACATGCTAGCAGTGAATAGCTACATGCTAATATCGATTAGCTAAGCGCTAAATCATGCCAATAAAATGCTACAAACTCAACAGTAACCATCTTTGACAACTACCAACCACCTAGTAACACCATAGCAACCACCCAGATTACCCTAGCAACCACCCAGAACACCCTAGCAACGCCCTAGCAACCACCCAGAACACCCTTGCAACACCATAGCAACCACCCAGATTACCCTAGCAACGCCCTAGCAACCCCCCAGAACACCCTAGCAACACCCTAGCAACCATCCAGAACACCCTAGCAACCACCCAGGACACCCTAGCAACCACCTAGCAACCGCCTAGCAACGCCCTAGCAACCACCCCGAATACCATAGCAACCGACTAGTGACACCCTAGCAACCACCTAGAACACCCTAGCAACCGCCTAGCAACCACCCAGAACACCATAGCAACCACCCACAATACCCTAGCAACCAACCAGAACACCCTAGCAACCGCCTAGCAACGCCCTAGCAAACACCCAGAACACCCTAGCAACACCATAGCAACCACCCAGATTACCCTAGCAACGCCCTAGCAACCACCCAGAACACCCTAGCAACACCCTAGCAACCATCCAGAACACCCTAGCAACCGCCTAGCAACACCATAGCAACCACCCAGAACACCCTAGCAACCGCTTAGCAACACCTTAGCAACCACCCAGAACACCCTAGCAACCACCCAGAACACCCTAGCAACCACCTAGCAACCACCCAAAACACCCTAGCAACCAACCAGAATACCCTAGCAACCGCCTAGCAACACCATAGCATCCACCCAGAATACCCTAGCAACCGCCTAACAACACCATAGCAACTACCCAGAACACCCTAGCAACTGCCTAGCAACACCCTAGCAACCACCCAGAACAACCTAGCAACCGGCTAGCAACACCCTAGCAACCACCCAAAATACCCTAGCAACTGCCTAGCAACTGCCTAGCAACCACCCAGATTACCCTAGCAACCACCTAGCAACGCCCTAGCAAAAGCCTAGCAACCACCCAGAACACCCTAGCAACTGCCTAGCAATGCCATAGCAACCACCCAGAACACCCTAGCAACCACCTAGTAATGCCCTAACCACCCAGAATACCCTAGCAACCGCCTAGAAACCACCAAGAACACCCTAGCAACCACCTAGCAACCGCATAGCAACCGTCCATAACACCCTAGCAACGCCCGAGCAACCACCCAGAACACCCTAGCAACCGCCTAGCAACACCATAGCAACCACCCAGAATACCCTGGCAACCGCCTAGCAACGCCCTAGCAACCGAGTGGCGAGTTTTGCCACTGCAAGCACCACTTCTCATTTTCTTCTGGAAATGTACATTCTAGTTCTTATTCTTCTTATTCTTATTCTTCTGGCCACTTTTTGACGCGCTACTCCTCCCGCAGTTTTTGTCACAGACCCATGAATGAGGTGTCAAAACGTGCGGCCTGTTCGGGAATGGTGTGCTATGACTTTTATAAGCGATCGGGGGTACGATGTTTGCCCCAGGGGCGAAAAACCGGCCGAAAAATCCCATAGACTTAAAATTGCGTCAAACTTTGACGAGTCGTAGCTCGGAACGAGGATGTCGCAGAAACGTGTAATTTACCACATTTGAAGAGGCTGACAGGCTCTGTAAGAACATACCACACAATGGGGTAAAAGTTGCACCCCTGGGGGGCAGGAGCGGCCCAAAGTTGCCCCATTGACTTACTATGGTGTAGGACGGCCCATGAAATGGGCCGTCCTACACCATAGAAACCGCTTTTATATTGAACATAACTCTGGATCACAGTGTCGTAGAGACAAAGGGGCGGGCTCATTTTACTCAGACGGCCAATCAATCTCTCAGGATCCAATGTGAAGCTATCTAGCCACGCCCTAGCAACCATTTAGAGCTCCTTAGCAACAAGTTCCATAGACTTCCATTGAAACAGATCAAAGGGATATCTCAGAATATAAGAGTCATAGAAACATGAGGGTGGGCTCGTTTGACTCGGGGCAGCAAACAGCCAATCCTGAATCACCTCAACACTTACTGGCCACGCCCTAGCAACCATTGTCGAGCACCTTAGCAACCAAAATCCAAACAGGGATATCTTCCATTCTGAATGTCACAGAGGCATGGGAGTTGGTTTATATCATTTATACTGACAAGCAGCCTTTGGAGTTTCATGATTGGCAGCTGCCAAGCCACTCCCTAGCAACCAAACAGAGTACCCTAGCAACCATTTCGCAAGACCTATATCTCTGCATCAAAACATCGTATAGAGATGGGGGTTGGTTTATACATTCACATTGACTTTGGAGCTTCATGATTGGCAGCTGCAAAGCCACTCCCTAGCAACCAAACAGAGTACCCTAGCAACCGTTTTGCAAGACCTATATCTCTGTATCAGAACATCGTATAGAGATGGGGGTTGGCTCTTTTGACTCATGCTAGCAAACGGGACTTGCTACATCCTACACATGCTAGCAGTGAATAGCTACATGCTAATATTGATTAGCTAAGTGCTAAATCATGCCAATAAAATGCTACAAACTCAACAGTAACCGTCTTTGACAACTACCAACCACCTAGTAACACCATAGCAACCACCCAGATTACCCTAGCAAAACCCTAGCAACCACCCAGAACACCCTAGCACCTGCCTAGCAACGCCCTAGCAACCACCCAGAACACCCTACCAACAGCCTAGCAACCACCCAGGATACCCTAGCAATGCCCTAGCAACCACTCAGATTACCCTAGCAACCGCCTAGCAACGCCCTAGCAACCATCCAGAATACCCTAGCAACACCATAGCAACCACCCAGAACACCCTAGCAACCACCCAGAACACCCTAGCAACCGCCTAGCAACACCATAGCAACCACCCAGAATACCCAGAATACCCTAGCAACCGCCTAGCAACACCATAGCAACTACCCAGAACACCCTAGCAACTGCCTAGCAACACCCTAGCAACCACCAGAACACCCTAGCAACCGCCTAGCAACACCATAGCAACCGCCCAGAATACCCTAGCAACCGCCTAGCAACACCCTAGCAACCACCCAGAACACTCTAGCAACCGCCTAGCAACCACCCAGAATACCCTAGAAACCGCCTAGCAACACCATTGCAACCACCCAGAACACCATAGCAACCGCCTAGCAACACCCTAGCAACCACCCAGAATACCCTAGCAACCTCCTAGCAACACCATAGCAACTACCCTAGCAACACCCTAGCAACTGCCTAGCAACACGCTAGCAACCACCCAGAACACCCTAGCAACCGCCTAGCAACAACATAGCAACCACCCAGAATACCCTGGCAACCGCCTAGCAACGCCCTAGCAACCGAGTGGCGTGTTTTGCCACTGCAAGCACCACTTCACATTTTCTTCTGGAAATGTACATTCTAGTTCTTCTTATTATTATTCTGGACAAAGTTTGGCACGTAACTCGTCCCGCAAATTTTGTCACAGACCCCCGAGTGAGGCGTCAAATCATGCGGCTCATTGAGGAAAGGTTTGCTATGACTTTTCTAAGCGATCGGGTGTACGATGTTCGCACAGCGGACGAAAAAGCGGCCAAAAAAATCCCATTGACTTCACATTGCGTAATGTTCAGAATTTCAAATCTCAACCGACTTTTTCACACACACAGACACAAAGGGCCTGACACCCCTGCATTTCTCTCCCTCTCTCTCTCCCTCAGAGGATTTATATTATCAAGCAGGCAATAAGTAATGGTATAAAATCTTCATAGCCTCAATCTAGCAACCAATTACAGCACCCTAGCAACCGTAGGCCATAGGCACGAGGCCATACCATAGGCCATACCAAAGGCACTTTTTAATAAAGATTTTAAGAACTCTATAATAACTCTATAGTAACTATCTTTTACTATGTTATAAAAAATACATGCTGACATCACAGACCCCTGAGAAACGTCAAATCGTGCGGCTTATTGAGGAGAGGTGTGCTACATCTTTTCTAAGAGATCGGGGGTACGGTAATTGCCCCAGGGGCAAAAAAGCGCCCAAAAAAATCCCATAGACCTAACATTGCAACAAAGTTTGAAGAGTCATAGCTCAGAAATCAGATTTCACAGAAACGTGTGATTTGCCACATTTGAAGAGGCTGACAGGCTCTGTAAGAACATACCTCAAAATGGGGTAAAAGTTGCACCCCTGGGGGGTAGGAGCTGCCCAAATTTGCCCCATTGACTTACTATGGTGTAGGACGGCCCATGAAATTTCTGAATAAAATATAGTCTTGCACTTGTCTCCTCTTGTTCAAACTGGAGTTTCAAAGAGGTTCTCAGAATATTTGAGATAAAAAAAGAGATACAGAATGTACTTTAAGGGCTGTCAAAGTTAACATTTAACAATGTAATATATTTATTTTTTGTCACAGTTATTTTATTTTATTTGAACTATTTATAATTATAAAATATTGTTTTGCCATAGTTTTAACAGTGAGAAACAACTTTGCATATAGTGTTGTGTTAAATCTTTTTTACGTTTTATTGAAGCAGTATACAAATACATTTGAATTATATTCTCTTTAGATTTTTTAGATCTAACATTAATTGTGGGTAGAAAAAAGACAAATAGATTTTTAATTATTAAATTGTTTAAAAATGTCCTTGGTTCTTTAGTTCAATGACAGTATAGAATTATCATAATATATATTTTTGGAAACAACACATTTTCTTTAAAATCACAATACAGTATGTGTATATTTCTTCACACAGTATAAATAAATAAATAAATAAATATGCCTTTATTTTTTAGAAAGGAGGCTATCATTTGGTCCATGGGAATAAAAAGTTTGAAAACTCTTCTGCAAAAGTCATCGCAGTATAATCAAGGATTTTAGGAGAAACATCTGAGACTGAATTTCCACTAACTTCAAACATTAGCGATAACTGCTTTAAGTCTATTGAGCAAATAAGCGTTCCTCTGGAGTGAAGGTTTGTTTTTGAACTCATCGTGGTTGAATCTACCAATCTAATGGATCAGAAAATTAGCTTGAATTAAGAAGCAGAATCTTCACTTGGCATTACACGTACATAATGTATGACCATCCCAGGCCACACATTGTATAGTGATTTTGTATTGAACATAGCTCTGGATCACAGTGTCATAGAGACAAGGGGGCGGGTTCATTTTACTCAGACGGCCAATCAGTCTCTCAGGATCAGTGTGAAGCTATTAAGCCACGCCCTAGCGACCATTTCGAACACCTTAGCAACAAGTTCCATAGACTTCTATTGAAAGAGATCAAAAGGATATCTCCGGATAGAAGTGTCATAGAAACACAAGGGTGGACTCGTTTGACTCGGGTCAGTAAACAACCAAGAATGAATCACCTCAACACTACGTAGCCCCTCCCTAGCAACCATTGTCGAGCACCTTAGCAACCAAAATCCATAGAGGGATATATTCCATTCTGAATGTCACAGAGGCATGGGAGTAGGTTTATATCATTCATACTGACAAGCAGCCTTTGGACTTTCATGACCGGCAGCTGCCAACCCACTCCCTAGCAACCAAACAGAGTACCCTAGCAACCATTTTGCAAGACATATATCTCTGCATCAGAACATCGTATAGAGATGGGGGTTGTCTCTTTTGATACATGCTAGCAAACAGAACTTCCAATATGCTACACATGCTAGCTGTGAATAGCTACATGCTAATGGTGATTAGGTAAGTGCTAAATCATGCCAAGAAAATGCAAAGAACTCCAATAGTAACCATCTGTGACAACTACCAACCACCTAGTGACACCCTAGCAACCACCCAGAATACCCTAGCAACCACCTAGCAACAACCAGAATACCCTAGCAACTGCCTAGCAACAACATATCAACCACCCAGAACACCCTAGCGATCGCCTAGCAACACCATAGCAACCACCTAGAACACCCTAGCAACCACCTAGCAACACCCTAGCAACCATCCAGAATACCCTAGCAACCGCCTAGCAACACCATAGCAACCACCTAGAACACCCTAGCAACCACCTAGCAACACCCTAGCAACCACCCAGAATACCCTAGCAACCGCTTAGCAATACCATAGCAACCACTCAAAACACCCTAGCAACCGCCTAGCAACCACCCAGAACACCCTAGCAACAACCTAGCAACCACCCAGAACACCCTAGCAACCACCCAGAATACCCTAGTAACCACCCAAAACACCCTAGCAACCACATAGCAACCACTCAGAACACCCTAGCAACCACCTAGCAACCACCTGAACACATGAATAAGCCATATCTCAGCACCAAAACGTCGTACAGACATGTTTGTTGGTTCGTATGCAATCATGTACCACACTCTAGCAACCATGTGGCGAGTTTTGCCACTGCAAGCACCACTATTTTCTTCTGGAAATGTACATTCTAGTTAAGACTACCATTGTGAAAAAAGAAGACTGCATTTAATTTTATTGAATTGTACACTTGTATTGTACTTCTTGGACTGTAAGTCACAAATCTTAAATGTTACTTATAGAGTACACTTTCATGATTTTGTTTTAACTCACTTAACCCTTTTAAAAACTGCATGTTACTTTGTAATACGTTAATGTATTGTATAATATAATGTACTAGATTGTCACTTCATTATAAATCTGTAATTACAAATTATTAAAATACATTATACATTTCAATATAAATTACATAAAAGTATATTTTAGTTTAAGCTTGTAATTTGGCAGCACACTTAATAATTAATATAAAGGTAATTATGAAATGACAAAATAAAGATGTTAAGTACTTAAGTCTTATTTAAATGCACTTAAGTCTTATTTAAAAGGCTTTAAAAAGCACTCTTATTTTAACTGATTGCTTTTATACATTATAATAATTTACAAACATTTTAATTTATTTTATTGATATTGACAATAATTTTAACAACAATATCATGTCAATAATTTAAACAATTATGAAGTCTGAAAAACATTACATAGCTGTAATAAATACTCTTTTTAAAAGTATATTAAAGTTGACTTCTTTTTCACAAGGGTAAGTTCATTGTACAGCTATTTTTTTTTAATCATTTCTGGATAGAGTAGCTTCTAAACAATTATCTCAGCCAGTGAAATAGCTTGGTGTTAATGTAGATGAGAGAGCATAGGTATGAGCATAGGTATAACACCAATATATTTCATCAGTGTCAAGCTGCTAACCAACAAGACCTTACTGTACACTTAACCTTATAATAACGATTTTGTTGACTCCACTTGAAGGCAGTATAGTTTGTGTCATTAAGAACATGCTCAGAGGATACCATAGAACTTTGGTGATAACGCCCCCTACTGGCACATGATCATAGTTCTAAATAATTTTATTATTTATACATGCTTAATGAATGGCTCCATGGTTGATTGAATAGTTCTTCCGTTTTTTCAAGTTGTATCATCATAAATCAGATTTTTTAAAAATGAATGTTACCAACCAACAAACTATAATATCACAATATCATCATATTTATAATTATTGTCATAGCTGTTGAAAAACAAGTGAACACAATAAAACCACACTGAAATGACTGAACTGTTGGGGTAGGTTGTCAATTTTTTTTGTCACATGTGTTTTATATAATTTATATATTATTTAAGAATATATATTTATAAATGCTGAAAAATTACAACTTATCCCATAAAGTGTGATATCATACCTCAACATGACCCAGCCTGCCTATCTATATTAGAACATCAGGCTTAATTAATAACCATTTCTTCACTTTTTCACTTTTTTCTCAAGGAACTGAGAACGCTAATGTAATAAATGGAGTTTCTACTCTTATTTCGTCACTAGAGTGCGCTGTATATGCGCTGAAACTTAAATGAAAAGTTATCATGCTTAAAGTCAACGTCAAGTATTATCGATGGCTAAATAGACTCTTCATAGTACAGCACAGATAAACAAACTAAATTAACTTATCTATTTTTCAATTAAAAATAATTACAAAATAATCCTATAGCCTACAGTATAGGCTATTGCATACACGAAATACAGACATAATGATTTTTATACTGTACAAACTGTATATGCCCTAAACATCACTTAGTATGATTGAAAAGCTGTTTTCCAAATGGGGACCAAAAAAAAGAAAATCCCCACAAGGAAAGGATTTCGGAGATTGCCATTTCCGTGGAAACAATTTGTCACACACAAACACACACACACACACACACACACACACACACACACACACACACACACACACACACACACACACACACACACACACACACACACACACACACACACACACACACACACACACACACACACACACACACACACAGTATAGATATAGCACAGTTTACAGTTTATATACGAGTTTAGGTATCAGCATTGACATATGTTTACTGATGTTTATTTTGAATATGTATGTGTTCCAGTAAGACAGTGAGGGGTTTTCAGTCAGGCCCATATGGTGCTTGATTTCCAGACGCAGATCATGAAATGTTTGCATTCTTTACTGTGATGCAGGTCATAGCTCACACCAGAGGAATGTACAGGAAACGGAAATGGACGTGTGTGTCTACCCTATGCTCTACCGTCATTGCCTTCATAGACATTGGTCAAAGATAATGGATCATCTCATGCAGGATTCCAAGAAAGTGAATCCATTTGTCATTGTTTGGAATTCCTCAAACACCTCTGTTACTGGGGGCATAAACATCAAAGCGATCATACCTGCAGGTAGCCTGTGATAAGGATGAATGTTTGCCATTTTGAGGGTGTGTTCTAAAACACCTAGATTGATAGCATAGAGTTAGTAATGTGAATATAAGCAATGTATTAAACTTTGCTCATCCTACACCGTTACACTTAAGCAACCATCTACTGCATTAGCAATGCCCTAGCAACTACATAACAACACCGTGGAAACCTCCCACAACAATCTTTGTGGGATTTTTAAACATTTCCTTTTAACATTTCTGTAAAAGGGATTCGTAAAGGGATCCCTTGTGAGTTTTTTATTTATTTATTTAAAAACGAGTTATTACTGAGATAATATAGGCTACTTTAATTGTATACTGTGTATTGAATGTAATCATTTCAGTTTAAAGCAGCTAGCTGAACTTAAGAGTGCTTTAATGACCCACTTAAAGGGATTGTTGACCTAAAAATGAAATTATCCCATGATTTACTCACCTTGAAGCCATCCTAGGTGTATATGACATTCTTCTTTCAGACGAATACAATCAGAGTTATATTTAAAAATGTCCTGGCTCTTCCAAGCTTTATAATGGGAGTGAAAGGGTATATGTTTTAGGAAGTCCATCAGAGCCTATCCATCCGGGATAAAAGTTTCCCAAACGGCTCTGAGTGGGTTAATAAAGGCTTTCTGAAGTGAAGCGATGCGTTTGTGTAAAACACATATCCATATTTAAAACTTTATCGACTAAAATAACTATCTTCCGGCATAACTCTGATTGTATTCGTCTGAAAGAAGAATGTCATATACACCTATGGCTTCAGGGTGAGTAAATCATGGGCTAATTTTCATTTTTGGGTGAACTATCCATTTAAAAAGGACTTAGATAGTAATATGTAATTTCACATTTATACCTCTTATTTTTGAAATGTGGTTAAGATGTACTGACAAGCATTGGTGGTAAACAGCATACTTCAACTTAATTTCTATCAAAACTTGAACATTATAAATAATGGTGAAGTTACAATTTAATCAATTAAAATATAATTACTTTAAATGTAATATTGAATAAAACACTACAGCTAAAATTATAAACAAGTACTTTGTGCTTTAGTATGTTAGTCAACATGACAACATAATGATTTAAAATGTACTTTATTATTACAAGTGCAATTACAAGTGCAATTCTTAAAACTGTAACTTAAGTGTTATCTGCAAGTATAATAATAAAAAAAATGTAATACACTACAAGTGCACAATCAAGAGGCTACATTAAGAACACTTCTGTTTCACAAGGGATAGTTCAGTCAAATACAAATTCTGTCATCATTTACTCCTTCAGGTCATTCCAAATCTTTATTCGGTGGAACTCAAACGAAGTCATTTTGTCTTTTTGTCCATTTAATGAAAGTCAGCGGGGTGCAACAGACAACTGGACACCAATTAACTTTAGAGGTATAGACCAAAAAAAAAGTGACACAATAAACAGGAAAAAAAATCTTCTTTTGTATTCCACGGAAGAAAACGATGAATGATTTTTTTTGTAACGTAAAGGGTGAACTATACCTTTAATATGTCACTGATACTGTAAGTGATGTCTTAAAATGGGTCTATGTGGAAAAGCACACTTCACAATTCCAAAGTTTCAACATTGACATCATTATTTCTGCATTGTTCAACAACTCTCTCTCTCTCTCTCTCTCTCTCTCTCTCTCTCTCTCTCTCTCTCTCTCTCTCTCTCTCTCTCTCTCTCTCTCTCTCTCTCTCTCTCTCTCTCTCTCTCTCTCTTTTCCAGTGACCAGTTTTGGTCAGGAAAGTCTAATGGAGTATAAGGTGTCAAAGTGCAGAGGAGCAGTGCATTCCTGAGAGCTTCTGAATGAATTCCACAGGCGCTTTCAGTTGTTTTGTGTTTGTCTGAGCACAGTGCCACATTCCTTCAGCAAGCCACCACGTTAAGTGGAAGAGGAAATGGATACAGCGACATTGTTAGATTGTGACTGTAGAAACTTAGACAGAAAAACAGAGAGTAAGTCTGGGATGTAGTGTGACTGTACTGAGCAATCATTAACTTATTACCAAGCACAATAATCTGTCTAAGGAAAAATTGTCTTATAAATGCTATACAGCACAATTAATCATATTCTTGTGACTTTAAGCTCTTAGTTCATAAATCTGACATGTATGAAATATTTGATTGGGGGAAATAGCAACGTGTGATGATACAAGATGGGTTATGATCTTCAAAAATGATGGGAGACTTAACAAACATTTACTTTAGTTATTGTTGTATGTTCTTGACCTCCACATTTCCAACAGGACAAATAATATGTGAGGTGCCATTGTTTGGTAGATTGTGACATCACTGTGGCATTTCCTGCCCCCCTGCAGTGACTCCTGAATGTTTAATATTTGTCCAGTTTAAAGGGGGAACATTTTTGTTTTGTAGGGCAGTTGCTGTACAAATTATCATGCAATATACCCCCCCACCCCCTTAAACTAGCACAAATGTCACAATTAAAAACATATGCATTCCATTGCATCACATAACAAATTATTGCAGAATCCATCAGTTTTATATTTTCATTGCATATCCATTCATTTTAATTATAATAACCAACAAAGTAACTAACTCACTAAATAAATAAATGATTTAGGTGTATTCTGTTAGATAACAAATATCAGGTTCTGTCTGCTATTACCATTATCATTAATTATTATTATATTCATATAATCATCATTAATAATTATAATTATACATAATATCTGCAAAATGTGGCAAAAAAATTAACATAATGCTGGAAGAGCAGCTAGAGGACATTTGTGTGTACATTTCCAGTGTTTAATAAAATGTCTTGTTTGAATGTCATGTTTGAATTAGTGGCATTTGTTAACAGGAGTGTGCTGATAGGATTAATGACAGACAAATTGTGCTGTCATGACCTCCATCGATCGGGTTTCGTATTTAATTTGCATATTTTCTGTCCTGAACAGGAATGTGATGTTAATAACAGGAATGTTGTGTCCTTTTCCCTGTGGTCAAATATATAAGGTTAGAAAAAAAAAAGACTGGTTCCACTTTATTTTGATAGTCCACTTTAGACATTCTACTAACTATAAGCAACTTTACAACTACATGTCAAATAACTGTCATTAGAGTATTAGTAGGCTGTAGTAGACTGTCAGTAGACTGTTAGGTTAGGGTTAGGTGTTAGGGATAGGTTAGGAGAACACGTTAACTTGTAGTTGCCAAGTTAATTACAGTATAGTCAGTAGAATATCTGTTGGGGGACCAACAAAATAAAAGTGTTAGCAGATATTAAGCAGGCAGTCTACTAATACTCTATTGACAGTTAGTTGACATGTAGTTGCAAAGTTACTTATAGTTAGTAGAATGTCTAAAGTGGACTATCGAAATAAAGTTTTACCAAAAGAGTCAACTGTCAGTGTCAAAAGTAACAAATTCAAAGAGGAAAATTTAATTGCAGATACACACACACACACACACACACACACACACACACACACACACACACACACACACACACACACACACACACACACACACACACACACACACACACACACACACACAGAGAGACACAATGACATTTTACTCTTTGAATTTGTTACTTTAAAATATTCCTTTTTTTACTCTATATAATTAATGTGATAGAATCAAGGAATACAGCCTAACCTGTGAGGATATCTAACCAATCTTATTATGCCATGACATCCATAATCTGTGGTCCTGGGATGGATATCCTGAACATGCACTATCAGTCCTGCTTTTTCCTCCAGGGGTTTTCTGCACTAATGTGGAATGTATCCCTGGACACATGCAAAACATGGCATTAAATGCTATCTCCTCTGATAATGACAGCACGTGGGCTACCCTGCGGAAAAAAAATGAGTGTTTCCTGTGTCTGTGACACTGACTTATCCAGGGGGAGTTAATGACATCACTCCCTGTTCCATACCTTTCTTTTAATCCAACCACTCCACGCTCTGGTGGAATGGGCGGAGCGTTCGATAGAATAAATGGAAGGCGGGCAGGTTGAGTTGAACACAAGCACCTGTTAGTCCCTCTCTTGAGCACTGTGGACTGCAGACACTGACTGAACAACTCAACTGGATTTAAAAGACGTGTTAAACTCTTGAGAAACTACAATGGCTTTCTCACTGCAGACTGCTGTCTTTATCTCAGTTACACTATGTGTGCTACAGGAAGGTAAGATACTTCTAACTTTTTAAAGAAGAAGATTCAAAAGTGTTCTGTCCTCTTGTGTGGGTCACAAAAGTATGAGCTGTGAACTTTCGGTTACAAAAAGGTTAGATTAATTATACGTTTTCAGTTGTTTTAGCTTGACAGCAATAAGATTTTATGGAGCTTATGGAGATTTTTCTTCTCAGATTTTTTAATTGAGAAAGGGTCTCCACTAATTAGATGTGAAAATTAAATTGTCATCATATATGTCAGTGTATTCTCTTGTACTTTGTGACCCCACTGGTGAACATCTACCAAAACATAACATACAAAGAAAATGATTGTCTTATTATCTTTACAGACAGGTGCAGCTGTCATTACTCAGTGTCATATCTATATAGAGTAGTGCTTTTATACTGCATTTACACACTATAATTTGTGCATGTATCAGATTACATGGAAATAAATTCTTTCCATGTAATTCTTCTAATATAGAATAATATGAAATATTTTGCAGTTGGATCTGATCTGTACTTTTGTTGGCATACCTAATGTATACAGGTTGATTTGGTCATGTAAAAATCAGTAGATTTAGAGATTACTGTATATTTTAGGATACCAGAAATCCATTTGTGAATATGTTTCTTCAAAGATTCTGTGTGTTTTCTAGGGTTTGGATATCCACTATCTGAACAGTCTGAAGCATCTAGCAATCCACCTGCTCTCAAACGAGTTCGTACCAAGCGCTGCTCCTGTAGCAGTTGGTTGGACAACGAGTGCATCTATTTCTGCCATTTGGACATCATCTGGGTCAACACACCAAGGTGAGTGTGTTTATAAGATAAAATAGTGTGAATTTAGGGAATGAGGTACTTGATGATTTTCAAAAGGTACTAAATGATTTTCAAAAGACAACACTTGAATTCACCTTAAATTAAGAAAAGCTTTTCTTCTCATTGTAAAACCCCAAAATATGACTGGCAAAATGGTCTCAGTGTAAAATTTGGTCCAGAATATGTCATTTTAATAACATGTAGACACTGAAAAACACAAATTTATAACATCTTGTGTGCATTTTAATGAATTCTCTACTAATTCTCTTCTCCTCATCTCACTACAGTAAGATAACCCCTTTTGGTCTGGGAAGTTCTCTTTCACGTCGCCGGCGTTCCACTGGTCGTTGTGAATGTGCGAATCCCACTGATCGTACCTGCTCCAGTTTCTGTCACACCAGGTGAGCTCAGACTCCGCACCTTCTAGCTCAATCCTGAAGATGAAATCAGATAGATACGTGTCATTTTGTCTGTCGCGGATGCCGTAGGCAATCATGTGTGACCTGCGGAGATCAGGGCAGTTTGTGTGGGAGGATTTACTAAGCTCTGATATGCATCCCTTTTTTGAGATAAAAGGAAATAAGGGAGTGAAAAAGAAACCATCTAATAACTAAAGTAGTAATGAGTCATGCAGGTCCCAAAATCAAAGGACAACTATTTTTGGACAAATTTATTTTTTTATCAGAATAGTCCTGTAGTTGTTCAAGGACTGCATTAGATAATGTCTGTATTTGTCTGTTTGTATTTGGGAGAGACATTTGGATGCCAGAGCAAGTCATTGAAAAAAAGTTAAAATCTTTTATAATATATATACTGAACAAAATTATAAACGCAAAACTTTTGTTTTTGCCCCCATTTTTCATGAGCTGAACTCAAAGATCTAAGATGTTTTCTATGTACACAAAAGGCCTATTTCTCTGTTCAAAAATTTCATTGTTCAAAAATCTGTCTAAATCTGGTTTGGTGAGCACTTCTCCTTTGCCGAGATAATCCATCCACCTCACAGGTGTGGCATATCAAGATGCTGATTAGACAGCATGATTATTGCATAAGTGTGCCTTAGGCTGGCCACCATAAAAGGCCATTCTAAAATGTGCAGTTTTACTGTATTATGGGGGGGGGGTATCTGGTGTGACCACCATTTGCCTCACACAGTGCAACACATCTCCTTCGCATAGAGTTGATCAGGTTGTTGATTTTGGCCTGTGGAATGTTGGTCCACTCCTCTTCAATGGCTGTGCGAAGTTGCTGGATTTTGGCAGGACCTGGAACACGCTGTCGTATACGCCGATCCAGAGCATCTCAAACATGCTCAATGGGTGACATGTCCGGTGAATATGCTGGCCATGCAAGAACTGGGATGTTTTCAGCTTCCAGGAATTGTGTTCAGATCCTTGCAACATGGGGCCGTGCATTATCATGCTGCAACATGAGGTGATGGTCGTGGATGAATGCCACAGGGCCTCAGGATCTCATCACGGTATCTCTGTGCATTCAAAATGCCATCAATAAAATGCACTTGTGTTCGTTGTCCATAACATACGCCTGCCCATACCATAACCCCACCGCCACCATGGACCACTCGATCCACAACGTTGACATCAGCAAACCGCTCACCCACACGACACCATACATGCTGTTTGCCATCTGCCCGGTTCAGTGAAAACCGGGATTCATCCATGAAGAGAACACCTCTTCAAAGTGCCAGACGCCATCGAATGTGAGCATTTTCCCACTCAAGTTGGTTTCGGCGACGAACTGCAGTCAGGTCGAGACCCCGATGAGGACGACGAGCATACAGATGAGCTTCCCTGAGACGGTTTCTGACAGTTTGTTCAGAAATTCTTTGGTTATGCAAACCAATTATTGCAGCAGCTGTCCAGGTGGCTGGTCTCAGACGATCTTGGAGGTGAAGATGCTGGGTGTGGAGGTCCTGGGCTGGATTTGGGCTGGTTGGATGTACTGCCAAATTCTCTGAAACACCTTTGGAGACGGCTTATGGGAGAGAAATGAACATTCAATTCACGGGCAACAGCTTTGGTGGACATTCCTGCAGACAGCATTCCAACTGCATGCTCCCTCAAAATTTGCGACATCTATGGCATTGTGTTGTGTGATAAAACTGCACATTTTAGAGTGGCCTTTTATTGTGGCCAGCCTAAGGCACACCTGTGCAATAATCATGCTGTAATCAACATCTTGTTATGCCACACCTGTGAGGTGGATGGATATTCTCGGCAAAGGAGAAGTTCTCCCTAACCCAGGTTTAGACAGATTTGTGAACAATATTTGAGAGAAATAGGCCTTTTGTGTACATAAAAAAAGTCTTAGATCTTTGAGTTCAGCTCATGAAAAATGGGGGCAAAACCAAAAGTGTTGCGTTTATAATTATGTTCAGTGTATACACATATGTATATAAATACAAAGCATATTTTATACAATAGCATTACCAGTCAAAATGTGGACACATTTGAATGACCAAATTGTTAACTGGTGAATTTAGTGTGTGACCTTATTCTCAAATTGTATCTGCAGCTCAGAAAATACAGATATGGAGATTGTGACCCAACTTGGTGACCAGTCAAATCACATGGGCAAAAGCAGTGATCATCTACTGTCAACTCTCAGGTAAATTTGCCATCAACATAAGAACTATTAGCACATGCTTTTGCTTCAATTAATACAAAATATCCTGCTTTGGGGCTAAACAATGTGTCATTTCCATTTGCAGGAAGGTGGTTAAAGACAACCTCATGACAGCATCACAATCTGCTACACCCAAAAAGAAATCCAGAGCCAGGAATCTCTTGATCAGTTAGAGACAGATGAAACGACGGTGGTGTAAGCGTTTGAACAAAACCAATCCTGGATGAAGAGGATGTGCCTTGTGAGAAGAGGGGGCAAACATGGCGGATTCTCTGAATTCAAGATAGAGCTGAATGCTGTGGCACAAACCCTCAGTTTCTTCAGTTGAGGTGGAGCAGAAACGTCTGTTCGCCAGAGTACAATGATGATTTAGGTGGTGAAACAAAGAACAGATCACCCTTTTCAACAGTAAAATTGTGACATTTCCAAATGAGTGAGCTGAAATCTGAAAAATCACTGAAATACTGCAAACATTTTTGCAGGAAGTTATGGTGGGTTTCCTCTTGAAAAGACCAAAAAGTATATATATAAACAAATAAAACCCCTTTACCCTCAGACTGAAGGACTTTAGGTATAATCTCCATCCTTGACACTATTTTTTATTAATGTTTTATTTTAATATCCTTTATTTATTAGAGTTGTTCTCTGTATCAGAGCTTAATTTTATTATTTATTTATTTATATATTTATTTAAACTTTATTTGGAAAATGAATGTATCTGATGCTTCTATGACCAACTGCTCCAGAAAGTGTCTAAACGGAAAAAAAAAATGAAAAGAAAAAAGCTGTAGCCGTGAGGAATGTTTATCTGTTTTCCTTTTTACGACTTTTCCTTCCCTCCATTTTTCCTCTTTTTTTCCCTCTTCAGTGAAGGCGGAAGTATTTATTGCATACTTTCAGTTGGGTGTTTTTATTGTTCAGATACCAGCAAGTTTCAATAGCTCAACACTTGCCAAAAAATGCTGTTATTGTTTTCTTAAATTACTGCTGGGTCCATTGTGTAAAAGACTTTAGTGCTACTGTATGTAGCTGTATGTAGCTATTACTGTCTCAAAATACCCTAAATTAAATGGAATCTATTAATGGCTATGTGTATTATTATTTATACATGTACAAAGTTCTGACTATTGTAATACATTTAATTATCCTGCACATGTTCTGGTTTTCTTTCTAATTCACAAATACTTGAATGTTTAAACTTGAATTGCTTACATCCAGAAGTCAGTTTATTTATTTAATTTATTCAGTGAAATGAAATCTATTTTTTGTATCATTGTATCTATTAATAAACAAACAATATACTATCAAATAACACAGAAGTCTTTACTAACTTATAGTAATTTTCTGTACATGGTCATTGGATCACGTCCAGATGAGTAAAATATCACATTACACTCCTTGTTAAACATTAAATTCCTCCACAATATACTGTAAATCCATCTTCTCATATACATCACACTTAACAAACCACAAAAACAGGGTACATTTATGAAACATGCAACTTTTAAATGAAAAAAGGGCATTTTATGCAACCCTTTATATGTGAACAAAATGTGAAACCATGTGAGATATTTTATTGTAATGTCAGCATCATATTTGTGTCTGATGCTTTAAGATCTCCTTGAAAAATATTCATGCAGAACTTTGGAGTACTGAGAATTCCACATGTGCATTCAAACAGGAACGCAACATACCAATTTTAAAAGTCAGAAGAGATGTTAGTTATTTGGGTAAGGTGAGACTAAAAACATTTGTGCTATTTCTTTTTTAAGCAGAGTTTGACAGTCTTCTGAGACGGTATTTTATCTTTATCTTGTGCAGTCTCTTTGTCTACCACCCCATTCCAGCATGTTTACTTAATACTTGCAGTTTTGAAATTCCGAGGAACATTTAAAGTATTCCATAATGTAAGAGGAGAATCTCATTATGCGGGTTGATCTATAGAATTTGGCTTATGTAAAATGTTTGAAATTCCTTACATAATTACTATGGGTTACTATGGAGTAATGTAACTAATAGAGCTTTCAAAAGATTTTTGTATTAGATCAATTACATTAAGTGCAGAATAATTAATTAAATGAACCACATTTAAATACAATGCAATTTTTCTGAAAATAAAAATGCAAAAGATGCAACAATTAAAAGATTCTTACACTATTGTGACAGACAAATAAATTATTGAAAGGACAGATGTAGGTTAAATTCCTTTTTATGAAATGTCAGGGCGTGATTAATTGTGTTACTATTGTTAAACATATTTTTACAAAGTTTATTATAATACCACTATAACAGATAAATTGACAGCCATAGTTACCAACATGTCTTCAGCATATGGTAGTGTTTTTAGTAAGAGCTTTTTTCAGTCTTGATAATATTTCAATACAGCAAATTAAGTTTTACACCCTTAAGTACAACTAGGCCACAACTACAAGACTGAAACCAATTTTCTCCTCATCTTTCTTTCTTTCTTTCTTTCTTCAGCAGAGATGAAAGCATCTTGTGCTCTTTGAGAGTAAACAGCTGACTAAGTGTAAGAAAAAACAGGATGCTGTCTGCACATTCCCGACGCATTCCTTCAGATGTGTAGTTAACGAACTACTAGGGAAAAATGGAAAAACAGTGGAAAAACACTCTTTGAGAGGAACCAATGTGGCCAGGACGGAAACTGATTATAACTAAACTGTTGTGGTTGTCATAACACTGTGTGCTTTGTTTGAATCTTTTCCTTTGTGTTATTTAAGATTGTCAGTGTTGCTTAGGCCATTAGCAGTGGATGCAGGTGCATGTTTGACTGCAGGTTAGCATGCATTCATTTAGAGGAAATATTATCTCTTCTGGATCATGTGTTTGCTCAGTTGTTTTTTTTACAAACTAGGGTGATTGCAGCAGTTTTCTTAGTATTCCTTTTTCTTGCATTGCAGAAATGTGTGTGTGTGTGAGAGAGTGTGTGTGTGTGTGTGTGTGTGTGTGTGTGTGTGTGTGTGTGTGCGTGCGTGCGTGCGTGCGTGCGTGCGTGCGTGCGTGTGTGTGTGTGTGAGAGAGAGATTTACCTATGCTTTGGGGACAACATGTCCCAACAGTTTAGCTCAAATTGGCTAAACCTAATTTTGGGATTGTCCTCTGAAAAGGGGAATTTACATTTACATTTACATTTACATTTAGCTGATGCCTTTATCCAAAGCGACTTACAATTGCTATATATGTCAGAGGTCACACACCTCTGGAGCAACTAGGGGTTAAGTGTCTTGCTCAGGGACACATTGGTGTCTCACACTGGATTCAAACCCGGGTCTCTCACACCAAAGGCATGTGTCTTATCCATTGCGCCATCACCACCCCTAATTTAAATAATAATTAAAAATTAAAATATAGGGGTCTTCTTTTAGAGGTAGGGTTTGTCTGTACTAATTATTTTTCCCCCTATATTGGGGGATTGGGATCAGGTATCGATCTACAGTATTTGTATAAACTATTATTCTAACAGTATTTGTAAAACTTGACATAACTTTGATGATACAACGCTTAAAAAAATGATTAAATTATGTTTTGATTTGATTTAAAAATTAATATTTAATTTATATTATGCTAGGTTCATAGTTGTACTGTAAGGTGTATTATGGAACTTAATATAAAAACAATAGAAATTAATGGAAATTAATAAGTCTCCATCATGATATATAAACAAATATGTAACAAGAGTGTGTGACAATACATTTGAGTTCATGAGAAATTAAGTTTGAGATTAACATTTATCTTGCTGTGAAGCTCTGCACTTGGAAACCTGTTTTCAAAGTTTGCGTTCTCAAGCCACCAAAATGCCATTTTCGTGTAAATGAGCAGCCAGAATGCATCAAAAGTTTTCTGTTTTCAGTTGAAAAAGGTGCTGTGTAAGTGGCCCCTAAATTAATAACAAATGAGTTTTACAACAGAAATGAATCAATCAAAAACTTACTTAAGCTCGACAATAACGTTCTTTCTAGAGATACTGTACAGCCAAAACAATATTTGTTGCATTATTATCACTGTAAAGCTGCTTTGAAACAATCGGTATAGTAAAAAACGCTATATAAAAGAAAGTGACTGGACTTGACTCTGCCTACCCAGAGGATGTAAAATTCATGTGAAATTATACACGTTGCCTGTTATCTTATTTTTTTAGAAAGTTACTACATATACAGAACATGGCAAGGTTTCAGCAACAAAAATGTAATTGTTCATTGATAACGACTAATAATTCTTCCATCAAGCAATGTAGTTATCCAGCAACATATTATCAGAACGGCTGTCAAGCAACACACAACATTGGCGCAGTAACTGATGAGGTCACTGGTGTGCATTTATAAACTATTTTAGAACAACTTTGAATGTGGCCCAAACGTTTTCTAACTTAACATCACAAGTGAATGATTTGAAAAACTCTTAATAGGCAGCAACTTTGTGAGCCACATAAACCATCCAAAAGACTAAATTTTGTAATGCTGAAAACATGCAAGGGCCAGGCCCATGGAGAAAAAGATGACCTGGGGACTGAGGGAGAACAGAGTCCAGGTCAGAGCCGGCAGAGTGGGTGGAGCAGTAAACCACCACAGCTGAGCAGTTGGAACAGAAGACCACGGCAGAGCCGAAAATCACCACGACTGAACTGGCAGAGAAAAAGACCACAACGGCGGAGCTAGAAACCACCACAGCAGATCAAACAGAGCAGATAGTTCATGGGCAGCCTCTGTTACCGTGTCAGATCAGACAGATAGTTCAGGGATGACCTCTGTGGTCATGTTGGGGCAATCAAGAAGTTCAGAGATGGTGGTCACGTCAGAGGGCACAAAGAGTTCAGAATCTGCCCCCATTGCCTTAACCCTTTCGCACGTACGATCACACCGGTGTGATCAGTCTTGGCTGGTCCCTGGAGCGTACGATCACACCGGTGTGATTAGAACGGTCAGCGCATCACGTGAACAACTGCTAAATTCAAATGTGCTTTCGCGCGTTTGCTGGCGCTGAGCCAGAGAAATCAGTGCTGTCATATATTTACATTTACATTTTACATTTATTCATTTAGCTGACGCTTTTATCCAAAGCGACTTACAATTGCTATGTATGTCAGAGGTCGCACGCCTCTGGAGCAACTAGGGGTTAAGTGTCTTGCTCAGGGACACATTGGTGTCTCACAGTGGATTCGAACCCGGGTCTCTCACACCAAAGGCATGTGTCTTATCCACTGCGCCATCACCACCCCAACTATATATCACAACTATTGAGTGTTTTCAACCACATAATGTTTATTTTAGGTTTCAGATATTTAAATACACACAAGTACTAGCCAAACAATGATTTTGAGTTTGTAAAATACACACTGATGTCTATGGAAGCGGCAATAATAATCCTTTACATTATAATAAGACGACACGTTTTATTCATATCAGATACACATTATGTAAGTAGCTTTACATTTGACCCTATTCTTCTCCCAGTTCACCGGCCACTTACTTTCATGTATTTCGTGAGAAGTTGAGGAATTGACGTGTTGTAAATCCAACAGATCCCATTCTCTGAACTGTGAAACAAATTAACATGGCGCCCATCGCGCATACAGCTCAACTAACGCGATCGTTATAAAGGTGTTTAAACAACAAAACACATCCACATGCACATATTTGACAATCGGAATGTCAGTGTTTCATGCTATAGCTAATACATTTGTGAATATTTTTAATAGAAAAGAGAAAATTACATAAAAGCAGATCATCATTCATTCAGCGCTGTGTTGTGGTTGCGCTGTGTCACGTGACAAGCAATGACGCGTCACCAAGGAAACATTAAAGTGACAAGTTCTAAATAACGGTCGCCTTGAAAAACTCACGCTGGGGGGTCAGTTAGAATATTTTAAACTTACGTGTGAAAGGGTTAACAGGACAGAGAGTGGGTTCAGGAAGGTAGGTATGCAGCTGCCTCGGGAGGAGCTGTAGAAGGAACAGGAGAAGTGTGTGCAGCCCACACATACACAGTGGTAGATGCCATCACAGAAACCACAGCCAATCGTGGAAAGGTGCATGAGACCAATGGCACTGAGACGAACTGACTCGGGACCACCGGGCTTTGATGCTGAGACCACTGGACTCAGGACCACCGGACTACGATGCACTAAGACCGCTGGGCTTGAGGGCGCTGGGACTACCAGATTTTAGATGCCGGACACTTTCGCAGAAAACAATGGAGAATCCGCCGCACTGGATACCAGTCTCCTCCTACCCCAGACGGATCCAGTGGCTAGGATGGTACTGGCCGATGGAGTCTGTGGTGGATCAAGCTCCACAGCCGTTGGAGCTTGGGCTGTGTAGTCCCCCTTCCCCCCAAAAAACAATAGGGACTTTAAGCAACAGCAGCGAATGGAACGGCAACGGCATTCTGGCGTTGTATTGCGCATGCACAAATTTAACTGCTACTTCCTGACGACTGTAGCCGTCTACTATGGGGAGAACAGCTGATTTGTAGCCGTCTACTACGGGAGAACAGCTGATTTGCCGTAGTCGCTACAACGTGAGAGATTAGGTAAATAAAGTTTGTGTTTTATGGCATATGACATTGTAATTGCATCAGTTTATTAATGTACCACTAGTCTTTTATATAATATATGTTAAAATGTTTTAAATGTAAGCTAATTTTAACGATTTTTTCCGTTTGTATAAAGATATGTCTGCTTTTAGCAACAACACCTCAGGTAGCATTGAGATTAACGTTAGAGATGATGTGAAGCGAACAATGTAAGTACTGCATAAACATCCTTCTCAAAATCCATCTTAAATGTATTACTATGGTATTTAAATGTTTTTCATACTGGGTAAAGTAGATTAACAGATAAGAAATAGATTAATGGATTAGTTATTATTAGTAGTTATCTATCAAGACCGTTAGTTATACTTACTTTTCAAAAATTAGCTAAAGTTACTTCATTTTTCTTGTTGATTAGAGCCCCTATGGAGTGGACAGAGCAACATGATGTACTTCTCTGTAGAGAAATCCTGCTCACAGAACTATACAGGTACAAGAAGGGCAGTGTTGATAAGGGCAAGGCCTGGTCAACAATTGCAGACACATTGAATTGCTCTCAAGATCTAAAATTTAGGGTTATGCAGAGGTCAGTGAGGGAGAGATTCAACTTGATTCAGGCAAAATACTGTCACGCGGCGCTGGAAAATAGTCAAGGATTCAGATGCGAGTGAAAGTATTTATTAATCAAAGAGAAGAACAGAAACTCAAATAGACAGGTAGCATCCAGGGACCGCTCAGTAAATAAGTAGTAGACAGTTCTCCGATAAACTCAGTGTAGAAGTGGCAGATGATCCTCAGGCAGGCTCGGTAACACAGGGACTCAGTGGACGGAATGCCGATCAGCGTGGAGAAGAAGATCCTTGGGAAAACGTCGAAGAAGCAGGACTGGAACAGGGAACAAGGCACCGACCCAGGAGAACCTCCACAACCATCTGACAGAGACAAGACGAGTGAGCAAACAATATATAGGACATCCTCATTCAGAACAGCTGGCGCCGATCGGCTCATCAGTGGAAAACGAGCCAGCTGATGAGCCGCGCCCATTCACTCAACACACACACACATAGCGAGAGAGAGTCAATGAATCTATGAACCGTGACAGTACCCCGGCCTTAGCCTTGGTGCGCGCCCTCACTTGGAGCAGAGTCTCACGGGCTCTGGTCCATGTGCGGTGACACCTCTGGACGAACGCGTGAGCGGAGGGGACCGCGACTTCGGATTCCAGACTGGGAAAAATTGGTGGCTGGTAACCTAAACTACATTCAAACGGAGATAGGCCCGTGGATGACACTGGTAATGCATTGTGTGCGTACTCCACCATAGAGATATGTTGGCTCCAAGAGGAAGGATTCCTGGCGGCCAAACAACGCAACACTCTCTCTAAATCCTGGTTGGCTCCCTCGGTCTGGCCATTGCTCTGGGGATGAAACCCTGAGGACAGACTAACGGTCGCTCCCAGTGATTTACAAAACTCTCGCCAAAATTTGGACACAAATTGGGGTCCTCTGTCGGAAACCACGTGAATCGGGAGGCCATGTAAGCGAAAAACGTGATCTACAACGATCACCGCTGTCTCCTTGGCTGAGGGTAATTTGGGCAAGGGAATAAAATGCGCCGCCTTCGAGAATCGGTCCACCACGGTCAAAACTACTGGGTGCCCTTGAGAGGGTGGGAAGGCGGTGATAAAATCTAGCGCAATGTGGGACCAGGGTCTCGAAGGGACAGGCAGCGGTTGGAGTAACCCATCTGGGGGTCGATTGGAAGTCTTACCAGTGGCACATACAGAGCAAGCCAAAACAAAACTGTGAATGTCGCGTGCCATAAGTGGCCACCAGAATCGTTGCTTGACCATAAAACTGGTGCGATTAACTCCTGGATGGCAAGCTACGTTGGAACAATGCCCCCACTGAATGACATCTGACCGTAATCCCTCCGGCACAAATAAACGATTCGGTGGACAACCGGGCGGAGGCGTTACCCCTTCTAAGGCCGTCTTGACCTTCGATTCGACCTCCCATGTGAGTGTGGAGACAAATAGGGTCTCGGGTAAAATGCACTCGGGAGTAGACGGGCGTTCGGAACGATCAAAAATACGCGATAAAGAATCGGGTTTGATGTTCTTGGAACCCGGGCGGTACGAGAGGGAAATATCAAAACGTCCGAAAAAAGTGCCCACCGAGCCTGCCTGGAGTTCAGTCTCTTGGCGGTTCTGATATATTCCAGGTTCTTGTGATCAGTCCAGACGATAAAAGGTACCCCCGACCCTTCTAACCAATGACGCCATTCTTCCAACGCTAACTTCACTGCCAACAACTCTCTGTTACCAATGTCATAGTTGCGTTCGGCAGGCGATAAACGACGAGACAAAAACGCGCAGGGATGCATCTTGTCGTCCGTGAGAGAACGCTGGGAAAGCACTGCTCCTACCCCCACCTCTGATGCGTCGACCTCCACCACAAACTGATGTGAAGAATCAGGGGCTATCAAGATGGGAGCTGAAACAAAGCAGCTTTTTAGTTTGGCAAACACAGCCTCAGCTGTGTCTGACCACCTGAACGTAGTTCGGGGGGAGGTCAAGGCAGTCAGTGGCGCGGCTAGTTGGCTGAAATTGCGAATGAAACGCCGGTAAAAGTTGGCGAACCCAAGAAACCTTTGTAGGGCCTTACGGGAATCTGGACTTGGCCACTCCACCACAGCCTTAACCTTCTCAGGATCCATGCGTACTCCCTCAGACGAAATGATGTACCCTAGGAAAGGAACAGACTGTGCATGAAAAGCGCATTTCTCCACCTTGACAAAAAGCCCATTCTCTAGAAACCTCTGAAGCACTCGTCTGACGTGTTGAACGTGCTCCTGGAGAGACGAAGAAAAAATCAATATGTCATCCAGGTAAACATATAGAAATTGATCAACCATGTCTCTCAACACATCATTGACGAGTGCCTGGAATACCGCTGGGGAGTTCGATAAACCGAATGGCATAACCGAATATTCAAAGTGTCCCCTGGGAGTATTGAAAGCGGTCTTCCACTCATCCCCCTTCCTGATGCGAACCAAATGATATGCATTACGTAAATCCAATTTTGTGAAGATAGATGCTCCCTGCAACCTCTCGAAAGCCGAAGACATCAACGGCAAAGGATAAGTATTCTTAACCGTGATGTTGTTCAACCCCCGGTAATCAATACAAGGTCGCAGAGAACCATCCTTCTTCCCCACAAAAAAGAATCCCGCCCCCGCTGGAGAAGAGGAAGGGTGGATGAACCCGGTAGCTAGAGAATCAGAAATATATTTCTCCATAGCCTCCCTTTCTGGAGCAGAAAGTGAATATAACTTGCCCTTAGCCGGAGACGTACCTGGCAGTAAATCTATGGCACAGTCATAGGGACGATGAGGAGGAAGAGAAGCAGCCCGAGACTTACTGAACACCTCCTTCAGGTCGCGGTACTCCGGTGGCACGTTAGACAGATTCACTGACTCCTCCTGCAACACAGAACGAGAAACAGACGGAACGGCAGACAAAAGACATGAGGCATAACAATCATTACTCCAAGCAGAAACGGAGTTTTGGCCCCACTCTATCCTAGGTCCATGCTTCATCAGCCACGGGTGACCCAGGACAATAGGAGTGTGGGGTGACTGTGTGAGGTAGAGTGAAGTGTTTTCATTGTGGTTTCCCGAGGTTATGAGTGTAATAAGTCCAGTGGAGTGCGTGATACCCGGGAGTTCTTGCCCATTGAGTGCGTTGATGGTGATCGTGTTCTCTAACGCAGTGATGGGGAGGTGAAGCTTGCGTGCCAGTGAGAAGTCCATAAGGTTTCCTTCTGCTCCCGAATCCACCAACGCTTGACAGCTGAAGGAGTGTTCCGCCCACTGGAGTCTAACCGGGAGGAGAGTGGTGCTCGAGGGTCCGATCGTGGAGAGCCCGCCCGACAGTAGTCGCCGTCCTACCGCCGGGATTGGCCTTTTAAAGGACAGGAGTTGATGAAATGGCCGGCCTCCCCACAGTAAAGACATAGACCCCTCGAGCGGCGGTGTTCTCTTTCCTCCCGGGAAAGCCGAGCTCAACCTACCTGCATGGGCTCAGGATCGTTGGGGGGGCTGACCGCGTTCATACTCCGGGCGCTGGAACTCATGATGAAATCGGCCGTGGGCATCCGGTACGGTCGGCTCTCTCTCTGTTGAAGACGAGCATCAACTCGTAATGCTAGCTCGATCAGTCCATCTAGTGTCTTGGGCAGCTCCAGGGTATAAATCTCCCTCTGAACGCGGTCAGCCAGCCCATGCAGGAACATGTCCCACTGCGCCTCCTCGTTCCACTTGCACTCGGCCGCCAATGTCCGGAACTCTATGGAATAGTCAGAGACTGACTGTTGGTCCTGGCGAAGGTCGGCGAGTTGGCGGGCCGCCTCGCGTCCAGCGACGGCGCGGTCGAACACTCGTGTCATCTCTAGCTTGAGTGCTTGGAACGAGGAGCAGCACTGATGTTGGTTCTGCCACACCGCTGTTCCCCACTGAGCCGCGCGCCCAGAGAGTAGTGTCATCACCAGGGCTACCTTCGACTCCTCAGAAGCAAATGTCACTGGTTGAAGCGAGAAATAAATAGAGCACTTGGTTAGAAACGTTCTGCAAAGATTGGGCTCGCCCGAATACCTCTCAGGTGCTGGGATGCGCGGTTCTGGTGCGGGGGTACGCGGCTCTGGTTGATGGAAAATCCCTTGGGGAACAGGCGGGGGCAGTGCTGGCGCAGTGGGAACTCTCAGGCGTTGGATTTGAGAGGTGAGCCTGGACACCTGCGTTACCAAAGCCTGTATCGCCCGTCCCGAAGCTCCGATCTGCTCGTCCTGGCGATCCATCCGGGCGTGGTTTCCGGCGAGCATCTGCTCAATGCCTTGATCACTCGCTGAATCCATGAGAAGATAGTCAGATGGTTCTGTCACGCGGCGCTGGAAAATAGTCAAGGATTCAGATGCGAGTGAAAGTATTTATTAATCAAAGAGAAGAACAGAAACTCAAATAGACAGGTAGCATCCAGGGACCGCTCAGTAAATAAGTAGTAGACAATTCTCCGATAAACTCAGTGTAGAAGTGGCAGATGATCCTCAGGCAGGCTCGGTAAAGCAGGGACTCAGTGGACGGAATGCCGATCAGCGTGGAGAAGAAGATCCTTGGGAAAACGTCGAAGAAGCAGGACTGGAACAGGGAACAAGGCACCGACCCAGGAGAACCTCCACAACCATCTGACAGAGACAAGACGAGTGAGCAAACAATATATAGGACATCCTCATTCAGAACAGCTGGCGCCGATCGGCTCATCAGTGGAAAACGAGCCAGCTGATGAGCCGCGCCCATTCACTCAACACACACACACATAGCGAGAGAGAGTCAATGAATCCATGAACCGTGACAAATACAAGGCCAGAAACAACCAAGACGAGAAGAGCAGTGGCACATCGGCAGAAATAACAGAGCTTGATGAACTCATTGAAGAAGTAACAGAGAAAGAAAAAGCAGCTGAGGAAAACAAAGGGAGTGATGAGAGAATAAGGAAGTTAGAGACAGACAGGGCCAAAGCAGAAGAGGCAAGGAAGAGGGCCATGGAGAGGGTCAGCCAGACCAACAGGAGGCTTAGTGAAGAGAGAGAGGACTGGACAAACAACAAACGTAGGAGAAGGAGTGGGAATGACACCATTGATTTTTTGAGGGAGAGAAGCCAGACTGAGAGGGTTCTAAGGGAAAAGGAATTGGAATTGAAAAAAAATAAAGGTTGAAGAGCAAGCAAAGGCAGCACAACAAACACAAAAGCAGATGAGTGACATGATGCAACTAATGCAACAGCAGCAACAGCAAATGCAGACAATGCAGACAATGCTACTTCAGCAACAGCAACAGCAAGGGAAAGCATTACTTAGCCTCTTTGAAAATTTGTCAAAGAAATGATTTTTTTTTCCATTTAAAAACATTTCTTTGTGATTTAATTCATAAAACAGTTCAATATATTAATCCTTCTATTAATAAATTAATTATTAAATAATAATTATTAAATAAATATAAATATAAAATCTGCTAACATAAAATAGCATATATTTTTAATAACATTTTGTTAGTAGCCTATACTGTATGTAAATTGTATGTTTGTGTAAACTAACTAATATATATATATATATATATATATATATATATATATATATATATATATATATATATATATACACTCACCTAAAGTATTATTAGGAACACCTGTTCAATTTCTGATTAATGGAATTATCTAATCAACTAATCACATGGCAGTTGCTTCAATGCATTTAGGGGTGTGGTCCTTGTCAAGACAATCTCCTGAACTCCAAACTGAATGTCAGAATGGGAAAGAAAGGTGATTTAAGTCTCGATTTCTGTTGAGACATACAGATGGTAGAGTCAGAATTTGGCGTAAACAGAATAAGAACATGGATCCATCATACCTTGTTACCAATGTGCAGGCTGGTGGTGGTGATGTAATGGTGTGGGGGGATGTTTTCTTGGCACACTTTAGGCCCCTTAGTGCCAATTGGGCCTCGTTTAAATGCCACGGCCTACCTGAGCATTGTTTCTGACCAAGTCCATCCCTTTATGGCCACCATGTACCCATCCTCTGATGGCTACTTCCAGCAGAATAATGCACCATGTCACAAGGCTCGAATCATTTCTAATTGGTTTCTTGAACATGACAATGAGTTCACTGTACTAAAATGACCCCCACAGTCACCAGATCTCAACCCAATAGAGCATCTTTGGGATGTGGTGGAACGGGAGCTTCGTGCCCTGGATGTGCATCCCACAAATCTCCATCAACTGCAAGATGCTATCCTATCAATATGGGCCAACATTTCTAATTAATGCTTTCAGCACCTTGTTGAATCAATGCCACGTAGAATTAAGGCAGTTCTGAAGGCGAAAGAGACACAGTATTAGTATGGTCAGTGTTGTGCCTGAACGCGTTCATTGAACGATAGTTCATGAACTCGTTCATATTTTGGGCGAACGTGAACTGAACGTACTGTATTACTGCCTGATGAACGTTATTGTGAACGCGTTCATTCTGGTGTCTGTGAACGCACGCTCTCTCAGTTTAACTTCGTTCAATAGGGTGCCAGATTTCTATAGAGTCTTCCAGGTGAAAACCCGGATAAAACACGCAGATGGGAGTTTTACTTACTCAAACATGTTCTGAGGGCAGAAAGGAAAATTATTGGTTTACAGATTCAACCAATGAAACTGAAGCAAAGGCGGGGTCAAGACGTTTGAACGTGCGGAGGGATTAGTCCGGAATACAAGACAAATAGATGTTCGTGGGAGAAAGCTTTTATTGAAAGGTAAGTGATGTTACTATATTTTGTTATAATTCATCATCTTTTAACGTTTATTAAGATAATCAGCGAACATTAAAATGTACAGAACTAATAATCATCGTCTAAATATTGTGTTGTATGCATTTTGATTCGACTGTTAATCAGTTGACCATAACAAAGCTGCTTAGGGGGTAACTGGTGTAAAACATGCTTTTCCAATGCTACCTCGCCGTGTGTGAAAATTATATGTGACAACAGAACTCGTTTAAATCTCTGCGACATTTCAACGGTCTAACTGATACATCTCCAGTAAGTTACAGTAAGTTACTGCTCTCAGGGCAGGAGAACTCAATGGATTCAAATTTAGTGTATTACGCGCAGCTCTCAGGGCAGGAGTACTCAATATAGGTTCAAATCTATGTTATTTTAATGTATTACGCGCTGCTCTCAGGGCAGCAGTACTCAATAGATTAAAATCGCTCTTATTTTAGTGTATTATGCGCTGCTCTCAGGGCAGGAGCACTCAATGGATTCAAATCACTGTTATTGTAGTGTACTACATGCTGCTCTCAGGGCAGGAGTACTCAATAGATTAAAATCACTGTTATTTTAGTGTATTACGCGCTGCCCTCAGGGCAGGAGTACTCAATAGAATCAAATCGCAGTTATTTTAGTGTATTACGCGCTGCTCTCAGGGCAGGAGTACTTAATGGATTAAATTGGCTGTTATTTCAGTGTATTACGCGCTGCTCTCAAGGCAGGAGTATTTAACAGATTCAAATCACTGTTGTTGTAGTGTATTACGTACTGCTCTCAGGGCAGGAGTACTCAATAGATTAAAATAGAAAACACATTTCGGCCTACAGGCTTTGTCCACTCTTTAAATTACAAGTCCTCGTTTCTCTGCAATACCTAGTGAGAAAATTAAGTGTTTGCACATAGATCCGCATTCACAAATGCATCACAAACTCAACTCTGTGAGATTGTGCGCTTGTATTAGGTGGAAGCAAACGTTCTCCATCTTTGCATCCAGGCCTTTTGCAATCATAGACTGGGCAGCATCAGAGGCCTCTTCAGTGTTTGCTCCTTTGATTCATCCAGTTTCTGCCAGCTCAGTCAGGTAACTAAAGAATGAGATAAAATAACAAGTAAATAATAAACCGAAAATAAATGGTCTACTGATGTAACAATGAAACGATTAAAAATAATCAAATACCCGTAAAATTGTGTATAGATTTGCTACACTACAAAACCAGCAAAAAATTAACTGGAAAAAAATCTACCAAAATAGCAATACTATATAGAATGGTTGCACTTTTTAAATTTTTTTACACTATGTACACTTACATCTACTATAAAGTGCACTTACCTAAGAAAGTACTAGATAATATAAGGTGAGACATAGTAACAGGGTAATAAGGTAGTCACCCTGAACCTAACCCCAAACCTAACCTTAACCCATGTTAACCCAGTTAGGTTTGGGGGTAGATTCAGGGTGACTACCTTGTTATTACCCAGTTACTATAATATGTACATAACATAGGGAACAGGAAAATAAATTGATACCTATAGAACAAATGAGGGAGGAAATATTTTGTACACTGTAAATTATGGGACTTCCTGTGTTACAACTTTGCTTTAGTTTTACAACAGTGATGCCCTGAAGAATTCCCTGGGAGCTGACAGCTATGTGTCTGAATGTTTTTATGAGTCTGTTTTTTAAAATAATTAACAATGATTAGTATAGAGAAGATGTAATTATTCTAGAGCTTAGGGATGATTAGGAGGCCATGATGGACAGAGGCCAAGGGGCAAATTTGGCCAGGATGCCGGGGTTACACCCCTACTCTTTTTCGAAGGACATCCTGGGATTTTTAATGACCACAGAGAGTCAGGACCTCGGTTTAACATCTCATCCGAAAGACGGTACTTTTTGACAGTAAATTGTCCCCATCACTATACTGGAGCGATTTTAATCTATTGAGTACTCCTACCCTGAGAGCAGCACGTAGAACACTAAAATAAAAGCGATTTGAACCTATTGAGTACTCCTGCCCTAAGAGCAGCGTGTAATACACCAAAATAACAGTGATTTTAATCTATTGAGTACTCCTGCCCTGAGAGCAGCGCGTAATACACTAAAATAACAGCGATTTGAATCTATTGAGTACTCCTGCCCTGAGAGAAGCGTGTAATACACTAAAATAAGAGCAATTTGGGTAACACTTTAGAATACGGTTCCTTCATTAATGAATAACTACACAAGAACCAATGAGTAACACAATATTAACAATCTAGTAACTATTATTAACTAACAAGAAACTCTGATTAGCGAACTAGTAAGTAATAGCGCACAGATGAAAGTGGTAGTTCACTATTAACTAATCAATAACTACTATTTTTTTTATGCTTCCCAGAGAACTACTGAAAAAGTTTATTAACAATCTAGTAACTACTATTAACTAAAAAGAAACTCTGATTAACGAATTAGAAAGTAATAGTGCACAGATGAAAGTGGTACTTCAATAACTACTATATTCTTTTATGTTTCCCAGAGAACTACTGAAAATTTTCATAATTCATACAAAACTAATCAATAACCAATGCAGGACAAATGACTAGCACTACATTAACATTTGAACTGCTACCGTAAACGAATACACAAGGTTGTTTAAATTATCAATATGTAAGCTGTTAATAATTGGCCTATGCTGTCTATTTATCAACTGAATAATTTTAAAGAAATGGATTTTTAAATGCAGTTGTCGGGACTCGGGACCTTACTTGTCCTGTGGCCAATTTTCTGGCATTCCTTTGGACTGGCATTGAATCACTAGAGTCACGGTGACGACTGGAACATATTGAGTCATCACCCATCCAAGTACCATATAGATTGAATTTATTATTACTTACCTCACAATTTTTTTTTTATGTATGTCTCCTAGCATATATATATATATATATATATATATATATATATATATATATATATATATGTATATATACATATATGTGTGTGTGTGTGTGTGTCTTGTGAGTGAGAAGATTCTACACTTTATTGGCTTTTCATTAGTAACTACTGTAAGAATCATGGGAACAAACTAGTAATGACTCAAGTGTTACTACATACTTCTATGGGAATTACTAATTATTTGGATGCGTATTCTAAAGTGAAGGTCATGGTAACTAACTAGTAATGACTCAAGTGTTACTATACTTCTAAAGAAATTTTCTAAAAGTATACTAAAGTTCACCAAAAATCTCAAAAGCTTGAAATTACTTTTGTGTTTGGTTGCACAAATCATGACTAAATCATGTAGTAACACTTGAGTCATTACTAGTTAGTTCCCATGATCTTCACTTTAGAATACGGATCCAAATAATTAATAATTCCCATAAAAGTATGAAGTACGACTTTCATCTGTGCACTATTACTTCCTAATTTGTTAATAAGAGTTTCTTTATAGTTAATAGTAGTTACTAGATTGTTAATAAACTTTTTCAGTAGTTCTCTGGGAAGCATTAAAAAAATAGTAGTTATTGATTAGTTAATAGTGAACTACCACTTTCATCTGTGCGCTATTACTTACTAGTTCGTTAATCAGAGTTTCTTGTTAGTTAATAATAGTTACTAGATTGTTAATATTGTGTTACTCATTGGTTCTTGTGTAGTTATTCATTAACGAAGGAACCGTATTCTAAAGTGTTACCGCAATTTGAATCCATTGAGCAATCCTGCCCTGAGAGCAGCGCATAATACACTAAAATAACAGCAATTTGAATCCATTGAGCAATCCTACCCGGAGAGCAAGAGCAGCGCATAATACACTAAAATAAGACTGATTTTAATCTATTGAGTACTCGTGCCCTGAGAGCAGTACGTAATACACTACAATAACAGTGATTTGAATCAGTTGAGTACTCCTGCCCTGAGAGCAGCGCGTAATACACTAAAATAACAGCGATTTTAATCTATTGAGTACTCCTGCCCTGAGAGCAGCGCGTAATACACTAAAATAAGAGCGATTTTAATCTATTGAGTACTCCTGCCCTGAGAGCAGCGCGTAATACACTAAAAAAAGAGCGATTTGCATCTATTGAGTACTCCTGCCCTGAGAGAAGCGCGTAATACACTAAAATAAGAGCGATTTTAATCTATTGAGTACTCCTGCCCTGAGAGCAGCGCGTAATACACTAAAAATAACAGCGATTTTAATCTGAGTACTCCTGCCCTGAGAGCAGCGCATAATACACTAAAATAAGAGCGATTTTAATCTATTGAGTACTCCTGCCCTGAGAGCAGCACGTTATACACTGAAATAACAGCGTATTGAATCCATTAAGTACTCCTGCCCTGAGAGCATCGCGTAATACACTAAAATAACAGCGATTTCGAACTATTGAGTACTCCTGCCCTGAGAGCATCGCGTAATAAAAATAACAGCGCTTTGAATCTATTGAGTTCTCCTGCCCTGAGAGCAGCAAGTAATACACTGAAATAGCAGCGATTTGAATCTATTATGTACTCCTGCCCTGAGAGCAGCGCATAATACACTAAAATAAGAGCGATTTTAATCTATTGAGTACTCCTGCCCTGAGAGCATCGCGTAATAAAAATAACAGCGCTTTCAATCTGAGAACTCCTGCCCTGAGAGCATCGCGTAATAAAAATAACAGCGCTTTGAATCTATTGAGTTCTCTTGCCCTGAGAGCAGCAAGTAATACACTGAAATAGCAGTGATTTGAATCTATTATGTACTCCTGCCCTGAGAACAGCACGTAATACACTAAAATAACATAGATTTGAACCTATATTGAGTAATCCTGCCCTGAGAGAAGTGCGTAATACACTAAAATAACAGTGATTTGAATCTATTGAGTACTCCTGCCCTGAGAGCAGTACGTAATACACTACAATAACAGTGATTTTAATCTTTTGAGTACTCCTGCCCTGAGAGCAGCACGTAATACACTAAAATAACAGCATTTTTCATCTATTGAGCAATCCTGCCCTGAGAGCAGCGTGTAATACAGTAAAATAACAGCGATTTTCATCTTTTGAGTACTCCTGCCCTGAGAGCAGCGCGTAATACACTAAAAATAACAGCGATTTGAATCTATTGATCGCGTAGTAAAAATAACAGCGCTTTGAATCTACTGAGTACTCCTGCCCTGAGAGCAGCGAGTAATACACTAAAATAGCAGCGATTTGAATCTATTAAGTACTCCTGCCCTGAGAATAGCGCGTAATACACTAAAATAACATAGATTTGAACCTATATTGGGTACTCCTGCCCTGAGAGCAGTGCGTAATACACTAAAATAACAGTGATTTGAATCTATAGAGTACTCCTGCCCTGAAAGAAGAAAGTAATACATTAAAATAACATCAATTTGAATCCATTGAGTAATCCTGCCCTGAGAGCAGCGCGTAATACACTAAAAATAACAGCGATTTTAATCTTTTGAGTCCTCCTGCCCTGAGAGCAGCGCATAATACACTAAAATAAGAGCGATTTTAATCTATTGAGTACTCATGCCCTGAGAGCAGTACGTAATACACTACAATAACAGTGATTTGAATCTGTTGAGTACTCCTGCCCTGAGAGGAGCGCGTAATACACTGAAATAACAGCCATTTTAATCCATTGAGTACTCCTGCACTGAGAGCAGCGCGTAATAAACTAAAATAACAGCAATTTGAATCGATTGAGTACTCCTGCCCTGAGAGCAGCGTGTAATACACTAAAAATAACAGCGATTTTAATCTGAGTACTCCTGCCCTGAGAGCAGCGCTTAATACACTAAAATAAGAGCGATTTTAATCGATTGAGTACTCCTGCCCTGAGAGCAGTACGTAATACACTACAATAACAGTGATTTGAATCTGTTGAGTACTCCTGCCCTGAGAGCAGCACGTAATACACTGAAATAACAGCAATTTTAATCTATTGAGTACTCCTGCCCTGAGAGCAGTGCATAATAAGAGCGATTTTAATCTATTGAGTACTCCTGCCCTGAGAGCAGTACGTAATACACGATAATAACAATGATTTGAATCTGTTGAGTACTCCTGCCCTGAGAGCATCGCGTAATACACTAAAATAAAAGCGATTTTCATCTATTGAGCAATCCTGCCCTGAGAGCAGTGTGTAATACACTAAAATAACAGCGATTTTCATCTATTAAGTACTCCTGCCCTGAGAGCATTGCGTAATACACTAAAAATAACAGCGATTTTAATCTATTGAGTACTCCTGCCCTGAGAGAAGGGCGTACTACACTAAAATAAGAGCAATTTGAATCCATTCAGCAATCCTGCCCTGATAGCAGCGCTTAATACACTAAAATAAGAGCGATTTTAATCTATTGAGTACTCCAGCCCTGAGAGCAGCGCGTAATACACTAAAATAACAGCAATTTGAATCCATTGAGCAATCCTGCCCTGAGAGCAACGCGTAATACACTACAATAACAGTGATTTGAATCTGTTGAGTACTCCTATCCTGAGAGCACCGCGTAATAAACTAAAATAACAGCAATTTGAATCTATTGAGTACTCCTGCCCTGAGAGCAGCGCATAATAAGAGTGATTTTAATCTATTGAGTACTCCTGCCCTGAGAGCAGTACGTAATACACTACAATAACAATGATTTGAATCTGTTGAGTACTCCTGCCCTGAGAGCATCGCATAATATACACTAAAATAACAGCGATTTTCATCTATTGAGCAATCCTGCCCTGAGAGCAGCGTGTAATATACTAAAATAACAGTGATTTTCATCTATTAAGTACTCCTGCCCTGAGAGCATCGCGTAATACACTAAAAATAACAGCGATTTTAATCTATTGAGTTCTCCTGCCCTGAGAATAGCGGATAATACACTAAAATAAGAGCGATTTTAATCTATTGAGTACTCCTGCCCTGAGAGCAGCACGTTATACACTGAAATAACAGCGTATTGAATCCATTAAGTACTCCTGCCCTGAGAGCATCGCGTAATACACTAAAATAACAGCGATTTTCATCTATTGAGTACTCCTGCCCTGAGAGCAGCGCGTAATACACTAAAAATAACAGCGATTTTAATCTATTGAGTACTCCTGCCCTGAGAGCATCGCGTAATAAAAATAACAGCGCTTTGAATCTATTGAGTTCTCCTGCCCTGCGAGTAGCGAGTAATACACTGAAATAGCAGCGATTTGAATCTATTAAGTACTCCTGCCCTGAAAACAGCGCGTAACACACTAAAATAACATAGATTTGAACCTATATTGAGTACTCCTGCCCTGAGAGCAGTACGTAATACACTAAAATAACAGTGATTTGAATCTATTGAGTACTCCTGCCCTGAGAGAAGCGCGTAATACACTAAAATAACGGCAATTTGAATCCATTGAGCAATCCTGCCCTGAGAGCAGCGCGTAATACACTAAAAATAACAGCGATTTTAATCTATTGAGTACTCCTGCCCTGAGAGCAGCGTGTAATATACTAAAATAAGAGTGATTTTTGAGATTGACATTTCAATGTTTAAAGTGCGTTGGATCAGCATTCAAATTTTGATGAAAGCCAACGGCACACATGGGTGGAGACAGTGACATTGAACTAACAGTGATTTGTAGTTGATGAGCAAGATCATTCAGGCATGTATCTCTGCAGAACACCAGTAGGCGTTTCTCAATCAGTGGGGCGTTTTCAAACCACACTGGGCATTTTCAACCGCTTTACCCGATTTGCTCTAATCCACTGGTGGCTTGGTTTAGGGGTGGGCCTTCATGATTTTAGCAAGTCTGTTGAAAAATGGTTGAAAAACATTTATTGTAGTTTGAAATTGGCCACTGATTGGTAAACGCCCATTTTGGTTTTGCATGTGCACGCACCTGACATACATGACTTCTCTAGCACAGTTTCAAACAATGGTGCATCTACCTTATTTCTCTGTTCCTTTGTTTTGTGTGCTTATTTGCGTTGGTGCTCACTGTAATTAGATACATAAAAAAGTTATTAAACTGTTTGAATAAAGCATCTATTTTTCTACATCCTTAAAAGATGCATCTTGCTTTAGTAAAGTTTATTAGGAATTTCCTGAATAAAGTTCTAACATCATTTACCAGATTTCTTGAAGTACAGGAGACATGAACATGAGCAAGAATGTTACACTGCAAACATAGCCCATGTCTTGTATCTGTCAGTGCTTGCATGGATTGCTCCTTTAGTAGGAGTGAAGGTAGATAAATGAAAAATGAGAAGCACCCTCCTGATAATGCTGACATTGATTATACACTGAGTTGTTGTCGACAGCATAATCAACTGACCTGGGACTTGATTATATCCTGCTCAATCAGGTAACCATCCATATTCCTAAATCTGTATTCAATTTGAGAAATGTAACTGATTTCCATTCAGTTTAGCTTGTTTCCACTGAAACACAATAACAAAAAACATCTTGTGTTTATTAAGAAAGTGACTGACAAGGCTATTTTGTGATATTTAAAGACATTAAGGTCTACATAAGGTGAATCTGCAGCTTTAAAGGGATTGTTCAGCCTGAAATAAAAATTGTCATCATTTATTTACCCTCAAGTTGTTCCAAACCTGTATGAATGTCTTTCTTCTGCTGCACACAAAAGAAGACAGAGTGAAGGATGTTGGTAACCAGATGTGATGGTTGATGGTAGCCATTGACTTCCATGGTATTTTTGTCCTATTATGGAAATCAATGGCCACCGTCAGCTTTCTGGTTACCAACATTCTTTAAAATATCTTATTTTGTGTTCAACAGAAGAAAGAAACTCATACAGGGTTGGAACAACTTGAGGGTAAGTAAATGATGACAGAATTTTCATTACGGGCTGAAATATCCCTTTAAAGAAATTTTCATTGAAAAAACCTAAGCTCTTTAATTCTACAAGATAAACTTGCTACTTGAATGCCAAGTAGTTTCACAGAAAATGAACTGAGATGTAGTTAATGGCTATAGCTCAGAGGTTTTAATTCCTCTTCATGAAGAGTTTAGCTCCAGCACCTGCCTGGAAGTTTTCATTGATCCTAATGACCTTGATTAGCTGCCTCAGGTGTGTTTAATTAGGGCTGGAGATAAAATCGGACACCCCTGCCATAGTACTTTCTTTTGATATTGAAGCATTAATAGATTTTAGAAAAATAAATTAAATAAACAGAATTTAACGATACTATAATCATAGTTAGAATATTTTGTGTTCAGCAACTTAAGAAAAAAAAAGTGGATCGTATTGTGTTTAGTATATTATCATTCTTGCTTTCTTTTTCAGATTTCAGAGAACCCAAAGGAAAAGAGGCAGTAGTCTGATGCAAGACAGATTTTAAAAAAACTGAACCGTTGGACCACCTGTAGTTATGACATCAGACTTCTGAAGCCAATTTTATTTTTAAAGGTTGAAATGCTTTTGTCCTATTTCTCCCCCTTTCTTTTTTAACGAATAATTTTTTAATATATTTTTGTCATTGATTGATTGAATAATATAAATTGACTCAACTGCTGGAAAGGTGTCATTTATATTTTAAAAGGTTTTCGCCAAATTTTGAAATGGTCAGGAATTAGTTGACACACCATGAAGTGTAGTTGAAATGTTGATGTTGTTTCAACATTAACGTACTCGGTTACTAACGTAACCTCGGTTCACTCTAGTGAGGGAACGAGTGCTGCGTAATATCTTACACTATGGGGAAAACCTCTTTTCCACGAGATATTGAAGCCAAAAATTATCCTTAATTTTGAATTAATGTCAAACGCTGTGCGGCAGCACACAGACATAGGCAAGACGGCTCGCGCGCCTATTGGCTGCCCTGCGGCAACAGCAGCAGCCTATCGAGAGAGGCCCTGCGTGACGTGATACCCAATGGTACGCAGTACTTGTTCCCTCTCTAGAGAGAACCGAGGTTACGTTTGTAACCGAGTACGTTCTCTTATGAGAGTATCTCTCGTACTGCGTAATATCTTACGCTATGGGGAACACAATGCAACACGCCGTGCATACTGGGATCCGACACCAAAGTTCCAAGGGCAGTAGCCCGGGGCCCACATAGTGCATAATCACCGTAGACTCACAGAGAGTCGGAGAAGAGAGGCTACAAGCATCATTCCCCATGAAATAGCATCCCACAGGAGCTAGTTATGTTAACAGTGTTTCAAGCAGACAGGGTGAACGTGTTCAGCCTGAACTGGGTATAAGTACGGGTTATTCAACACCCATGGAGCTGTTCTATCGATCAGTGAGCGATGCACAAGCAAAACTCAGCATTCTGCGCCGGCGCAGCGGGGCAGATAGTACTGAATTCTAGACCGACAGCAGCTTGGCCTGTAAGGCGGGAACCTCTAGGTTATAAAACCTTATGTAGACGGCGAGGCCCAGCCTGCCACCATACAGTTATCCTGCAAGGAAATCCCGCTGGACCACGCCCACAAGGCCACGCCTCTCGTGGAGTGCGCTCTGACACCCAAAGGATACTGCAGGCCCTTAGAAGTGTAAGCCAGCGCTATGGCATTGACTATCCATCTGGATAGGCTCTGTTTTGATGTGGCCAGTCCCTTTGAGCGTCCGCCGAACAAAACAAAGAGCTGATCGGTCTGTCAGAAGACAAACGAGCGGGACACAGAAGCTCTCAGTGCCCTGACAGGGCAAAGGAGACTCGCATCCTCCTTCTCATCATGAACCGGGAGGGCGCACAGGGAAATAACCTGGGCCCTGAACGGTGTGTTGAGGGATTTGGGCATGTACCCATGCCTTGGTTTGAGTATGACTTTTGAGTCATTAGCCCCAAACTCCATACATGAGGCGCTTACTGAGAGCGCTTTTAAGTCCCCTATGCGCTTCACTGAAGCGAGAGCCATAAGAAACACCGTTTTGAAAGACAGGTGTTTCATGTCTGACAAATGGATTGGCTTGAATGGGGCACCTTTCATGGCTTCCAAAACCGTAGAAAGGTTCCACACAGGGACTGAGGGGGGGTCTGGGAGGATTCAGCCTCCGAGCTCCCCTGAGGAATCGCACGACCAGGTCGATTTTCCAGGGTGACTGGCCAGACGTCGGTTTTGCAAACGCCGCTATGGCCGCCACGTATACTTTGAGCGTGGATGGGGTCCTGCCCTTATCCAACAGCTCCTGAAGGAAGGAGAGCACTTGCGTGACCCCGCAGGCTACAGGTGAAAAGCCCTGAGCTTCACACCAGGCAGAGAGCACTGACCATTTCGAGGAATAGAGCCATCTAGTAGATGAGGCTCTAGCCTGCGTGATCGTGTTTAACACTCCCTCCGGGAGGTTAGCGGGTACCCGTTGATGGCCCATGCATGTAGGGACCATAATTCCGGGCGAGGATGCCAAATCGAGCCCTTTGCCTGAAAGAGGAGGTCTCTCCTCACCGGTATAGGCCACAGGGGAGTGCTGGTCAGCCGCATTAGGACTGGGAACCAAATCTGGTTCGTCCAGAGCGGAGCCACGAGCAGCACTGGGCATCCGTTTTCCCTGATTCGTTCCAGCACTTGAGGCAGGAGCGAGACGGGGGGAAAAGCATAGAGGGGGCAGCGGGGCCATACGTGGGCCAGCGCATCCCTGCTCTTGGAGAAAAGTTCGGACAGTGAGCGTTCTCTTGGAACGCGAACAGGTCCACTTGCGCTCTGCCGAATGTCTCCCACAGCAGTTGGATCGTCTGTGGGTGCAGCGACCATTCCCTTGCTGGGACATTGTTTCTGTACAGACTGTCTGGTCCCAGATTCAGGTGACCAGGCACATGCGCTGCTTTCAGTGAAAGCAGGTTGTGCTGAGCCCAGACCAGGAGGCGTTCCGTCAGCCTGTAAAGGTTTCAGGACCTGACACCGCCCTGGTGATTTATGTATGCCACCATTGACATGTTGCCCGACCGGACCAAGACGTGGTGGCCTTTTAACTGGGGACAACAGCGCCGTAGCGCGTTGTCGACTGCCAACAGTTCTAGGCAGTTTATGTGTAGAAGCTTCTCCCGTTCTGATCTCTGGCCAAAGAACGGTCTGCCCTCGAGCAGCACTCCCCATCCCGAGATGGAGGCGTCCGTGGACACCACCTTCACACTCGAGGGAGTCCCCAAACTCACGCCTGACTGATACCAGTCGGCTATTTTCCAACGTTCCAGAGCCGAAACGCATTCCATGTCGACCTTGAGGCGAAACAGACCAGAGGTCCATGCCCGGGGTGGAACTCGCGCTTTCAGCCATAACTGCAGTGGCCGCATGCGAAGCAGGCCCAGCTGAAGTACCGAAGATGCTGAGGCCAAGAGGCCCAGCATTTTCGTAAACCTTTTGAGCGGGACTATAGAGCCGCGGCGGAAGGATTTTGCCGCTCGCTGAATGTCCAGTCCGCGCTCTGGCGACGGACGTGCTGTCATAGACAGCGAGTCCAGCACTGTTCCCAGAAAAGAACGTTTCTGGCTGGGAAACAGCGAACTCTTCGCCCAATTGACTGTGAGACCCAGAGTCTCGAGATGCTCGAGTAATGTGGTTCTGTGTTCTATGAGCTCTGTGTGTCATCGAGCTAGAATCAGCCAATCGTCCAAGTAGTTCAAGACTCGCATGCCCTGAAGTCTCAGGGGTGCGAGAGCCGCGTCCATGAGCTTCGTAAATATACGGGGTGCTAAGGACAGGCCGAACGGCAGGACTGTGTATTGATATGCCTGGCCTCCAAGGCGAATCTCAAGAATTGCCTGTGATGTGACGCTATTTGTATTTGGAAATAGGCGTCTTTCAGATCTATTGACATAAACCAGTCTCCCTGGCGAACTTGCATGAAGATTTTCCTGGTTGTCAGCATTCTGAACTGGCGCTTCACAAGCGCTCTGTTCAGCTGCCGTATATCTAGATTATATCTAGATATCTAGACCCCCGTCTTTTTTCGGTACCAGAAAATATCTGCTGTACAGCCCCCCTTCGCTCTGAGATACAGGTTCTATGGCCCCTTTGCTCAGTAGTTTCGCTATTTCGGCTCGAAGTAGAAGAGATACTTCGTTGTTTACCGTGGTTTCGACTTACGCCGTGTAACGGCAGGGACGTCGAGCGAACTGCAGCGGATAGCCTATTTTTATAGTGTTCAACACCCATTCTGATACCCCGGGAAGCTTTGCCCACGCATCTGCGTGAATAGCTAGAGGTAGAATGAAATCCGGGCTCTGGCCGCGGCATACACTCTTTTTGGGATTTATCTGGGTCGCCGTAAAAATGGCGTTTGTGTGCAGGCAAGCGGGCTGTGGTACCGGCTTGTTTACTGCAAAATACACTGGAACAGTCACATTGTTTGGAACTGAACGAGCGACAAGTTTCGGTGGAGTCTGGCCGCGGTGAGACTTAAACACCGTGGGCCTTAGCTGACTGTATGTGTGTTGGTTTCTTTTACAGAAAAAGTGGCACATGCAGTGTGTAGTGTTTGTGGGCACTGGCTTGTGGGCACATTCACTACATTTAATGCACAATTGACATGAGTCGATCTCATTTTTGCAAGCCCTGCACTGTGGCAGGCTGTGTTTGTGTGTAGAAATGAACACTGGGCTGGGGGCATTTTTATTACACTCTTAACACCATCGGCTGTGGCCGGAATACCAGAAAATACACTGCTTATATGATTTTTCTGGGTCGCCGTGGAAACGGCATTTGTGGGCAGGCAAGCAAGCCATGGTACAGGCTTGTTTACTGCAAAATACACTGGAACAGTCGCATTTTCTTGGAACTGATCGAGCGGATAAGAGAGCGTCATCACAGTTTTGTGTGTGTCGGCGTTTGCTTGCAGGCGTGCCTGTTATACAACAGGCTCATTGCTGCAATATTGACATTTTCAGCCGCTCAAACTAAGAGGAGCTGAAAAATGTTTGAGAAATGGAGATTGGTCCGGCCTCGGCGGGACTAAAACACACTCTTTCCTCATTTCGCCGGTGACGCACGCCCATGGGGGGCGTCGAGCAGATAAGAGAGCGTCAGTTCTGTGTTTGTCGGCGTTTGTTTGCAGGCGTGCGTGTTATTCAACAGGCTCACTGCTGCAATATTGACATTTTCAGCCGCTTAAACTAAGACGAGCTGAGAAATGTTTGAGAAATGGAGATTGGTCCGGCCTCGGCGGGACTTAACACACTCTTTCCTCATTTCGCCGGTGAAGCACGCCCACGGGGGGCGGGGTAGCTTTCTTATAACGTAAAGAAAGCTAGCCGCGGTTTTGATGCTGGCCCGTTTCCCTGACGACTCGCGGGCAGAAGGGGGGAGGTCCACAGAGCTCGCCCAAACCTTACACTCCGATGCCAGGATAGAGCAGCTGGCCTTCTCTACAGATGCAGCTATCTCGTCGTCATAATTGCGGAGGCGGCGGCACACGGCGGCCGTTGTCCGTCAGTGAGCGACTCGATTGAAGCTGGAGAAGGCTCTGGGACCCGCTAAGTACGGTGCTTTACGGCGCGGCACTACAGCGGGCGGGAGTGCAGACTCGGAGAAAAAATGCCAGGCGAGTCCTCTGAGTCACCATGGCAATTGCTCGCTCAGCGACCGCGAGAGCTGCAGGATCCTTACCCAGGCGGGAAACGCAGATGAAATGGCGGTCCCCGTCGCTGAGTGCGGCTCGGCAAGAGCCACAGGAACGAAGCATCTTTAAAAAGACGCTGCTCTTTTAGATAAGAGAGAGAGTGTGAGTCGCAACGGCGAACACACACTCTCAGAAGAGTAAAAGGATATTGACGCTGGAAAGCGTAGCAGGTACGACGGCTGAAGGCGGCGAGGTGAAGGCCAGCGGCTTCAGACTCGAAGGCTCGTCCCGCTGAAGGCTTACTATCAGACCGTGCGGCTTCTCACTCTGGATCCAGCGATGCAGTAGTGCTTCGCTGAAGGGATGAAAATCAGTTTGTATCAGCCTGTCGAGCGTATTTATAGGCCAAGGCCACGCCTATTCTGGCAGGACGGGACGAAATGGGCGCGAAGCGCCCCCATTGGGTATCACGTCACGCAGGGCCTCTCTCGATAGGCTGCTGCCGCAGGGCAGCCAATAGGCGCGGGAGCCGTCTTGCCTATGTCTGCGTGCTGCCGCACAGCGTTTTACATTAATTCAAAATTAAGGATAATTTTTGGCTTCAAGAGCCCGTGGAAAAGAGGTTTTCCCCACAGCGTAAGATATTACGCAGTACGATAGATACTCTCGTAAGAGAACTTGGTACATCGGATGGCAACATTGTTTGACATACCTTTTCAGTATTTTCTGTTTCAACTAAATGTATTTAGAATCAACATCACATTGTAACATTGATCAAACCATATTACCAAAGATTATTTTTGTTCATTTCAGTGTTAATTCAACAGCAGTGATTTAGATTCAACATCATAGTGTAACGTTGATTCAACAATATTACCATTGATTATTTTTGTTAATTTCAAAGCTGATTCAACAGCAGTGATGTAGATTCAACATCATAGTATAGCGTTGATTCAACAATATTACCATTGATTATTTTTGTTAATTTCAATATTGATTCAGCATTAGTGATGTAGAATCAATCATAATGTAATGTTGATTCAATAGCATTACCATTGATTTTTTGTTCAACATAGTTTCTACATTAACTGAGGGTGCAAAAGTGATGTTGAAACAACATCACTTTGTAATGTTGAAGCAATATTAACACCATTGATTTGTAATTGAAATCTGAACATTATTTCAATATTAACCGAGGGTGCAAAAGTGACGTTGAAAGAAGATCACTTTGTAATATTGAATCAATACTATTACCGTTGATTTTTGGTTGAAATCTAAACATTATTTCAATATTAACTGAGGGTGCAAAAGTGATGTTGATAAAATATCACTTTGTAATGTTGAATCAATAATATTACCATTGTTTTTTGGTTGAATTCTCAAAATTATTTCAATATTAACTGAGGGTGCAAGAATGATGCTAAAGCAACATCGCTTTCTAACGTCATTTCAATGTAATCAGCGTTGACGCATCAACACTGACTCAACATTCTTTCAATGGTTACATGCTATCTGGGCCGGGACTTGTCTGTGACCAAACCTTTGCATCATATCACTGTACCAGCAAGGGTATGCCAGCCTCTTAAGGAGCATACACAGCGCCTCGACTCCTCCCACAACAATTCTCTGATCACAAACAATTTCATTGGGAATCCCGAGAACATCTACCAGAATTGCTAGGTCACATTTTCTGACACGAAATTCATTTAAGCATTCGTCTTCATCCATGTAATAAAGGTTAAAAGGCAAGTATTGCTTACACTGTAAATCTAGGTTTTTAGACTTATTTACATCATACAATAGTAAAAACCCCTCTTCTGACAATAGTCATTTAATGCCAAAAGTAATCCTTCTCTTGCTTTTTTAACCTGTTAAGCACTGAAGCCATTTTTGAGTTGTTTTGTCTGAGAGACACGCATAAAAGTACAGACTCATAACTCCAAAACTGTAACAAGGAGAGTCAAAAGGGAGGTATTGTTTGATAGAACACTTTTCAAATTTTTTGAAAATATAAATTACATTACATTTGGAGATTCTCCTGCTGAGAAACTGCTGATAAAAGACAAAAAAATATGTATAATTTGTATTATGATTTTGCATATTTCTTGTTTGACATGGAATAACTCTGGAAGGAAATATGGTAGCTCAAAAAATCTTTTTTGGTGAAGTCCCTCTACAGGTGACCTGCATCTGGATCAAATTTTGTGGTGATTGCATAAAGTACTCAAAAGTTACAGCATTCTGAACAAACGTAGCCTTTTTGTTTAGTCCTCACACATTTGAAAGGCAATAAAAAATTGTTGTTTTCTGAGTGACACACAAAACTAAAGACTCATAACTCCAAAACTATAGCAAGGAGAGTCAAAAGGTACGTATCGTTTGATAGAACACTTTTCAAATTTTTTGAAAATATAAATTACATTACATTTGGACATTTTCCTGCCGAGAAACTGCTGATAAAAGACAAAAAATAAATATAATTTTTATTATGATTTTGCATATCTTTCTTATTTGACATATAATAACTCAGGAAGGAAATAAGGTAGGTGGAAAATTCTTTTTTGGTGAATTCCCTCTACATGTGAGCTGCATCTGGATAAAATTGTGTGGTGATTGGATACAGGAATCAAAAGTTACAGCATTTGGAACCAAGACAGGCTTTTTGTTCAGTCATTGACGCCCCCTAATGGGCATTTTTAAAATTGTTCCTCCATGGAGAATATCTTGTCATAAACGCAATAGATTATGTTCATTTTGGGCTCATTTTAATTGTAATAGTATGCTGTAAAAAATGATGTGCCATTTTCAACGATCTGTGAATGTTTCATGAGCTGTATTATGTTTTTGGCACATTGCAGTACATAGTAAAAAAAAGTATTTTATAGATTATGAAAAAAATAAATTCTATTTATTAGCAAATAACTAAGCAATACTTAGGAGATGTTCAAATTGGCTACATTCACTATTAAGTTCAGACTCTAAGCTTTCAAATGACACCTATTTTGTGTTAATCAAGGCAATATTTTTGAAAAATATGATAATTAATATTTCGCAGCCAGGTGGCCTCCGCGGGCGGTGCCCTCAGAGTTAGAGGGACTACTCAGCACTCGTTCAGAGTTGATCGAAGTTGTTAGATGCTTTAAAAAGCTGAGATTCTAAGCTTTAAGATGATACATATTTTGTGTTATCCCACGTTTGAAAAAAGCACGGATGGCTCCGGAAACATTGGAAAACACATTGCATCCCGGAAAGATGAGAGACATGTTTTTTAGCCAAGCATGCATCACTTCGTGAGGTATATCTCGTGATCAACTAAATGGATCATGTTGTGTTTGGGCTCTTTGTAATCGTGAGAATCTGCTGTCAATACAAATGTTTTTCACAATCCATGCATGTTTCATGGAGTTATGAGCTGAAACGTCACATCAAAACAACATAGCATCACTGCTACTGCTACTTCATTGGTGCGCATAGTGCAACGTCATGTGTTAGAAGTCCATAAGGAATATCTTTAGATCTGAGTGATGGATTATGGTGAGTTTGGGCTCTTTTTAATCTTAACAATCTGCTGTAAATAATGATGTGCCATTTTACACGATTTATGCATGCTTCATTGAGTTATGAGTGAAATCGCAGCATTAGTGCTCCATCTATATACAAGGCTCTATGTGCGCCTGTGGGGGTGCGTGTGTTACAACTCCATTAGGAGTTGATGGATTAATCCATCTGAGTGATGGATTATGCTGTGTTTGGGCTCTTTGTAATCGTGAGAGTCTGCTGAAAATAATGTTGTGCAATATCCTACGATCTGTGCATGTTTCATGAAGTTATAAGCGAAAAACCAACGCAAGTGCTTCACCAGTATATACTTGGCTAGGTACGTCTGTGGTATTTTTTGTGTTGGAACGCCATGAGGAATATCTTTAGATCTGATTTATGGAATATATTGAGTTTGGGCTCTTTTTAATCGTGAGCCCCTACTGTAAATAACGATATGTCATTTTTCATGATCGATGTATTTTTCATGAAGATACGAGTGAAAAGGCCAAGTCTAAGCTACCTTGCTTGGCTACGTGCGTCTGTGGATTTTCTTTGTGGTAGAAATCCATGAGGAATATCTTTAGTTCTGAGTGATGGATTATGTTAAGTTTGGACTCATTTTAATCGTAAGAATCTGCTGTAAATAATGATGTGTCATTTCCCACAATCGGAGTATGTTTAATGAAGTTACGAACGGAAATGTGCCTTAAATTATGCATCCTTATATGATTTACATATGGTCTCTTGAGGAGCTTCTTGTACAAAACCTCACTCAAGTTTAGTAAAAAGCCCGAAACAATTATGCTTGTTCTATTCTACTCATTGAGACCTTTCAAATGACATATGGCACATGACTATCTGAGCTGTATGATGTATTTGACATATTGTAGTATGTACTACTTCATAAATTATAAAAACATTTTTTTTCTATTTATCAGAAAATAACTCATCACTACTTAGGAAGTTATAAAATTGGCTACATTCATTGTAAATTTCTGACTCTAAGCTTTCAAATGACACCTATTTTAAGTTGATCAAGGTAATATTTTTGAAAAATATTATTATTATTTTTTATCGAAGCTAGGTGGCGCCAGCTGGCGGTACACTCCGTTTTAGAGGGATTACTCAGCACTCGTTAGGAGTTGATCAAAGTGATTACATGCATTAAAAAGCTGAGATTCTACGCTTTAAAATGAGACCTATTTTGTGTTATTCCATTTCAGTGGTTGCTTAGAAATTTGAATATGAATTTTTTTTCGCAGGGGGGGCGCCCCGTTGCTTGGGGCGTTGGTTATTAACAGGTTAAATGACATTTTTTGTATCTCAATAAATGACTGAATGCCGTGTTGCGCCGTGCTGTTTACGGTTGCTAGGTGATTTTTACGTTCTTGGCTACGGCGGTCTGACAGCATACTTCCGGTCACCGTTGCCGTTCCATTCACATTGTTCCATTGTTGCTTAAAGTCCCTAATGTTTAGGGGAGGGATGAGCAGTGTTGGTGAGATCCTCCTCCACCTCTCCTACGGTGAAGGGGGAGCCGCTCAGCTTCAGAGCCCGCTCCACAAAATAAACAAAAACTCCCATGAGGAATGTGGCGAGGGGGGTGAAGTTCAGCAAGGTCTGTTGCATAATTGATTGTATTTGGACTGAGTTTTTTGAAGAGCTGTGAGCATGACTTAGTAAAGCATGAGTAAATCAGGAGCCTCAGTAAAGCCGACCCTGTCCTCTTCCTTTCCTTATCTTGAATCACGTTACAAGGACCATCTGTGGAAAGTAGTGCATTTAGATTTTCATTGAACATCTAAAACAGCAAAGAAATTGTGTGAAAATTTCCAAGTCCAAAAATTATGTGGTGCTCAAAGGAATTCTCACCCTGAAACAGAAGGATAAGACATAATCCTGCTAGATCCATTTTAGGTCAGTCGTTCTGTAATGCTGGGAGCACGGAAAGCAGGTGATGAACTGAATTTAAGTACAGGAGATTTACTTATATTCCAAACGAAACATCATCAAACACTAACAGCTAGGAACACAGGGAGCATGGCTAACAGGTATCCACACAGCAAACAACGACTGACAAAGGAACAAGGAAACACACAAGATAAGAAGGGCTAACAAGAGACAGGTGAAGGTGATTAGTTGCTATGGGAACAAACAAGGGTAACTATAGAAACTAACAAGGCAACAAATACAACCGGAACTATCTAGAGGAAGAAAGAACACAGGAACAATGGGAACAAAACTATTCAACCACCTCGCGCCCCTCAGGAACCCAATGATCAAGTCGTGCTTCCCCACATACTTACCATATACTGCATCGTGATGTGCGCTGATAGCAGCAGACAGGAGATAGGAGGGAGACAGCCTTCACTCCAGCCCTTCTAGCATGAATGAAAGCATGACTCTGATCAGGCATTTACGGGGGTCTTCTTCGTGAGAAACAATATGCTATCTCCGCACATAGGACAGGGTCATCCTTGTCTGCCACTGGGGTAAACTGGACGCCGCTGAACCTGGGGGGACGCCAGGCAAACTGAATCGCACAGGCTGGAAAAGCGCTACCCAGGCTCCCAGACACCATGCGAGTGGGACCAGTGGGACTACAGTCGTATCTGCAGTGGGACAGCAAGGGCAGCGAAGCACAGGGGCCCGACCCGGAGGGCTTCGCGTTCCGGAGTGGAGACAGAGTGTGTGGTGTGACATTACATTTCCAGTGCCAAAATCATGGGTTTGATTCCTAAGCAATGCATGAACAAACAACCCGTTGAAACAACTTTGCTGACTAAGGGTTTTGAAACAGAAACTAGCCAACATTCAGACTTCTGCTTTCTTAGAGCCCAAAACAAGTCCGCTGTTCCCAGACTTTTTCATGTCCGAGCTTGAGACATATTTGAGAATAACAGCTCAAGATGTAGATCACGGTCATTCCTGTGTTGTGGCACACGTAGAGCAGATAGTCAAAACTGATAGTCAGACTTCCAACCCTGCAGACAGTCAGACCTTCTTTATAAACAACCTTCAGCAAGCTCTGTAAACAATAAATCTGTCAGTTTGATTGCATTGGATAACTAACTTAATTTCTCATTCAAACCTGACAGTGATAACCATCTCTGGTTTATTCAGATCCACATGCCAGAAAATGAAGGGAAACCCAGTGACTCCTGGTGCAGGATGGTGGAATCTGCTCGGATTCATTTTGCGATTGAATGCTGGAAGTCACGTCTACTGCGAGCAGGTGCATGAAGGTACCGCTGTTGACTGCAGATGCAGTTTTTTCCTATAACAGGTCCAAACACTTGGCAGAAGCAAACATATTTGTTTATGTAGGAAGTCATTACTGCAGGTTGTGAAAATAAGCAGTACTATGACAATTGTCTATTGGATCAAGAATGGAGAAATTCTCATGGGAGTCACGTAAGAGAGCATTTCCTGCAGGGAAATGTTACGTGTTTTGTAGAAGGAGAAGAAACTATTTCAAATGAAAGACATCCTCCCTCCTCAAATCAGAAAGCAAAACACACTCTATTGAGAGGTACACAACTTCAGAAGCACAGAGAGCCATGTTTAAACAACAACAGACGCAAAATAGATTAGTTCTGCAACTAGTTGACACATGGGTTGCATGTTGTATAGTAAAATTTTGACCCAGCCATTTATGTATTTGTCTGGACAGGTGGTATGTATACCCTTGTGAAAAAGAAGTGCACTTTAGCATAATTTAAAAAAAGAGCACTTTGATTGAAAATTGAATGTAATGTTTTCATACACTTAACTGCATGTTATTTACAATTAAATTAATATGTATATAGTTTAAATTGATGCAAATAGCAATTAGTTGAATTTAAGACCCAATTAAGCAGGACTTAAGTAAATATTTATATGTAATTTTATAATTACTTCTATTGTCTTTGAAATGTATTGACATGTGGTAAAGACATGTAGTAAATTACAATTTACTTTAATGCCATTTCTATTGAAACTTACTGTCATGAAATACTGCCATGTATTTAAATAAAATTAATTACACATTTGTAATGATTAAGTTGCAATTTAGTACATTTAAAATATATTAGCTTTAAATGTTATACTGTAACTGTTAGGGTTCTGCCCTGGCAGCCTTGTCTGTGTTGTTGTGGTTTCATGTTTGTGTTTGAGCACATGGCCGTTTCTCAATATGCGTTCTTGTCTGTACTTGTGTTCTTGTGGCCTTGTAAAACGTCATCAGTTGCTGCCCAAGTACTGTTCCAATTTAAAGTTCACGCGTAATATCAAAATACTACTGTTATTGTGTCACAAAATGTAATTTTAAGAGTGTTTTAGGCGAGAATGTAGTTGTTTAAAGCTCAAATCTGTGGTTTATTTATAAAGATAGCGCCTATTTCAAAAATCTATCTGATGTTTTCGGAGTTGTGAGATCCAGGCGATCACCGGGAGTTCAGCCCTCATTAACACAGACTGGAACAGCTTTTCCTCGGCTAGTCCTTCTGATGTTTGGCGCTCGCTCATATGTCTCTACTCTAGTGGTTAAACATGAGATGTAATTCATCTTGTGTAGTCCATCTTTGGTCTCATTAATCTATAGTTTGTTCCATGGCAAATCGTTTTGGCTGAGGGCAAAGTGAAGTTTCATAACTTTATATATTTAGGCTATTTACCTTTAACTTTGTAGTCTATTAGAGAGCTGACTTATGTTTGACTGAATTGTTAGCTTTATTTATCATTGTATAGCTTCTTATACCTATTAGGCTACTTATACTTTTATACTGGATATTATTGATCATTAAAACTGACATTTAACAAAAAAGTTTTTTTAATTTTGTTAATTAGAATTTATATATTTTAAAATATATAGAATATTTTTTATATATATTTTACTATACATTCCCTTCACTGAATGTACATGTATAATAAAATAAAATGGCACAACCCTGTCTCTGTTGTTTAAATGTCAGTTTTAAAGGTGGGGTATGTGATTCTCTTGAAATGATAACTTGAAATCCTATTCCTAACCCACTTACTACACTGAGTTAGAAGCACTGAAATGAAAATTAAGCAATTTAATCATCTTTGGAACGGGCAGGACTCGAAAAACTCCAGCCAATCATTTCCAAGACCACCTAGAATCATTGGACAGTAAGTTTGTCTATCAAACGGTCCTTACCACACCCCCCTCCCCCCAGCGCGCGTGACCCCCTTCGTGCGCATACTCAAAGCTCGTGACGCATGCGCATCTCGTCAGTAAAGCCGGTTCCATGATTAGTAGTAAATCGTCATTACAATCTCTCGCGCATCTGAGTTTTCGCTCGTGCATGATTTCGCGTCAATGTTCTTCGAATGGGTGGAGTCAGGGCCAGCGTTGGAGGAAAGAAGGAAGGACCATTTTAATTGTGTATTTTCAAAATCTGCGGTCGTTTTCCAAATCACATACCCCACCTTTAATGATCAATAATGTTTCATATTTTTAAAATGAAAACAAAAAGAAGCAGGGTTGTGTTTTATATTTCGTGTTGTTATAAATATGCTGTGAAGATAATCAATGTGTGTTGCCTGAACCACATTTGTGTGGCCATTATGTTTAAGATTTTATTTTAAATGAAAAGAGGCAGAGTGGTGTTTTATTACATATTTCGTTTTATTGTTGATGAAAAGAGGCAGAGTTGTATTTTATATCATATTTCGTTTTATTGTTGCCTAAAATATACATAAAGAGATAACCGGAGTAGCCAGAGCGTGCTGAGGGACGCGATCAAGAATGCTGCTGTACCATTTGCAGAAAAAAAAGACTTGCATCCTCTCGTCCTCGGGAGTTTCTTCTCCTGAGTCGAACTTGGCAAGTCCAAACTACCAAGGATGCAAGTCCGAAGTTTGCGTAATTGGTATTGAGAAATGGCCCATGGCTCTGTCTTGGTCTGTGTTTGCCATGTGCTCCTCATGTCCCACCTCCTTGTTTCCTGTTACCATGCCCCCTTGTTTAGTCCACGTTTTGTCCTCATTTCACTAATTGTGCTCACCTGATCCTCATGTGTTCTGGTCCCTTTATATTGTGCCTCTTTCCTTCATGTCTTTGCTGGTTTGTTTTGTGTATGTACTTTGTGATCTTGAAATTATCCTAGTCCCTATGCTGTTTGTTATCCTAGTCCCTATGCTGTTTGTTATGCTAGTCCCTATGCCAGTCCCTATGCTAGTCCCTATGCTGTTTGTTATCCTAGTCCCTAAGCTGTTTGTTATCCTAGTCCCTGTGTCAGATTATCCTTGTTGCTATTTTGTTTTGCTTAGCTTTAGTTATTTTGCTTTATAATCTAGTTAGAGTTCTCTTTTGTTTTAGAATTTTATTTCTAGTTATTTTCTTTAGTTCTTATTTTCCCTGTCAAGTGGAAGTCTTCCTTCTCTTCAGCTACTCCAATTTTATTTTAGATCTTAGTATTTATATTAGTTTGTTTTTTATATTTATTCTCTACCTTTTTGTTTCTCTATCATTGATCTTATCAGTTTAGTTTTGGTTATCTTTATTGTTACTTTTCCTTGTCTGTCTTGAGTCTCATCTTGTGTGTTCCTGCCCTGTATCCCGAGTTCCCTGACCACTGTCTCTTAACTGCCTGACTGGTGCAGATATCTAACCCCAGCGTCGAGCCTCTGGTTCTGTGAGCCTCTACCTGGTGGCAAGACTGGTGCTACATCTGAGATCTACATCAAGCTACGTGTTCCTGCCTGGTCTTTCCATCAGAGCTGCCTCTATTGCACTCACGTCATCGCTATCTTACTGACAGTCTCTGTGGTCAACCTGCCTGTCGTAGTGTCGTCTGCTTTGCCCTACTTTAAAGGGTGGTTCACGCTTCACTCGCCCTGCTGTCTTAAGTCTTCAGTCTTGTTAATAAAAACCCTTGTTTGCTCATTTGCGTCTGGGTCCTATTATGTCTTGCAGAATCGTGACAGTATAACTCCCTACAGTTAAAATTATCAAGTACTACACATGCTTTTTAGTAGGTTAGTCAACACATCAAAATAAGTGTACCTCGGATTACTAAAACAATGATTTAAAATGTACTTTGAAGTTACATTTTTAATTTGACAATACTACAAAGTGAATTTAAAAAAGTATTCTTAAAAAAGTATTCTTAAAGATAGTTCACCCAAAAATTACAATTTACACGGATATTTTAAAAAGAAGATATTTTGAGAAATGTTAATAGTTCTACTGACTACAACTTTGCAAGTACATGCCAACTTATTCTAACCCTAACCCCACCAGCCTACGTATACTCTACTAACACTCTATTTAGTAGAGAGTTATGTAGGTGCAGAAAGGTATGACAGAAAAACAAAGAGGTTTTAATTATAGTTTGGATGATTCTACAGAAACTGTCCTCACAAGTGTCTCAAGCAATCCAGAGATTAGAAATAACTATTTATATGAACGATCAGATCCATAAACTATGTAACTTATTTCAGACGAAAGATCAGATTTATTTATATGACAGATCAGAGCCATAAACTTGCCATTGGTGCATTTCCATATCAGTAACATCATACTTTTCACTCTCCTTTAAGCTCATATGAAACATAAGAACCTTTGAACTTCCAATGTCATGCTAAAATCAATAAAATAGCTAGTTCAAATAGGAAAGGAGGAATAATATCAACTGTAAATGTGTTTGTATATAACAAAGAGAACAACAAACTAATGCCATCATTAATTTGTTCAAATTGCTTGTCCCACATAGGGTGACAGGGATGTTGGAACCTATTCCAGTGGCTCAGGCTGTAGGCAGGGAAACACCCTGTGCAGATCGCCATTCCATCATCAAAAGGCTTGGGTGAGACGACAGTTACACACACACACATACGCTCTTAAAAATAAAAGGTTCTTTATTAGCATTGATGGTTCTCATTCATTCTGAAAGTGACGAGCGCTGTTAGACCGGTGAGGCAGGTAAGTTTTTCCAACTTAACAACCAGTAGAGTGGTGCGTAATGAAGTACAACAAAGCAGCATTAAGAATATAAAATATTGGGGGAACAAATTGGCCATTTTTAATGATTGGGGAGGGGGGTGACTTGTCCCCTTCAATGTCTATGATGGTTACGGCCCTGATTTGAGGAGCTCAAAATAGCTCTTCTAAACCCCCTTTCTGGAACCTTTAGTGAATGGATGATTTAGTGTCTCAGTTCTCCTATACAGAGGTGCATTTCATACCATTATATGGCAACACCATGAATCAAAAAGTATGCCATAAATGTCCATGTTAATGTCAAGAAGATGAATTGATTAATTGTTTCCTAAATGTCTGCGCTTTGCCAGAAAGAATGCCAAATGATTTCTTGTAATCTCTTGTGTTTCAGGTACCACACGTTTCTAAAACAGTCACAGATCTACAATGTGATCGAAGACAATCATTATTTTCAGGAAGTAGTGTGGGGTTTTCCGTGTTTGCCATAATTGCCTGTATATGAACTCTGACTGAGCTGGAATGATGGAATGGCAAAATTCTGAGAACAGATTACCTTAATGGCTTTAATGAAAGATTTCACATACTTAAAATTCTAACTAAAACCTTAATAAACTCTTATCATACCATAAGATGGCAACTAACTAGCTGACTTGAAACCTCATACCTCCCCTTTTGGAAAAAAAGTGTTTTATTTTTATTGAATGTGAGTCATGCTCCTACGCTGCTGACGTAGTGTAAATAGTGCAGTGCTTCCGGGTTCTAAGTCGGAACGTAGGCTCACTATTGGCCGACGCAGGCCAATAAAAACGCTCACAAAATGGGAGCACCATGACACATGCGTGTGATGCTGACGCAGGAGCTGGCCAAAAATGAGCCAACGTTCTGACGTTCCATCAACAGTGGAGGAGAATGACGTGGAGGAGAAGAGATTGTTGAATAAAGTTGTTATTTTTGTTTGTTTTTTTGCGCATAAAATGTATTCTTGTCGCTTCATAACATTAAGGTTGAGTCACTGTAGTCACATGGACTATTTTAATGATGTCTTTACTACCATTCTGTCATAGAACCCGGAAGTATTCTCAACGCTTCATAACATTAAGGTCGTCACATGGACTATTTTAACGATGTCTTTACTACGTTTCTGGGCCTTGAAAGTTGCAATTACGTCGCTGCCTATGGATGGTTCAGAGACCTCTCGCATTTCATCAGAAATATCTTAATTCGTGTTTCGAAGATGAACGAAGGTATTACGGGATTACGGGTTACGGGAACGACATGAGGGTGAGTAATGACAGAATTTTCATTTTTGGGTGAACTTACCCTTTAACATGCAATTAGTGTCATTACATTCAGTTTGCACTTCTTGACATGCAACCATGAGTTTGCATGTAAATCTGTAAAACCATAACAGTGCATTTACAGAATATTTCACGCATCACATTTTATTATTTATTTTAAAAATGACAAAGTCATATTCATGCGATGGTGTTTACATCTTCTTCCCTCCTTCCTGATTTGGAGTCGTGATCTAATTATTTTTCACTGTTGTCTGCTCCTGACCCACTGTTAGGTAATAGGTAAACATACCATAATACATCTGAGACCTCTTTCTCTGATGCTGATGACATGGAGTTTGTAATCCATTAAACTCTTGTCATGAAACGACCATCAAGATCAAGTCTGGTGCTTTGGCATTCTGCGCTCCCATTAGGTCCACCCAGATTCCTCAGTAGCTTGAAGCCATTGTTCCATTTTCCGGTGTGACTATATGACAATCTCCAGACTGTCAGATCTGCTAAATTTGGTCCTGCTTTCCACTGCTCAAAAAAACAATCTTTCACCTCAAACAACATGTTATCGTTTTCCATGATGTGACAGACAGAGACCCATCTTAAAGGTTAGGAAAGATGACAGATTTAGCATATCTGTCAGATTTAGTGCAGATGGGTCATAGTTACATATCAGGGGGCACTGGTCTGGAGGGACATGGACTGATCTGGAGACAGGCATGAACCAGGAACCAGAGGCCAGATGACTCACAGTGATGTAAAAAGCATGGCTTTCTTTATTTAGCAAGAAAAGGGTTTTGTCATGTAAGATTTGTCATGAAATATGGCATGTTTTAGGCACAGTTTAGCAAAATCGTAGAGTGAAAGTTAAAGGGAAAATTTGGATAGTTAGTTCATAAAGTATTTTTTTCCCCACCAACAAATAAATCCAAAACAAGCCAAAGCATCACTCCTTGCATGTAAGCAAGCAAAATACACTAAAACATCCTGGGTTGTTTCAACCCACGATTAGGTCAAATATGTATACAAATCGTTGGTTAGATTTTTTAAAGGGGTCATATAATGCCATTTTTGTAAAAGATAATATGAATCTTTAGGGTCTAAATGAAAACTTCGTAATATACTTTTATTTAAAATTCTCATTAGTATTGTATGAAAACACTCATTTTACCTGGTCAAAAATAGCTCTGTTTTCAGCACGCCGTTTCAGTGCATATGCCTTTAAATGATAATGAGCTTTGCTCACCCGCCCCTCTGTTCTTTGGGGCGTTTTGACAACGCTCGTGGAGTGTTGCCTTGACAACAGTTGAGGGTATATTTTGGAGAAAGAATGGCAGCGGGAGTCTCTGAGGACACATCTGTGCAACCATATCAATTTGAACCGGAGTCGGACCCGGAACAAGATGACGGCCCTGAAGAAGTTCGACAATTAAGACTCGAACAGGACGTTTCTGAATGGTTGGTTAAAGTAATGTCACTTTGATCTATTTTTGTATGTACTGGCAGGGTTTTAAATAACACATTAACCATAACGCATTGTTCATTATAAACATGGGATTATGAATTACATTGAGAACGTCGTAACGTTACATAGAAAACATGCCATAATATACCCTGAGTGAAAACATTAGCCGCATTCATCGTGAAGCGTGCAAGCGATTTGCAAAGATTAATATTAAAAGGTTAATAAAACGTTACACTCACTTCTTCTGCAGGTGCAGCAGGAACACGAATAGTTGGTACCGATTCTTTTTTCAGGACCAGCTTCTTAGCAAAACCAGATTTACACTGACCCTCGTTTATAAAGCAGTCTAGTGAGAAATGATTAGCACAAATATAAAATCATTTCTTTGGGAATATTCCCTTCACAAATAAAACCCAGCCACTGCGTCTTCAGCGGTTCGAATTTAGGAACATTAAAATGACTACTCGTTATTACACCCAAGAACAGAACACCACAATCGCTTAGACGCATTCTGCTCCAGTGTATCAACAATGGCGGACTACAATGACAGCTCGCTCAGGGCGGGTCTGTGTTGAAACGCTGCTGTCAATTATCAATCGTGGGAGGGGTGTCCGGTTTAGTGACGTCACAAAATCGAACGGCTCAATTTGAGGCAAGGTAAAACATATAAGGAGATTAAAACAAAAACACTGGATGGATTTTTATCATTATATGATGGTTGTGTACAGGCACTGCCAACACACATTTCAGTACAATCAACTTGTAAAAGTGCATGTACCATTATATGACCCCTTTAAATTACATTTTCATACCTAACGGTTGTGTTTGTCCATATTTGACCCAAAAATGGGTTAAAACAACCCAGCATTTTTAGAGTGTACAGACTAGAACGACAATATAGCAGAGTATGTTGTTATGGGAAGAAGGAGGCGTGAACCGGCAAATGTTCACAGACTTTTAATAAAATAATTAAACAAATACAAAACGAAAGTAAAGGCAGCAGTCCCTCACGGACGACTGCTGCCACATAATAACACATAAACAAAACACAATGTAAAATCCAGGCCTGGCCTCTCTCGATCTTCACTGTCACTGTTACTTTGTTCATCAGTAATCACGCCACCGGCCTCACACCATTCTCTCAAGGCAATCGGCCTCATCCTGCTCGCCACAGACAGCAATTTCCCCTCCTCGCTCAAAAGGATCTGTAATCCCTCTACAGATGTTTAGAGTCTTAGAGCTCAAACATGAATTGGGGCTCAGGTCAGGAAGCAGACAGACTGGCTAAACCGACCGTCTGCTAGCTGTCTCACGTCACTGAGGTCAGATAAATCCCATCACATAGAGACTCTTTCACCTAGATGTAATCAAATAGAGACTGTGTCTGTTCCCCGAATAAGGACATACAGAAAATTCAATCCCTTACTTCAAAAGCACTTATTGTTAATGATATGATTACAGACTATAACCTAGATGTGCTGTGTTTGACAGAAACCAGTCTAAAACCAGACGATTACATTTCTTTAAATGAGTCCACCCCGCAAGATTACTGTTATAAACATGAGCCTTGTCTGAAAGGTAAATGGGGAGGTGTTGCTGTAATTTATAGTAATATCTCCAGAATTACTGAGAAGTATAATTATTTTTAAGTGTTGGTGCTTAATGTAACACTATCTAGTGTAAATTATAAATCACGTTTGAGATTTGTACTGGCTACTGTATACAGGCCACCAGGGTACCATACAGACTTTATCATAGAATTTGCTGATTTTCTATCAGAGTTAGTACTGGCTGCAGATAAATTCCTAATTGTTGGTGATTTTAATATACATGTAGATAATGAAAAAAATGTCTGGCTGGCTGGCTGAATGTCTCGCCAGCGGCCAGCGGGCACGACCTCCCATGGCTAACCTGGAAGACCCTCAACAGATTACGAGTGGAACAGGGGAGGTGCAATGCACTTATGAAAACATGGAACCACCAGACAGACGACACATGTAGCTGCGGTGCAGTACAGACAATGCCCCATCTACTGGAGTGTAAAAACGCCCCTCAGTGCAGCGCCCAGGACCTGGCTGAACCGACCACATCAGCTGTGATCTGCGCCAGATATTGGCAGAACGACATTTGAGATTGCAACGGACTCGAAGAAGAAGAAGATGAAAAAAATGCGTTGGGATTGGCATTTAAAGACATTCTGAACTCTATTGGAGTTAAACAACATGTGTCAGAACCTACTCATTGTTGTAATCATACTCTAGATCTAATATTATCACATGGAATCAATGTTGATGCTGTTGAAATTCTACAGCAGTGCGATGACACCTCAGATCATTATCTAGTCTCGTGTATACTTAATTTAGCCAATGCTCCAAAGTCGACTCCGTGTTACAAATATGTTAGACCTATCACTTCTGCCACTAAAGATCGCTTTATTTATAATATTTCTGACCAGTTTCATCTCCTCAGCATCCCAGATAGCTTAGAAGAACTCGATATTGCGACAGAAACTTTGCGACAGACTCTCTCTTTTCCAGCACGTTAGACACAGTTGCTCCTTTGCGCTTAAAGAAGATTAAAGAAAATGGTCCAACACCGTTGGTACAATGAACACATTCAGGGCCCTTAAGAGAGCTGCCAGAAAAATGGAGTGCAACTGGAAGAAAACAAAACTAGAGTTTTTCTGCATTTCATGGAAAGAGAGCACGATTACGTACAGAGAGGCCTTAAAAGCTGCTTGATCTGCTTATTTTTCAACCCTATTAGAAGAAAATAAACAAACCCCTTGGTATTTATTTGAAACAGTGGCTAAATTAACGAAAAATAAAGTTTCAACCCCAGACGTTTCCAAGCAGCACAGCAGTAATGACTTTACTTCTTTACTTCTTTACTTATGTGGCAGGGTGGAATAACTCTACCCATTGGGAGACCGTGCGCATGCGTGTGTTTATTGGCTGCCTTGTATGGCGTATAAAGGAAGGGGGTTTTGGGGACCGGATATGCGTCTTGGTAGCGTCGTGATGTCACGTCATCTGTGGCCGCCGAAGGGTTAACCTGTGGCCTGGTCTTCCTTTCTGCTGCGTGCTCGCGACCGACTTTTCTCAGGTATTTTGCCCAGCCGTGTTATAGACAAGTGTTGTCTGTGTTCTGCTGCTTTCAGAGAAATATTCATACACTGTAATTTACAGCGGCACATTTCGGACTGACGGCTGTATCCCTCGCATGGTGTGTGACCATGAACGGGTTGTTTACATTGACCATCTCGCGGTATGTATAATTACAGCTCTGTTGACGTTAGTAATGTTACTCTCCTTAACATATTGTTGCTATTTTCGGCAGGGTTATCTGCAGATCTGAGGGCTCTCCCTGTCTAACTAATGGGATTGAGCGTCAATATTAAAATGGGAAACGTCTGAGTGACTACGTTGCTGTTTTGCCTCTATGGTTAATCTCATAGTGACTGTGTGCACGTCGTTGCGGTGCGCTTGCTGGTTGGTCTGTCTTCAACCGCGGCCACCTGCTTGATTCTGTGATGGCGCATTCGTGCATGGAGTTGATGTTTATGAATGTTTGATATTTTTTTGTTATCCTTCACAGTTCACTCTGGGCATCGTGATTTATCACTGTTGATAGTCTGAGTGAACGATGTGCTCTTAATTTGTTCTCTTTTAAGAGAGAAGTGATTGGTATGTTTTCTGTGTGTGTGAGCCTACATTGTGTTTTATTTTAATTTTGTTGATTGTGTTTCTGTGTGACTTTATTTGCAGGAGCTGGAGGTTTCTGGAGAGGGGTGGCTAGCTGCCATCGTGTGTGTGGTGATTACACCTATGCCGTGTGTCTTCTTGCATCCAATCTTCACGTGTGTGTGTGTGGGCGCGTGTATGGGGTTATGGGCTCCTATTAATTTGGCAGCTAGCCTGTACCTCCAGGTACCGCCACTCCGGTCCAATGTGCCAAATTGAAATAGGGATTTGTTGTTGTGTGTCTGATACAGATTGTGCACGTTACTGTAAAACTGACTTTAAGATTATTGTGACCTTTTTAACTATTCATCATGTAAATGTAGAGAAGAAATAAAACTGTATATTTTTCTTATGTGTGCCCCACGTCCTGTGTGCCCTTAGGGCGGTTAGTCCCCAGTATTCTTGGGCGGCGTAGTCGACCGTTGTTGTCATTATTGAGCTTCTATTATTGCACTCTCCTATACAGAACTATAATAAATAACGACTATGCTACCCCAGCATTGAACCAGCTGGGGAAGTACCCAAAAAAGGGCACACAAATTTGTTCTCCTTCCCACAAATCACAAAACACTGAGGCGTGAATACATACAGAAAAAAATAGTTCTTTATTCAATGATCATAAATAGTTTAAAAGACCACTAGGGTCAGTAAAACAGTTGTGATGGAAAACAAGGCCTCTGATTTGTATATGAGCCACTGGATTCAACAAGGTAACAGAAATGCAGGCTCTCGTCACGGAGCTGGGGTGCACCATTAGCTGGGCAGGCTGAGCAGTGGACTTCAAATCAGCCCACAATAAGTACACCGTGCCCAAAACTTCCAAAGCACACACACACTCCAGTGAAATCCACTGCAAGAAAACCTACACAGCACTCTTAAAAAGGAGAGTTTCCCTTCACCATGCACAAGATGGCTAGCCTGCCCACTTTTAAGTCACCCCTGCTTCTGGAGAAAGAAAGAAAGAAAGAAAGAAAAAAAGAAAGAAAGAAAGAAAGAAAGAAAGAAAGAAAGAAAGAAAGAAAAAAACAACAACAACAACAGTTGACATCAGAACATAGACATCTGACACAGGACTAGGTGAGAGAACAAACAAGAGTGCCGAACCGACGAAGTGCAACAGACATTAATTAAGGACTCCACAAATATCACAGAAACAGACAGGGTATAAATAGACAGGTACAAACAATGTAAGTGGGAACAGCTGTGTTCAATGATCATTGACAAGTTCAGGCAAGGGGTTCTGGGAAATGCAGTTCATGATGAGGAGGTGACGATCAGGGGAATAGACCTCTAGTGAAAACCCAGGGAAGACAAACCATACACTGTGACATTACCCCACTCTAAGGAGCAGCTACCAGATGCTCCTCTGAAAACAACAAAACAACAACAAAAAAACAAGAGTCCAGTAGGGAGGTGGAATGGTGGAGGATCAGGGGGAGGGATGGGGGGCCAGGTCCATGGAGGGGAACAAGAACCAGAATGGATGGCTTAACAGGTGACCAGGGTGGAGCAGACAGTCCATCGGGCGGCCAGGGCGGAGCGGCCAGTTCATCGGACGGCCAGGACAGAGCAGACAGTTCATCGGGCTGCCAGGTTGGAGATCTCCCCTCGGGCGGCCAGAGAGGAACCTGCCATTCGGGAGACTAGTGTGGAGCAGGCTGTGCAGATGGCCAGGGCGGAACCTGGCACTTGGGCGACCAGTGCGGAGCAGGCTGTGCAGATGGCCAGGGCGGAACCTGCCATTCGAGAGACCAGTGCGGAGAAGGCTGTGCAGATGGCCAGGGCGGAACCTGCAATTTGGGCGACCAGTGGGGAGCAGGCTGTGCAGATGGCCATGGCGGAACCTGCCATTCAGGAGACCAGTGCAGAGCAGGCTGGGCAGATGGCCAGGGCGGAACCTGCAATTTGGGCGACCAGTGGGGAGCAGGCTGTGCAGATGGCCAGGGCGGAACCTGCCATTCAGGAGACCAGTGCAGAGCAGGCTGGGCAGATGGCCAGGGCGGAACCTGCAATTTGGGCGACCAGTGGGGAGCAGGCTGTGCAGATGGCCAGGGCGGAACCTGCCATTCAGGAGACCAGTGCAGAGCCGGCTGGTCAGAGCCGGCAGGGCGAGCAGCTTGGGCGGAGCCGGCAAAGTGAGCAGCTTGGGTGGAGCCGGCAGGGCGAGCTGCTCAGGGACGGCCTCCGCGACGACAGCGGGCTGCTCGGGGACAGCCTGCAGGACGACAGTGGGCTGTTCAGGGGGGGCCTCCGGAACGACAGCGGGCTGCTCGGGGACGGCCTCCGGAACGACAGCAGACTGCTCGGGAACGATCTCCGAGACGACAGCGGGCTGTTTGGGGACGGGCTCCGGGAAGAAAGCAGACCGTCCGGGAACAATTTCTGGGACGACAGCGAGCTGCTCGGGGAGGGACTCCGGGTCTTGAGAAACGGTGGACGCCTGCTTTCTCCTCCTCCTTCGTTTCCACCTAGTACTGCATTTTGTCTAGCTTCCAGTCTCCAATTCGTTACACTGCAAATCTCATGCAGCACTTAGAGCAGCGTGCGGCAGCAATGCACGATGCGCACTGTCAATGATAAAGGATAAAATGAACGTAAAGAAAACCACTTAAAGAAAGAAAATAATTAATAAAACATCCCATTTCAGAAGGACGCAATTACACAAGTATAATAAATGAAACAATCAGTTACAAAAAATACGGCCTTATTAAATCAGCACGTAAACTTGCGTGACCTACCACTATGAATGCTCATGCAGACGGGGATGAAGAAAAGTACGTCACCCCCCCAAATCAGCATGGCGGATGGAAAGAATGAGGAAAACCCAAAAATGGTCATGGCAAGTGGAATCACAAAATAAATGTTCTTAATGCACACCTGATACAATTTCAGAGTGAGTGAATAACAGACACTCCGACTTTCAAAAACTCTTTTCCACACTTCAGTCAAAATCACACTCCTTCCACTAAGTCCTGCTCACATATTCTTGTCTGAACCGTCATGGAGGTAGAGGGATATTGTAACGATGGTTCTTTGTGTGGGATGAAAGAAGACAAGGGTCGGCGTAACGGGGACTCGTACAATTTATTAATAAAAAAACAAAACAAAGAAAAGGTGCGCCACATGCGCGTTCACCGTAGTAAAACTACAGCACAATATAAAGACACTCTTTCCCACTGGACTCTCTCAGTTCACTTTTATCAAACTCTTCCCTATGTGTAAACTCAGACCATTCATAAAAACTCTTTCCGATGTGCAACTCAGTCCTTTTGTCAGCCAGCAGGTCGTGAGTGTTCGTACGAGTCCCCCACTCCTTCTCTCTCTCGCTCTCTTGCACCAGCCAGTTTATATGCGGTCTCCCCACGCCAATTACTGCAATCAGAGACAGGTGTTCGTCATTTTGCACTTGACCCACTTACTTACCGCTCGGCTCCTCCCTCACTCTCTCGCTGCAGACTCCGCAAAACCACGCCCCCCTCATCACAGATATAAACAGTAAAATTGTTATTTTAAACTATTGCAATGCCACATAGCCAAACAAATCAAATAACCATAACTACTTGTCATGTAAAATTCAATGATCCAGTGAGATATATACTGCAAGTATCCATGCTATAAGTGGGACATGGTGATTGACACTGCTTGCATTTTTTTTTCAAATAATCAAAATGTTTTTTTTTTGTGAACCTCTAAAGAAACATATACTCCAAGGCTTATTCATTTTTTATGTTTTGTAATAAAATGTAGTTATTTCTTGTGTTTCTAGATACATTGGAATGATGTCCCTGTAAACTAAACAACAGCAATACTCCTCATCTATACTCTATAACATTACAACAAATGTTAATGATTTCTAGACACATATTTAACTTCTCATGACCTGAATAAATATGCAAACAACTAAAAGATCTGTCCATTATGAAACATCCTACAGATAACACGATAAGACATTATTAAGCTGGCACCCACTCACTGGTAAGTAGATGGCTGTTAATCATCTCACTAGAAGCTGAACAATGCAGATCAGTGTGAATCAGTTCTCCTGCCCAAAAGACTTGGTGAGATTATTTAGTGTTAAAGCCTTCATTGTGCGAGACACTGTATTGTCTTATCTGATTCCTGCATGGTTTGGAGTTGAGGACTCAGATACTTGACTGTATTTCACACACCTGCAGCAGAGAACCAGTACAGTGCGACATTAGAAACAAGAGCACTATCTGTCTCTGTCCTGATCAACACAGGAACTAGAAGCTTGATGACATCATGCAACACATAATCTGCAGACGAAAGAGAACAGATGAAACAAGGCCTACGCTCTTGATCACTGTGAGTGACAACATATGTTAATTACTACAATACTAACTCCTCCCTAAAAATGTCATCAAAAGTGGGAAAAGTTGGTCAAAATGTACACTTTACACACAAACTGACCACCAACCTCAAATTTCAGATGCCATCTTTATTTTTCAGCTCAACATTCAGGGAATGGAATGCACAGGATTGTGGGATATCAAAGGCAGTGAAGGAACCATCTATGCTGCCTTCAAAAATCAATCAGATGAAGGTATCTCTGGAGACAGGATGTGGCACGATCATTGGATTCGGACGTGCCATGTTACCTTCCTACCTCTGTATCCTGCAAGCGGAGGCAACATTCTTCAGTTTTTGGATGCAGCTAGTGTCAGTCAGGTGTCAGTCAGGTGACTGACCGGATGATCACTAAGCATAGCGACATGTGCCATTGGCTTCTGTACGTCTGATGCCATGTCACTTACTGTAGGCTACGTCTACATTAGTCTGGATACATTTGAAAACGGCGTTTTTGTTTTAAAACGCTCTCCGTCCACACTAGGGTTTTCAGGCGTTTTCCGACGTTTCAGTGTGGATGAGAAACTTTTGGAAAATGCCGTGAAAATGCAGTGTTTCACAAAACAGGCACAATACCGGTATATACATGAATATCTACAACTCAGACAGCTGTCTGTCGCAAATGCACTGATGTACCAGGTGAGCTACCAAGCAAGTTTACTGCAAATGTCAAAATCTATTAGCTTACAAATCAGTTTTGAGGTCATATTGTAATGTGCAACATTGCAAAATACTAACTTACTTACTCCAAAGAGGAGCATAGGCCACTGACAATATTTCTCCACCTCGTCCTGTTCTGTGCCAGCTTTTCCAGATCCTGCCATCTGTAGCCAGCTCTTTTCATCTCGGCTTTGAAACTCCTCCTCCAGGTGTTTCTTGGTCTCTCTCTACCATGTTTGCCCTGTGGGTTCCACTGCAGGGCTTTGCGTGTGATCTTGGCGTGGAATTCTTCGGTTTTCGCAATGTGTGCCCAATCCATCCCCATTTTTGTCTCTTTATTTCCTCTTCTATTGCAGGCTGCTTTGCTCTTCCCCATAGGCTAGCTCTTCGTTCTTTATTTTATCAGGCCATCTGATGTTAATAATACGTCTGAGGCAGTGGTTGGTGAAGACTTGTAGCTTGTTCAGGAGGTTCTTTGTTGTTTTCCATGTCTCAGATCCGTAGAGGTGTATGGTTTTTATGCTTGAGTTGAATAGCCGTATTTTGGTCTTGAGTGTGATGTTACGTGCTCTCCATATGGCCCCCATCATGCGAAATGTATCTCTTGCCTTGCCTATTCTCCTCTTTACATCTCCTTCTGATCCGCCATCACTCGTATACCTCACTAACCAGGTAAATGAAGGAGCTGACTTCCTCTAGTGGTTGGTGGTTAACCATCAAGCAGGCCAACATCTTTGTATTGGCCTTGAGCACTTTGGTCTTCTGTATGCTAATATGGAGACCTGTCTTAGCTACCTTCTGTTCTACCTTTCTCAATTTCTCTGATTTTGGGACAGTAATGCGATATCATCTGCGAAGTCTAGGTCGTCCAGTTGTGTGAATAGGGTCCACTGGATCCCATCGTGCATGTTGTCCGTGGCTTGCCGCATAATCCAGTATACCGCTAAGTGGAATAGTAATGGGGAAAGTAAGCAGCCTTGCCTTACTCCCGTTGTGATGTGACAAGCCCCTGTCAGCTGGCCTTCATCTATGATTCTACATTGCATTCCTGTATAGGTGTTCTTGATGATGGTGGTAAACTTCTCTGGTATGCCGTAGTGTCTCATCAGTTGCCAGAGAACTTCCCTATCCAGATTATCGAATGCTTTCTCGGAGTCCAGAAATACTGTGTAGAGTGGTGACTTAAACTCTTGTGACTGCTCAAGGATGATTCGCAGGGTTGCTATTTGGTCGGCACATGATCTATTTTGCCTGAATCCAGCTTCGTTGTCTCTAAGCTCTGCGTCCACTGCTGCCTTGAGGCGTTGCAAGATTATCCGTTTTAGGATTTTGCCTAATACGGATAGAAGCATTATACCCCTGTAGTTGTCGCAGAGGCTTAGGTTGCTTTTCTTGGGTATTTTTACCAAATGGCCTTCCTTCCATTCCCCAGGCAGGTCTTCTTCCTTCCAGATCCTACCACACAGGTCATATAATATTTGCGAGGATGTTTCTACATCTGCTTTAAGAACTACTTCTGCTTTATTTGTTGACCGAAAATGCCTGCAGGTCCCCTACCCTCTTGACAGTGCAACCAGCAGCAAAGTCTTCATGGAAAGAAGCTTTAAGTCTACTGACTGCAAAGGCTCAAAGGAAGCATCCTGAAGCGCTCGAAGCACCCTTGCTGGGTTGCACAGAAAGCACAGACCCTATTAAACATCTTCAGGGGTCATTTCGGCGAGAAGAACACCACTCGACAAACAGGTTCCACTTCAGGGCATACACACGTCTCATAGACGGCACCCACACTGAAGTGATGGTGTTAAATACCTCTGGGGGTAAGTCACCTAGAACCTCTGCGTCCCATCCAGGGACCAGACATGAAGTTTCCAGAGGTCCGGACGCGGATGCCATAGGGTGCCCCGTCTCTGAGTCAGAAGATCCTTGATGGGGGAGATGGGGGAGCTTGTCGGTCTCCCTCATGTCCCTCATGTCGGCCAGACACAGCCAGAGATGGCGTTCCTGGACCACCAAGGTGGACATCGCATGACCCACTGACCTTCTTCTCACGAAGCACGAGGTCCGTTGCGGAACGAAGTTCTTGGAGAACTTGTGGATCATGACCACCCTCATGCAGGATGGACCTGCAGTCACGCCATGGCGTGCATGGCAGAGGCCGCTTCCCCACAGGCTTTGTAAGCCTTAAGGAAACGAATACACGGTTCTCCACACCAAGTGGAGTTAGGGCACAGCTGTATTGCAACGGCCCGCTCCACTGGCGGGATACACGTGTATCCCTTAGCTGCCCCGCCACAATGGTGGTGAGGGAGGAGGAGCCACCGAGACGGTTTCTGGCAGTAAAAGGTGCCACCCATGTCCCCGTGAGCTCCTCATGCACCTCGTGGAAGAAAGGCACTGGTGTGGGTTTCTGATAACCAGCGCGCGCCCCCCGATATACCAATCGTCCAGCCTTGAGGGCTCGGGACACGGTGGAGGGTTCCAATCAAACCCGATCCTGTTGGCGGCCCGGGAAAGCATGGCCATCATCTCCGGGTCCGACCCGCCGAGTCGTCGATCGCAGAGTAGTCTGACACACCCTCCGATGCATCTGATCGTCGCGGGGGGCACCAAAGGAAAGGACTGGTACACACCTTCACGATGGTCCAGCCCGTTCCGTTGGTGGCTCAATTGGCTGCAGAGCATGAGAGGGATGAGGGTTCCTAGGGGGTTGGTTCCCCTAAGGAAGCGCGCTCACCGTAATCCTCAGGTCCCCCGCGTCGCTGTCTAAAGCAACCCTCTGGGGAGGGTTGGATCGAGGCTGAGGCACGGGGACTCCGCCCCTTTGCAGGAACGAGAGTCTCGAACGCACCTCCGAGATGGTCATCTTCCTACAATGGGTGACTCATCCACGAACGCTGCCTCAGCGTGTTCGAGGCCCAGACACATGAGGCAGCGATAGTGACCATCCCGTGACCCCAGGTAACGACCACATCCAGAAATACACAGATACAAAGTCATCTTGAAAAAGACGCAATCTATCTGTGTAAGCTCTTTTAGGGACTGCTCTCACTGGTGCTGAAGCACGCAGGGGAACAGTCAATGTGAACACAGATGGGAATATGCACCTGTCTGTGTGCAGTATCTCTCTCGCTGGCAGGTCTTACCAGCTGTAAAAACAGCTTTTGAGTGCTCTGAATGGCGCACATTACCAGCTGTTATTAAAGTTTTTTTGTTTTTGCTCAAAACCAGAAAAACCATTAAAGTAAAGAAGAGAGAGAGAAAGACTGCTCGCATTGCGGTGCTGTAACACTTGCACCAGGATGGAGAGGTCCAGAAAGGCTCGTAGATCTACACTTTGTAGACAGCATTCAAAGTGCTTGGCTCCGAAGCAAAAAGCTGAAGTGCAATCGCACGTTCTGCTCATTATATACTCGCGCTGCAAGACTGAGCAGCTGATGCAAATGTTAGCACGCCAGTGTGCATTGTAGAGGCTGACTTTTTTTCGGGAATCCCGCGGGTCACGGGAAACAAAATCACTATGTATCACGGGATTGGGACGGGAAAGGAAAAAGTGTCAGCGGGAGTGGGCGGGACCGGGAATCGTAATAGGCTTGTTTGAAATGAGCAAGATCTGCGCAGAACCGATCACCGGTGATCAGCGCGAGATGCATGCCGGTTAGAAATGTGTTCGAGTGCGGTCCGCCTTGCTCTGATGTCATGCTGACGTGTGTAAAAAAGCTCTCGCGAGTGCAAGGCGCAAGTGTCGGATTCTGCAGTCGTGTGCAGTTGCTCTCCACCGACTGCGCTGATCAAAAGCATGATGGGAAAGAATTTGCTGACGACACAGCTTAATGTTGATTGGTTTAAACAACCATGATGTATTGTTCTCTTTTAAAATGTTTGATTTTAAAACTCGGATATCATGTTTTATGTGTATATGTGTGAATATTCCCAAACTCTCGGACAGTGCGATCTCTATGGGTTATGAAATGTCATTTTATTATATATATATATATATTAAAAAAAACATAGCCTATGTCTGTATTAAGGAAAAAATTATTGATAAACACTTATTTGGAATGGATTTAAATAACAAGTACTCTGGGTGTCTTGTTCATTACATTTATTTTCATATAAAAGCAACAGAACTTAAATTACATCCGGTTTATTAGCAACAATGTGCACGAGCGTGAATCCCGCGTTATCATTGATCTCGCAGATGTCAGATCCAATGCGAGAAGCGAAAACTGTCCGGCTTGTCTGCGCTTTTTTCACTCCTCCTCTCACTGCAGCCGCCTTCTCTCGACTATATTTAAGGCGAGGCAAGGCGCATCTCAAACAAGCCTGATAAAACTGATACCCAACTTTATACACAAATATACCGTTTCTATAAATAAACTCTATATTTAAATTTTGAACTAAATTCTATTTGCCCCATCTCTTTATGCTCTCCTGTTTGCTTTGGTGTGGCTGGTAAAGTGAATGACGTGCTGCACACTAGAGGCTGACATTTTTTCGGGAATCCCGCGGGTCACGGGAATCCCGCGGGTCACGGGAAATCCCGCGGGATGGGAAACAAAATCACTATGTATCACGGGATTGGGACGGGACAGGATTTTTTTTGTGGGAGTGGGACGGGAGAGGTTTGAAAATCCACTCCCGTGTCACCCTCTAGTACATTGGCTTGTTTAGTTGCACTCAAAGTAGATTGGCCTCTCTAGCGAGATTCCTATTAGTTGGTCACAACTTACGTCGAGAGTAACCGACTGTGTCACACTCTCAGAACCCACTACATCCCTCACTGGCCACCAGAGGCCACCATCACCCGAGTATTGACTTTCTCACACATCACTCCTGGACTGATTACTCACACACCTGCCACCACTGATCACTCACACACCTGCACCCTGTTATCTACCTGCATATAAGCCCCATTCACTTCTCATACAGTGCGAAGTCTCGTTTCCTCTGTGAACATTCTGAGCGTTTATCCCTGTATCTCTGCCTACCTGTGTTTGACCTCCGCTGATCTGATTATCCCGTTGTCTGCTGCCTGTCTCTCGACCCTCTGCTTCGTCCCTGGACTTCTCTTCTGCTCGCTGCCAGCCCTGACCCCTCGCCTGGATTTGATAAGTGTGAGCCCATTCTCTATTGCTGATCTTGCCGGTGTCTGACCCTTTTCCTGCTTACTTCTCTTCTTAATAAATACGTTGCAAATGGACCTGACTGCCTCTGGTGATTCATCACAGAAGACTTCGCCACAACAAGGTTCAGCAACGATGTCTGCACTCACCGCAGCGTTCGCTGCCCAAGCGGATCAACTCGCCACTCATCACCACCAACTCAACCGTCTCACATCGGTAACTGAGGAATTGGTGAAAGCCATTCAAACCATGCAAAACCCCGCTCCCAACCCTTCTCCACAGCAAATACCACAACCAGCTCCCCGTGCCGCTGAAGGCCAGTCCTCTATGAGCGCGCACCCTCGCCTCGCACTTCCCGAGAAGTTTGATGGAGACCCAGGGAGATGCAAAGGCTTTATCCTGCAATGCACACTCATCATTGCCCAGCAACCCATGCTCTATTCCACCGAAACCAGTAAGATCGCCTTTGTTTGTTCTCTATTAACCGGAAGAGCATTGGACTGGATTACGGCAGTATGGCGAGCGGATGGTACAGCTTTTCCCACCTTCGAGACATTCCTTCAACAGTTTCGAGAGGTTTTTGAGCATTCTAAAGAGGGCAAAGGAGCAGGCGACCGACTTCTTGAACTCACCCAGGGTCGTTCCACGGCCGCCGAATATGCGCTCACTTTCAGAACCCTCGCCGCGCAGACGGATTGGACCAACGATTCATTAAAGGTGATGTTCCGAAGGGGATTGAGTCATGAGTTACAAGCTGAATTAGCCTGCCGTGATGAGGGGAGAGAACTGGATCAGTTTATTCATCTGGCTATCCAAATCGACAACCTCATCCGATCTCGCCGTATGAATCATCGTCCTGTATTTACCTCACGCCCTGTGGTTCCTCCTAGATTCTCTACCCACGCATCCGCTGACCACGTTGAACCCATGCAGATAAACACCTCTCACTTAACTCTGGAAGAAAAGGAACGACGGAGGTGTCAAAACCTGTGTTTGTATTGTGGCGAGGCGGGTCATTTCCGCATCAACTGTCCCATACGTCCTCCACTGAAAAATCTACGACCGGTGAGTTTCCCTGCTGAAACCCCTAACCCTGACTCTTGCATATCTGTGTCTCTTGTACTCACAGTGAATGATCGTCAAATTATCACCCATGCCTTGATTGACTCCGGCGCTGCCGGGAACTTTATGTCACAAGACTTTGTTCAACGAAACAACATTGCTCTAACCCGTTGTTACTCTTGTCTCACAGTCGAGGCCATCGATGGAAGACCACTAGGCTCAGGTCGAGTAACCCATATCACCCAGCACATCCACATGCGGACAGGAGCTCTTCACACTGAAACCATTCAGTTCTTCGTTCTTCAAACTTCTTACACACCAGTCATTCTGGGTCTACCCTGGCTCCGCAAGCACGATCCACACATTCGGTGGGGAACCGGTCAAATCATCCACTGGAGTAAATCCTGCTGCTCCACCTGTCTCGCCTCTGTGACTCCTCTACCCGTTCGAAACATCACTGTTCCCCAGGAGGGGACTGACTCAGTTCACCTTCCAACCGAATACCACGACCTAGCCGTAGCCTTCAGTAAAGTGAAGGCCTCCAAACTTCCCCCGCACCGCAACAGCGACTGTGCCATCGATCTGGTTCCAGGCTCCACGCCTCCCAAAGGCCGTATCTTCCCTCTTTCCCAACCTGAGACTGAGGCCATGAGAAAATATATCGAGGAAGACCTCGCAAAGGGCTTCATCCGAACCTCAACATCTCCAGCATCAGCTGGCTTCTTCTTTGTCAAAAAAAAAGACGGCGGTCTGCGACCTTGTATTGATTATCGGGCTCTCAATGATCAGACCATCAAATTCCACTATCCGCTCCCTCTGGTACCAGCAGCCCTGGAACTACTCCGCACGGCCAAGTTCTACACCAAACTCGACTTGCGCTGTGCGTACAATCTCATCCGCATTCGCGAGGGGGACGAGTGGAAAACAGCCTTTTCCACATGCACAGGGCACTACGAATATCAGGTTATGCCGTTCGGGCTGTCTAACAGTCCTGCCGTGTTCCAATCTTTCATCAACGACGTCTTTCGAGACATGCTCCATCGTACAGTCATCGTCTACATTGACGACATCTTGATTTATTCCAACACCCTGAAGGAACACATCCAACACGTCCGAGCGGTCCTAGAACGCCTCATTCAACACCAGCTTTATGCCAAGATCGAGAAGTGTGAGTTCCATCAGACCTCCACCACGTTCTTAGGATACATCATCAGCCCTGAGGGTGTCGCCATGGATGAGGGCAAAGTTCGAGCTGTTCTTGAGTGGCCACGACCCAGCACTCTTAAGGAGCTACAACGCTTCCTCGGGTTTGCCAACTTCTACCGCCGCTTCATCCGTAACTTCAGCATTGTGGCAAACCCTTTGACATCTCTGATCAAGAAAACTACATCACGTCTTCCCTGGAATGAGTCAGCCACTCGTGCCTTAAATCAGTTGAAACAACTCTTCACGTCTGCTCCAATCTTGCACCATCCCAACCCCGACCTACCCTTCGTGGTGGAGGTGGATGCGTCGAATACTGGCCTGGGCGCAGTATTGTCCCAACGGCAGGGGTCTCCACCCAAACTATACCCCTGTGCCTTCTACTCAAGAAAACTCAACGCCGCTGAGAGAAACTATGATGTAGGAGATCGTGAACTTCTGGCCATGAGGGCCGCCTTCAAGGAATGGCGACACTGGCTAGAAGGAGCCGCTACTCCCTTCACCGTACTCACCGATCATAAGAACCTAGAATACCTCCGCACCGCCAAAAGGTTAAACCCCCGACAAGCCCGCTGGTCCCTATTCTTCAACCGTTTTCAATTCACGGTCACCTACCGTCCAGGGTCCAAGAACACTAAGGCCGATGCCCTGTCGCGACTGTACGATCCAGAACCATCCACCCAAGCTCCTGAAACTATCCTGGGTCCCGACCTCGTCGTTGGTCCCATCCAGTGGGATCTTGAGACCGAGCTGGAGCAGGCCAATGCTCAAACGGAAGTTCCCATAGCCTGTCCGCCTCACAGAATCTTTGTCCCCGAGACACTTCGTAACCAGGTCCTGGAGCATGTTCACGCTCTTCCTAGTTCCGGTCATCCAGGGGTTACAGCCACCATTCAACTCCTCCAGAACCGCTACTGGTGGCAAACCTTAATCCAAGACACCACCAGGTTTATCCAACGATGCCAGGTCTGCAACACCCAGAAATAATCTCGCCTGTTACCCGCCGGTTTACTCAATCCCCTGCCCATACCTCAACGTCCCTGGTCCCACATAGCAATTGACTTCATTACGGACTTACCCGCCTCCAACGGCCATACTACCATCCTCACCGTGGTGGACCGATTCTCCAAAGCCTGCCGCCTCATTCCCTTAACCAAGCTTCCCACTGCACTACAAACGGCAGAGCATCTCTGCAACTGGGTATTCAGGTTGTACGGTCTACCTGAGGATATTATCTCCGACAGAGGACCTCAGTTCACCTCCCGAGTCTGGTCGGCCTTCTTCAAGGCCCTTCAAGTCAACGTGAGCCTCACGTCCGGATACCATCCCCAAGCCAACGGGCAGGTAGAACGTCTCAATCAAGATATCATCAGGTTCCTCCGGACCTACTGTCATCATCACCAAGAGGATTGGAGTCGTTACTTAATCTGGGCGGAATACGCCCAGAACTCCTTACAAAAGCACTCCACGGGCTTGACTCCTTTCCAGTGCATCCTGGGTTTCCAACCACCTCTATACCCTTGGTCTGGGGAACCCGCAAACGTCCCCGCCGTAGACGACTGGTTACGACGCAGCGAGGAGACGTGGGACCAAGCGCACACACACCTCCAGCGAGCAGTCCGCCGCTTCAAGAGACAGGCTGACCGCCGCCGTCGAGCCGGTCCAGAGTACCAACCAGGACAATGGGTGTGGCTGTCCGCTCGAGACCTTCGTCTTCAACTCCCCTGCAAAAAACTCAGTCCCAGGTACGTGGTTCCTTTCAAAATTCTTCGACAAATCACTCCAGTATCTTACCGCCTGGCCCTGCCTAATCATTTCCGTATTGCTCCCACCTTCCATGTTTCACTCCTCAAACCCGCTGCCGATCCCACTGAGGGAGGAGAGAATCGACCCCAGGAACTGAATCCGCCACCCATCTTGGTAGAGGGCGAGGAGGCTTATCGAGTACACCAACTTCTGGACTCGAGGCGCCGGGGCAGGTTGCTCCAATACCTAGTCGACTGGGAGGGATTCGGTCCAGAGGAACGTTCCTGGGTCAATGCCACGGACATTCTGGACCCCACTCTCATAGCTGAGTTTCATCACAATCATCCGAGCAGACCTGCTCCTCGACCCCGGGGTAGACCTCGACGCCGTCAACATCCTCGCGCCAGGAGTCGCTCGCAGGGGGGGGGCTCTGTCACACTCTCAGAACCCACTACATCCCTCACTGGCCACCAGAGGCCACCATCACCCGAGTATTGACTTTCTCACACATCACTCCTGGACTGATTACTCACACACCTGCCACCACTGATCACTCACACACCTGCACCCTGTTATCTACCTGCATATAAGCCCCATTCACTTCTCATACAGTGCGAAGTCTCGTTTCCTCTGTGAACATTCTGAGCGTTTATCCCTGTATCTCTGCCTACCTGTGTTTGACCTCCGCTGATCTGATTATCCCGTTGTCTGCTGCCTGTCTCTCGACCCTCTGCTTCGTCCCTGGACTTCTCTTCTGCTCGCTGCCAGCCCTGACCCCTCGCTTGGATTTGATAAGTGTGAGCCCATTCTCTATTGCTGATCTTGCCGGTGTCTGACCCTTTTCCTGCTTACTTCTCTTCTTAATAAATACGTTGCAAATGGACCTGACTGCCTCTGGTGATTCATCACAGACTGATAGGGAACTCAGCTAACGCTCACAGCCGATTCCAATCATTAACATTTTTAGCAATTAATATTGTGTAAATACAAAAAATAATAGCAATAGCTCAAACAAAAATTGGGTTAAAAAGTGCATAGGATAAATAGGTTAAATAGTTTTTAATTATTTTGGAAATCTAACTAAACAATAACACTATAGTTGCAAATGTTCTAAAACATTTGTTTATTTTAATCTGCCATTTTGCATTATCCTTTGCACTAACACCATTGGAATGCATTCTGGCGTTTGTCCTATCTGTGACTTATATCTGACTGTCCTATCTGTGATTTATATGAATACTTGAAATCGTAACATTTTAAAAACAGGTTTATCTTATGTCAAAGTAAGTTTTATGTATCTTCTTGTGTTTTTAAAAACAAAACAAAAGTTTAATGATAACAGTATAAAGAGTTATTTTATCCTTCTTTCAAAACCATGAAATACAGCTGGCTGAAAATGTTGTTTTAGTTGTTTATGTGGTGGATTATTGATGAAAATTTAATGAAATATAGAACTGAATGAACAATAAAAAGTGAGTTTTGTTCCTTTTCTGAAAAACTTTCAGATTTTTCCATAATACAGTATGGTTTACATTTCAGTGGAATAGCCCATGTGTGTAGATTATATACATTTTGGATGTCATAAAGAAAAGTGATTCATAGTGATAACATGAACTACGTGCCCATCTCAAGTTTTGCTTCTTGCCACGGACCTCACAGACTTCATGTTCCCCATCAGACCTCACATGAACATGTTTATCAGGCTCGATCAGAACCTGCATCCACTGGGTTCTGTTATAATCCTGGCGACAGCTCTAAAGACACGTTCTCTTGTGATCTAATCGGATTAGCCCTCAATCACACGTCATTTTTTTAAAATGCCATCAAGAACTTAGTAAGAGCTGTCTTTGCTCATGTCTGAGAGATTTCGTGTGGTTCTATTATTAGTCTCTGACACAGAGGACAGGGAGAGTAAATCTCTGGTGAAGGGTGTGGGATGGTTAAGCACATTGTTTATGTGGTAGATTAAATGTTGCTTATCAAGGACATTCGGAGGAATGCACTAATATTAGTTTTTTTTGGCATCTATTTTTTTTGTTGGCATTTTAGCAAATCAACCCTTTTATGAAAAATAACTGCTGTTAGTATGTTTGATTTAGAATGGTGCATAAAAGGTGATTAATATCAAGTTGACTGATAGTTATCAGGATTTACACCATTCAAAAAAATCAATAAGATTTAATATTTTTGAAAAAAATATCCTCACCAAAGTTATTTATTTGATCAGAAAAATACAGTAAAAACATGATATTGTCATGGTTAGGTTCTGTTAGTTTCATTTTCATGTACTCTTAGTTTGCTTTTTTTAGTTCCTGTTGTTTATTGTTTAGTTTCCCGCCACTTATTAGTTACTATGGAGATTCATTAATCATCACAGATGTTTGTCATTATTTCCCTCATTTGCTTTGTATTTAAGTTTCAGTCTTTTCATTGTTCTTTTGTCTATTCACGTTAATGCTTTGGTTGTGTGTACTTCCCGTTGTTATTTGGATATGCCTTCTGAGTGTTTTACTAAAGACTTTTAACTTGATCTTCCTCTTCATCGTCTGTTTACTGCAACCCAGCATGACAAAAATAACTGTTTTCTATTTTTTAACATATTTAAATGTTATGTATTCCTGTGATCAATTCTGAATTTTCAGCAGCCATTACTCCAGTCTTTAGTGTCAAATCATATGAACCTTCAGAAATCATTCTAATATGATGATTTGCAGCTCAAGAAATATTTCTTATTATTATCAATGCTAAAAACTGTTGTGCTGCTTAATGTTTTTTTTTTTTTTTGTGGAAACCGTGATGCATTTTTTTTTCAGAAACACACACACACACACACACACACACACACACACACACACACACACACACACACACACACACACACACGTACGTCACAGGGTGACTATGTTCAGTGGGGGTGGAACCATGATGTAGACAGCGAGTGCCCCTGGGGGGAACGGTTTGGCATAAACATAGCCGCGACAAGACGGCCGAGCTTCCGGGTTTTGGTAAACATACCAGTCACGAGTAACTCGTAAAAAAAAACGGGAACAGGTGTACGGGTTAATCGATTCACGCTTGTGATTGGTGACTATGCTGTTTGGAATACTTTAAATACCCCAGGGATCAGCAGTACAGGGTTAGATTTCGGGAAGGAAGACGGCAGCGCGGCAGGCTTGGATAATCAGTTGGAGTAGGGACGTTGTGGAGCTGGCGAGTTGCGAAGCGAAGTGTCTAGATCATCCCGAGCTGTGACGAGATGAAGGCGGACGGACATATGACTAAATGTGGAGCCTGAGAACTGGATGTGTAGCGACCTGTCCTGTGGACGCCAGGAGGCTGAGGATACGCGCCCCCGCCAGATAAGTACCTGCTTGATACTGATGTGACTGTTAGACCACGCTAGGAAGCTGTTATTCCTCTGAACGTTGTTCTACAACTTGTCTTCTCCTTGCTCTCTGGCTCTCCCAACTTGTGATTAAAGCTGCCCCTGTGTGGCGGTCTGCCAGGACTTCCTATGTCGATCTACTTTACAACACGACAGGATAGCCACGTGACTTTTCTCGTGTGAGAAATTACTCCCTACGTTGTTTACACTGTGTTATCGCATTGAGCTTTGTTTGTAGTGGTTATACAGGTCCTTCTCAAAAAATTAGCATATTGTGATAAAGTTCATTATTTTCCATAATGTAATGATAGAAATTAAACTTTCATATATTTTAGATTCATTGCACACCAACTGAAATATTTCAGGTCTTTTATTGTTGTAATACTGATGATTTTGGCATACTACTCATGAAAACCCCAAATTCCTATCTCAAAAAATTAGCATATTAGCATCCAATAAAAGAAGTGTTTTTAATACAAAAAAATTCAACCTTCTAATAATTATGTTAAGTTATGCACTCAATACTTTGTCGGGAATCCTTTTGCAGAAATGACTGCTTCAATGCGGCGTGGCACAGAGGCAATCAGCCTGTGGCACTGCTGAGGTGTTATTGAGGCCCAGGATGCTTCGATAGCGGCCTTAAGCTTATCCAGAGTTTTGGGTCTTGCGTCTCTCAACTTTCTCTTGACAATATCCCACAGATTCTCTATGGGGTTCAGGTCAGGAGAGTTGGCAGGTCAATTGAGCACAGTAATACCATGGTCAGTAAACCATTTACCAGTGGTTTTGGCACTGTGAGCAGGTGCCAGGTCGTGCTGAAAAATGAAATCTTCATCTCCATAAAGCTTTTCAGCAGATGGAAGCATGAAGTGCTCCGAAATCTCCTGATAGCTAGCTGCATTGACCCTGCCCTTGATAAAACACAGTGGACCAACACCAGCAGCTGACATGGCACCCCAGACCATCACTGACTGTGGGTACTTGACACTGGACTTCAGGCATTTTGGCATTTCCTTCTCCCCAGTCTTCCTCCAGACTCTGGCACCTTGATTTCCGAATGACATGCAAAATTTGCTTTGGACCACTGAGCAACAGTCCAGTGCTCCTTCTCTGTAGCCCAGGTCAGGCGCTTCTGCCGCTGTTTCTGGTTCAAAAGTGGCTTGACCTGGGGAATGCGGCACCTGTAGCCCATTTCCTGCACACGACTGTGCATGGTGGCTCTTGATGTTTCTACTCCAGACTCAGTCCACTGCTTCTGCAGGTCCCCCAAGGTCTGGAATCGGTCCTTCTCCACAATCTTCCTCAGGGTCCGGTCACCTCTTCTCGTTGTGCAGCGTTTTTTGCCATACTTTTTCCTTCCCACAGACTTCCCACTGAGGTGCCTTGATACAGCACTCCGGGAACAGCCTATTTGTTCAGAAATTTCTTTCTGTGACTTACCCTCTTGCTTGAGGGTGTCAATGATGGCCTTCTGGACAGCAGTCAGGTCGGCAGTCTTACCCATGATTGCGGTTTTGAGTAATGAAACAGGCTGGGAGATTTTAAAAGCCTCAGGAATCTTTGCAGGTGTTTAGAGTTAATTAGTTGATTCAGATGATTAGGTTAATAGGCCGTTTAGAGACCCTTTTCATGATATGCTAATTCTTTGAGATAGGAATTTTGGGTTTTCATGAGCTATATGCCAAAATCATCAGTATTAAAACAATAAAAGACCTGAAATATTTCAGTTGGTGTGCAATGAATCTAAAATATATGAAAGTTTAATTTTTATCATTACATTACGGAAAATAATGAACTTTATCACAATATGCTATTTTTTTGAGAAGGATCTGTACGCCGTACACGTTCAGTTGGAGTGCCCACTTTAAATGAACACCCGAGTGCAGTTTCTTCACGAGTGACATTTAACTTGAGTGGTTTTCCCCCACGGTACACTAGCGTGAGTCACGTACCCTGGAGTAATTGTTAAAGTAAGCATTTAGTAGCCATCCTGGTTATCTTCATTAGCGAGCCCATATTGGGAAGGAGAGCATAGGCTAGTAGCCATCCCTGCTATCATCTGTTCATTAGATCACATCAAATTGACCTGTTAACCTGTGCATTGCCGCCCTGTACCAGCTGAGTTTAGAGAGCTGTCGCTGCATCCAGCCAACCTTCTCATTGCTGTTACGACCAGTGGTTTGAGTCTGCTTGTTACATCAAATGACCTGTTAACCTGTGCATTGCCGCCCTGTACCAGCAGAGTCTAGAGAGCCACCGCTGCATCCAGCCGACCTTCCCATTGCTTGTTATATCAAATTGACCTGTTAACCTGTGCATTGCCGCCCTGTACCAGCAGAGTCTACACTGTTAGAAATTTCTTGTAATTTTACAGGAAATTCCTGGCTAATAGTTGCCGTAAATTTACTGTAAACAGTATACAGGACTGTTATTGTAAAATAACTAACTATTTATTTCAAAATAGGTAAATATAGTTTCAGTGTGAACTTAAAATACAATTGTGCATCATTTCATAAAGTTCGTGTACTTTTATGAAATGCACAATTGTATTTTAAGTTCACACTGAAACTATATTTACCTTTTTTTTTAATAATCCATTAAACCTGCTGAGAAACGATCGCGCGAACAAAAGTGAGCAGTATACATATACAAGACATATACAAGAAATATTCATCATGTGCGCAACTCTCATTGGATGAATTCACATACTGATTTGCGGATGTGCAAAATTTCTCCACGACTTCACATTTCTTGATACGGGTGTGTGAATGCGTTTTGCACCATATTCACTGCAGCAATTGTATCAAAAATGTGATCGTACGAGTTTCTTAATTTGTGATTTGTAGAATAGGATTTGTGCACCTGCCACGAAGAATTTGAGAAGCAGTAACTGTTGTGTTGTGTTTGTGGGAGAGAAAAAAGTCTACAAGTTTGCAACTCTTAATACATTTCTCTCTTTGACTTCAAATTTACTGATACACATGTGTGGCTTTTCTCTACAACTACAAATCGCACTGTCACAGGCGTTCAGTTGATTTAAATCAAATATACCTCCATAATTGCTATGATCGTTTTCAAGGCAGTGCCATGTTTAAACTCACCTCTGAATGAATTCAAGTGTGCTTGCGGCTTCTGCCGGATATTGCAAGTTGAAGATCTAGTAGGCAGCGAAGACTGCTGCCAATCCATGCAGGAGGTTGCTGTGGGGCCCCATCACACATGCTCCTTCCATGGACATAATCCATGTGTCTGCGCCACGCAGTATCTCTCCTGAAACCCATTAACAATATGATAACTAAAAGCTGCATAACACACTATTGCCACCTACATGACTTCATTAATGTTCAAGTGGAGAAAGCCTTGCACACCTCCACTTGAACATTATTATCTCCCCCTCCATCAACAACTCAAAGAAATAATTTTTGTAGGCGCAACAGTCCTCCCTCAACCACGTGAATTCATTAAAGAATTAACTTCAACAAAATAAGGGAAGATTATACCTGGTACAACTAATCAAGGTGTGCTTGGCAGGGTGACAGCTCTCTCTATATCGGCAGCTGTGGCAGAGGGCTGGAGAATAAAAACCATAAGTTAACCATGGGTAAGTTGAGTAAACAACGACAAAGAAAACTTGCCCCTAAAGCTGTAATGTTCTACTCAACACCAAGGGGGAAATCAGCTTAAATTTATGGTGCCAAATGTAGAAACAGCTGCACATGGCAAATATTTTTTTTTTTTATATTGATGCCATGTCAATAAAACAGTAAATTAAAATTATTTTATGAACTACATGGCAGGAAGCAATGGCTGATACTCAGGCTGTTCAGAGTCTATGGAATATTAGAATAACTTGTGCAAAGTGTCCATAGCAAAGGATGGGGCTGGTGACTGATTTCTGGTAATTAACAATTACAAAATAGCAGGACAGAGATGGGAGGGAGTGAGTGAGGGAATGGTTAATTTATGTATATGCACTGCAAGTTATACTCACATCAGCCGTAAAGAAGATACCATCCACCTCCATGAAGTGAGCAAGCAGGCACATGATGGTGCAGATAGCTTTGTTGCCACTCTCTTCATTGTAGGCTTCCAGAACCTTCCCCACTCCTGGTGTCTTCTGCTGTTGGAAGTACTCTATGATGTTCTGACTCCTGTTGTCTATGGCAGCTGGCAGCTTCTCCTGGATAGGAATTCTGGTCAGCTCACTGAAATGCGAGAACAGGCCCTTCAAGGAGAAGAGAAAGGGCCAGTCATCCTCAATTTTTGAGACGCTGTGTGGAGGGTCATGCATTGAGATCACAACGCTGGAGAGCGTAGGTTCTCTGAAGCCATCTCTGAAGCGCTCCCTCCATGCCTGACATTCCTTCCTAGGGGTGGGGCGAGTCAAAATTTGGATGCATCAATACTCAAAAATAAAATATAGGTTTGTGCCTAAGGATGCCTAAATATAATTTCCACTATTCCTACCTGGGCATATAGCTGCTGCATCTGAGTCTTCATCTCTTGTAGGGTTTCATCAATCTCCCCTGAGGTGAATTCTTGAGGTGCCCATCGGACACATCCATACTGATCAACAGGACCTCTTCCATTTGTCCTCGCCTGGCGATTGTTGTGCTTATTCTTCCTTAAAGGGATACTTCAGCTCTGGGAACATGAATGTGTATTTAATAGTGATCATTTATATAGTAGAAATGTGAAATTATTTTTTAAATTGAAGCATTCTAGACTGAGAAAAGGCAGAAAATGTATTTTTTACTCATGTGGCTGAAAGACAACAACTCCCAGAATGCACTTGCTTTGCTGCCCTTACGAGGCCAGGCCACTCCCAAACCACGCCTACCGGTTACAGGCGGCAGTATCCGAAAAATTTCTCCACACATTCTCTAGGCTAATACATACTCTAGTAACAGTAAAGGTTTAAAGGTTTATAAAAAGAACCACAACCGATGGGAGTTATAACTTTTATATTAACTTAAAATTAATATTAACACTTTTACACTCAAAGCTCTTCCAGAGCTTCGGCTGTTTCCTTATATTCATTCACAGTATTGTCAGTCAGGAGCTGGATATTTCCGTCTGATGTCCTGGACAACACAGGTGGGCAAAACGAGACGATAGTCTTTACCAAGTCGCTCGCCTTGCTGGAACCATTCCATAAAGTGACGATAGGCTGTTAGGCGATATTGTCTACAAAACAGTAAGCACAACGTTAGCAATGCGAACTATTTGCACACAGTATACTATCATAGATGTAAATATAACAACAATAGCTCAGCTGACTAACGTTACGAGGGAAGAACATTGTGATAATGCCGGGTGTCCAAACTCTGTACATTACGTCTTGGTAAAAAAAAGAAAAACAAACCAAATAACGTTACTCACTTTACACTAAGCCGTCCGTTTGTCCCTGCGGGCTTTGGCTGGCGTTTCCAATTTATCTCGTCCAGAAGAAAATGGGATCGTTGAAATTCGCGACAGCAATAGGACTCTCTATCTGTTTCCATAGGCGCACAGCGTGAGCACTGACAGCTCCAGTCCGCCCCAGCTGGAGTCTGGCCGGGCTCGAGTCAGGTCTTGCTCCCCTGCTGCAGCAGCTGCTCCGGCCGCATCTTGTTCCTCCATCTCCCGCAACTGTTCATCGCTGTATTGCGGCTCGTACAGGTAGCCGCGAGCATCAGATTCGCGCAACTGATCTTCGAAATCCCCTTCTGTCATTTCAACTTCTAAACTAACGTTACCTTCCGCTATCGTGATTAGCCCACTATACAAACTTTATACACAGAGCAAGAGCCTGTTAGCTTAGCTTCTACAGAAAGATGGCTGACAATATCTTACTTTCTGTGAGTGAGATCCCGCCCCATATGGGCGTAGTGAAAACATGCGGAACTAGCTACTAGTACTGGCTGTAGTTTTAAGCCTCTGGCCCAAAAATCCTCCGATGACGCAAAATGACGATTTTTGCGTCATCGGAGGATTTTTTCCAGACTAAAAATACATAAATCTCTCATATCAGGGGGAAATGAGGGGGGGAAGCAAGGTAATTCGAAAATACTACTGGTTTTCTACTAATACAAATCTTAATGCTAAATCCTGAAGTAACCCTTTAACCGTGCCAATGTGTTTTGGTTGACGTGCTCGATTCTGGTTTTTACTTGCTGGACGAACGATGCCCCAGCTGTATTTTCATCATCATCCACATTCCCAAAACATGTGGGGTACTTCTATATTATATCGTGTACAACTTTCAAACAAATCCCTCTATTTGGATTTGGATTGTGCACCCTCGTTTGATCGACAAGCTCTCTGACCATCGCTCTTCTGGCAGCAGGATTCGGTCTAGTAGAATTTCCAATGGCTGACTGGATCTCTGACGTCATCTTCTCCCAGTTAACCTTCAAGGATGCAAACAGAAAATGATGAAAAAAAGAGAGAAGGATACAAGGATATAAACTTTTGAGGGTGCATTTATAGTCAATTTCAGCATCAGACTCAAACGAAGCAGTGTTTAAAAATGTAATCTAAGACATCTAAGAGGCCTGTCTGTAGCCAGTTGTTGAGAGTTCCACTAAGTGGTCTGTCAAAAACGATCGTACGTAGTGAGTTAAGTGGCTCCAAAGATGTTTTTTTTCCAGGATTTTTCAAAGAGAATTGAGATGCCTGAAGGCGATTAGAATAGTAGGCTATATGAATTTTTATCTAATCCTCCTCACTCCCAACAATAGTACAAAGCAAGAAATGAACTCACAGGGAAATGGGGTACCTTAGGCTAAGTTCTGCGTTATGTTTGTGATCCAAAATATAACCTGCAATAGATGCTTTTACAGAACCCTGTCGCTCAGTATTTTAATCTCTATCTCTCGCTCTCTCTTTGATGTAGGCTAGGCATACGTCACCAACATTACCAACATTTTCCTGTTCTCGTTGTTTACCGGGTGAAGAGTCATGCTGAGCAAGTTTGAACACCTGTTATTTTATTACTGAGGCCATTTGTCTCATCTCAGTACGAGAAGTCTATGCCTTTTCCTGTTCTCATGTCTCAGCTCATTTACATGCTTTGTTCATCACAATGTAATCCCCCCCCCTTGAAATGTATATAAGCTACAATGTAAAGAATAGATTAGATTAGACTTGATTGAGATGACTACAGCGACGAAATAAAGAACTTATACCTCAACAATCTCCTGGTCTGCAACTCTATCTTTTCTACACTTGAGAAGAAAAAAGGTTTTCAACACCACAAAAGCATTCCTAGGAGAGTTGATAATATGTTCCTTACGGCCCCGGCATCCTACACGAACGCACCTAGGAATTCCTGATCATAGACAGGCTTCTCGCTGCGTCACTTTGAAGTGACGACGTGAATAAGGCGAATCGGTCGAACAAAGTGGCATTCACTGAAGACAGTGGCTGATGTTTACGTCATACCAATAATGTACAAAACGTAGCCTACCCAGCCCATTCTATTCCATGTATTATTGTTTTCATTTTTATTTTTAACGTGTCCAATCTTATAACAAAATCTGAGAAAAAACAAATATCGGCCATTGCGATCGGCCAACGGCCACATTGTTATTTTGAACATCGGCATCGGCCCAGAATTTTGCCATCGGTGCATCTCTATCGAGTAAAATAGAAATATATTTTAGGAATCGCCAAGACCCGCCCCACCTTAAAATGTACAGGCCATTGTGTGCGTGGTGAGGGCATTGGGTTGGACTTTCGGGGTGTCTCAGGTGAGGAGAGTTGTGGACTTCCCACGGGGGACAGGGTTGAGGAGAGTTGTGGAGAGCCAGGAGGAGATAGGGCTGAGAAGGAACCTGAAAAAATATTTACCATTAGACCCCTATGATCCAGACATATTATGGTGTATTTAAAAACCAATCATATTTTCTATAAAATAAAACCATTCATTTTTCATTTATATGAAACTTTTTGTTGTAGTAGCCCCAAAAAACAACTGTAGGAAGCCACCTGACAGCCAAGGTCACATCATGTCAGGCTTAAAAAAAAAAATTTGATTGGTGACCAGGATGGGAATTCCATTTGGCCATCGATGTTGCAACTTTTAGGGCACAAAACGAAAGTGGATTTCACAATCTGCCAAACACATCAGTTAATACATCACGCCACAATCATACCGTATAAAAAATCAAACAAATCACACCATCATCACAATCATATTGGAATACTTACACAATCCAAAATTCAAATAACACAATAAGCTACAAAACACAAAGCACACTCAGGGCATAGTTCATGAAATAGGCTAGTAAGGCTACAAAATCAATACATTTTTACCGGGTATGATGGGGTGGCTATGGCAGAGAGGCTATGATGGTGGAGCAATGATGGGAGTGGCACCATAAAAGTAGTCTAGAGATCGCATAGTTAAGAGATTAAGGGTGCGTTCATAAATTAACTCTGAGCGCAGTTTCCGAACCGTCAAGAGTGTAGCAGAGCGTGTTCGGAGTGAATTTACAAATGCACCCTAGGTTTACAAGTTCAACTGTGAACATTTCAATGTGTAGCCTAATATACTTAGAATTAAAAACAGTTAAATCATTAAATAGGATGAAGGATAAAAGTGTCACTCCATGCAGACGACCACCCCCATCCCGGAACCACCCATAGAACCCGAACCTCCCAACCTACGGTTACCGTGAGATGAAAAGGCACGGAGAAGCTTTCTAGACTGGAACACACGGAGAAAGGGCAGACCAAGTTCCTCCAGGCCTGCCATCAAGGTAGTTAGTATGTCTGCGGGGAGGTCCGGAAGTACTGCCGAGACAGCCCTCCTGAGCTCCTCCTGTGCTGCAGCCATGTCTCTGCAAAGGAGTGAAGGAGACAGATCATTGTAATGTCACACATTGTGTAGGCTGGCAAAGGATAATAATCCAGTAGATCATCATGCCTCATGCAAACAAACTGCTCTTGAGGTGTCCCCAAAACACTATAGACCCCAATGTCCCTCAACTTAACAAAACTATGTATTTCTGAGACAAAGGACACAGAGCCATGGTGCACAATGACCAACTCTATCTTGCCAACCTCCAACTCTTCTTCAGTTTACCCCAGCAAAAAAAATATGCCCTTTTTGTATGATGTGCCCTTCACCGTCACTGTGTGAGATGCTACTGTATCTTTAGATTTAAAATGCAAACCAACAACAGCCTCTTGGATTTTGTCGCTGTAGTCATTTACATAGAATGTCATCTCTTTATCCAGCAACACACTCGGCTGAAACATTACACCTGCACTCAAGTATGCCTGGAAGAGCTGGTGTCTCTCTGCGACTGTCTTGCAGATGTTCTTGAAAGTATGTAACTTCCTAGCACATCTTTTGAAGAATGTGTGCTTACTCTCAAACTTGAGAGTCCAAAGGCGAATAAGGGGACCAAAGTGGGTAATGAGCTCTGGATAATGAAGTAAATAGTGGTGTTTGGGCTTCAGGGGCTCATTGGGAAAGAGCTGCCTTCGAAAGTAGATATACTCCTCAATGAGTATTTTAAGATAAGCAACCTGATCTGTAGTGATTGCTGGTGCACAAATGAGCTCTACAATTTCTCTGAGCTACAGCACAAGTTGCCAGGCAGCATTCTCACATGGATTCCTAATCCTATCTCCTATCAGGAGAGGGAGCAAACGCAGGAAGCACCAGTTCTGGACTGCATGTCCACTAATTCTTCTGCTACCTGGTGAAACATCGGCTGGTTTGTCCTGAGCATCATTTCCCTGATAGTTAAACTGATCTTTGCACCTGTTGAGTTGTGTATAGTTGAAATGTTTCTCCTCAACTAGATGACCAATCAACAAACTAAGGTCACAGGAAACAATGCCTTCAAACAGCTCATGGCCAAGACATGGGGGTAATCCATGCTTGTAAACATGAAAGAAGGACAGTTGGTTAAAAGGAGAGTTTGACTTGATACCACATTCAGAATTTGTACCAGTGTTTTCTAATTCTTGTAGATGATTCAGAAAAGATTGTTCTGTACGCTTGTTGCCACATAATAATGGAGAGCTCTCAAAACTTGATCTTTTTATATCACAATACCTGCAGAAATAATGGCTCACACTAAAGTTCTCAACAAATCCACCAATACAGTGAGACCCTAAATTGTCACCCGAAATAGCACACAGTCGACCTCTGACAATTTGTCCATTATTTATCTCGATGCCATTTCCTCAAGAGCTTTCAGGTCTTTAATGAGGGGCTCAAATACTTTGTCCATCCCAAAATATTTGAAGTCCTGCTCCTTACACAAGAGAACAAGCTGCATTTGATCTATGGATGATCTGTTATGAGGCAAGATGTCTGTTAAAGTGAGATAAACTGCTAGAATCTTGTGTTTCTTTTTAGAAGAACCAAGTGGATTAACCACTTCAAATGCATCCTGATAAAGTATAAGACTAAGAGAAGATGGCTCCGCTTTAAATAAAGGGTTGCACTGAGTTCCCTTCCCATCATTTACATCCTGGAAAATACCCTCTGATGATGGTTGGGAACGTGTTGCTGCATACTGTTCCTGCATGGACTTGCTATTAAAAAGTGCAGCCAATGTTTCTTTAATAGAAACATACTGGGCAAACAATTCCTTACCTTTCTCATTGATACCTAATAACTGAGGCACCGGTCTTCACCGCCGTGGCCGCCCGAGGGGTCTTCACCGCCCTGGACGCCCGAGGGTCCGACTGCTCCGCCCTGGACGCCCGAGGGTCCGACAGCTCCGCCCTGGACGCCCGAGGGTCCGACAGCTCCGCCCTGGACGCCCGAGGGTCCGACAGCTCCGCCCTGGACGCCCGAGGGTCCGACAGCTTCGCCCTGGATGCCCGAGGGTCCACAGCCTGCTCCGCCCTGGTCAGGCCCTCAGCCTGCTCCGCCGTGGCTTCGCCCTCAGCCTGCTCCGTCGTGGACACGCCCACAGCCTGCTCCGCCCTGGCAGTCTGTTCGTCCAGCTCCACCCATGTTCCATGGCCCAGGTCCGCCATCGCAAGACCCCGGTCCCGTTCCCTGCACGGACCTGGCCCGCAATCCCTCCCCCGGGACCGCCTCCGCTCCACCACCCTCCCGAACTATGTCTCTAGTTTTGATGGGCGTCGGGAGCCGCCCATAGAGGGGGGGCTATGTTGTAATGTCTGTCTGTGTTCCCCCGGTCTTTGTGCTTTTGGTTCAGTCCTGTTCAGTTTTCCCGCTCCTCGTTTGTGTTCATGTATACCACGCCCTCTTGTTATCTTGTTTAGCTTGTTTGGCCTTGTATTTAAGCCCTGTGTTTCAGTCCAGTCTTTGTGAGTTCTTGTTGTTGTACCTTGATGTTGGTGGTTCTGTTCCTGAGTCTTGTGCCCTAGCCAGAGTCTTTATGTAGTTTGAGTTTATTAAATAAAGTGTGCTGCAATTGGATCCTGCTTCCTCCTTGCTTTCACCTCATCATAACAGACGCGCATTACGTCAATAACAGGACAAATTAATACAAAGAGACATAACTACTTGTATAGGTAGTTTATTTAACTCTCGTCTCGCCCTCACCGCTCTCTGCGCATAACGGTTTAAACGAACAACAACAATAAACAAATGTTGAGTGCTGATCAAGAGTTTTGTGCAAGCAATTTAAGGTTGCGACTCTTGTCCCATATAACAGGCTTCATTCAGTGATCGAAACAAATATTATTAACATTAATTGAAGTTTTAGAACCTACACTGAACGCTCTAAGCGAGCTGTGCTGTGGTAACTTAACGTTAAACATGGAACTTTTCTTTGACATGAAACGGTAAATAATGAAACCAGTGGGAGCCTGCAAAAATGTGCTGTAACTAATCTAACGTTAACGTTACCTTATTCATGCAATATCCCAGGCAGCGCGCCTATTCGAAAAGCAGACAGCCGTGCCTCTGCTACCGCGGGCGTGTTTTTCCACATTCGAATATTAATTTTCACCTTCAAAATTCTGTTTTAAAACTATTCAAATATATATATTCGAATTTAGAATATTCGTTGACAACCCTAAATGACAGTCGAGCTAGCTAGCCAATCCATCCAAACAGTGAAAGAACCATGTTGACGTTACTTTAGGCAGATTAAAAATAGCATCAATTTGTGATGAACAAGGTGGTAGCTAACGTTAGCAACTACCAGTACATGACTGATGGAGGAAGAGACGCGTTAATAACGTTAGCTACCTTATCATAAAAGCACCTATTTCTGCCCAACCATGCCCTATTTCCAATTTAGCTAAACCAAGGGGACAGCTGACTTCATGTTAGCTAATCAAAGCAGACGAAACCGTCACCATCCACTCAGATAAGCAGAACTAATAACATTATATCTATATAATATAAAAATACATATGTAAGGGTAACAGTAAGTTACATAACGTAAAGTTAACTTACCTTCGTCCCAGAATGTTTGCTTCTTCTTTCTTCTTCTTGAATGTCAATGATGGCTCAGTCCCAGAATGTTCGTTTAGAACTAACCGCCTAAAAATTCAAAATTCAAACCGCGGTGATTCCATGATGCAACGCGGTGGCTGTAAAACCATTGTAAAACTCTGCGTATACAGTGTAGATACAATAATAATTCAGGACTGTCCATTAATTTCCCATGATGCATTGCTACTTACAGTAAAAACACAAATACAATACATTATTGTAAGATTTATTGTAGAAATGACATCAATTGCTAACAGTGTAGAGAGCCGCCGCTGCATCCAGCCGACCTTCTCATTGCTGTTACGCCCAGTGGTTTGAGTCTGCTTGTTGCATCAGATGGACCTGTTAACCTGTGCATTGCCGCCGTGTACCAGCAGAGTCTAGAGAGCCGGCGCTGCATCCAGCCGACCTTCTCATTGCTGTTACTGTCACAGTGTCTGGTTGTGTTTCCCTGGGGTTCACTAGAGGTCCTCGTTGTCACGGTGTCATTCACAATAGGCTACATTTCCCAGCATTCTGTTCTGCCACTCATTATTCATTATCACACTCAGCTGTTCCCACTCACCTTGTTAGTGTCTGTCTACTTATACCAGAGGTGTCCAAACTCAGTCTTGGAGGGCCACTGTCCTGCAGAGTTTAGCTCCAACCCCAATTAAACAGACATGAAACAGCTTATCAAGGTCTTGATTAGCTGTTGAAGGTCATTAGGCATGCTAAAAACGTCTCAGGTTACTATTGTAACCATAGTTCCCTGAGAACAGGGAACGAGACGATGCGTCCATCGACGCCATGGGAACGCCCCCAGCGTGACTGCGTCTGAAGCATCTATGTCAACTAGTCCAATGGAAAGAATGAGCGTCACGGGCGGGTGACGTCATGACCAGGATATGATAAAAGCACATCCGGTGCAAACCGGCATTAGCTTCGAAAATTGCCGAAGCAAGCCGATCACAGGGATGCAGGAAGTATGGCAGGGTGACGCATCGTCTCGTTCCCTGTTCTCAGGGAACTATGGTTACAATAGTAACCTGAGACGTTCCCTTACGAAGGGAACTCAACGATGCGTCCATCGACGCCATGGGAACGAGAATACCCAAAGCGCCAGACTTTCAAATGCCTGAGTGTCAGCCTGTTGTCACACTGCACCAAGCACCTGGGATCCTGGGGCAGCATCCAGGTCCAAGCTGTAAAACCTCATGAATGTGAGCGGTGAGGACCAGCCCGCCGCATCACAAACGTCTTGGAGAGAACTCCAGATAATACGCTTAGAAGCCATACTCCTAGTGGAATGAGCCCTGACCACCAAATGGTTGGCCAGAAGACTCACAAGCAAGAAGAATAGTCTCGACTATCTATATGCTCAATAGGTTGGATTTTCTCGACAGAGAAGTCCGATGAACATAAGTGTCCAGTGCTCGCACTGGCACAAGAGGTTCAGCTTTTCCTGGTCCGAAAAATGGGGGAGGACAGAAACCTGCAGCACAATAGGCCTCGGAATAATGGTAGGCACCTTTGGAACATATCCATGTTTCGGGTAAGATTGCCTTGGCCATCCCGGTGCACTCAAGGCAGGTGGGGACCGAAAGGGCCTGAAGGTCTGACTCTTATAGGGACGAAATAGCTAGCAGAAAATAGTCTTAAAAGAAAGGAACTTCTCTGAGACCAAATCTAAGGGCTCGAAGGGAGCCCCAGATAGGCCTTCTAGAACTATTGCAAGGTCCCAAGCCAGCACCTTAGTGCAAGTTGCATGCCTCAGCCTCAAAGTGCCACGAAGGAAACGAGTGATCAGGGGGTCTCGACCCAAAAATGTACTACCCACCAGGGCGTGGAAAGCCGCAATGGCCGCCACACATATTATACCTTAAGCGTGGAAGGACATAGACCTGATACAAAGCGTTCTTGCAGAAACTCGAATACTGTGTTTACTGAACAGTTAACCGGATCCCACTGACGCTGGTAACACCAAGAAGTGAAAAACTCTCGAAATAGTGAATATAGTTTCCTCGTAGCGGGAGCTCTGGAGCTTAGAATGGTCTAAACAACCTCGGTTGAGAGACCACTCTCTATGAGTTGGGCCCCCTCAGAGGCCAAACCCACAGTTCCCAAATCCCCTGCCGGGGGTGCAATATTGCATCCCCTGCCTGAGACAGAAGGTCTCTCCTGATCGGGACCTCCAAGGGAGGTCCGTCGAGGAGAAAAATTAGGTCCGCAAACCAAATTCAGCTCGGCCAGGGTGGTGCTACTAAATAGGCTTATTCCATCCTGGCGGATTCACTCCAGAACTCCTGGGAGCAGAGCAACGGAGGGAAATGCGTACAGACGTAGCCTCGGCCACGTCTGCACCATAGCATCCAGCCGCGAGGGGACTGGTTGAGTGAGGGATAACCAGAGTGGACAGTGCGTCGTATGCTGAGACGAGAACAAATCCACTTCTGCCTGGCCGTAAAACTCCCATATTTGCTCCACCGCCTCGGGGTGGAGTCCCCTGGCCTCAGCCCCTGCCTCGACAGGGTGTCTGCTCCAATATTCTGGCCCCCCCCGGAATATACACTGCCCTCAGACAGCGTAATTTCTTGAGGGACCAAAATAAGAGGCCACCAACGTGTTGTCTGTGGGTCAAGAACCAGAGTTTCCTCCATATAACCAAGGCGCGGGGATACTGCCGCGTGATCTTGATCGTAAGGAGTGGGTTTCCCCTCAGGGAGAACCCTCTGGTCCTGAGCCACCTCTGTAAAGGTCTCACGTACAGCAGGTCAAAGGGTATCACATTGGACGCTGCTGCCCTGAGGCCTAACAGTCACTGTTCCAGAACAACACATGATGGCCCCTCAGGTCTGGGAGGAGATGTCTCAACGCATTGAAGACGACCATCATCTCTAGGCAATTCATGTGCCAAGAGAGATGATGACTCCTCCACAAGCCCTGAGCTGAGCGGCCTTCCAATACTGCTCCCCAGCCGGTGAGGGAAGCATCTGTCGAGATCACAACTCGATGGCAAAGAGCTCCCAACACCGGACCCTGGGTTAAGAACCAGTGTTTCCTCCATATAACCAAGGTGCGGAGACACCGCCGCGTGATCTTGATCATACGAAGTGGGTTTCCCCTCGGGGAGAACCCTCTGGTCCTGAGCCACCACTGTAAAGGTCTCATGTACAGCAGGCCAAAAGTTATCCCGTTGAACGCTGCTGTCACAAGACCCAACAGTCTCTCTAACTGTTTTACAGTGCGTGACTGGCCTAGCCTCAGCTCTTTTGTGGCTGTTAGGATAGCAGCTACACGAACGGGCGACAGAGTGGCCCGCATCGTCACTGAATCCCATACCACACCAAGGAAAGTGGTTCTCTGTACTGGAGAAAGCACACTCTTCTTGGCATTGAGCCTCAACCCCAACATCTGCATAGGAGCGAGAACGACACCTCGGTGCCGAACCGCTAACTGTTCTGATTCCGCTAGAATCAGCCAGTCATCTATGCAATTCAGAATGCATATGCACTGCAGCCTGGCGGGGCCAGAGCTGCGTCTACACGCTTCGTGAATGTGCGGGGTGATAGAGCTAGACCGAAAGGAAGTGCCTGATACTGGTGTTCTTTGCCCCAAAGAAAACCTCAGGAACCTCCTGTGCTGAGGGAGGATGGAGATATGGAAGTATGCGTCTTTTAGATCTATCGTGACAAACCAGTCCTCGGATCTGATTTGAGTCACGATCTGTTTGAGTGTCAGCATTTTGGAATTGAGTTCCAGCACCAAACACTCCAACAGACGAAGATCTAGTATGTGACGCAGCTCTCCATCCTTTTTTGGAACAATGAGATAACGACTGTAAAGACCCGACGCAATGTCGGGTGAGTACACCTGCTCTATAGCTTTCTTTGCTAACAGGGCCTTTACCTCTTGCTCCATTACCAGAGCCTGCTCGGAATGCACTAACGTGAGCAACACCCCGTTGTAGCCTGGAGGACGAGAACCAAATCTGCCTCTTACTACTAACTGCAGGACCCATAGAGATATATTTGGCAGTAGCTTCCGCGCTGCCAGAAAATCTACCAAGGGAACCAGCCCCTCGAGGCTGGCCTCTGGTGTAATAAAGACAGCCAGTTCGGGGACCTGAAGCATACTGGCAGGAACCACCCGAACTGACTGTTTTCGAACCCCCCTCAGAGGGCGCATTCCGACGCAATGTCGAGTTGACGCTGCGCCAGAAGCTCGCTGGAGACCGCTGCGCCCCGAAGCACCAAGGGTGGCGGGGTTGGCAGAACGGTCCCCTGAGGGCACCGAGATGGAAAGGGCACCGTATAATGAGGTGTACACCATTCCACCCCGGTTGGGGCTGCCCTCACCGGTCTGACGCCGGTGGCGCCAGACCTTTTCTTTTGAGCCGCAGCCTTCTCAGCGTGAAGAACGGTCCTCGGATCCGGCTTCTGCTTTGAAGGCTTTGGCTGCTGTGTTGTGTATGAGAAACTAGACGGCTGGAGCTGCTCACGCCCAGCAGCCCCAAGGGGTTGGACATAGCGAGGGAGAGATTATCTTGTATCTTTCTCTATGATTCCCATCAAATTGAGCCAGAGGTGTCTCTCAGTGACCACAAGGGCTGCCATCCCTGAGAGATAAATCTGTGGCCCGACGGAGTTCTCAAACCCCATCGGGCCAAACTCCCTCACTTCTGTCCAAATACCGCAGCAGGTCAGCCTGATATGCTTGTAGCACTGCTATGGTGTGCAAGCAGGCCCATGCTAGACCCACTGCCATATATGCTTTTCCCACTAGATTAAAAAATAGTTTTCTTTAATGGTTTAGTGAGAGAAGCCGACGCCTTCAGGTACGATACTGAACCTTCTATATTATATCGTGTACAACTTTCAAACAAATCCCTCTATTTGGATTTGGATTGTGCACCCTCGTTTGATCGACAAGCTCTCTGACCATCGCTCTTCTGGCAGCAGGATTCGGTCTAGTAGAATTTCCAATGGCTGACTGGATCTCTGACGTCATCTTCTCCCAGTTAACCTTCAAGGATGCAAACAGAAAATGATGAAAAAAAGAGAGAAGGATACAAGGATATAAACTTTTGAGGGTGCATTTATAGTCAATTTCAGCATCAGACTCAAACGAAGCAGTGTTTAAAAATGTAATCTAAGACATCTAAGAGGCCTGTCTGTAGCCAGTTGTTGAGAGTTCCACTAAGTGGTCTGTCAAAAACGATCGTACGTAGTGAGTTAAGTGGCTCCAAAGATGTTTTTTTTCCAGGATTTTTCAAAGAGAATTGAGATGCCTGAAGGCGATTAGAATAGTAGGCTATATGAATTTTTATCTAATCCTCCTCACTCCCAACAATAGTACAAAGCAAGAAATGAACTCACAGGGAAATGGGGTACCTTAGGCTAAGTTCTGCGTTATGTTTGTGATCCAAAATATAACCTGCAATAGATGCTTTTACAGAACCCTGTCGCTCAGTATTTTAATCTCTATCTCTCGCTCTCTCTTTGATGTAGGCTAGGCATACGTCACCAACATTACCAACATTTTCCTGTTCTCGTTGTTTACCGGGTGAAGAGTCATGCTGAGCAAGTTTGAACACCTGTTATTTTATTACTGAGGCCATTTGTCTCATCTCAGTACGAGAAGTCTATGCCTTTTCCTGTTCTCATGTCTCAGCTCATTTACATGCTTTGTTCATCACAATGTAATCCCTCCCCCTTGAAATGTATATAAGCTACAATGTAAAGAATAGATTAGATTAGACTTGATTGAGATGACTACAGCGACGAAATAAAGAACTTATACCTCAACAATCTCCTGGTCTGCAACTCTATCTTTTCTACACTTGAGAAGAAAAAAGGTTTTCAACACCACAAAAGCATTCCTAGGAGAGTTGATAATATGTTCCTTACGGCCCCGGCATCCTACACGAACGCACCTAGGAATTCCTGATCATAGACAGGCTTCTCGCTGCGTCACTTTGAAGTGACGACGTGAATAAGGCGAATCGGTCGAACAAAGTGGCATTCACTGAAGACAGTGGCTGATGTTTACGTCATACCAATAATGTACAAAACGTAGCCTACCCAGCCCATTCTATTCCATGTATTATTGTTTTCATTTTTATTTTTAACGTGTCCAATCTTATAACAAAATCTGAGAAAAAACAAATATCGGCCATTGCGATCGGCCAACGGCCACATTGTTATTTTGAACATCGGCATCGGCCCAGAATTTTGCCATCGGTGCATCTCTATCGAGTAAAATAGAAATATATTTTAGGAATCGCCAAGACCCGCCCCACCTTAAAATGTACAGGCCATTGTGTGCGTGGTGAGGGCATTGGGTTGGACTTTCGGGGTGTCTCAGGTGAGGAGAGTTGTGGACTTCCCACGGGGGACAGGGTTGAGGAGAGTTGTGGAGAGCCAGGAGGAGATAGGGCTGAGAAGGAACCTGAAAAAATATTTACCATTAGACCCCTATGATCCAGACATATTATGGTGTATTTAAAAACCAATCATATTTTCTATAAAATAAAACCATTCATTTTTCATTTATATGAAACTTTTTGTTGTAGTAGCCCCAAAAAACAACTGTAGGAAGCCACCTGACAGCCAAGGTCACATCATGTCAGGCTTAAAAAAAAAAATTTGATTGGTGACCAGGATGGGAATTCCATTTGGCCATCGATGTTGCAACTTTTAGGGCACAAAACGAAAGTGGATTTCACAATCTGCCAAACACATCAGTTAATACATCACGCCACAATCATACCGTATAAAAAATCAAACAAATCACACCATCATCACAATCATATTGGAATACTTACACAATCCAAAATTCAAATAACACAATAAGCTACAAAACACAAAGCACACTCAGGGCATAGTTCATGAAATAGGCTAGTAAGGCTACAAAATCAATACATTTTTACCGGGTATGATGGGGTGGCTATGGCAGAGAGGCTATGATGGTGGAGCAATGATGGGAGTGGCACCATAAAAGTAGTCTAGAGATCGCATAGTTAAGAGATTAAGGGTGCGTTCATAAATTAACTCTGAGCGCAGTTTCCGAACCGTCAAGAGTGTAGCAGAGCGTGTTCGGAGTGAATTTACAAATGCACCCTAGGTTTACAAGTTCAACTGTGAACATTTCAATGTGTAGCCTAATATACTTAGAATTAAAAACAGTTAAATCATTAAATAGGATGAAGGATAAAAGTGTCACTCCATGCAGACGACCACCCCCATCCCGGAACCACCCATAGAACCCGAACCTCCCAACCTACGGTTACCGTGAGATGAAAAGGCACGGAGAAGCTTTCTAGACTGGAACACACGGAGAAAGGGCAGACCAAGTTCCTCCAGGCCTGCCATCAAGGTAGTTAGTATGTCTGCGGGGAGGTCCGGAAGTACTGCCGAGACAGCCCTCCTGAGCTCCTCCTGTGCTGCAGCCATGTCTCTGCAAAGGAGTGAAGGAGACAGATCATTGTAATGTCACACATTGTGTAGGCTGGCAAAGGATAATAATCCAGTAGATCATCATGCCTCATGCAAACAAACTGCTCTTGAGGTGTCCCCAAAACACTATAGACCCCAATGTCCCTCAACTTAACAAAACTATGTATTTCTGAGACAAAGGACACAGAGCCATGGTGCACAATGACCAACTCTATCTTGCCAACCTCCAACTCTTCTTCAGTTTTCCCCAGCAAAAAAAATATGCCCTTTTTGTATGATGTGCCCTTCACCGTCACTGTGTGAGATGCTACTGTATCTTTAGATTTAAAATGCAAACCAACAACAGCCTCTTGGATTTTGTCGCTGTAGTCATTTACATAGAATGTCATCTCTTTATCCAGCAACACACTCGGCTGAAACATTACACCTGCACTCAAGTATGCCTGGAAGAGCTGGTGTCTCTCTGCGACTGTCTTGCAGATGTTCTTGAAAGTATGTAACTTCCTAGCACATCTTTTGAAGAATGTGTGCTTACTCTCAAACTTGAGAGTCCAAAGGCGAATAAGGGGACCAAAGTGGGTAATGAGCTCTGGATAATGAAGTAAATAGTGGTGTTTGGGCTTCAGGGGCTCATTGGGAAAGAGCTGCCTTCGAAAGTAGATATACTCCTCAATGAGTATTTTAAGATAAGCAACCTGATCTGTAGTGATTGCTGGTGCACAAATGAGCTCTACAATTTCTCTGAGCTACAGCACAAGTTGCCAGGCAGCATTCTCACATGGATTCCTAATCCTATCTCCTATCAGGAGAGGGAGCAAACGCAGGAAGCACCAGTTCTGGACTGCATGTCCACTAATTCTTCTGCTACCTGGTGAAACATCGGCTGGTTTGTCCTGAGCATCATTTCCCTGATAGTTAAACTGATCTTTGCACCTGTTGAGTTGTGTATAGTTGAAATGTTTCTCCTCAACTAGATGACCAATCAACAAACTAAGGTCACAGGAAACAATGCCTTCAAACAGCTCATGGCCAAGACATGGGGGTAATCCATGCTTGTAAACATGAAAGAAGGACAGTTGGTTAAAAGGAGAGTTTGACTTGATACCACATTCAGAATTTGTACCAGTGTTTTCTAATTCTTGTAGATGATTCAGAAAAGATTGTTCTGTACGCTTGTTGCCACATAATAATGGAGAGCTCTCAAAACTTGATCTTTTTATATCACAATACCTGCAGAAATAATGGCTCACACTAAAGTTCTCAACAAATCCACCAATACAGTGAGACCCTAAATTGTCACCCGAAATAGCACACAGTCGACCTCTGACAATTTGTCCATTATTTATCTCGATGCCATTTCCTCAAGAGCTTTCAGGTCTTTAATGAGGGGCTCAAATACTTTGTCCATCCCAAAATATTTGAAGTCCTGCTCCTTACACAAGAGAACAAGCTGCATTTGATCTATGGATGATCTGTTATGAGGCAAGATGTCTGTTAAAGTGAGATAAACTGCTAGAATCTTGTGTTTCTTTTTAGAAGAACCAAGTGGATTAACCACTTCAAATGCATCCTGATAAAGTATAAGACTAAGAGAAGATGGCTCCGCTTTAAATAAAGGGTTGCACTGAGTTCCCTTCCCATCATTTACATCCTGGAAAATACCCTCTGATGATGGTTGGGAACGTGTTGCTGCATACTGTTCCTGCATGGACTTGCTATTAAAAAGTGCAGCCAATGTTTCTTTAATAGAAACATACTGGGCAAACAATTCCTTACCTTTCTCATTGATACCTAATAACTGAGGCACCGGTCTTCACCGCCGTGGCCGCCCGAGGGGTCTTCACCGCCCTGGACGCCCGAGGGTCCGACTGCTCCGCCCTGGACGCCCGAGGGTCCGACAGCTCCGCCCTGGACGCCCGAGGGTCCGACAGCTCCGCCCTGGACGCCCGAGGGTCCGACAGCTCCGCCCTGGACGCCCGAGGGTCCGACAGCTTCGCCCTGGATGCCCGAGGGTCCACAGCCTGCTCCGCCCTGGTCAGGCCCTCAGCCTGCTCCGCCGTGGCTTCGCCCTCAGCCTGCTCCGTCGTGGACACGCCCACAGCCTGCTCCGCCCTGGCAGTCTGTTCGTCCAGCTCCACCCATGTTCCATGGCCCAGGTCCGCCATCGCAAGACCCCGGTCCCGTTCCCTGCACGGACCTGGCCCGCAATCCCTCCCCCGGGACCGCCTCCGCTCCACCACCCTCCCGAACTATGTCTCTAGTTTTGATGGGCGTCGGGAGCCGCCCATAGAGGGGGGGCTATGTTGTAATGTCTGTCTGTGTTCCCCCGGTCTTTGTGCTTTTGGTTCAGTCCTGTTCAGTTTTCCCGCTCCTCGTTTGTGTTCATGTATACCACGCCCTCTTGTTATCTTGTTTAGCTTGTTTGGCCTTGTATTTAAGCCCTGTGTTTCAGTCCAGTCTTTGTGAGTTCTTGTTGTTGTACCTTGATGTTGGTGGTTCTGTTCCTGAGTCTTGTGCCCTAGCCAGAGTCTTTATGTAGTTTGAGTTTATTAAATAAAGTGTGCTGCAATTGGATCCTGCTTCCTCCTTGCTTTCACCTCATCATAACAGACGCGCATTACGTCAATAACAGGACAAATTAATACAAAGAGACATAACTACTTGTATAGGTAGTTTATTTAACTCTCGTCTCGCCCTCACCGCTCTCTGCGCATAACGGTTTAAACGAACAACAACAATAAACAAATGTTGAGTGCTGATCAAGAGTTTTGTGCAAGCAATTTAAGGTTGCGACTCTTGTCCCATATAACAGGCTTCATTCAGTGATCGAAACAAATATTATTAACATTAATTGAAGTTTTAGAACCTACACTGAACGCTCTAAGCGAGCTGTGCTGTGGTAACTTAACGTTAAACATGGAACTTTTCTTTGACATGAAACGGTAAATAATGAAACCAGTGGGAGCCTGCAAAAATGTGCTGTAACTAATCTAACGTTAACGTTACCTTATTCATGCAATATCCCAGGCAGCGCGCCTATTCGAAAAGCAGACAGCCGTGCCTCTGCTACCGCGGGCGTGTTTTTCCACATTCGAATATTAATTTTCACCTTCAAAATTCTGTTTTAAAACTATTCAAATATATATATTCGAATTTAGAATATTCGTTGACAACCCTAAATGACAGTCGAGCTAGCTAGCCAATCCATCCAAACAGTGAAAGAACCATGTTGACGTTACTTTAGGCAGATTAAAAATAGCATCAATTTGTGATGAACAAGGTGGTAGCTAACGTTAGCAACTACCAGTACATGACTGATGGAGGAAGAGACGCGTTAATAACGTTAGCTACCTTATCATAAAAGCACCTATTTCTGCCCAACCATGCCCTATTTCCAATTTAGCTAAACCAAGGGGACAGCTGACTTCATGTTAGCTAATCAAAGCAGACGAAACCGTCACCATCCACTCAGATAAGCAGAACTAATAACATTATATCTATATAATATAAAAATACATATGTAAGGGTAACAGTAAGTTACATAACGTAAAGTTAACTTACCTTCGTCCCAGAATGTTTGCTTCTTCTTTCTTCTTCTTGAATGTCAATGATGGCTCAGTCCCAGAATGTTCGTTTAGAACTAACCGCCTAAAAATTCAAAATTCAAACCGCGGTGATTCCATGATGCAACGCGGTGGCTGTAAAACCATTGTAAAACTCTGCGTATACAGTGTAGATACAATAATAATTCAGGACTGTCCATTAATTTCCCATGATGCATTGCTACTTACAGTAAAAACACAAATACAATACATTATTGTAAGATTTATTGTAGAAATGACATCAATTGCTAACAGTGTAGAGAGCCGCCGCTGCATCCAGCCGACCTTCTCATTGCTGTTACGCCCAGTGGTTTGAGTCTGCTTGTTGCATCAGATGGACCTGTTAACCTGTGCATTGCCGCCGTGTACCAGCAGAGTCTAGAGAGCCGGCGCTGCATCCAGCCGACCTTCTCATTGCTGTTACTGTCACAGTGTCTGGTTGTGTTTCCCTGGGGTTCACTAGAGGTCCTCGTTGTCACGGTGTCATTCACAATAGGCTACATTTCCCAGCATTCTGTTCTGCCACTCATTATTCATTATCACACTCAGCTGTTCCCACTCACCTTGTTAGTGTCTGTCTACTTATACCAGAGGTGTCCAAACTCAGTCTTGGAGGGCCACTGTCCTGCAGAGTTTAGCTCCAACCCCAATTAAACAGACATGAAACAGCTTATCAAGGTCTTGATTAGCTGTTGAAGGTCATTAGGCATGCTAAAAACGTCTCAGGTTACTATTGTAACCATAGTTCCCTGAGAACAGGGAACGAGACGATGCGTCCATCGACGCCATGGGAACGCCCCCAGCGTGACTGCGTCTGAAGCATCTATGTCAACTAGTCCAATGGAAAGAATGAGCGTCACGGGCGGGTGACGTCATGACCAGGATATGATAAAAGCACATCCGGTGCAAACCGGCATTAGCTTCGAAAATTGCCGAAGCAAGCCGATCACAGGGATGCAGGAAGTATGGCAGGGTGACGCATCGTCTCGTTCCCTGTTCTCAGGGAACTATGGTTACAATAGTAACCTGAGACGTTCCCTTACGAAGGGAACTCAACGATGCGTCCATCGACGCCATGGGAACGAGAATACCCAAAGCGCCAGACTTTCAAATGCCTGAGTGTCAGCCTGTTGTCACACTGCACCAAGCACCTGGGATCCTGGGGCAGCATCCAGGTCCAAGCTGTAAAACCTCATGAATGTGAGCGGTGAGGACCAGCCCGCCGCATCACAAACGTCTTGGAGAGAACTCCAGATAATACGCTTAGAAGCCATACTCCTAGTGGAATGAGCCCTGACCACCAAATGGTTGGCCAGAAGACTCACAAGCAAGAAGAATAGTCTCGACTATCTATATGCTCAATAGGTTGGATTTTCTCGACAGAGAAGTCCGATGAACATAAGTGTCCAGTGCTCGCACTGGCACAAGAGGTTCAGCTTTTCCTGGTCCGAAAAATGGGGGAGGACAGAAACCTGCAGCACAATAGGCCTCGGAATAATGGTAGGCACCTTTGGAACATATCCATGTTTCGGGTAAGATTGCCTTGGCCATCCCGGTGCACTCAAGGCAGGTGGGGACCGAAAGGGCCTGAAGGTCTGACTCTTATAGGGACGAAATAGCTAGCAGAAAATAGTCTTAAAAGAAAGGAACTTCTCTGAGACCAAATCTAAGGGCTCGAAGGGAGCCCCAGATAGGCCTTCTAGAACTATTGCAAGGTCCCAAGCCAGCACCTTAGTGCAAGTTGCATGCCTCAGCCTCAAAGTGCCACGAAGGAAACGAGTGATCAGGGGGTCTCGACCCAAAAATGTACTACCCACCAGGGCGTGGAAAGCCGCAATGGCCGCCACACATATTATACCTTAAGCGTGGAAGGACATAGACCTGATACAAAGCGTTCTTGCAGAAACTCGAATACTGTGTTTACTGAACAGTTAACCGGATCCCACTGACGCTGGTAACACCAAGAAGTGAAAAACTCTCGAAATAGTGAATATAGTTTCCTCGTAGCGGGAGCTCTGGAGCTTAGAATGGTCTAAACAACCTCGGTTGAGAGACCACTCTCTATGAGTTGGGCCCCCTCAGAGGCCAAACCCACAGTTCCCAAATCCCCTGCCGGGGGTGCAATATTGCATCCCCTGCCTGAGACAGAAGGTCTCTCCTGATCGGGACCTCCAAGGGAGGTCCGTCGAGGAGAAAAATTAGGTCCGCAAACCAAATTCAGCTCGGCCAGGGTGGTGCTACTAAATAGGCTTATTCCATCCTGGCGGATTCACTCCAGAACTCCTGGGAGCAGAGCAACGGAGGGAAATGCGTACAGACGTAGCCTCGGCCACGTCTGCACCATAGCATCCAGCCGCGAGGGGACTGGTTGAGTGAGGGATAACCAGAGTGGACAGTGCGTCGTATGCTGAGACGAGAACAAATCCACTTCTGCCTGGCCGTAAAACTCCCATATTTGCTCCACCGCCTCGGGGTGGAGTCCCCTGGCCTCAGCCCCTGCCTCGACAGGGTGTCTGCTCCAATATTCTGGCCCCCCCCCGGAATATACACTGCCCTCAGACAGCGTAATTTCTTGAGGGACCAAAATAAGAGGCCACCAACGTGTTGTCTGTGGGTCAAGAACCAGAGTTTCCTCCATATAACCAAGGCGCGGGGATACTGCCGCGTGATCTTGATCGTAAGGAGTGGGTTTCCCCTCAGGGAGAACCCTCTGGTCCTGAGCCACCTCTGTAAAGGTCTCACGTACAGCAGGTCAAAGGGTATCACATTGGACGCTGCTGCCCTGAGGCCTAACAGTCACTGTTCCAGAACAACACATGATGGCCCCTCAGGTCTGGGAGGAGATGTCTCAACGCATTGAAGACGACCATCATCTCTAGGCAATTCATGTGCCAAGAGAGATGATGACTCCTCCACAAGCCCTGAGCTGAGCGGCCTTCCAATACCGCTCCCCAGCCGGTGAGGGAAGCATCTGTCGAGATCACAACTCGATGGCAAAGAGCTCCCAACACCGGACCCTGGGTTAAGAACCAGTGTTTCCTCCATATAACCAAGGTGCGGAGACACCGCCGCGTGATCTTGATCATACGAAGTGGGTTTCCCCTCGGGGAGAACCCTCTGGTCCTGAGCCACCACTGTAAAGGTCTCATGTACAGCAGGCCAAAAGTTATCCCGTTGAACGCTGCTGTCACAAGACCCAACAGTCTCTCTAACTGTTTTACAGTGCGTGACTGGCCTAGCCTCAGCTCTTTTGTGGCTGTTAGGATAGCAGCTACACGAACGGGCGACAGAGTGGCCCGCATCGTCACTGAATCCCATACCACACCAAGGAAAGTGGTTCTCTGTACTGGAGAAAGCACACTCTTCTTGGCATTGAGCCTCAACCCCAACATCTGCATAGGAGCGAGAACGACACCTCGGTGCCGAACCGCTAACTGTTCTGATTCCGCTAGAATCAGCCAGTCATCTATGCAATTCAGAATGCATATGCACTGCAGCCTGGCGGGGCCAGAGCTGCGTCTACACGCTTCGTGAATGTGCGGGGTGATAGAGCTAGACCGAAAGGAAGTGCCTGATACTGGTGTTCTTTGCCCCAAAGAAAACCTCAGGAACCTCCTGTGCTGAGGGAGGATGGAGATATGGAAGTATGCGTCTTTTAGATCTATCGTGACAAACCAGTCCTCGGATCTGATTTGAGTCACGATCTGTTTGAGTGTCAGCATTTTGGAATTGAGTTCCAGCACCAAACACTCCAACAGACGAAGATCTAGTATGTGACGCAGCTCTCCATCCTTTTTTGGAACAATGAGATAACGACTGTAAAGACCCGACGCAATGTCGGGTGAGTACACCTGCTCTATAGCTTTCTTTGCTAACAGGGCCTTTACCTCTTGCTCCATTACCAGAGCCTGCTCGGAATGCACTAACGTGAGCAACACCCCGTTGTAGCCTGGAGGACGAGAACCAAATCTGCCTCTTACTACTAACTGCAGGACCCATAGAGATATATTTGGCAGTAGCTTCCGCGCTGCCAGAAAATCTACCAAGGGAACCAGCCCCTCGAGGCTGGCCTCTGGTGTAATAAAGACAGCCAGTTCGGGGACCTGAAGCATACTGGCAGGAACCACCCGAACTGACTGTTTTCGAACCCCCCTCAGAGGGCGCATTCCGACGCAATGTCGAGTTGACGCTGCGCCAGAAGCTCGCTGGAGACCGCTGCGCCCCGAAGCACCAAGGGTGGCGGGGTTGGCAGAACGGTCCCCTGAGGGCACCGAGATGGAAAGGGCACCGTATAATGAGGTGTACACCATTCCACCCCGGTTGGGGCTGCCCTCACCGGTCTGACGCCGGTGGCGCCAGACCTTTTCTTTTGAGCCGCAGCCTTCTCAGCGTGAAGAACGGTCCTCGGATCCGGCTTCTGCTTTGAAGGCTTTGGCTGCTGTGTTGTGTATGAGAAACTAGACGGCTGGAGCTGCTCACGCCCAGCAGCCCCAAGGGGTTGGACATAGCGAGGGAGAGATTATCTTGTATCTTTCTCTATGATTCCCATCAAATTGAGCCAGAGGTGTCTCTCAGTGACCACAAGGGCTGCCATCCCTGAGAGATAAATCTGTGGCCCGACGGAGTTCTCAAACCCCATCGGGCCAAACTCCCTCACTTCTGTCCAAATACCGCAGCAGGTCAGCCTGATATGCTTGTAGCACTGCTATGGTGTGCAAGCAGGCCCATGCTAGACCCACTGCCATATATGCTTTTCCCACTAGATTAAAAAATAGTTTTCTTTAATGGTTTAGTGAGAGAAGCCGACGCCTTCAGGTACGATACTGAACCGGGAGACAGATAGCTCGCAAGCGTCTGTTCTACCCGGGGTATTGCCCCATAGCCATACCCTCTTAACCCCCAAATATCTGAATATACATGAATGTGGGGGCTAAAAGACAAGAGGAGTAAGGCTTTTTCCATGATCTAGACAGCTCGCTGTGCAGATCGGGAAAAATGGAAGGCCCCGTGATGGAGGTGGAAAAATAGAGGGAAGGAAACTCGTTTAATCTATTTTATTTTTAGGACGAGTGCCCCCTTATTTCTGCTGGCCATAAATATTTAATTTATCTACAGCCTTAGTAAACACTTCCACCAGCTTATTATTTTTATATATATTTTTTATATATATTCACTTTATTTTATATATAATATATAAACTATCATATATATATATATATAGGCTATATATATTTCTCATACGCTGGGGAAAGAGATGGCAAATTCACTTCCCCCATGATTGTGTCACTTTCAATGCCCAGCACATCTACCTCCTCGGAGGTAGAGCACTGAAGCATTGATTTCTCTCTCTCCCCGGGCGGAAGAGACCGCAGCGCGGGCTTCCGAGACCGGCGAGAGAGCACTGGATCCCTCGTGGAAAGGGAGGAGATAAGATCCGCGGACCCGTCTCCAACCCCGTAAAGAGATCCTATTCGCGATCCACAGGAATGCATTCTCCGCGCTGCCTCGGCAGACGCGGGACCTGTCACCCTGAGAATTGCGAGCCCGGCCACTTTCCTCGAAAAGTGACAGGCGGGAGCGGAGCATGCGAAGCGAAAGCTTCTCACAATGTTGGCAATCAGCCCCCTCGGAGGCTGTTACCGCATGCTCTACTCCCAAACCCATCACACAAAGCTCGTGTGTGTCCCTACTCGTTAAATAGCGCGAGCAGGGAGAACACAGAGTTTGTGCAATTGTTTAGTTTCTTTTCATAAATATATATATCAGACAGACAACAGTAAATATAACAGACAGTTTGACACAGATCGCTTGCTGAGGCAACAGAAGCTAATGCCGGTTTGCACCGGATGTGCTTTTATCATATCCTGGTCATGACGTCACCCGCCCGTGACGCTCATTCTTTCCATTGGACTAGTTGACATAGATGCTTCAGACGCAGTCACGCTGGGGGCGTTCCCATGGCGTCGATGGACGCATCGTTGAGTTCCCTTCGTAAGGGAACTTACAAGCAGGTGTGTTGAGGCAAGTTGGAACTAAACTCTGCAGGACAGTGGCCCTCCAGGACCGAGTTTGGACACCCCTGACTTATACCCTGTCTGTTTTATCACTTGTTCTGGAGTCCTTGTATTTTGTCCCCACACTTTGGATCTCGTTTGGTGTGTCATGATCTGTGTATGTTCTTGTCTTTTGGATTGCTTACATGGTATTTGACCCCTGCCTAGACTGGTTGTGAGTACGGATTATCCTTTAATAAACACTGAAATTGGATCTATTGTCTCTCTTGTGTGTGTGTGTCGTGACAGTTACGCCCAGTGGTTTGAGTCTGCTTGTTACACCAAATTGACCTGTTTCACCTGTGCATTGCCACCCTGTACCAGCAGAGTCTAGAGAGCCGCCGCTGCATCCAGTCGACTTTCTCATTGCTGTTACGCCCAGTGGTTTGTCTGCTTGTTCAGCAAATTGACCTGTTAACCTGTGCATTGCCGCGCTGTACCAGCAGAGAGTAGAGAGCCGCCGCTGCATCCAGCCAACCTTCTCATTGCTGTTACGCCCAGTGGTTGAGTCTGCTTGTTACAGCAAATTGACCTGTTAACCTGTGCATTACCGCCCTGTACCAGCAGAGTCTAGAGAGCCGCCGCTGTATCCACCTGACCTTCTCATTGCTTGTTACATTAAATTGACCTGTTAACCTGTGCATTGCCACCCTGTAACAGCAGAGTCTAGAGAGCCGCCGCTGCATCCAGCCGACCTTCTCATTGCTGTTACTGTCACAGTGGTTTGAGTCTGCTTGTTACATCAAATTGACCTGTTAACCTGTGCATTGCCGCCCTGTACCAGCAGAGTCCAGAGAGCCGCCGCTGCATCCATCCAGACTTCTCATTGCTGTTACGCCCAGTCGTTTGAGTCTGCTTGTTACACCAAATTCACCTGTTTCACCTTTGCATTGCCGCCCTGTACCAGCAGAGTCTAGAGAGCCGCTGCTGCATCCAGCCGACCTTCTCATTGCTGTTACGCCCAGTGGTTTGAGTCTGCTTGTTACATCAAATTGACCTGTTAACCTGTGCATTGCCGCCATGTACCAGCAGAGTCTAGAGAGCCGCCGCTGCATCCAGCCGTTTGGTGAGTCTGCCTGTCACATCAATTGGCCTGTTCACCTGCGCATTGTCGCCCTGTAATAGTGGAGCCTAGAGGGCCGCCTGCCGCATCGAGCTCACCTGTCCACGGCTGCCTCACCCCAGCGGAGTCCGGCCGGCCCTCCTATTATATCAAGCCATCTGACCATTGTTGTCCTGCATTAGCGGGGCCCAGTGGACCAGGTAACACATCAAGCCAACTTCTGATTAAAGTTCTGTTTAAGATATTTTATTGCAGGCAATAACAGAATTCACATCATGAATAAATTCAGTCAAAAATACTGTCATGATCCTGGTATTCTCCTTCCTTTCTCTGTCTCCCTCTTCTGGTCACACACGCTATTATCTTTCATTCATTCACTCTCACACACACACACACACACACACACACTCTGTGCAGACACACCCATTTACTATTACTCTCTTCATTCTCTGCCAGCCCTCTCTTCAATTATCGCTATTGCATTCATTCCTTTCTCACCTGCTACCTCTTTACCTCTGATTAGTCTTCCTACTTCTTGATCCTTCTTCCACCTCTCCTTTGCCAGATTATTATCTATGATTGCGTACGAGTCTGACTGTTCACCTGATTATCTTGTCCTGTCCTGTCTTGTTTGGTGAGTCCTGTTCTGCAGGCTTCTCTGATTGTTCGCTCGCTAAAGCTATTATCTGCCCAGTTACCCTGCTACTGAAGACAAGAGACGGGTTCCTTACCTGAGTTCCATACCGCTGCTGTAGTGGCTCTGCTTTTCTCCTTCGTTGTCACCCCGGGACCCGCCAGCCCAGCCCAGGGTTACTTCTCTATTGTTTGCAGCATTTAATGACAGACTTTCTGTTGCTAGCCCTACGAGGCGCATTCCTTTGTTATATTAAAGACATTGTTAATCTGCTATCGCTCTTGGGTCCTTCCTTCAGACATCCCTGACAAATACAGTTCTCCACACAAGTTTCTATTCACTGACCTATTCAACTTGATGAATGATGAAAAAAAAACTGTATTAAACACAATATAACACAAAACTTGAGATGGGCACATAGTTCATGTCATCACTATAAATCACTTTGCTTTATATGGTATCCGAAATGTATATAATTTATACACATATGCTATTCCACTGAAATGCTCCACCGAATGGAGGTAGTGAAAGTTGATTGGAATCATATAAGGAGAATGTTGGCTACTGTTGTGCTGAACTTCATCAGATATATACAGCATATCCTGTTTATGTGGTCTAAAAATGTCAAATCATTTTTACAACTACAAGAGCTTAAATGTGATTTACAAAGTGAGATACGGTTTGTTAGGAAAAACAATGGTTAGTAGTTTCCATTGTGCTCAATATCGCTTTGATCTGTCTCTGTATGTAACATAAAGGCAGGTACTTTAAGGCAGTGAAATAATGTGTGACTCAACCATGATCATACTTCTACTGTACATTATCTGATGCTATACAGCACCCTCAGACCCACATGCATGTTTATGTTTCCCTTTGTAAAAACATCTTGGTATCGACGGGCCACACTTCAGGGGTCTGTCAGGGTGCTGTTTTCCACTCTAAATTTAGCTGTATTTGGATTATTTTTGGTTAAAGTATCACAGTTTATCTCAGAGAGGATGTAACAATTATCAAATGGTCATTGTCCTGTTGTGAATAAACATAGACTGTAGGTTATCACCTCGTTGCAATGTGTATTATTTATTAGATTTTTTTTTTCTAGAGTGGACTTTTCAGGAAAATGTCCCTACTTTCCAGCAGTTATGTGGAGAGCTGACTGTATGTTATTTATTTTTTGATTTAACAGTGAAATCAAGCAATTTTATGTTAAGTTTTTAATGCTGGAAAGATAAACTAAATTAGGTTACACTTTATTTTAAGGTGTCCTTGTTGTAATTAATCATTTAAGTACAGAGTAATGTGTACTTACGGTAAAACATTTAATTTGACTAAGCACACTTTTTCACAAGGACAACTTCGTGATAAACCTGATAACTCGATTTTTTTTAATTGTTTTTGGGGGGTGTACTGTCTCTTTTTTTGGTGTACCATCCCTTTAAAAGATGTAAAATTTGTTTAATAGTTTACACTGACTTCAGTGTAGAAGGTACTAGATCCTTTCTGTTGTATTCAATTCACCACATTTTTTTATAGCAGCAACTATATTGAGAGAAAAGACACTTGCATTGGAGATCTTCCATATTGTTTCCAGCTATGCACAGACAATGACGTTAGTATGAGTCATAAAGTCTTGTTTAGACTGATTTTGTTAACAGTAAACTAGTCCTATTGTCTAGTTACTTCAGTCTTGGACAATGCTTCATGCTTCTAGGAGTCTAGACTTATACACATCGATTGACCTGCTTTCACATCTCAGACTGTCAATATTAAGTGAGTGAACTCATCATTATCACCAAGCAGTTAATATTTGGGCTAAAGCAAAACCACATACATGCATGAATAATAGATACTGTACTATCAAGAAAAAATAGCATATACAGGAGATTGTGAATATTCAACAGAATATTGGTACAAAATCCATCAAAGGGGATATGAAGAAATGGACTGTGGATTGGTTGTTGATTTCTGCCTGCAATTCTTTTCTTTTGCAAGATTATGAATAATCACTTCTTGTTAAGTCTAGGAGGAATGCATTGTTTACTTTAAACTGTGTGACCTGATAATGTTGGAATTTCATATTGCCCTCCATGAGTTGCCATTTAGAATGATTCTCTGTGGTCTACAAATTAGAAAGGATGTCAGAAGATTTGCCACAAAAGCTGAAAAAGTGTGACTAGTAAAACGGGAACTTGAAATGTGTAAACCAGTGGTCCTCAACTGTTTTATTTCAGAGCCCTCCCAATTAACAGAAACTGGGAGTATTGATACACTCACTGGCCAATGTATTAGGTACACTGTGCTAGTACAGAGTTGGACCCCCTTTTGACTTCAGAACTGCTTCAATTGTTCATGGCTGGATTCAACAATGTTCAGGAAACATTCCTCGGAGATTTCAGTTTTGACATTCAAGCATAACGCAGTTACTTCAGATTTGTCGGCTGCACATCCATGATGCAAATCTCTCATTCCACCATCCCAAAAGTCCCCTATTGGATTGAGATTAAGTGGCTGTGCCTCCACCATTTGAGTAAGGTGAACCCATTGTCATGTTTAAGATAACAGTTTGAGACGATTTAAGTTTTATGACATGGCGTGTTATTCTGCTAGAAGTAGAATGTCAGAAGAAGGGAAAACTGTGCTCATAATGGGATGGACATGGTCAGAAACAATACTCATGTAGTCTAGCATTTAAATGATGCTCAGTTGGTATTAAAGGGGAACTCTGTAACTCTAGCTATTTCTTTCTGATTTTCATTTTTGTTGTCGCATGTTTTCTCACCGTGCTCCCCCTACAGCTGTGAGGCGTATATTTCACAACACTGTCGTAAAAAAAAAAACTCACATGCGGCACCCTCCTCCCCCTTTCTACCACTCATGTGCATTTGTTATTATCGGAGCCGGCCAACTTTATCGTGTGGAGCTATGTCTTCCGAGGTGGGTAATACATCATACACATTGAGGGTGGCGTGTGTGTTTATGTCGAATTGTCGTAAAGCAGTTCGTGTTTCTTGCTCGTTCTCGCTTCTCACAAGACTGTCCATTTCCATCTTATCGGGACGTTAGATAATAGCTTTATCGGGATATCCCGATGTTGCAAGGTTAGTTTTCCGGCTGGGAACCTGGGGGGAGCGGGGAAATTCACCATTTTCACCAAAACAGGTTATTAAACCATCCAAATGATTTCTAAACGGATTTATTGAGTTGAAATACTTGCCGAATGCCCCTTTAAGAGGGCCCATCATATGCCAAGAAAATTTCCCCTCACCAATTACAACACCACCATCAGCCTGAACCGTTGATACAGGGTAGGATGGACCGTGCTTTCATGTTGTTTACACCAAATTCTGACCCTACCATCTGAATGTCGCAGCAGAAATTGAGACTCATCAGACCAGGCAATGTATTTCCAATCTTCTATTGTCCAATTTTGGTGAGCCAGTGTGAATGGTAGCCTCAGATTCCTGTTCTTATCTAAGAGGAGTGACACCCAGTATGTTCTTCTGCTGCTGTAGCCCATCTGGTTCAACATGTTTAATTATTATTTGAAGCAGATGGGCTACAGCAGCAAAAGTCCACATCTGGTTATTTGAGGTTATTTGAGTTACTGTTGCTCAAACCAGTCTAGCCATTCTCCTGTGACCTCTAGCATCAACAAGGCACTTTCGCCCACAGAACTGCTGCTCACTGGTTATTTTCTCTTTTTCTGACCATTCTCTGTAAACCCTATAGCTGGTTGTGTGTGAAAATTCCAGTAGTTTAGCAGTTTCTGAAATACTCAGACCAGCCTGTCTGGCACCAACAACCATGCCATGTTCAAAGTGACTTAAATCACCTATCTTCCCCATTCAGATGCTCAGTTTGAACTTCAGATCATCTTGACCATGTCTATGCTTAAATTCTTTGAGATTCTGCAATGTGATTGGCTGGTGAGATATTTGCATTGAACAGGTGCACCTATAAACAATAAACTGTTTGGTGAGTGTAATAAGTAAGTCTGATTAGAGTTAGTATATAATGTATAATGTGTGTTCAGTTTCCTTTTCATGGACTTTTAGTTTGATTGTCTTCAGTCACATGTTTCCTTTGTTCTAGTTTTCCACCTTTAATCTGTTACCATTGACCCTCATTTAATGATCACACCTGCTTGACACAGCCCAGTGATTCCCTAGGGGTACGTGTGCCTCCAGGGGTGTAGATTTCAGTTTTTCTTTCAAATCTCCAGACATTGCAGAAACATAAGGGCTGTCAATCCATTAAAGTACATTAAATTCACAATTCATTTATTTTTAAGAAAGTAACCCAATATGCAGTAGTGTGACTGGCACTCTTAGTAGAACCAGACATTTCTGCAATATTTCACTTGTTAATTAATTATATGATACATTAGAAATAAATTGGGAAATGCCAATTTAGCGTAACTGTTCAGGTGTGGAAGATTCGATGAGTTGGGTTGCTGTGAAACTTGGCTTTGGGTAATACTACAAATGAGCAAAACTGTAATAAATAAATCTTATAATAAAGTTAATTAACTCTTTGCAATACCAGCAATAATTTTCAATTGAACTCACAGTCTCCACCTACAGAATGGTTTAGATATGTCTGTGTATGTTAAGCAGTGTTCGAATTATACTGTGAGCTTCAGGGGTACAGCTATTTCGTCTGGTGACGTAATTTCTCTCCATTTTATATAGGCTTATACACGAGAACCACTAATCTATATGCGAAATTCAAACACACACATTTGAGCACGTTTCCATCCGACAACCTTGTCCGTGAGATAATAAACAAGTGCTTGCATTAATGCAACCATTCTTGGTTGCATTCACCAAGATATGGACAATATTGGTACAGAAAGCTTCAGGAGCTGCGTGAACTTTTAGCAAGCTAGACTATGACTTCATTATAGATGAGAGAAACACTATGAACAAACCTGTTTAGATTACAAGCTGCTCATAACCTTTACCACAAAGCACAACGCATGATGATATACATGGCAGTCAAAACTATAGGCAGAGATTAAAGTTGATTCAGCCACTTACTCTTAATTTTTCGCTCACACACCAGGTACATACTTTTTGACAGCTAGTTAAGTGATATCACAGAACCATAGCAAAGAACACAGTCTGAACGTACCAGAGAAATGGTACAGCCCAATGGGGAGTGAGGATTTGAAAATCGTATTTCATTAGATTATTTCCTGAATTGTTGGCATGTGATGGTAATACTGCATTTAAATACATACAATTTTGGATAGGCAAACATTATATTTTATTAAATTTTTTTCAGTACCCCCCAAATTATTATTTTCATCCCTTTTGGGAGGGTCCAAGTCTCATCTAGGGGGGTCGGACCCCCCCAATATCCCCCGTAATTCGAACTATGATGTTAAGGTTATGTAATTTACAGTGAGTCATTAAAAAGGAGAATGGATTATGGCGTGAGTGGGATACGCTTGCTGATGATCTAACACAGGTAAGATTATGCATTAATTATAAGATTAAACAGACTGAACACACATTTTAAAATGACTGGTTTACTATTACTGTGACAGTCACACACCGTTTTTTTTTTTTTGTCATGGCTGTTAATTGATTTGTCATTTAGTTCAGCTGTGTCACAGCCTGTCTGCACCCCATTGTCTCCAGTAATTAAGTTCTCTGAGTTTCGGTTCTGTTTGTCCTGTTTTGTCAATGTGGCTGTTAAATACAACTTTCAGGTAACAGGAACAGATTAAAGTACTTTTGAGCCTTCATCCTCATCTACGTGTTTGCTACAAACTGTGACGATTACAGCACTATTGTACATTGGACAATTTTGGTAAAATTGGAAATATTTTGTAAAAACACTTGTTTGATGGACTGTTAAGAAAAACACTTTTTTCTTTTTTTTTTAAATGTTCAGAACACTGTTCTGCAAATTCACATTAGTTACAGAGCCTAAGCTAAACTTTAAGCAGAGCATTTAGAGAGTCAAATCCTGGTGGGATAGGCTGTTAAAAACCGCATTGTGTATATTTCGGGTGCTGTCAGAAGGTGCCATATTTACAGATGTTCCATTACTCTTCACTGTCTTCATTTTCCTACCTTTGTCTACTGATTCTAAAAATGCATATCTTAGTCTTTTATCTCAGAACGTTTATAAACATGCATACTTACGGTTTTAGATTTCACAGATAAGGATGCAGTGACGTGTGGTGATGTCTTAAAGAGGCTAGGCACTGAGTCATGAAAGCCAGATTACCTCATTTATTGTTTAGGCTAATAATACGTAATAACAGTAAACGTTACGCACAAGCGCGGCATATCAAGAAATTAACAAATCAGGATGTATATAGTTCTCTCTCTCTTTCTCTCGCTCTCGCTCTCTCGCTCGCTCGCTCGCACACAGGTAGTTAATGTCCACTCCAGCATCAGAATGCAACCATTCTTAATCCTTAATTGTTGCACAGTATGGCAAGCCGTTTCAACTTTTATTCATTTCCAGGATATGAATCCTTTATCAACAATTCAATTTTCACTAGTTAAAATTATAATTATTGATTTCATTTAGACTAGTGACAATCTAATTATTGATATCAGGAATTCACATTTTTACTAGTAACAATGTAATTATTGATATCAAAAATTATATTTCTACTAGTAAGAAATAAATTGTTGATATCAACAATTGATTTTTAATGGCAGCATATGGTGACATTTCACTAGTGAAAATACAATTGTTGATATCAAGAATTCAATTGTTGATATCAAGAATTCAATTGTTGATATCAAGAATTCAATTGTTGATATCAAGAATTCAATTGTTGATTTCAAAAATTCATATCCTGGAAATGAATAAAAGTTAAAACGGCTTGCCGCACATGTTTGTCAGTCAGCAAGTCTGCTCAATTGAATATGAAGGCAAATGGCTTGCATTAATTCAACCACATTTATGAATTCAATATTAAGCCCAAAATAGTTTTTGACTCACCAATCGGTAGATTGTTAGCACAGCCACATAGCCAATCTTTTCTTACAAAAGAAAAGACTTGGCGTAGACCTCCCTCTTGCTATTAACTCAGATTTTGAATTAAAATCGAGCTTGGAAAAATGTCTTAACTCCGTAATCACGGCCGGTGCTGTCATTTTTACTTTGAATTTGGCGGGGATTAGACATAGCTGTGGTGTAATGACGTCAACTGCGCAAATGTCCAGTAATATCTCGATTTTAATTGGTCCATGTCTGATACGTAACGGAGATGATTACTGGCATAACATATTTACGTCCAAAGGCACAGCAGATTTGTGCTTTTTGTCGTAGGCTACATGTTGGTTTTTCGCTTGTCTTCTGCAATGAATGGACAGTAAAAGCACTGCTTATCTACCATTTGTTTTTTATTTGATTATGCGTAACTGCTACATTTGTCATCATAACGTCTAAACAATTGGAATAGTACACATATTGCATATATAAACCACAAGACACGTTTATTATTTAATAAACATTTTTATTTTTGAATTTTGGCAGGGTAGGCAGTGCCTAGTTTGCCTACCCAGACCGCACGTCACTGTAAGGATGGATGTGTGAGGGTAAATGTTTTAAGCTTGAATAAAAGCAGAAATGAAAATGTGCCCATCCATTCGACGGCAGACTTTATACAAACTCTGTGCTCTTTAAATACTATGATAAACCTCTAATAAGCCAACATAATATGCAGTATGCATGCTATCTATGCTAGTTTTAATGTTTTCTGTAACAAGCTACACATTTTAAATCACATTTGAAAATCTGATGGTAAGAGGAACAGGAAAGGTTTTTGTTTTGTTTTAGGAGCTGCTTGCCTCTGACCCACTTTAATAAAACACTTCCTTCATGACTGTAAAAAGTAAAAACATAATTAATGGACTTTTCACTCATACATAACATAAATAACTGTATATGGTATATGTTTGTAGCCTACGTGTATAGTTTTGTGTTTCATGGAATTTTAGTTTCTCATTGTTTCCCGCTTTTCCTTTCCGTTTCCTTGGTTGTCACAGTTTCTAAGGGTGCATCTCAATCAGCTCTATCATCGTGAATCAGTATATTGTGTACACAAATTCGGGCCCACTCCTAGACCCCCACCAACCGTGACCTCGGAAGAGTTTTCTTCAAATATGATTAAAGTAAAAAGAGAGACTATATTACCAGAATAACTGACTAATATGGCCTATTCTAAACTGAGAAAATTAAATTCCTTTTATATTTAGAGAATTTATTGAGACATTTAGAGGATGCTACCAAAATAAGCAATTGGCTTAATTATGGCCACTAGATGGCATGCGTGATTAGTGGAACAAGTTCCACACATCAGCATGATGCCCTTCCAGCCATTACTGTCCCGTGAATGCTGTGAACATGCGTTATTATTAGTCAAATAAAATTAAAACCATACAAACATGTTCATCACTTGAAATAAAAAAAAAATGTTTACTGAAATAAAATTGTTTAAAAACTCAGTTTTTAGTTACCAAGACAACATTTCTTATTTTCATTTAGTTTATTACTAAAATAAATAGAAGTAAAACTGAAATAAATAATAATAAAAACTATATAGACATACACTTTTAAGAAAAATGGTTCTAAACAGTAGGAATTAGGGTTATTCAACAGAACCCTTTTTGGTACTAAATAGAACCCTTTTTATAAGGTTCCATAAAGAACCATGCTTTGAAAGTGCTATAGGACCTTTAATGGTGTTATAAATAACCTTTTCAACTATATTTATTTTCATTTATATTAGTATCTTCATATTACTAATATTACTATGATTAATATTATTTTTTTATATAAATTATTTATTAATATTGTTTTTTTTAGCCCTCTATCTGCCTAATATCCTGTTGCCTCTATTTGGGGTTTACATTAAAAAAAAACAGCATGTTATGTCAATTAGGAACTTTTATTTTTTATTGGCATCGCAGATTGTAGCAAAAATGACTGCTTTAACAACAGAGGTTAGCTGAATACATAAATAAATAACAATTGACATTGAACACGATTTAGATGTATAGTGAAGACCAAGTTCCAGTGAAATATCTTCACAATCCCCTTTTGATGTCTTTACGTCCTTCATTATGTGTGTATTCTGAGTGACAGTTTCTCTCTGCAGATTAATGATGAGGTTATGGTACGGGACAGCATCTGAAATAACATTTGAGTTTAGAGTTACATTTTGTCCCTTCCATTTGTTCATGAAGGCCAAAATTAGCAAAAATGGACAGAATGAGCCCTTTACCATGTTAAAAGGAAAAGTGATATAAAGTCATTGTATAGCTTTTTTGTGACTGGGTATGTTTAGGCATTAAGTCATTTAAAAAAATTCTAACAATATGGATAATAAATTCCATATCTCTGTTACTTTGTGGAGAAGATGAGTATCCTTTAACTGAACAGAGCTGCTCACACGCACATGTTCTGTTAAATTAAAAAAGAGAAAAAGACATGATTGTTAGGAAATGATTGTTACAACTTTTAAAGTTATAATTTATAGACATTTTAAGAAATAAATAATTGACCTGTTGAGAGTAACGTATGTTGACAGTCTGTGTAGTAACTGTTGTAGGCCTATAGCAGAGCTCCAGAAAATCAGTAATGAGGAATCTTTGACAGTTACAGATTTGAAAAACAAAAAGGCGGGAATAAACTCTAACACAAATAACAATTTTAGCATATGGATGATAGGATGCATGTAAAGAACCTTTAAAGAACCATCTTTTTTAGAGTGTATAAAAAACTAATAAAAATGACAAAACACACCAAAACTTTGAACTAAACTTTAAAAGGGTGGTAAAACACGATTTCAATTTTCTAACTTTAGTTAGTGTGTAATGTTGCTGTTTGAGCATAAACAACATCTGCAAAGTTACAGCGCTCAAAGTTCAAAGCAAACAGAGATATTTGCTTTTAAAGAAATCAATTTCTAAGGACTACAGCAAACAGCCGGTTTTGGACTACACAACATTCCTCCAGGGTTGCTGACTCAGCAACCCCAATAAACCCCTCCTCCAACACTCAAAAAAATGAAAATTGGTAGTTGTTGGTCCTAAGAATCTAATTATGTTTAAATTAAATAATGCTCTTACGTTTGTGCATTAAAATTAAAACAGTTGTGTTGACAAAATTAGAAAAAGTGATATTTCCCATTTACACAGCTCATTTGTGTTAAATGAATGAAATGCAGTTATGTTGCTTCTGCAGTACCGCACTTTGGTCAGCAGGTGGAGCTGTATTTGCACATGCGCAGATGGAAAGCACATCCAACGATCCTTCAGCTCACTCAAATTCCCTCATCGCCATTTTGTGCAGTCAAATGCAACATTTCACAATCAACGTTTTGTCTTTGTGGACACAGAGGTGAGGTATTTTACTTTTATGCATTTATATAAGCTAGAAGCTGTCAGTAGATTATCGCGGATATCATGTTTTGTATGTTAGGCTATTTTAATGAAGTTGCCGCGTTCCTCGTCTGGTTTTCGCATTTTTGTTAGTTAACGTTAGGCATAACGTTACATTCGTGTGTTTCGATCTTTTATAATATGCATACTTGTTAACTTTGATGTGAATTTCCTCACACAAAGACACAAATAACTTATTAAATTGTTAGTTAATAAGAGTTTCTCCATTTATGTGTTGACAGAGATTGTTGTGTGTACGTTACTGTATAAAGCAAAGCACTTTCACATTTTAGTAATGTTATCAGTTTTAATAACTGTCTCAAATAATGGTGTTGAGCATTTTTATTTAATGTCAAATGTTAACTCTCAAACTTTGGAAGACCCAAATAACAGCTATAAACACATTTGACATGTGAATAAGATGGCATCTGATGTTAGCTAAGTAATACAAGCTTGGTGGTTAGGCCTAATCTAAAGTGTAAACTATTTATCATGGATATACAGATTTTTACTGTATAGCATACCACTTATTAATAATTTATAAACCTGTATTAACTAATAATTTATAAATTACTTATATCTGAATTAACAAAAATATAAAAAAATTGCATACCACTTATTAGTCATTTATGAATGTAGTCATGTTTTGTAAATGATTAGTTCATCATTAACTAATAACCTTATTAGTGACTTATAACTAATTTAACAAAACATTCATAAAATGTTAGCACAGCACTTATTAATCATATGTGAATATAGACATGTTTTGTAAATTATTAGTTTATCATTAACTAATAACTTTTAAGTCACTTATAACTGAACGTTATTATAAAGTGTCACAGTGTTGTTTATATCATTATTATTCTTTGGTGACTTACATCTTGTTTTTTCTCACAGAGTTTTGGAGTTCTAGAGTCCTACATGTGGCTGTGCAGAGATTGTGGCTCGTCTCACACATCAAGATCAAAGCTTTTAAAACACTTCAGGTTGGTACATGGACACTATGGCCGCAGACAAGCATATCCATGCGCATATTCTTACTGTCCATGCACTTTTAAAACCTGGAATGCACTGCGGTCCCACTTATGCAGATCACATGGTAGTGAGCAGCAACCTCAAAAGCAAAATTCTAGCGAAAGTACAAAGATAAATTGTCATGTTTGTGGTGTTACTGACATTCCTTCAGTAAATTATTACTTTCTCCACATAAATAAGCATTTGCGCAGTCATGAGACAGTAAGTTGTATGTTTAAGGACTGCTTGTTTAAATCAAATGTGTATAGCACATTTAATTCACATAAGAGGCGAAAACATTGTCAGTGTTCGTTGACTGATTTTAAGGAAGGAATAGTGAAAACACAAGAAGTAAGAGGAATATCTGATGACACTCTTTCAAACGAAGAAATCAATACATCTACGTTAGAGGAGGATTCCGATTGTATTGATACAGGAGAGGTTCCAGAGAACTTGCCAAAGTTGGTAGAGCTAAAATTTGCTTCCTTGCTGTTGAAGCTTGAGAATCCCTATCATGTCCCAGGCACAGCTGTCGATGAGTTGTTGGAGGACTTGCATTATTTACTGAGTGATGCTTCTTTCCCTTTGTCATACAGAATTATTGTAGACACCTTACAAAAGCACAGGATTGACAATGATGAGTTTCTAGTCAAAGACCTTGTTACATCTTTAAGTACAACAAATCCTTTACTCACAGCAATAAAGCATGGTGGTCCACTAGCCTCTGCATTTAAGCGTAAAGAATATTACAGGGAAAATTTTAAAGTTGTAGACTCCGTGGAGTATGTTTTGAGGCCAAGAGAAACAGAACCCAAAAAAATGGTTTTAAGCCAGGTATTTAAATCTTTTACTGCAGTGTGTCTGTACAAAATGTCGGTTTACATTTCCAAACATTCTTTTTGCCATTAATTGTAATAATCCAGTGACATCTTTATATGCACAAGGAGTCTGACAATAGCCAATATGATCCACACAGAGATTGGATCTCATCATCATCAAGTCTGTCTATGATTACATGAAGAAACAGAAACACTGAGAAAGATTCAATCCAGAAGATCTGCGTCAACATCTCTAAGACACCTGAAGAAACCTTCCTGCGAAGCTACAGTAATTTTTGTACTGTTTTAAAACATAATGCCATAAATAGATTTTATTTACTTAACTTCTATTAACTACATAAAACCAATACTTGGTGTGACCAGCCTTTGCTTTTGTCCAGGTACACTTGCTCATAGTTTTTCAGTTAGCTTTGCAGGAAGGTTTCTTCAGGTGTCTTGGAGATGTTGACGCAGCTCTTCTGGATTTAATCTTTCTCAGTTTTTCTGTTTCTTCATGTAATCACAAGAATGACAAACTTGACTTGAATGAAAACATCACAGTGGAATAATCTGTATAATGCTACTTAAAATGTTACAGGTACAGTAACAAGTCTAAAAAGCAAAGTGCTAACTAATGCTCATTTCAAATTTTTTCAGAATGACACCATCGAAAAAAAACGGGAATGCATCTTGAAAGCCGTTACGGTTTACATGAACGAAGACCCCACAAACCTTGTGAAGGAGTACTTGGTAAGTTATTTACTTAAAAAAAAAACTATTGTATGTTTCTTTACAACCAACTCCCACTTTCACCCCAGATCTGTTATTAATTATTTCTATTTGTGTTTTACTTTTTTAGGATGTTGAACATGATGAAGCCCAAACTTCAGTGCGCAACACCACCCTAGGCATTTATGTCATCGTACATGAAGGGGCAGATGCTACAGACGCTTATGAAGATGTCGGCATTATCATTGAAGGCGTCCAAATACTCGAAAACCTGAACAATGTGGCTAATGCTTGTTCTGTGATGCTTGGTCTAATTTACACTTTAAACTTGGCTTACCCACAGGACCTGAGGTACACTTTTGAAGTATTTCAAAAGATTTTTATGGAGCTAGATGCACACAAGCTTTCAAACAAGGTCCAGGTCCTGAAAAATAAACTCCTTTCGTAAACGCTGTAACTTGATGTCAGGAGTAACTTGATGTCAGGACCAAGAGCCAGGAAGGCGTAATGGAGTTTGTTTTCTCCATAATGTTGCATACTGTTGCATAAAGTACATACATAATACTGTTGTTTTTTTTGTTTTGTTTTTATGCAATTAAAAGGAGGCAAAAGAAGACTGCTATTATTTTTCAAGTATAACACATGTATGTGAATATTTTATAAATCCTTTAATTTAAAGACAACATGCTTTTATTTATTTTTATTTTCTTGTAATAAGCAGATTCTTTACATTTTGAAAAGTAAAGTTAGTCTTTTGAGATTACATATTTTGTACAAGTTATTCTTGTTGGAATTTTGGTTGAAAGTTTTCAGAATTGTTATTGAATGGATTCAATAAAAAATGGAACAGAATGAAAATGGATTATTTATTTTGGATGAATTTAAAAAAATTAATTTTAGGATAATTGTAGTTAATTAACTTTATTGTTTAAAACAAAACCAAGACTGGTAAGTTGATTCAACTAAACAACATTGCATTTACCTTAAGTAATTCACTTACGTTTACCGAAATAAATAATGTTACTTAAATCCAACATAACCCAGTTATGTGCATTCTGTTGACATAAAAAAGTTAAGTTAGTCCAACATATCATTTTTTTGAGTGAAGAATACTAAATAAGGGGGGCGAGGCCATTTTATATTGCGTTGGAGAAGAGTTGTGGTATAGGAGTGTTGTTGCCACAAAATGTCGTCGAAACACTGTTATTTTCATCAGTGCCCGGATTGCAGGTCTACTTTCTTCAGCCTTCCTAGGGTCGCGGGAGTTAGGGATCAATGGTTAATTATTACCCAAATCTCGCTCTCTGTACTGCACATTTTACGAGGTAAGCTTCCACAATCTTTGCGAGTTCAATGCGGGATTCGCACAAAGGCTTGTGCTGAAAGATGGAGCAGTTCCAACTGTAAGAACAGAAGCTGTTGTTTACGGACCACAACCTGTAAGTATGATTTATTTTTCGTCGATGTGTTTTCCTGTAATAGTTCGTATTGTTAATTGTACGTTGTTGCAAGGAAGTAAACAAATGACAACGCTGTTTGGCTCTGCAAACCAGTTTGTTAAATGTTCATTCATACTTAACGTTATCCGACAAACACCTAACGTTACAAACTTTTTTTAAATCTCAACAGCGAACTTGGAATTAGAGTAAATTATTCTTTGATTAGAGCTTTTAGGTATTGTTTATCGCTTGTTTATCTACAGGCATGCAAAACATGGTTCTGTACAGTGTTTGATTTGGCTACTGCAGTAAAGCCAATGTTTAGTGTTAGTTTTGGGTTAATAGTTCTGGCGACAGATATTTGGCTACAATCGTTCTAAAAATACAAAAGTAACCGTGCCATACAGTCAGTAACGATCACTATAGATCCGCAGTCTTTACTCAAAAAAAAATCCCTTTGAGGACTGTAGTATAATTTGTTAGAACGATTATATGAAATTCTTGTTTATGAAGCTTAATTTTTTGTAATAATTTAATAATTAGTACAATTAAATAACAGCGTATCTAAAAGGTAATGAGTCAACAAAAAACAAACCTTTCTGAAACGTCGTTTAACAGCCGTTCTTGAACAGGTTCTGCTCGATCATCTTCACTAACATTCTCTGGGTCTGATTCGGGCTCAAATTGGTATGGTTTTATTGACGCCATCGTTTATAATACACCAAAGCACAAACTAGGCTACCGGTAAAGGTACGGGGCGTGAAGTTTCCGGAAAACGTGCACTTATCGGTTAGCGAATCACAACACACTGGGCCAGCTAACCAATCTGAGCCCATTGCGTATTTTTGAGGGACTGGCTTCATAGAACCCGGAAACCATCAGACTGTTTTTACAAGGAGGGACAGTGTAGAATCAAAGACAGTAAAGAAATGGACGCACCGATTGATTTCAACGGAGAAGACTGAAGCCCGATTATTGCACTTCCTGTCTGATGGCTGAGCGACTGCGCTGGCTCAATCTGAGCTTGACGACAGTCTGACAGTTGTATATCTTCTAGTAGCTGTGCCAAGACAAATCTGAATCACCTAATTCCTCAAAATCATTGTAGAAATATTTTGTCCCATTGTTTTTATGGACTCTCTATCTATGGGCTTCTCCCTTGACTTTATTCCTCTATGTCCCCCCGATTGCCTCATAGACAGTAAAAGATTGCCTGCGAGCTTCTCCTCCTGTCTATACAGTAATGTCTCTATTGTGCAACATAAAGTTGCGTGGTTATGACACAATCGTTAGCCTGTTTTTAACAAAAACGGCTTCTACGGGGCCATAACGTAAGATACACAGTAATGGAGCCTTTTATACATTGTCGTGTTTCTTTAGAAATAAATAATGGACAAATAAGTCTTTGGACGCCTCAGATGTAAAGTTATTCGCTGTCAAAGTGACGCCAAAATGAATGGGAGTCAATGGAATGCAAACAGCAGGTAAAGTTCTGCTACAATGGTGCCTCCCGCGAGGCTTCAGTTTCCGGCTGATGGATTACCCCCTTGTGTAGAATAAAGGTAAAATATATGAAAAATAATGCAATTTTTAAAACGAAGCATGAACACATGTTACAGTGCACCCCACAAACACAATCAAGCCTTTGAAAAAATGTGTTTTACCACCCCTTTAACATAAAAATGAAAACAAACATATTTACAAAACTATAACAGTATGTCAATGATGCTAAAATAACACTGGAATGGGTAAAGGCTTCAAACTCATAATTCATATTTAGAAACAAGACAGAAAGAGTGAGAGTTTTAGAGAATTAAAAAACATTTTTTTTTATTAAAGTCAAATTGAAATTTAAAATACATGTACATCAAGTCAAAAGTAACATTTGGATTTTATAGTGGATTTTATATTTTTATAGTGCCTAGTAGTTTCCAGTTTATTTTCTATGTATTTCTGTAATGATGACATGGCAGTTGCAGTCCAGTCAAACAATAACAGTAAATTAATAAAGTTATTTAAAAATATATTTAGTTAATACAATTATTAACATAAACATTATACAACAACATGTTACAACTTAAATATAAAATGTAATTATGATATGTAAAATAAATAAATGAGCAAAATATACATTTAGAAGGAGGGATTTATTATGGCAACCTGGCAACCTTGCGATTTTGCTGGCAAGTTAGAGCTTTTTCCTTGTCACATGATCTGCCAGACTGCCAGCCATGGAAGAGAACGAACCGCCACAGGTTTTGCAGAGGAGGAATTCCAGGTGAGATACCTGGCAACCCGTGATCTCGCGCTTGATCAGAGAAACCTGACAGTCAACCAACTGCTGCGCTCGATAAACACGGGTTGACATTGGGTTAACCGAACTAACTCAACTCACAACAACGCCATGAGGGGGCCTTGGATTAGGACATATTAATCCAAGAACATTTTGGGTGCTTCTTTGTTTCATTTCATCTCATTTTGGGAGTTTGTGGATCTGACAGAGTTTGACTGACAGCCGCAAGGTTAACCTGTGGGACCCGCGTTTAAAACTCTTCACGGCTTAAGAAGTTTTATGGAGGGATTTTATTAACACATTCACACAGGTAATGGTTTTTAAGTTGTCTAAATGTCTTCATTTATAATAAAAGGTGATGTTTTAATGTTTTGACTTGGTGTGAAACATTAGCTGCTAACTGCTAGTTATTAGCTCAACAACCTGTTGCTGTTTCAGAACATCATCAGCTGAGCAAACCAGGAAATAATTAACAATAATAAACAATTTTAAAAATAATGTAAACACCCGAAGCAAATCTTTTAAACACAAACGTCTAGGGGATAATTGTATAAATAATGTTGTCATGTAATTTAGTTAATGATAAAGTGACTAACGTTTTGAGTCAAGTTAGCATCCGGTCTGTTATTCACCTTTTCACCATGTGATCATCAACAGTGATTTGTAGTTTATATGTAGAGTGACTTTCAGCCGTTTTGTGACTCGGTCAGATGAACTTATTTGTCGTTGACATGCACGAATTCATTGCATTCCCCACATGGTTTCAGTTGGCCTGGACAAGTTTCAGCAGGCACAGGTGATGTTCAGGTAGAAACTCACAGAAATAGCAACCCCAGGGTTTGTTTTCTGCCTGATACACATTGAAACCACCACATACTACAGGAATTCGAACAACTGGTGCTGTTCTGACATCTCTATTTATTGCAAAGTTCAGGGAAGGGAAAATTGGCAAAAGTGACGACAAAAAAAGTTGAAATTGACATATGCCTACTAAGAATTTGATCTTTTTGGGTCATAGTTATTACATTTAAAGGAGCAGTATGTAGGATTTTGGTCAAAACTGGTACTGCAATCACCTTCAAATTACTGTAGAGCGGTGTATCCCCTTCCCCTCCTCCCTGACTCGAGGTTGCCAGATAGGCTGCAGGATACAGCTGGAACCTAGGCTGCTACAGAAGCTTCCAATGGCAAGTGACGAGTCCTACACAGTAGGCTAAGTTTTTTTTTTCTCTTAATTATGTTTATGCTTCAAATGAGAGATGTTTTGCAAAGTAATTATATATCGCAAACATTTACTAATGGCGATTAGCCAAATATAATAGTAAAGATTTACGCTCGTATGTGACAGTACATTGTTAGAACAGTAGCTGTTAGTATACTAACGGTAGGTATCTGTCATTAACGTAAGTACAAGCACAAGCCTCGGTCACTATGTGTAATCGATATCAAAGTTACAGCTATTCATTTAGCTGACAATATAAGTGAAAGCGACCAGCTGTATTTTTTAACTTAGTCTGCAGTACACGTCCATAACGCTAAAATATGTGATGTGAAAGATTACATGTTATTCTATTATTTTTGGCTGTAGAACTTGCATGATAAACAAGTAGGCTACAAAACGTTCCAAGTGGGACACATTATTCACATCATAGGCTACAATGTGCTTTTCATTGGTGTTATGGACGTTAGAAAAAGTTATTTTACCCTGGAATTGCACCTATAGTGCTTCCAATTCGATGACCCACCTCCTCCATATGAGCTAACGTAACGTTACTTTGCACGAACATGCATAACTTTGTTCGACTGTCATGAATATTTGAAATGTCCATTTACATCAAATACAAGTTAGCCAAACATAGATGAATCTTAGTTACCTGTCCAGAAATTCTTCTCCGTTTTCAGCTGTCTCCATCTTTCAAAGGCATCTCCTATACAGATCCTTGTTTTATTTCGGACTTTGTCTCGAAGTATTTCGGATTCATAACGAGTTTGAGTTTATCTGTTTATCTGATTCGCAATGTTAGACTTTTTTTTTTTTATCCGATTCCGAGACGTTTGTAGCTGCAGCTGTGGTTAATAGAGCAGAGCTGGCAACCCGGATGCCGCAACACTACTGACTTCGTGATTGGTAGATAGGTGGAGGGTCGTGCATCAGACCAAAACACAACATTACAATATCAACATCAGTTGAGGGCTGCAACTCCACTTTTTAAATGACAATATCCTGGCCGGACTACTGTTGTCAGTGATAAAAGTATTTGAAATGAACATGATTTCTTAATGTCTAGTGACATATCAGGGCCATTTTATGATTAATTCAAATCAATTTCTTACATACAGCTCCTTAAAAGTCATAACTTGTACTGTGAAAACTGAATGCTGTGTAACTTTGCTGGTGGCGGTGTCCATCTTAATACTATTGAAGACCATTTCTGCTTTGGTAAATCGTCATTATTTCATACTAAGATATAAATATGAGATTTATAATGTGAAATTATGACATACTAAGTCATAAATTTAAATTTTTGTGCCATAGTTATGATATTAAAAAGTTAAAAGGATGACCGTATCAAGATCAAATAAATCTAGAAAGTCAATTTATTATTTTTAATGTCAGGATTTTTGTCTTTTTAATCTCATAATTAGGCCTATCACTTGTTATGTCATAATTATCACTTAGTATGTCATCATCACAATTATCACTTAGTATGTCATAATTGTTACTTTATCTCAAAATTTTGACTTAATATCATAACTATGACATAAAAAGTTAAAAGTACAAGTGTGTCAATTTAATCTTCTTAATCTCATAATTATGACTAACAGTACTGTATGTCATAATTATGACTTAGTAGTAGGCCATATCATAATTTGACTTTTCATCTCGTAGTTATGACAGTATATTCCATAGTTTTGGCTATACAGCTCATTATAATTTTGACTTTTCGTGTCAGATTCAATATTTTAATCTCATAACTTGATTTAGCTATTACTTAGTAGTGTCATAATTTGGATTAGGGCTTTGCGATTTGGGGAAAATGTCATATTGCAATTATTGAGGTCAATATTGCGATTGCGATATAATAAACAAATGGTTTCATGAGTCAACTTCCTAGGTTCTCAAGGAAAATGCACACAGATTAGTGATAATGCTAATGTGTAGGCCTATTTCTCTACTCAAACTAGCAAGCAACAACAACTAAATGCACTTTTACATTTTTTTTTTTTTTACAAATTAAATAATGACATTTTTGCATTACTGCAAACTCGTTATTGTTTCAATAGTACAATAGTATAAATATAACAATAAATAAGATAATTCTGTGTGCTCATGAACATAATATATTTTGAACATTCTGTCCAGACAAGCAGGGACATTTAAGAAGCAGGATGTAACATAATATGCTCTGTCTAAACTCAGTCTGTGGATCATTTTTGGAGAATGTGTATTGTGATTGTCAAAACAATTACCAAATTGGTAACTAAACAGAATTTTGTTAAGTTTAGTGACAACATGTTACAACGTTTACATGGTACAATGACTTGTTGGCTACTGTTTTTATTATTGCTTGACACAAATTTCACGATTTAATTTAAAATCTTGTGATTTGACTCCGATCTTGATTTAATATCGATTCATTTGGATAAATATTAGGTAGCCTAACAGTAGATACATGTTAAGTTTTCTCAAGAAAAAAAATATCTCGCCTAATACAGAGAGCCCTGTCAGCTCGTATTATTATTAAATGTTAAAGATAAAAACAAATTAAATATAATGTGGTTTTTACTAGGCTATAATAACAACGTTACAATATTTTATTAAAGTAAAAATAATATAAATATTTAATTTAGCCAACTAACGTGCTATCAAATGGCTTTCCTGAGGTAAATGTAACGTTATGTGACATTGTTCTCCAGCTGTTTTATTGAACTCTCTTTGCGGTTGAAAAAAAAAACACTGATTGATCGATATTATGTATGAGGCATAAAGATTTTGGTAAGTTGTACTGTATCTTTCAACGCATCTATTGTTCATTCGTGTTTATTTACTATTAACTAGTAGTAAAGAGTAGGGTCAGAGATGTTTGTTTCACGACCACGATCTGACCCGGTGCAGGGAGCCGGAGAAAGCCGAAAATGATCTCTTATAGTTGTTTATGGAATCAATTATATCACTTAAAATACTACCAAGATCTATATTACTATCACACGAGCAAATTGCAATTAAATGCACGGATGCATAGTCAAATTAATGGTGGGGTATGTGATTTGGAAAACGACCGGCAGATTTTGAAAATACACAATTCAAATGGTCCTACCTTCTTTCCTCCAATGCTGGCCCTGACTCCGCCCATTTGAAGAACATGGACGCGCAATCATGCACGAGCGAAAACTCAGATGCGCGAGAGATTGTAATGACGATTTACTACTAATAATGGAACCGGCTTTATTGACGAGATGCGCATGCGTCACGAGTTTTGAGTATGCGCACGAAGGGGGTCACGCGCGCTGGGGGGGGGGGGGTGTGGTAACGACCGTTTGATTGACAAACTTACTGTTTAATGATTCTAGGTGGTCTTGGAAATGATTGGCTGGAGTTTTTCGAGTCCAGCCCGTTCCACAGATGATTAAATTGCTTAATTTTCATTTCAGTGCTTCTAACTCAGGGGCTGTAAGTGGGTTAGGAATAGGACTTCAAGTTATTTTGAAAAAAAATGGACAAAAAAAAGAGTATCACATACCCCACCTTTAATCATTGAAATACAACTGTTCACGTACAGAAGATTGCCTTGGACTCATGCTGCATACGCAATGACAATTATGCCTACTGTAAATATAGAGTTACAACTACAATTAGAGTTGTTTGGATAAAATACCCCATGAACATTCACACGTTTGCTCTGTGATAGGCTACAATTTATCGCCATAAATACTATTTTCTCAATTCTGCACATATATTTTCACTTGCTTACATCAATTGCTCGATCAATATTATCATCACATATTTTACGCCTACATGCTTTCTTTGCATCATTTTTTTTATAAATAAAAACAACAGCGATTAAAACATCTTAATAATTGCGATTAATTAACATTTTTAACTGTAGTTAAAACAAACAATTTAATATAGCTAAGTTTGTGTATATTTTATACGTAGTAAAATACTGTATGTGCTGCTTATAAACACCAGACAGATAATGATTTATGAAACGGATGCTCTTTACTCATCTCATTTGCACAAATTAAATGCAGTAATAGAAAGCATAGAAATGCAACAGTGTTTACACTGAAAATTATATGCATTTAAATTACATAATAAAATATAAACAGTTACCCTAGCAATAATAATTTTACCAAAAAATAAAGTAATGCCGACTACAGACCCGGGTGTTTTTGGTTGGGTTGAAGTTGGATCTTCTGCATCCACTCAGCCCGTACCGCAGCGTCAACGGGGAATGCATGAAAGCTCACTTCTTTGTTGTAACGTGACGACACCGTACATGCATGATTCATCAATGCATTGCAATTATTTGTTTCTCAATTCAATATCGATTCATCAAATCCTATGAATCGATTCAGCCCACCGGCCAGTGGCGGCGCTGTGGGCAACACTCTAGTGAGAGCGTTCAGTGTTGTACAAGACGCGCTTTACCAAAACAGCAAGATGACGGACAGCAGCTGCACTCCGTTCAAGCCTGCACCACCAACCAGGGACGTCGTTAGGCCTATTTTAGGGGGGCTGAAGCTACCCCAAAATGTTCCTAAGCCCCCCTAAATGATAATAAGAACAACAATAAGTCTCCAGGAGTCTCCTGCATATTCATAGCGGCTCCCTGATGTCCGCAAATTAGTTCAAATCTCCTGAAATCTAGAGCTCGCGAGCTCCAAAATGCGTAGCGCGCGCACGACAGAGAGGGAGAGAGTAATGAGTCCTTGCGTGTATGTGCAAATGTGTGCGGGTGTGCCTCACGAAGCGCATTTGTTTTTATGAGTATGCACATTTTGTGTTTCTGTTTACCTTTCTTTTATAACTTGAATGTATAGACCAATTTCGAGCCGACGTCACAATTACGTCACGGCGCTAGCTGGAGGCAAAACAAAGGGAAAACTGCAGGCGGCCAATACAAACCAGCACAGATTCGGCTACATAATAAGGAGTTTAAATTACTATTATTATTATTAAATGTCATCTTGTTGTGTTGTTGGATGCAAGAATCAATGAAAAATGAATATGCTGTATCTGGAATTTTTATTTCTAGAAAATATTCACATCATTAAAATTGCACCGTAATGTCACTCTTTACATTGACGTCTTCTTGGCGCTGGCTAGGCAGAACTGCGGATCGTACCACACAAGTCTTGTACATGACCATTCATCACATAGTTATAGGCATCTAAAGATTTATATGACCCCAGTATGTCTTTACGCTCGGTTTCTCTATCGGATAGGTGTAGGACTGAGCCTAGCGTTAACGTTAATCCTGTCAGATCGTCCATCCATTGCCTGAGCGTGTACGGGTCAGCCAATCTGGTTCCGTCTGTTATAATTAACTTTTGCAAATAACAATCGCGGTCCTGGACAGTGAGTGACCTTGCACATTAAGATAAAATCGGATTTTCTCCAGTCATTGTTAAAAAACAAGCTAACAAAACTTGCAAACTAACGTTAGGGAAGCGGCCAGAGGGATCGTTCTGCAACCACCTAAGCTCCGCCCACAGAAAAACGTCACCATGTTTACCAACTGAAAAGGGGTCTATAGGAAGAAAGAAATATACTTTCTATTACAGTTACATGCACTTTAGAGGTGTGTTAATAAAGCACCTGTTTGTTACAGTTGTGGTTTGTATTCAACACATGTACAATATTGTACAGTTTGTTCTGCTAAATAAACCATGACAGGAAACATGCTGGGGTCAATTTGTTCTTAAACATTGGTAATACTGCACATATCATTTAAAAATATACTCAGGTACTTAATTACTTGTTTATTTACTAATTATTTAATCGATATCGAAGCTAATAAATCAATATCGAATCGAAATCGAATCGAAGCCTCAAGAATTGAAATCGAATCGAATTGTGAAATTCCTAACAATACCCAGCCCTAGTTGTCATGTCCACATATACATTTATTTATTTCAGAAAATCGCAGCATCTTGCGTCATATAATCGCATAGGCTTAACATCACGGTTGCAATATGATTAATCGTGCAGCACTAATTTGGATTTATCTCATAATTTTGACGTTTTATCTCATAATTATGACTTATGAGAAAGTCATAATTATTACATTTTATGTCATCTTGTTGTGTTGTTGGATGCAAGAATCAGTGAAAAATGAATATGCTGTATCTGGAATTTTTATTTCTAGAAAATATTCACATCATTAAAATTGCACCGTAATGTCACTCTTTACATTGACGTCTTCTTGGCGCTGGCTAGGCAGAACTGCGGATCGTACCACACAAGTCTTGTACATGACCATTCATCACACGCGTGCAATAAGCCTATACGTGTCAATGGGCCATTACCGGAAAGGCCACCGCAAACAAAACACATTTGCGCAATTCATTAACTGGGTATATTTACAGATTTCAGCACATTTACACACATTTACAACTAATATTTGCGAGCATGCATCGTTAATGATAATGAGGCAGCATTTAAACTAGTCAAAATATAATCTAAACACCTACTAGGCCTATTTTCTAAAATAACTTCTAAATTCTAACTTTCATACATAATGATCTAACATATCATTTACACGTAGGGCCTATACAAATTCCCTAACGAAGTGGTTTAGTAGCATATGCACTAAAAACAAAACAAAAAACATTTTTGACGTTGAAATGGTGTGAGATATTAAATCCATGGGATAGATATGCACTTTATAGCACTCTGTTAGTAAAAAAGCACTTTTTGTGTTTTTTGCCTTAAGTTTGCATGCCTCTACAGGGCTCCAGTCTAACATTTGAGAGCAGTAGCACTGGTGCCACTAAGTTCTACAGATGGTGGCACCATCAACTGATTTGGTAGTGAGCTTGAATTGAGGTGCAGATAAAATGAACTTTTATTAACAACAGTTAATTGCAAAAACCTTTACAAAAAACTTTAAATATTCTACTCTTTTTAATATACTATTGTTCTTTTATAGTATCATACTGAACTCACCAAGAGCTTCAGTGATTATAAAAGGAGTGCTCTTTACCTAGTTTCTGTGTAATTCAGTTGCAATTTAAAGAAAAGTTTTTTTTCATGAGACTTTATGACTTCCTACTTTTTTCTACATATTAGGGAATGGAAATGGCTAAAAAAGTGCTCCTCTGCTGCCATCTACTGGTTATAGTGGTAATTCCATCTCTTTTTTTAAATAAAAGTGTTTGTTTGTCACAATTTTTGTTTTCCTGCATCTTAAAACTTTGTTTTACAAACCATCCCATTAAAAATAACATACAAATTGGATAGGCCTAATATTTAGAGCTTTGAAGTGCTGGAACAAGTTTGAAGCACTTGAAATCCCTTGAAAAGTGATTGAATTTTACTAGGTTGTACGAACCCTGATATTAATAATGTAATTTTTTTTGACTATTTCTGCCACAATACCATGGTTACAGTTAGTGTAGCTACAAATGTTGGTGATTTGTGGACTGACAAGCCTTCTATAACTTGTTTGTTCATGGCAGATTGTTTCTCCTGGTTTCCACATCAGCTGTGTTTGGTCTGATATGGTTTATAACAGATAATTCTGTGCCGGATTTGAATGCTTCCCACTAGATTTCGCTGCAAGTTGTTAACTTGTGGCAAATTCAAACGATTTCTCACTGGATCTCCCCAGCCCTGTGGCCCTATGTTTCAATTCCAGAGATGCTGGGATCTCAAAATGGCTCTAAAAGTAAATTGTAAAATTGTACACATTTTCAGTGGTCAAATACAAAATGTGGTTCACTTTGTTATCTGCAATATTTGCAGAACAAATAATGTTGAAACTATGTCTTGTTTTTTTCTATCAACACAATTACATAGAACATACTGCAGTTGTAGCAGTGTGGTCTGTGAAGCTTAGGCCTAACCGATCGTCAATCACAACTCCTGGCTGCCCTTGATGGAGTTATGGCTGGCGAATCTAGCTGAACGTAGAAGTTGTGATGAAGTGTTGGATTGGCTGAGACCACAAGCAGCTCTATCTTCGCAAGGTTGAGTTGAAGGTGGTGGTCCTTCATCCAGCAATACATTTCTGTCTGGCTGTCCGAGATCAACCTCTTTCCTCATTTATTATTTTCTGTGTGGAAAACTGTACACAGTACATTGTGCAAATTTATTCATCTTGTGTTGTTCTGAAGAAAGTCTGTTCTATAAGGCGCCATTTACACTGCATGGTTCAAGTGAACCAAATCCGATTTTTTCCTCTCATGTGGCACAGATCGTATATGACCGGTGAACATGTAAGCAGGACATTTTCTCAAATCGGATTCAGGCCTCACTCATATGTGGTAATAAATCGGAAATGAATTGGATACGTGCATTTGCGTGTGCCATGTAAGCAGACAAATCAGATATTCCCCATTAAATGCGAGTCGTACGTCATTAAAAATGTGACGTCAACTCAGGTGGACACTAGGGTTGGGCGGTATTTCGGTAATACCGTATACCGCGGGGTCTTAAAATAGAAACGGTATCAGTTTCAATACCGTCATTACCGGCACTTATATATAATATATAAATATAATTTATTCAATGCCTAAAAATGCTTATGTAGTTGTCATCAAGTGACAGTGTGGAGGAGAAAGAGAGAGAGAGAGAGAAGGGAGAGGCGGTAAATACTGACGAGGCAATTTGTAAATGTTGCAATAAAAAAGGTGACCACGAGAGATGGAAACACCTCTAATCTAATGTCGCATCTCCGAAACAACCACCCACTCACTGCTGCGAGGATGCATTTTCCCCCGAGCTCATTAAATAAGCGCAGTAGTTTATATTTGTTAAAATATTATAATGTAATTTTTTTTTACGTTGATAATGAAAACTGAACAGCACGAGTAAGATGGGATGCATCGGGAGTCAGACATTGACCACTTAATTAAGTTTCATTTTGTAAAAGGCCTTTCTTTAAAGTGAATTTCGTTTTGTATAAATTGTATCTTAATTTTAATAATTTTTTTATCAACCAATAATAAATAAGAATCAAATATAGCAGACAACATAATCATGACATGATCGTGCGCTGGCGCGCCGCGGTCACTTGCATTGAAATCTCATCATAAATTAACCGAAACTCAGTGTATGCCTCACAGACATGACAGATATCTAAATAAAGCTTGAAATGTCATTAAACGAAACAATTCAAAATGAAAAGAAATAGGCCACTCGCTGATTATTTAATCCATGATGTGCATTTCTCTCTATGCGCGTTCATACGGAAATGGCGATCATCAAATTAAACGAAACAATTCAAAATGAAAAGAAATAGACTAGCCTACTCTCTGATTATGTAATCCATGATGTGCATTTCTCTCTATCGTTCACTACGGAGAGGGCGATTCGTCAATTTCTTTAAACGAAACAATTCAAAAGGAAAAGAAATATAGCATACTCTCTGATTAATCCATGATGTGCATTTCTCTCTATAGGAGCGTTCACTACAGAGATATCAATCGACAATTTCTTTAAACGAAACAATTCAAAACGAAAAGAAAAAGGCTAGCCTATACCTTCTGATTATGTAATCCATGATTTGCATTTCTCTCTATATATGCGCGTTCACTAGGTGATGGCGATCGCCAACTTAATCTTTGCAGCACTGACAGAAAAGTTGTATTAATAAAAATCAATGGACGCGTGTCACCGGATTTACAAATGCACTTCTTGCTTGTTGCTTGTTAATTTAATTTAAAGTAATTAATAAAATGAATACAATTGTCATAATTAAAATAATTAAATATTATTAATTGTCCCATTTTTGCTCATTTATAAATAGCATTTATATCTACCACCCCCTCAGCACATGGGTTAAACAATTATTTGGCGCCACCATATTATAACGGCCCACGTATTAAAAATAGTTGAGTCTAAATAGGGCTACGAGCCGTAGGCATTATTACATTTAATGCCGTCAACAGGGATCAGAATCAACGTGCACGGGTTGGCCTTGATTTTTATTTATTTTATTTGCCCGATCTGGTATTCAGTTTCTGAACGTGTAGACACAAGCCAACAGTTTGGTGACGCTGTCTGAGCCTTATGTCATAATTTTTAATTAGTCACGGTAATACCGTATACCCCGGTAAAATAGGGAGGAGGTTTGAAGGTATCAAAATTTGGATACCGCCCAAGCCTAGTGGACACCACCAACTGAGATCACATGACTTATTATAGGCGCGATGGAGGACGAAGGATACACACAGTGGAGCAATGCGGAGGTTTCATGTCTTTTGAGTGTTTGGGGCGAAGAGACAGTGCAGCCAAAAATGCAGGGTTGTTACAGAAATAAATCCGTGTTTGAAGACATTTCACGAGATATGGGGAGGCATGGTTTTAAGCACTCGTGGCTGCAGTGCTCTCCTCTTTTTTTCTCCGCCGTACGAGACCAATGTTTTGCTGACTTTTCAAAATATTGTGGAAAGCAAAACACTGGATAATTTTATTCACATCTGCATCCATTGCATTTCGTGCTGTTTTACTTCCTTTTCCAGGTCAGAACTTCTACATTTGGTAGTTTCAGCAGTGCATAGTGTAAATGCAAAAATCAGATACGGGTCACTTTTAAAAGATGATGTAAGCGGGTCGTCTAAAATATATAGTCATATATAGTCAGAAGATCGGATTTGGGCATCAAGACCTGCAGTGTAAATGCAGCCAAAGTACTTTTCCTTTAATTAAGTGCTGGAGGAGCATGACAGTCTCAGTTTTTTAGATCTGTGCCATGTGTCTGGGGCTTGTTTGAGCTAAAATCTAGCTTGTACTTTAAACTCTTACAGCTATGTAAACACTGCAGTGACACCAGGTCACTTTACACAACCAGTCAGTCCAGTTCCGTCTCATTTTTGTTAGGCTTTGGCACTGTACAGTTTCTCTATTGTGGGGATGTTTGACTGTTTGGATGTTTGGTTGGTTGTTTTTTTATTAATTTTATAATCATATCCCTGCAGTCCACATTATGCTGTTCACATCACATGCACATTCACAGCACTGGCTGTCTTGTGATTGCTCTTGCATTTTGTACAGTGTCAGTAAAATGGCGGCCCAAAGGGTTTTTTGCTCACGTTTCCTCTCTAGAGGGGGGTGATGCAAAGCTGCAGGAGTGTCAGTGTATGTTTTGTATATAATTCAAGTGTTGATCATTTTGTTGCTTTGTCTATATTGTTTAAGATAATAATTTTAATATATTATAATGGACATTGATTGATAATTGAATGATTTTAGTGTGAGTTTCTGTTCAGTGTTACTTCGTAAAGTATTTTAAAATGGGCTGGGCTGCCAGAGAATTGTCAAAGCACAGACCTGTAAAAGTCAGTTTTTTCTCAGAGGTTAGCCTTTGTCTCAACATGTCCTCTGTGAGCATGAATTGTTCAAGCTAACTTCAGCTGTGCTGCGTTTTTTTCAACTGTGTACTGTACAGTGTTCAGGAGTTGTCAGACCAGTTTGTCAGGCCTTACAAATGCGTTATTACTACTACCTTAATTTTGTTCTCCATCTGCACTTTTTGTTTTGTTTATTTATTTATTTTTTCGTTCACTTTCGTTCACTTTGCCATCCTTTGCTGTGTTAATGAAGATGAATTCTGGAGATTGTATATCTTTTTTAGGCAACTTGTCAAAACAACAGCAGGCACAATTGATTAACCTTACTATTTTAAAATTACGGTACATGTTGGTCAAGTCACTTGTTGATGTGTGTTCTTACATAAATATCCTGACACGTGGCTTTCAGTCCTTATTTCTACTCAAACTACTGGAGATGCAACAGATGCCTGGGATCTTGAGCGATTTTGGAAGGTGGTTAAGAGAAACACGCAACCACAGTTTAAACAAGTACGAAGACATTTTTATCCATCATAACTTCTAGAGGGAAATAGTAGGGCTGGGTTAAAAATATAAATTTCTCAATTTTAAGTGAATAATTTTGATGAACCAATATAAAGTATTTTATCAATAATACAAATAATTTAGCTAGTAAGTAGGGCTGGGCAATATGGCCAAAAAAAAAAATCACGATAATTTTTTTATATCAGTCGATATCGATAATTATCACAATAAATGTCAAATCTTTATTTCTTTCAAGTTTAAAGGCAGATTTTTGCTCCTAAGTGAAATTTGTAGAAACCAGAGCATTAATTGTGGTTTTAAACTACTCTTTATTGTCAGAACATATGACGAACACTTGCCAAACAGGTGAACATTTCACAAATCTGAGGTTGAACTTTCAAACATTTGTCATTTTTCCTTAACAAAATAAATATCTGAATAGAAAAACATATTTCTTAGTTTCTGCATGTGCTAATGGGGGATATTGTTTCAAGTCTTCAAACAGGGTTGTGCTGCCTGACTTTGACGGCACGTATCTTCAGCACAGTTTGCAGTGCAGGCTGCAATATTAATATTACATGTTTTGTCTCGAAACGCTTATTTGACAGTGAGTTGACAGTGAATCTGCATAATCTGCATCACCTAACTCAAGCTAATACTACTGTTAAATTTATGTTCATTAACAAAAACAGTAACATCTGTTAAAAATAAATAAAATAACGACCACATTTTTATTTGGTAAAATGTAATATTCTGACTGTTTGAGTTTTATTAAAATGAACCATTGGTCATCCAGCATCATGCATTTAGATCATGATAACCACAGATAAAACCAGGCATAGCCTATAGCACCTCACTATCATGGCAAATTGTAACTTTATGGTTTCTATGGTATTTGTATGAAAAAGAGTAGCCTAAATACATTATTAAATACTGAAATACAATTCAATATGTATTATCCCACATTTCATGGTGCAGTTAATATTACTAGGCTAACGTTACAGTAAATCCATGGTAATTGGATTCAGTATCAATTCAGATTCTGACTGTATCGTTGCGGACAGTGTTTCAACTGTTTGTCACCGTTGTTTCATCTGCCTTTAAACTGGACATTTGTGTTCTTCGCTGAATTCAAGCGCTTCTCACTGGATCTCGAGACCGATCAGAGTAAACGCATCTGCTCTAGTGAGCTCGCGCTGCCGTTGGGACTTTCAGTCGAGCGGTTAAATGGTCCGTGTGGCGCGCGGGTCAAATGAGTTTCGTTACACTTTTGGCGCATAAACATTATCAAACATTTATCGAACTCTTGATATCGTTTTTTTGAGAAAAATTATATCGGGATAATTATCGTTATCAGTTTATCGCCCAGCCCTACTAGTAAGTGATGCAGCTAATAAAGTTATGGATATGAACTATGGATATTTTTCTAAAAAAAAACGCATCGCTTCCAAAGGCCTTTATTAACCGCCTGGAGTCATGTGGATTACTTTTATGATGGATGGATGCACTTTTTTGGGCTTTAAAATCTTAGTTACTATTCACTCCTATTTTAAAGCTTGAAATATAGCCTTGCTCTGATTGTGTTTGGCTGAACGAAGAAAGTCAAATACACTTAGAATGGCTTGAGGGTGAGTAAATTATGGCATATTTTTTGTTTATTTCACTTTAAACCTGTAACTGGCGTAGCTTATTGAGAGTCTGCAAATTAGTGCCTGTCAAAAAACTTTAATATTTCCAACATGATGTTGGAAAACACTTTTATCAGAATAATTTCTGTATATTTTTTTTGTTAAAGGGTCATTCACCCAAAAATGAAAATTCTGTCAGTATTTACTCACCCTAATGTTGTTCCAACCCTGAAAGACCTTAGTTCATCTTCGGAACACGAACTAAGATATTTTTGATCAAATCTGAGAGCTGGATCACTCCTCCATAGGCTTGTTCAGGGATTGAAACTTGCGAGCCCCGAAAAGTTGTTAAAGATATCGTTAAAATAGTCCAAGTGACTATAGTGGCTCAATCTTAAGTTTATCAAACGACGAGAATTCTTTTTGAAATAAAAATACTTTATTTCAACTATTCATTTCCTTCTCTGTGGGCCTCGAGTGAGTTCACTAGTGTAATAGCGTAAGCTTCTGTTGTTATACATCACACGCATCACACACATGACCAGCGTCGGCCAATAGTGAGCCTACGTGTGACGTAGCACTACGCCATCACACCACCTCCTAGTGGTCATTATATAAAACCTACGAGAAATTGCTTAATAAATGAACACCCTTAAAGGGTTAGTTCACCCAAAAATGAAAATTCTGTCAGTAATTACTCACCCTCATGTTGTTCCAACTCCGTAAGACCGTCATTCATCTGCGGAACATGAATTAAGATATTTTTTATTAAATCTGGGAGCTGGATCACTCCTCCATAGGCTTCTTCAGGGATTGAAACTTGCCAGCCCCGAAAAGTTATTGAAGACATCGTTAAAATAGTCCAAGTGACAACAGTGGCTCAATCTTAAGCTTAAGTAAGTGACGAGAATACTTTTTAAGCGCAAAAACAAACAAAAATAACGACTTTATTTCAACTGTTTATTTCCTTCTCTGTGGGCCACTAGTCAGTTAAAAATAGCAAAAATATACAAAAAAGTGCAAGAGTTCATTTCTCTAGGAACCAACAAGCTGTGGACACTGTAACTTATGACTAGCCTGCAGAGGTAAATATAATGCTATGTGACAAAGCTGTTTTATTGACTTCTTTCCACTGCTGAAACACTGATTGAGCGATTACACGAATTATGATGACTTTCAATAAGTATACTGTATCTTTCAACATACCTTCAGGAATCAGGTGTCCATTCATGTTTATTCTGTAACTGAGGACGAGATGGTCACGTTTAATCGCTGCCGCTTGAAATGAGAAGCTAGTACAGATCTATCACGCCACATCACAGAGTGCCGAAACGGCATTTATTGTTTGAATTTCGTTTATTATCAAAAGAGTAGTGGTCTAACGATATGGGTTTTTTTATGGCCGATGCCGATATCTTAGAGAGCAGGGTGGCCGATATAAAGCCGATATTTTTATATATATATATATATATATATATATATATATATATATATACATGCACACACACACACACACACACTTTATATTTATATATATATAATACATTTGAAAAATTTAATACATATTTAAAAATCTTTAAAATAAACATGCTTAGGCCCTATACTTTAGATGGCAACTTCTTGAATCTGCAATCCTATTACAGAATTTTTCACAAATAAAGTAATTGTTTAAAAATATATGAATATGTGAATAACAAGGAAGTAAACACTGTAACAGGGCACTCAGTAATCTGGTAATTAATCAGTAATCACTGATAATCATATTTTTTCAAATAAAGACTTTTTTTACTTTGACTTTTGACAGGGTAACGCTAATTTTACATACAGCACACAGTGAAAACGACATGAATATGACACAGTGGGCCACTGGATATAGCACAGCATATTCTAAAATGAAGGATTTAAAGTGTTTCGATAGTCTCCTGTGAAGCTGATCTGTTCGCATTCACTCACTGCGCACGGACCGACCGTCACTCGCAGGAACACGTTTATGCAGGCTAGAAATGCACACTTCACAAGATATCACAGCTGGATTCGATTAAATCTGCAAGGTTTGTGAAATTAAATGTTTATTAGATATTCAGAGATTTGTTTAAATGATGTAGATGCGCATTTGCTGAATGTTGACGGTAAATGAGAAAGCATTTTAGGCTGATTGTTTGCCTTTTCGGTTACAAATAATATAAAAGCAAAAGTATTACTTTTTCGCATACCATTTACTTTCTTTGACCAGTTCTGTAGCCACCGGTTCTGTCTAACAAAGTATTAGATCTGACTGACAGGGATCGTAAACGAATGAAGACGGAGAATGTGAGTGAGCGCTGTGTGATCAGGCGCTGCCGTTCTCTTCTGGTGCTGGTGTTCTCAGCGCCGCCCGTCAAAATAAAAGTCCGCAGCGCCGTCAAAATAAAAGTCCCGCTTCCAACACATCGGCCAATCAGAAAAACTAATCGGCCGATGCCGATATTTAAAAAAAAGACAAATATCGGCCGATATATCGGCCGTGGCGATATATCGGTCGACCACTAATACGGAGCTTGCTATTATATGGTGTTAATGGTGGTTAGGCTACAAAACTGAATTTGTTGTGTACATATAAGACATGAGGTCCGATGAGCCAGGGCTGGGCGGCGTAGCAGGGGCGGGGCGTGTTCGCCATGAGAGAATCGCGATGCGTATCGTGTGTTCTGTATCGCGTTTTTTCGGTTCGGTTTGAATATCGTTACACCCCTAATACATAATAAAAAAAAAAATATATATATATATATATATATATAGATATTAAGGGTGTCACGATTTCGAATCGATCGAAATTAATTCACAAACTCAAAAATCGAAATAAAAAATGGAATCGTCGATACTGCCACGCCCCCATGTCGCGCCCGTGATGGAAAGTTCGGATCGTTTTACTGACTCTATTGTTCAATCTCATTCATCAAAATTAACTAATCTTTTTTCTAGTCATTTCAGGGGCTTTAAATGTTATACTTTTAACAGGCAAATTCCCCGAACACATCCAACTAGGGCTGAACGATTATGGAAAATAATCTAATTGCAATTTTTTTTAACCAATATTGCGATTGCGATTACTTTAAGTTCTTTACCTTCTGTATTAGTCGACAAAGACAAGCAATAAATCATTGTACAGTAGGGATGGGAATCTTTAGGCAGCTCATGATCCGGTCTAATTTTTTTCTTAATTAATCTTAATAACACTTAAAATAGGTATTTAATTACATGTGTAAATATATATATATATATATATATATATATATATATATATATATATATATATATATAAACACATTTAATTAAACCAATTATTTAATTAAACCAATTACATATTAAGAATTTTAAATGGGCTATAAACTAATATAGCTTCAAAATATAAAAGCTAGTAAATAAAGAGGAACAAAAAAAAAACATTACAAGCAATAAACAAAGAGTGCTTTCAGTATTTAAAAGTAGGTTGTCTGAACGTTTTCGATTCAAGAGCTGGAGTGATTTTCCCCCTATACGATAAGCTGCATTCACACACTAAACCACACGTCCTGTTGGTTTAAGATATAACTGACCGTGTTTACATTAATTTCGCGTCAAAAGCATTTTGAGATGCAAGTACATTTAACCAATGAGTCGTTCACAGCCGCATGCACGAACACTCTTCACAAAGCGCGCATAAGTATTTTAAAACGAAAGCAGCTTTCTCAGTGATTTTCATATTTTTAATATATAAGCCAACTGCATTACAAAAGACATAAATAATGCCTTTGTGGAGCATTTGTAAAGAAAATTCCGGCGCACTGCAAGAGTAACTTTAACATCAAAGCGGCAAAACCTGTGCAATGAAGCCCGCGACTGTCCTTGTAATTCGCTTAAACCCCGAACTTTATGAAAGCTTATTTTTCGGAAGGTTTGAGCGGTGTCGTGTGTGTGTGAGAGAGAGAGAGAGAGAGAGAGAGAGAGAGAGAGAGAGAGAGAGAGAGAGAGAGAGAGAGAGAGAGAGAGAGAGAGAGAGAGAGAGAGAGAGAGAGAGAGAGAGAGAGAGAGAGAGAGAGAGAGAGAGAGAGAGAGAGAGAGAGAGAGAGAGAGAGAGAGAGAGAGAGAGAGAGAGAGAGAGAGAGAGAGAGAGAGAGAGAGAGAGAGAGAGAGAGAGAGAGAGAGAGAGATTAGAGGCAAGCAGAATATGTTATTTCTAAAGCAAGCGCAGCGTCATCACGCATCTGTGTTTAAAAACTAAGCTCAGACTCGATTCTGAAATTCTCTGAATCGATCCAGAATTGTTGGAGAGAGAATAAATAACACTATCACATACATAAAAAATAAAAGTGTTCTTTCCTGTATGCCAGGCCTCAAGTTGATGCTTGGTCTGCAGAGTGCTTTTCTCTCGCGTGTCACGTGACCAGTGTAATCGCAGCTTTTGCGGTTACAAAATCTCATTTCATCATATCGCGATATTATCGCAAATGCAATTAATCGTTCAGCCCTACATCCAACGCAATCTTGATCATATTCTGAATTAAGAAATCATTATAATGCAGTCAAAAGTAATTTACAGGGAACATTAATACTTGACCTTCCGAGTCTTTTGTTCATTTGTCGCGTGACAGAGGCAATTAACGGATCGTTCATGAACGACTCATCACGGCGCGGGAAAAAAACACACGTGTTGAAAGGCTGTGAGTCCTCTAACTTGGATTCTATGTCCGAGCCCGAACTTGGCCGATATTTCCCGTCACTATCCTCGGGCCGGGCTCTTGATCTATAGACGTGCACTCCCAACGCAATAGAGTGCGGCGCGGGACTAGATTTGATGGCCGAGTGCGAGCGCGGGGGGTAATGCACTCACTCTTACCCCTTTTCCACCAAGGCAGAGCTGGTGCTGGTTCGGAGCCAGAGCCTAGTTTCAATTCGGTTCTTTGGTTTTCCACACGCAAAGCACCAGCTCCGAACCAGGAAAAGTGGTTCTTAAGTAGCACCAAATCATTGCTGGTCTAGAACAGAGCCAAGTAAGAACCACTTGCGTCAGGGGCTGGGGGCGGGGTTACCGTGACCAACAAGACGAATAGAAACTTGTGACCGCCATTTTTAAATAGCAGCTAGTCGAGCTAATAGCAGCTCGATTATAAATATCCATCTATGTAAGTTACGGCGAGCTGCACAAACGCGTTGGACTCCGATGTATTTTGTAAACCCATGAGCATCCATAGTATTGCAACGTCCGTTATTGTTGATGGCTTGTTCGAGATGCATCGGAGCGGCGCGGACCGATCGGAGCTGCGGGAGTGTTTGGAGAACATACGACTCCTTGTGCTTTTAAATCGCTATCGCAGTGCTTTGATGTCATGCGGAGATCGATCTGCGAGAAGCCGATGCATCTCGAACAAGCCTGGCGTACTGTTTGGCGCTGCCGCACTAGCGTTGCTGGGCAACATGAGACGTATACAGTGACGTAAGATCTGGCTCTGTTGTGGCTCTCTAGCCGGTGGAAAGGCAAATCGGTTCTTATTAAGCTCGTCAGTCGAACCCACTCTGAACCAGCTCTGGCTCTGAACCAGCACCCGGTTCTTGTTGGTGGAAAAGGGGTATCTGTGTGTGCGGGAGAATAAAAAGATTCGCGGGACTCCCGCAAACTAGAAATATCTATGAATAAAAACTAATACTTTTTTTCATATGTTGCAGAAAAGCAACAAGAACAACTAAAACAAAATAGAAACGATTTACAGGCCAGAGTTTCTATTTATAACATGTTTGCAGCGTTGAGCGATTTAGCCAATCACAGACATACGTGTTGATTTCTTGAACGCAATGACCAATCAGAAGCATTTCTGATGGTCTTCAAAAAAAAGTCACACTCGTGGTCTTCGGGGTCTATTGGACCCCAGACAACAACATTTAATTTTGTAACCGAACAATTTTTTTTTTTTAACAAATATAATTTTACTCGGTTTATTAATGTTTTTACTCAACATTTGTGCAGTTTTTGTAGAATTTATGATTTTTAAAACATTTCTATAATAAATAAATAAATATTTGATTAAATAGGATTTTTACAAAAAAACAACATTTTATGTTAAATAAACTTTATAAAAGACCCATATTTCTAACTTTCATTCCTGGGGATACCATGGATAATTTTACAAGGTTTAATGTAAGATTTTTGCCCATTTTTTGGAAAATACAGGTTAAAATTTGTAATAAATCTCTTTAACCACTAGATGGCTATAGAGCTCCATTATATGCTATTTGCTATTTGAATTACTGAAAGATACAGTTTCTAAAGTTGGATTCAGTTGGATTCATATCTAAATATTATAAAATCACAATTATAACAAAAATAAAATAATTTTTGTCAAAATTTTGCATTTTTTGTACTGAAAAAACACAATGCATGGTAAACCGCATGACTTCTGCAGACAGGGTTGGAGCAGGTTTGGCACTTCACTGTTGTTGTTGTTGTTTTTGTGTGTGCGTGTGTGTGTACATTTTATTTTTATTTTTATGTGTACAGTGTCACCAATTTATTTTTGAGGTGGTTCTTCATTTTGTATGATTTTATTTGACAAATTATAAGACTTTTTATAGCCTTACAAATGTATTTCTGTGTGTGTGTGTGTGTGTGTGTGTGTGTGTGTGTGTGTGTGTGTGTGTGTGTGTGTGTGTGTGTGCGCACGCACATTTTCAATGCGTCTAAGTGTTACCAATTTATTTTTCTGGTGGTTCTGCATTTTAGATTATTTTATTTTACAAATGATAAGAGAACAGTTTTTATAGTCTGTGTGTATTACTTTATAAATGTATTCCTCTTTATGTGTGTGTTTGTGTGTGTGTGTGCGCCTGTGGTGAGCATGATAATTTTGGATTGTGGATGTTTTTTGCATTGTTGGAAGTGTGCCACTTTATTTCTGTCATTTCTGTCTATGTGTTCTACGTTGTTTCTGATTTTGATGATGTTATTTTGTCTATTTTGATTGCGGGGTTCAATAGACCCCAAAGACCACGAGTGTGACTATTTTTGTCACGCCAACATAAAAACAGATATCATAATTTTTTTTTTTTTTTGTAGATCTAGAAAGTGTTGAGAGCAGTAGAAAGTTTCAAACCATTTGGACAAAGAGAACATTTTTTTTATTTTGAGCAAAAGTCATTTGGGGTCCAATAGACCCCGAAGACCATCAGAGGGTAAGATAGGCAAGGCAAGGCAAGGCAAGTTTATTTATATAGCACATTTCATACACAATGGTAATTCAAAGTGCTTTACATAGAAGAAATTAAAATAATCAAAAGAAATCAGAATAATTAAAACGGTTTAGAATAAAAGATAAAATACAGAAATAATCAAATGAAATCAGAGTAATTAAAACTAAATAAAATACAGTGCAAACAGTCGGACGAACAGTGGCACAGTGCTCATTCAGTAAATGCACAGCTAAACAGATGTGTTTTGAGTCTGGATTTGAATGTGACTACTGTAGGAGCACATCTGATCTTTTCTGGAAGCTGGTTCCAGCTGCGGCTGGCATAGTAGCTAAAAGCAGACTCGCCATGCTTAGAGTGAACCCTTGGTATTTCTAGCTGATGTGATCCTAATGATCTGAGTGATCTGTTGGGTTTATATTCAGTGAGCATATCTGCAATGTATTGAGGTCCTAGGCCATTGAATGATTTATATACCAGTAATAATACTTTAAAATCAATCCTAAATGTAACTGGCAGCCAGTGTAAAGACCTGAGGACTGGTGTGATGTGTTCATATTTTCTGGTTCTGCTCAGAATCCTAGCAGCAGCGTTCTGTATGAGCTGCAACTGTCTTATGGTATTTTTGGGAAGGCCAGTGAGAAGTCCATTACAATAATCCACCCTACTGGTGATAAAAGCATGCACAAGTCTTGAATGGAAACAAAGCATCTAATTCTTGCAATATTTTTCAGGTGATAGTATGCTGATTTAGTTATTGCTTTGACATGACGACTGAAACTAAGGTCTGACTCTGGAGACACACCAAGATTCCTGACTTGATTTTTAGTTGTTTGACCCCTAGACTGAAGGTATGCTTTCACCTTGAGAACTTCATCTTTGTTTCCAAACGCAATGACTTCAGTTTTGTCTTTGTTTAACTGAAGAAAGTTTTGGCACATCCAATTGTTTACTTCATCAATGCATTGGCAAAGGGAGTCAATGGGGCTGTAATCGTTAGGCGATAGGGATAAGCAGAGCTGTGTGTCGTCTGCATAGCTATGGTAAGCGATTTGGTTCTTTCTCATTATTTGGCTCATTGGGAGCATGTACAGGTTGAATAGGAGTGGCGCAAGAATTGAGCCTTGAGGGACTCCGCATGTCATGGATGTCCACTCAGACTTATGGTCTCCTATACTCACATAATAACCTCTGCCTCCTAAGTATTACCTGAACCATTTTAGGACTATCCCAGAAACCCCAACCCAGTTTTCCAGGCTGTCAAGAAGTATGTTGTGATCGACAGTGTCAAATGCAGCACTGAGGTCGAGTAGTACCAGCACTGATAATTTGCCTGTATCAGTATTTAAGCGAATATCATTTATTATCTTTATGAGCGCGGTCTCTGTACTGTGGTGCGGTCGGAAACCAGATTGAAAATTGTCAAGTATCCATTCGAGCTTAAGAATTTGTTCAGCTGATTGAAGACAACTTTTTCAATGATCTTGCCTATGAAAGGAAGATTTGAGATCGGTCTATAGTTGTTTAATATGGTCTTATCCAGATTGCTCTTTTTCAGGAGGGGCTTGACAACAGCAGTTTTCAGGGAGGTTGGAAAACTCCCAGAGAGAAGTGAGCAGGGTCCGAAATTAACTTTTTGGCTCACCTGCCACGGGGATTGGTAGATGAAAAAATCCACCAGCCAAGCATATTTTTTACCGGCCAAAATAATAAACAGCCTTTTTGTGTCACATATACATTCATTTCAGTACATTTAATTGAGATAAGTATTATGTTGAATGAATAAGAGTACATAGAAGTCAAATCAGAGCAACAAATATAAGACATGGAAGATGGGAGCATGGAACTAGTGCTCATAACAGTACATTTGAAGGTTTTGTAAAACTAGGGCTGCAACTAACGATTATTTTGATAATCGATTAATCGGACGATTATTTTTCCGATTAATCGATTAATCGGATAGAAATTAAATTAGATTTTTTTTTTTATTATAACTAAATAAAACCGTAAATCAGGGTATTTATGTGTTAAAGTGTACTTTAAAAAGTGCAAAAGCCACACATTGAGTTTTACTAATATCAATTTTGCATTGTTTTTAATAATAATTGCTGATGGCAAGTTGACAAACATGATTATTGTTAAAAAAATGATATCCAACATATTATGTTTTAACACAATTTTTGTTAAAACAAATTTACACAGACATGTTGTTCAGATGTGAATATCTGAACTAAAAACAAACTAAAAACATCTAAAATATATAATTCATTTAATTTTTATTTAAAATTAATTATATATAAGGAATATAAGGATAAAGAATATAATATATATTATATATATAATATATAAAAGAATATAATATAAGGATAAATTGATTAAATAAATATAGAAAGACTGAAAACAATTGTGTGAATGTAGAGCCGCAGTAGATCGCGTTTGAAAAACAATTAAAACTTAGTAGACAAATGCTATAAAAAGAGAACGGAATGGAGGTAACGTTACCCAGCAAGCTAACAGGCTTGAGTAAAGGACAGGAGAAATTATGCATTAGTGCACAAGCATTCGCTGAAAACCACTGAGTACAGTGACTAAAAAACAATATTTTACTGCTGCTGTTATTAACTGCCTTTGTATTTAATGCTTCACTTTGTAAACACCGTTTTAATTTAACCTATTTCTGCGGTAGCGCTATTTTAATCCATCACTTACGTTGCGAGCGAACTGATTGCACAACCTGATGCTCGAGACAAAATACAGACATCCCGGAAGTCCCGGGAGTCTCCCGCATATTGATTGCGGCTCCCTGATGCCCGCGAATTAGTTCAAACTCCCGAAATCTAGAGCGCGCAAGCAAGAGCGCGCGTGCGAGACAGAAGAGACTGCTCCAAACCGTGTAGCGCGCGCGCTCGGCAGAGCGCCTGAGGGAGAGAGACCTTGCGTGTGTGTGCGTACCAGTAAACGCTCCCCGTGACGTAAGCAGACCAACTAATCGATAATGACATTCGTTGACAACGATTTTCATAATCGATTATAATCGATTTTATCGATTAGTTGTTGCAGCCCTATGTAAAACTATCAGATACTTTACCGAAAGTAAACATAAAATTATGTTTTAAAATTATATATATACACACACACACACACACACATTTAGCTTTTTTGTTTGTTTGCTGCATGGTAAAAAAAAAACAGTATATATACCCTGTATTTGTTAAATCATGGGGTGCGTCGACACGCGCAACCACACGCGCCTAAAGACATATTTCGCTGAGCAAGCACAATGAAGCAAGGCAAGCGAAAAGAAGTAGCTACTGTGTGGGACCATTTTGACAGAAAGGGCGACGAAGTTACTTGCAAAATATGCTACGTGGTATTAAAATAGCAGTAGGCCTAGTGCAAGTACAATGCAATATCACTGGCGAAGCAAACATCCACAAGCAAATGAAAGGCGCTTTCCGAAATTGGCCACTCTAGCGAGACGTCATCTCTGTATTCCCGGGACATCTGTGCCATCGGAGATCCAGACTCACCCCACATCATGTAGACATGTGACTTTTGAGTATTGAGGTAGGCCTGCTATTTTTATTTGACGAAAAAACGTAGTCTGATGAAAAAAAGCGTTTTTTCAAAGCTTCAAACTGATTCAGTGTTTTCTTTTTGTCATCTTAATTAGTTAATTCTTTAAGTTAAAATAATATATTTAGTGTTGGTCTTTTGGGTGTGGAGAAGGTTCACACACGCTTCTTGAGGCACACACACACACACAAGGTCTCTCGCTCTCTGCAGTGCGCGCGCTACACGGTTTGGAGCACAGTATGAGCGCGCTCTTTCTTTCTCGCTCGCTCTAGATTTCTGGAGATTTGAACTAATTTGCGGGCATCAGGCAGCCGCTATCAATATGCGGGAGACTCCCGAAACTTCCGCAAGACTTTGGATGTCTGGAACATCCACCCGCCAGTGTGGCGGATAGCCTTTTGAGATTTATTCGCCAAACGGAAAATCTACCCGCATTTGGCGCTTGGCGGGTGCTAATTTCGGACCCTGGAAGTGAGGCATTTACCACTTCTAGGAGATCTGCTTCTAAGCTGTGTAACACATTTTTGAAAAAAGATGTGGGAAGTGCGTCAAGGGCGCAGGTTGATGTTTTTAGGTGCTGTACGGTTTCTTCCAAAATTTTGCCGTCAATTTCTTCGAAATCAGACATAGTGGCTACTTTCTCAGGCTGTTGTCTGATCTGCCTGACCCCAGCGCAACTCAAGGATGAGCTGATCACCTTTCTGATATTATTGATTTTCTCAGAGAAGAAAGAAGCAAACTCACTGCACTTTCTCACTGAGAGCATTTCACTGGGAATCTGGCTTGGGGGGTTTGTCAGTCTCTCTACAGTAGCAAAAAGAGTGCGCGTGTTGTTTATATTGCTGTTTATAATATTCGAGAAGAAAGTCTGTCTAGCTTTGCCTAGTTCCTTATTGAAAGCATGGATGCTGTCTTTGTAGATGTTATAATGGACTACAAGTTTTGTCTTCCGCCACATGCGCTCTGCTTTTCTGCATTGTCTTTTCATATTTTGCACTGCTGTTGAGTTTCTCCAAGGTGCTTTTTGTCTGCCACTCTTCTTCCTGACTTTCACAGGAGCAATATCATCAATTACACTGTTAACTTTTGAGTTAAAAGAATCAAGGAGAAAATCAACAGTCAGCAGATATGCTTGGTGTTAAAGATATAGCCTTCATAAATAGTACACTAGTGTTCTCATTTAAGCATCTCTTCTTGACAGACACAGATCTAGCTTCAATGGCAGGAGAGATCAATATATCAAAGAAAATACAAAAATGATCAGTCAGTGCTACATCCTTAATAACAATTGATGAAATGTTTAGACCCTTACTGATAAGTAAATCTAGAGTGTGTCCACGATTATGTGTGGGTCCATGTACATGCTGAGTCAGATCAAAAGTTTTTAAAACAGTTTTGATTTCTTTTGCCATATTATTTCTGCATTATCTATGTGAATGTTAAAATCTCCAGCAATGGCAAAGCAGTCAAACTCTGAGGAAATTGTTGATAACAGTTCTGTTAAGTTCTCAGCAAAAGCTGGAGAGTATTTTGGAGGCCTGTAAACAATGATAAGTAAAATGCGTGGAGCTACTTTTAACACAATACCCAGATATTCGAAAGACGGGTAATTCCCAAATGATATTTGCTTACATTGATAGACATCTTTATAAAGAGCAGCTAAACCTCCGCCTCTTCTGACAGCTCTGCAGACACTCATAAAAGTAAAGTTAGGAGGGGCTGTTTCATTGAGGACTTTTGCACTGCAACTTTCTTCTAGCCAAGTTTCTTTAGCAACATAAAATCCAGGTTGTATGTGGTTATTAAGTCATTGACTAGAAGTGATTTATTTTTAAGTGAGCGGATGTTTAAAAGTGCTAACTTAACAGTCTTACTTTTTGTCCCCACAGCAATCTTGGTATGTCGTGTAATAGGCACCAGATTAGATGGGTTTGCTGTACGGCTTTTGAAGGCCTTAGACTTTCTATCATGTAATCGAACAGCAAAAGAAAAGGATACAGGCACACTGGGTTCCCACTTGTTCTGTAAACATTTGAGAAAGTTATTGTTGAAATAACTGACTCAAAACTGACTTTTTGTTCAGTGCTGAATTCTGTAAGCTGGCAAATCCTCTAATTATAACAAACAAAGTGTAGGCTATATATTATGAAAGATTCATTGTGCAGTCAGCTTCACTGATAATAACAGAGATGTGTGAGATTGCGATGAACTGATGTCAGCTTTTTAGGAGCAACAGCAACCTGTGCTTAAAAAAAAAAAATCGAGAATCGAATCTAACCTTGACCTTAGAATCGAAAATGTAATCGAATCGAGGATTTGGAGAACCGTGACACCCCTAATATATATATATATATATATATATATATATAAACCCCCAACCACCCACCAACAAACTGTTGCACAGTTTATTTGCGCAGAAGTCTTGCTCATACCGAAAATAAAATTAGCTGTTCAGACCCTTTATACTAACCATTTGTGCTACACTAGGGCTGGGCGATATGGCCTAAAAAAAAAAATCCGATTTACGATTTAAATCGATTTTTTTCTCTCCCTACTTAAAATCAATCTGCAGATGACAAAGAAATTGTTCAAAACAAGTTTTTACTTTATTTTGTTTTAATATTCCCTTCTGGGATTTGATCTCGATTAAAGTGCAATCAGAAACAACAAGCCAAAAAGGCAAGAGGACAGGCCCTGTCTTTGAAAACAATGAAAATGTAACATAAAATAAAATGGGTGGATTGGGATTGGGGGGGATGTGTAAAAAACAAAAAACTTGCATCACAATAAGTGTATTGTGATTGTCAAATTATTTGGTAACTAAACATAATTTTATTAAGTTTACTGGTATGCTACTGTTTTTATTATTGCTTAACACAAATTTCACAATTTCAATTCAATTCTTGTGATTTGATTCTGATCTTGATTCAATATAAATTCTTTTGGATAAATAGGTACAGTAGATACGTTAATGTGTTAATTGTTCTCCCAAAAAAAAACAAAAAAAAATTCACCTAATGCTGTAAACATACAGAAAGCCCTGTCAGCTGGTATTATTAAAGGTTAAAACCAACTCAAATGAAATATAATGCGTTTTTTATTTTATAATGCGTCTAACTAACATGCGTGCTATGGGTCATTAAAAGGCATCCTGAGGTAAATGTAACGTTACGTGACATATGTTGTTCTCCAGCTGTTTTATGGACATCTTTCCGCGGTTGAAAAACACTGATCGATCGATTTTATTACATCTCGGTAAGTTTGTAGTAAAGCGTAACAGATGTTTGGTTCACGTGCTGCTTGAACTGAGATCTGCCAGCGTTCTTTCACGTCAAATTTACAAGCGCCAAAACGGTGTTTATTGTTTGAATTTTGTAATAAAATTGACAGAATCTGAGAGCTGAGAATCTGTTTCATATCGATAGTAACCTGCTCTGTCTTGTCTGTCGGTGTCAGTGTCCTCTTTGCTTCGCGATTTTTCTTTGTTTTGATTGTTCGTGCGAAAATGGATGTGTGGCGTGAGAGCGTGTAAAAAGTGACAGAATTGCGTCTCTCACAGTGAACTCGTGAGAGTTGGCAGCCCTGCAGATTCAGCTTGTAGCCTAAATGTTTTCGACAGGTGTGCTTCTGCTGCCGCGGTCTTGCTCATTTGCCATGTTGTTTGTGTATCTCTATCATGGCAAGCGCTGAGCCCGGTCGAAACTACGGGAGCCCAGATGGGAGCGTCGGCGGTTGTTAAAGAGAAAACCGATTTTCATTCAAAAAAATCGGCGTAAACTACACATTCGAGTTAATCGATAAAATCGATTTATCGCCCAGCCCTATGCTACACAATAATTTGAGGCAATGCAGTTTTCTAAGTGATTAGATTTTCACCTGCAGTTCATACACATGACACAAGAGAGCATCATAAATAGATTTATCATAGAGTATCATGTCATACTTTTTTGTTGCGCAGCACCACTCGTCAGAAAATTTGGGTTTTGAAAATATAATGCGTGGAAATAAATATACTAATCTTTGCCAGCCATTGATTTTTACATGTTCTGTTTGCTACTTTTCAAGGATTACACTCAGGGTCCGAAATTAACACCAGCCAAGCGCCAAATGCGGGTAGATTTTCCGTTTGGCGAGTAAATCTCAAAAGGCTATCCTAGGGTTGGACGATTTTGGCTAAAATTATAATCGCGATTAATCGAACAAGTTACCTCGATTACGATTATTGAACGATTATTTTAAAAAAAACTTTCTCATGTGTCACTGGCAAGACTTATATATAATTTATACTTATAAATATGTTCACGGTTATTTTTTTTAATGAAAGAATGCATAATCCTATCTTTGTGATTCTAAAATAAGGAAACACACAGATAGCTTTTAATGCTTACTTAATAAAGATTTCAAACAATTGAATCAAACAAAGCATACAATGCTTGAAATAAAAACGTCTTATATAAAACTAATTAAGTTTTAATGTAAAAAGAAAGTTTCCTAAAAATGTAGAAAATAGTTATTTTTGTAAACAAAATAAATTATTGTAAATATTGCCATCTTAAAAGTAAAATATAACTTGTATAAAACTAAAAAAACTAATCCTTTTCATATTGTGTAGCATTTGTAAATGCTTGTGTTATCGAAACCTGCTTTGTGGAGTGGAGGCACGTGTTGCTGGGCGTTTGTCAGTCTCTCTCTTTTTTCACGTGTTTCTTTGGTACAAGCGGCTCCTGTTGCTGAGTTGACTCAGTGTTTGAGTTCCCTTTCACACAGAGATTTCGGAAGTTACACGGATAAAGTGGGCCGGGATTTGCCCCGGGTTCGTTTGACTTTGGTTCATTCACACTGCCAGTGATTTTCCGGAATCAAGAGAGTGCGTTCACACAGACACACACAACCCGCAAAGACACGTGACATGTCCCAGTGGCGTCTATAGTTTGCTTATGAGCTGCGATTTCTCTCGAGAAAACCACGCTTGTGGATTTTTTTTCTCTGATTCGATCATAAACTAGCTCATTACGAACCGTTTCACGCTGGCGAACGATCCCGGCTTAGCGCCATCATTACGACACGGCATTGACTATGGCTTTTGTTCACACAGCGCGCGTTCCGGGACTGAACACGGCAATGCTACTATGTCCCCAACCTGGCATCAATCCCGGGTCGTGTTTGCGTTCACACAGAAGGTGTTTGTTCTGGCAATTTCCCGGGATCAACGCGCTGTGTGAAAGTGGCTCCTGTTGCTTCAATGTCGCAGACTGGACGGGGCGGAGTTACATGACTACACACGCGGTAATATGTTTTAAGGGGAAAGTACATTAACACACAATGGGCGGAAATATTAATAGGATTAAAAAAATGAAATAACCGACATGGTAAAATTACGTCGGTTATAGGCTCTGAATTTCGGTTTCGATTATTTTTCGATTAATCATCCAGCCCTAGGCTATCCGCCACACTGGCGGGTCAATGTTCCAGACATCCCAAGTCTCCCGGAAGTTCCGGGAGTCTTCCGCATATTGATAGCGGCTTCCTGATGCCCGCAAATTAGTTAAAATCTCCCGGAATCTAGAGCGAGCGAGAAAGAGCTCGCACATACTGTGCTCCAAACCGTGTAGCGTGCGCACGGCAGAGTGGGAGAGAGCGAGAGACTTTGCATGTGTGTGCCTCAAGAAGCGTGTGTGAACCTTCTTCACACCTAAAATAGACCTACACTAAATATATATATTTTTAACTTAAATAATTAACAAATTAAGATGACAAAAAGAAAACACTGAATCAGTTTGAAGCTTTGAAAAAACTGCTTTTTTTCCTATCAGACTACGTTTTTTTCGTCAAATAAAAATAGCAGGCCTACCTCAATCCACAGCTTGTCTAGTTTTTACTTAAAAAAAGTCACATGTCTACATGAAGTGGGCTTAGTCTGGGTCTCCGATGGCACAGATGTCCCGGGAATACATAGACAACGTCTCGCTAGAGTGCCCAACTTCGGAAAGCGCCTTTCACTTGTGGATGTTTGCTTCGCAAGTGATAGCCTATTGCATTGTACTTGCACTAGGCCTACTGCTTTATTTTAATACCGCGTAGCATATTTTGCAAGTAACTTCGTCGCCCTTTCTGTCGAAATGGTCCCACACAGTACTTCTTTTCACTTGCTTCACTTTGCTTGCTCAGCGAAATATGTCTTTAGGCGCGTGTGGTTACGCGTGTCGACGCACCCCGAGATTTAACAAATATAGTTTATATACTGTTTTTTTAACCATGCAGCAAACAAACAAAAAAGCTAAATATATATATATATATTTTTTTTTACTTTTAAACCGTTTAACTAATAGTATTAATCTGTAAAAATGTTTACTTTCGGTAAAGTATCTGATAGTTTTACAAAACTTTCAAACTACTGTTATGAGCACTAGTTCCATGCTCACATCTTCCATGTCTTATTATTTGTTGCTCTGTTTTGACTTCTATGTACTCTTATTCATTCAACATAGGCTAATACCTTATCTCAATTAAATGTACTAAAATTAATGTATATGTGACACAAAAAGGCTCTTTATTATTTTGGCCGGTAAAAAATATGCTTGGCTGGTGGATTTTTTCATCTACCAGTCCCCGTGGCAGGTGAGCCAAAAGGTTAATTTCGGACCCTGACTACACTGGAGAGAGTAAAGATAATGACTGATACTAGCATGTTTGTTTTGCTATTAGAAGGATAGGGTTTCATTAATGTTGTCATGCATGGTTGCCTCATCCTTTTGCTCTGCCAATGACTGATCCTCAAATCATCCATACAAATAATGTTTCTGTTTTTCATAATCAGGCAAATGAACAAAAGCCACATACACACTGTAACGTTTCAGGAGTGACAACCGCATTTAAATACATGATTGAATCCCCCAAAATATTTCTTTAGTCAACGAAAACAAAACGTTTTGCATTTTTGGAATCTATTTTTTTTAGTGCTGTCAGTTAAACGCGTTATTAACGGCGTTAACGCAAACACATTTTAACGACGTCAATTTTTTTAAATGCTCTAACATTTGTGCTTTTTTCAGTTATTTATAAACATGTTAATGGCAAAGGTGTAAATTCACTCTATATAGCACAAACAGGGCTACCATAATATGTAGGGCTGCAACAACTAATCGATAAAATCGATTATAATCGATTATGAAAATCGTTGTCAACGAATGTCATTATCGATTAGTTGGTCTGCTTACGTCACGGGGAGCGTTTACTGGTACGCACACACACGCAAGGTCTCTCTCCCTCAGGCGCTCTGCCGAGCGCGCGCGCTACACGGTTTGGAGCAGTCTCTTCTGTCTCGCATGCACGCTCTTGCTTGCGCGCTCTAGATTTCATTTCGGGAGTTTGAACTAATTCGCGGGCATCAGGGAGCCGCAATCAATATGCGGGAGACTCCAGGGACTTCCGGGATCTTGGGATGTCTGTATTTTGTCTCGAGCATCAGGTTGTGCAATCAGTTCGCTCGCAACGTAAGTGATGGATTAAAATAGCGCTACCGCAGAAATAGGTTAAATTAAAACGGTCTTTACAAAGCGAAGCACTAAATATAAAGGCAGTTAATAACAGCAGCAGTAAAATATTGTTTTTTAGTCACTGTACTCAGTGGTTTTCAGCGAATGCTTGTGCACTAATGCATAATTTCTCCTGTCCTTTACTCAAGCCTGTTAGCTTGCTGGGTAACGTTACCTCCATTCCGTTCTCTTTTTATAGCATTTGTCTACTAAGTTTTAATTGTTTTTCAAACGCGATCTACTGCGGCTCTACATTCACACAATTGTTTTCAGTCTTTCTATATTTATTTAATCAATTTATCCTTATATTATTCTTTTATATATTATATATACTATATATTATATTCTTTATCCTTATATTCCTTATATATAATTAATTTTAAATAAAAATTAAATGAATTATATATTTTAGATGTTTTTAGTTTGTTTTTAGTTCAGATATTCACATCTGAACAACATGTCTGTGTAAATTTGTTTTAACAAAAATTGTGTTAAAACATAATATGTTGGATATCATTTTTTTAACAATAATCATGTTTGTCAACTTGCCATCAGCAATTATCATTAAAAACAATGCAAATATTGATATTAGTAAAACTCAATGTGTGGCTTTTGCACTTTTTAAAGTACACTTTAACACATAAATACCCTGATTTACGGTTTTATTTAGTTATAATAAAAAAAAAATCTAATTTAATTTCTATCCGATTAATCGATTAATCGAAAAAAATAATCGTCCGATTAATCGATTATCAAAATAATCGTTAGTTGCAGCCCTAATAATATGTTAGCAAGATGTATGTACATGTTTGTATTTTTGAGAGAATATTGTTTATGCATGGTTATTGAAAAAACTAAAACTTAAAGTCTCTGAAATAAGGCCACAAAACACATACTAAATATGTGTCCACAAGACTTTTGACTAATGGATGTTCTCGCCTAGGATTTTTGCTTCAAAATGATCTGAAAATCATCCTTCCAAATCATTCACATAAAACAATACATTGATTTAAATTTAGTAAAACACTTTTTGTTTGGAAAGGCAATATGTGAAATGGCCGTGACTCATGTATAATGGTCTGATTCACACCTGTGAAGACAAAAGACCTGTTTAATGAGCCTGCATAATGAGCTTTTCACAGGTGTGTCACTGAGCCACAAGAAAGAATACAAGGACACAAGAAAAGAAATGTGTATATATACTACAAAATTGGTTCACAGTTGGAAACATCTATAAAAAAATAGTATTTTTCCACTTGTATTTTTGCTTGCAAATTGTATAATATCCAAGGTGAACATTTCTAGTAATTGTGTAGTTAATTCTCATACTGTATTTTCAGAAAGTTTTGGATATGTATCCTCTCCCCATATTTGTCACTAATAAAACACAATACAAATAATTTGAAGAGAAGGCTTATATTGACCTTTTAAGATTTTGTTTACATCTACCTTGTAAATATATTATTTGCTATTTTATTAAAAAGGTTACAATTACAGCAACAATTAAAATAACAATATTTCAAGTGTAATATTTCTTTGTAAAAACTAAAGTATACATTTTATCATACATATTTCAAAGTTAAGGATTCATTAGTTTGAATAAAGCCTACATTGGAACAAACACTATAATAGCATCCTAGTTGATGACTTTATTTTTGACAAAACAAACATAGCCTAATATATTTAACATTTGAGCAGAAATTGGTGAACAAAAGCTTATTCAATGTGGCAGTAGTCTATAGTTTAGGCTACAGTAAACAGTTAATAATATATCCAAAAACTAGTCAACGAAATGTTGTCTTTCATATTTCGTCTGTAACATAGGGATATCGTTTGTTGTTTTTATGATAGCCTATATTAGGGCATATAAACATTAATTTGCAGTTTAATACGTTGCTAATACAAAGACATTTTAACGTTATTTCAACATATTTCAGTCGATTTTCACTCATCTCAGTATAGCAATAGGGTTTGGTAAAAACTGTTCAGTTCATTCATTCACACACGCGATTCATATTTAAACAGTCTTTTTGCGGTTTACATACACTATTAGGGCTGCAACTAACGATTATTTTGATAATCGATTAATCGGACGATTATTTTTTCGATTAATCGATTAATCGGATAGAAATTAAATTAGATTTTTTTTTAATTATAACTAAATAAAACCGTAAATCAGGGTATTTATGTGTTAAAGTGTACTTTAAAAAGTGCAAAAGCCACACATTGAGTTTTACTAATATTAATATTTGCATTGTTTTTAATGATAATTGCTGATGGCAAGTTGACAAACATGATTATTGTTAAAAAAATGATATCCAACATATTATGTTTTAACACAATTTTTGTTAAAACAAATTTACACAGACATGTTGTAAAAAACAAACTAAAAACAAACTAAAAACATCTAAAATATATAATTCATTTAATTTTTATTTAAAATTTATTATATATAAGGAATATAAGGATAAAGAATATAATATATATAATATATAATATATAGAAGAATAATATAAGGATAAATTGATTAAATAAATATAGAAAGACTGAAAACAATTGTGTGAATGTAGAGCCGCAGTAGATCGCGTTTGAAAAACAATTAAAACTTAGTAGACAAATGCTATAAAAAGAGAACGGAATGGAGGTAACGTTACCCAGCAAGCTAACAGGCTTGAGAAAAGGACAGGAGAAATTATGCATTAGTGCACCAGCATTCGCTGAAAACCACTGAGTACAGTGACTAAAAAACAATATTTTACTGCTGCTGTTATTAACTGCCTTTATATTTAGTGCTTCGCTTTGTAAACACCGTTTTAATTTAACCTATTTCTGCGGTAGCGCTATTTTAATCCATCACTTACGTTGCGAGCGAACTGATTGCGCAACCTGATGCTCGAGACAAAATACAGACATCCCAAGATCCCGGAAGTCCCGGGAGTCTCCCGCATATTGATTGCGGCTCCCTGATGCCCGCGAATTAGTTCAAACTCCCGAAATCTAGAGCGCGCAAGCAAGAGCGCGCAAGCGAGACAGAAGAGACTGCTCCAAACCGTGTAGCGCGCGCGCTCGGCAGAGCGCCTGAGGGAGAGAGACCTTGCGTGTGTGTGCGTACCAGTAAACGCTCCCCGTGACGTAAGCAGACCAACTAATCGATAATGACATTCGTTGACAACGATTTTCATAATCGATTATAATCGATTTTATCGATTAGTTGTTGCAGCCCTATACACTATGATATCGCGATTAGAACACTAATAAAAAAAACTTACTTCTCAGATGGATATTTCATATTTCTTTGTAAAAACTAAAGTATACATTTTATCATACATATTTCAAAGTTAAGGATTCATTAGTTTGAATAAAGCCTACATTGGAACAAACACTATAATAGCATCATAGTTGATGACTTTATTTTTGACAAAACAAACATAGCCTAATATATTTAACATTTGAGCAGAAATTGGTGAACAAAAGCTTATTCAATGTGGCAGTAGTCTATAGTTTACAGTAAACAGTTAATAATCTATCTAAAACTAGTCAAGGAAATGTCTTTCATATTTCGTCTGTAACATAGGCATATCGTTGGTTGTTTTTATGAGCCTATATTAGGGCATAAATATTAATTTGCAGTTTAATACGTTGCTAATACAAAGACATTTTAACGTTATTTCAACATATTTCAGTCGATTTTCACTCATCTCAGTATAGCAATAGGGTTTGGTAAAAACTGTTCAGTTCATTCATTCACACACAGACGCGATTCATATTTAAACAGTCTTTTTGCGGTTTACATACACTATGATATCGCGATTAGAACAATAATAATAAAAAAACTTATCAGATGGATCCGTTGCTCCTCGAAATGAAAAAAAACAGCACATGTTCTGAGGTAAATGTCCCAGGATTATTCCTCACACAGCCTCGCAAGAAGAAATAGTAGGCTACATTAATCTGATGATTACATTTGTTGTGTTATCGCGTTTATGAGGGGCGTTGACACTTTGAATGTGTTGCTTCAGATCATTTGCGTTTGAATACCGCACGCTCTCCGTAGGCGTGTCAGATTAGCAGAATAATGAGCTAAGAGAACGATAATGAGATCGGCTGATACCTCTCTCTTTTTTAATAGATTACATAAACAGAGAATATTTATTTTAGTTTTCAATTAGATATTTTAAAAGTACAAATTTAAATGATTATAAAGATATATTGCTCGTGCTTGTGTGAATAGTATTCGCTGAGCTTTGTTTAAGTTTAGAGACGTGCACCAGAAAAAAATTTAACGGAGACAGAGAGGCAGAAAGCACACCCTGTTTATTTTCTTAATTTTACAAAAGCACACGGTTTTGATGTTAATGTGAGTGTACACAAAAAAAAGAAGACCCTCCATAGTTTATAATCATGTATTGATTTTATTTATATGACCAAAAATGACGGAGTATTTTAAGTCTATGTTGCTGCTATGTGGAAAAAAAACAGCAAAACGCGCCGGCGCTTTTCCCGGTCCTAGAGAGTTAAGTAAAGGGGAACAGTACTTGTGTGTGTTAACAATTTTTGTGTAAACATGTATTATAATATGCCTATATATATTCAATGTAATTTGTGATAATCGTAATTAATAATCGCAATTACAATTTCAAGGGAATAATCGCAATTATGATTTTTGTCATAATCGTGCAGCTCTAACATTAACTATATTTTCTATTGGATAGGAACTGTTGTTTTCTAGTAAGATTCATTCATAATGATGCTTCTGCCCCATTGCAAGCCTGTACTCTCTCTAAACTGTCCGTGTGCTGCACAAAGTAATGCGTTACTGTATTCTAATTACTTTTCGTGATAACGCAGTAATGTAAATCCTTACATTTGAAATGTATGTAATTTGATTACAGTTACTGATGTCAATCAAATTACTTGCGTTACAAATGTATTAAGAAAAAAATATTTAGTAAAATGCATTTCTAATCACGTTTGGCCGGCTGCGTCAGTTAATGAGCATGCGCTGTGAGGCACACACGCACACACACGCACACACACGCAAGGAGAGACCGGGAGACTTGGGATGTCTGCAATAATAAATGACACTTTGTAGTTTCACTTTATAGTGTATTGTAGTTTTAAAACGTTTTCAAAGTAACTTGAAAGTAATTAGTAATCTGATTACTTTTTACATGCAGTAATCAGTAATGCAATCAAATTACAATTTTAAAGTAGTAATCAGTAATTTGTCGTGGATTACTTTTTTTTTTTAATAACTTGCACAACACTGCATGTAACCAATAATCCAATATACCCTAGTGACAGTGTGACACTTTAATCAGCTTGTGCAGTTGAAGGATCTAGATTAGATCTGTTATCCTTCATCCTGTTCTGGGTGGAAGGGGATATTTCACATCTGCTGTCCCAGAGTTCATGGTGCACATTAGTCCTGGTGCTTAAAGCTGCGCCAGCACTACAGGGAAGGGAACTGAGACAGATATTCTGTTTAAAGAGGCTTATTAGTGGAAGCCTAACCACACTTTAGAAACAAATTATATGCATAGTATATTCTGTGTTGTTCGAAACTGCAACACTTCAGCATTGCTATTAAAACTGAGATTTGTTTAACTTTCTGTGGATCTAGCAAAAAACCAAAAAAACCTGACAATTGGTGATATGAAAGACATGAGCAACTGTTATCATTTACATAGGATTAGGATTAGTTGCTTGTAATTAGGGATGGGCATTTTTCAAAAATATTGCATTCGAATATTCGGGCTCATATAAATCGAATATTCGTTTATTTAAATGACGTTTAAGTTTTTGTCACCATTTCTGAACAAGCTTTCGATTAGGCAATATACACAACAAGCTTACAATATATGTTAAAGTTTCTTTTAGTTGAAACATTAAACAATAGGCCTATGTGTAAACAAAAAATATAAAGAACAAAAGCATTTAAGCTCAAGCAGCGCGAACGGAAAAAAAACGGCCAATAAAGCAAACTGCGCTAGATATCGCACAGAACGTACACATACACTTGAGTCAGCCTATGATTATCGTGTTTATTGTTTCACGTTTATTTTGAGAAAAACAATAATATCCACATGCAGTGCTGCCAGCAATTTATGCTCGAGTGAGAAAACATGCTGCGCTCAAAATCAAAAGTAATTCCATTTTGTAAGATCATGTAGTAAGGTCATTTTCAAGTAATTCCTGCTCCCCTGCGCCATTTGAGACTAACAAGTTTTTATGGCCAGATTTGAACTGATCTTTCCAGCCTGAAACCCCCTTGCATGTAGTGGATATGCACAGAACGGCTAGAGATTTGAGCCAGTCTATTTCAGTAACGCACAAACATGCAAAAAGATCACCACAATTACAGTATGATTTGCTAATTCACTCAATTTGGATCGTTTTGAAAATCTGTGTTGTGTAAATAATATACTTTTAGGAGTGTTTGGGATTGATCATTTTAAAGAACCATTAAGCCATAAGGAATTGGCAACTCTTTAAAATTCCGCCATTTTGTAATTCATCTGGAATAATGTTTATTGTTGAGAGAAGTTTTCGTGGTTTGAGGAGTATGCATGATAAGTTATTTTTATTTGTGCCTTATTACAGATTGTTTCAAAGCAGCTTCACAGCAATACACAGAAAAATAACAGTGTTAATGTTGTAAAGTTAATCAATTATGTAACAAATTCAATGCTGCTCTACATGAAAATTTGTTTGTGGGATTCTGTTTTCAAAATGTTGCAAAACACAGTGTTTCCCGTACATTGATTTATCTGTGTTTATCTGCCACAATATCAACATTGACTGACACAAATAGATTTCAGTGCTTCCCATTCATTAACTAGACTGAGGCGGCCGAAAAAATATTTAAACTTCTCATAATAACAAAAGGTCTTTCATGTCATATTTTGTGCTTCGCAAAGAAAAGTGTGCACTTCACTCACGTGATCAGCTCAGTTCACAGTGAATGAATGTGGTTTAGCGGGTACCAGTTACGCATTATTTCTACATTTGCATAGTTGACTATTACAGCATTTCACTAGATTTGTAATGCAACGCGATTGTAAACTTGTTTTCAGGAAGGAATAAAAGCTCGACTGCAGTTTCCGTCAAAATAAAAGCTCACGTTTATCTCTTGCATGTATAGAAATTAGGACAAAATAATTATGAAAAGTTTCATTTATTTTTCTGTGCATTTGTTTTACAATATATGACTATTACTGTCATACACTGTCAGAAAAAAAAAAAAAAAACTGTATCTTTTAGGGTACAAGTGTCCATCACTGGGGTTGGTACCCTGAAGGGGTAGGCTATAAACAAAACAAAATGTCGCAATCCAAACCACAGGACGTTTTTGGTCTCAAAATGTAAACTGAGATAACTAATTACAATGGTTAGCCCTGTAAATATATAGTGTTGGCCACCTTTTTTATTGAGAGGCTAAGGTATGAAAGTTTACAGTCTATGGATAAAGGGCGCTGGCCCACAGAGAAAAATCCTCGAGAAAAGCCTTGATTTTCTTAAAATATCTCAACATGTGACAGTTAACATACTCGCCCTCAAATTTTGTCCTCTCCTCTTCAGAGACTTCGATGCCAAACTGCAATAGCTCCTTTATTAATTGAGCGGTAAACAATTTCCCCAACTCCATTCTGAACTTCTGAGGGCTTTTCCCAATCGATCAGTAACGTATAACAGCCAGTCTGACTTGAGTACTTTCGGGGGCCTTAAGCAGGGGAACATACAATCAGACAAAATCAACAGAAAATGCCATCATATGTGAAAAAATAAGAATATATAGCATGAAGAGATCCCGCATTTACATGAAAAATGTAACCTCTGAAAAATCTTGTTCTGAAATTCGGCCAGAAGGGGTCAGGAACGCATCGGACGACTCAAGCCAAGCGGGAAATTTTCTTAAAGCGACAACAACCGTAACGTCTGCATAAACATGTTTTGAATGTTTTGTTGCCGATCATCATGGTCTTTATTCCAAATTTAATTCAAATATCTGTCTGTTTTTGATGCAAGGTTTTTTTTTTTTCTCGTAATTTTTTTACAAAAAATCTATACTAGCTACATTACAACAAACATGAACAATTATTACAAATATTTATTTAATAAATTCATTAACATTTGTCTTATATTACAGACAAGATAGGCTACATGGAGTGATGAAGTATTCATACACATAGCCTAATCTTATATACAGGCCTACAAAATTTATTTTTAACATTTAAAACAACTTAATATTGTGTTTTGATGTTATCATGAACTGATATGCATTTAATTTATATAAAAACAGACATAAGTTATTCTAGTTGGAGCTAAACTGTAAAAAAAAATTGCTGTCATTTAATTTCCTGAGGAACAAATGCTGCTTCGTAAGTAGGGCTGGATGATTAATCGAAAAATAATCGAAACCTGAAATTCAGAGCCTATAACCGACGTAATTTTACCATGTCGGTTATTTCGTTTTTTAAATCCGAATTATTAATATTTCCGCCCACTGTGTGTTAATGTACTTTCCCCTTAAAACATATTACCGCGTGTGTAGTCACGTAACTCCGCCCCGTCCAGTCTGCGACATTGAAGCAACATGAGCCCCTTTCACACAGCGCGTTGATCCCGGGAAATTGCCAGAACAAACACCTTCTGTGTGAACGCAAACACGACCCGGGATTGATGCCAGGTTGGGGACATAGTAACATTGCCGTGTTCTCCCGGAACGCGCGCTGTGTGAACAAAAGCCGTAATGAATGCCGTGTCGTAATGATGGCGCTAAGCCGGGATCGTTCGCCAGCGTGAAACTGTTCGTAATGCGCTAGTTTATTATCGAATCAGAGAAAAAAAATGCACAAGCGTGGTTTCTCGAGAGAAATCGCAGCTCATAAGCAAACTATAGACGCCACTGGGACATGTCACGTGTCTTTGCGGGTTGTGTGTGTCTGTGTGAACGCACTCTCTTGATTCCGGAAAATCACTGGCAGTGTGAATGAACCAAAGTCAAACGAACCCGGGGCAAATCCCGGGCCACTTTATCCGTGTAACTTCCGAAATCTCTGTGTGAAAGGGAACTCAAACACTGAGTCAACTCAGCAACAGGAGCCGCTTGTACCAAAGAAACACGCGAAAAAAGAGAGAGACTGACAAACGCCCAGCAACACGTGCCTCCACTCCACAAAGCAGGTTTCGATAACACAAGCATTTACAAATGCTACACAATATGAAAAGGATTAGTTTTTTTAGTTTTATACAAGTTATATTTTACTTTTAAGATGGCAATATTTACAATAATTTTATTTTGTTTACAAAAAGAACTATTTTCTACATTTTTAGGAAATTTTCTTTTTGCATTAAAACTTAATCACTTTTTTATAAGACGTTTTTATTTCAAGCATTGTATGCTTTGTTTGATTCAATTGTTTGAAATATTTAATAAGTAAGCATTAAAAGCTATCTGTGTGTTTCCTTATTTTAGAATCACAAAGATAGGATTATGCATTCTTTCATTAAAAAAAATAACCGTGAACATATTTACAGTATAAGCCTTGCCAGTGACACATGAGAAAGAATTTTTTTTGAATAATCGTTCAATAATTGCAATCGAGGTAACTTGTTCGATTAATCGCAATTATGATTTTAGCCAAAATCGTCCAGCCCTATTCGTAAGCAATAATCCTGTCTGGAAAAAATTTAGTAAATAGTTAGTTATATACTGTAAGGGTCTGCAGTGACATAACATAATTAATGATTATTCATTATAATTTAGACATTTTTTAGCAAATACACGTGTTTTAATGCAGATGATAGTCATGTGAAGGCCTGTATTTACTGTCAAGCATATCAAGTGTTTTGGAGTTTCAGAAGGTGACAGAAAACATCTAGGATGCTTTAAAAAAAAAAAAAAGGTTTTGGTAAAATCCAAAAAAAGGCACAATTTTAATGTTACAAATGTTCTATAATTTACATTTAGTAATAAATACATTTAAAATATAAAAATATATAATATAAATATAAAATACAAATAAAAAATAATTAAAAAATATTGTGATTAAAATTAAAATATACAAAAAATGTGTTATTACATCTATTTAGAAGTTATTGGAAATAATAGTTGATGGAAGGTAGTTCTGTATCGATTACCTTTCTTAAATTGTGTGCAAGCTTGCAAGTTTATTTTATGTTATTTTTACTTTATTTGAGATATTTGTATCGTGTTGGAATGGATGAGATATGGTACGTTCTACGTTGTGTTAGTTTTACCAGATCAAGGACTAGTCGTACATAATCAAAGTGAATAAATATTGATATAAAATTATTCTTAATTCTTAATGTCTATTAAGTAGTATAATATCTATATAAGATAATATAGTATTATCACCAAAAAAGCCTTCAGGGTGATGTCCTCTGCTTTGTTGTTGCTGTTTATTTTACAATAATGATGTTCCTTTACTTGCATGTTGGCTTCATTCATTGGTTCTTGTTGTGTCAAGCAATGTGAGGTCTGTTGTTTTAAATTTGTAGACATTGTATTGTGAATATATATACACATAGTGTTTTTACTAATCAAGTCATCCGTCTCTTATTTCCTCAGGAACCTCTACCTGCTGCTGTGTTCTTGACGTGGGAATGGAAAACCGAGGTAAGACAACGGAAGGATAATCTTGTCAAAAAGTAATATCTGTAATTGGTCACAGTGGTCATCATTTAAGGGTCATGTGGATTGAATTGTTTTTGGGCTGCAGCTGACGTGTTTTATTATACTACAGGGCCGTTGAATGCTTGAATCTGATTGGTTGACGAACGTTTTAAGGTGTGCAATTATTTTCAGGGAAACGCACGGCTAAAGTAGTTCCAGGCAGGTCTTGACCGCATTACAGTTCCACATCACTGCGCGTAGTTGACTGTAATAACGGAAAATAGGATACAATTCATAACAAGAAAAAACATGCAGCCCCATCCGCTTGATCTGCAATTTTCTATGTCTAACTTCAAAATCAATGGAAACATGCAGTTTAATTTTAATAAATAAAGTATATAGTCCTATCTATAATCAATAGAAAATCAAACTGAATAAATTGATAGCCCTGATGCACGGGTTTTCGTAATTATTGCAGATAATATAACAAATAAATAATTATTGATAGGCCTACTTGTTAAAAGGGCTTTGTGATGTATTTATTAGACTAGTCTGTCAATAATAGAAAAAAATAATGAACAAATTAATTAAAACAAATTGAATTAATAAATAAATAATAATATTGACGCACATGCTTTTCTGTCTCATTATTGCAATCTCTCTCTCTCTCGCATAAAGCTGGGGACACACTTACTCTAAAGCTGGTTATTAATTTAATTTGATACTTATGACGGATCATGCCCAAACGTGTTCAGCGCAGCGCGTTCAGTCTGTTTTTACTGTCTGCTATCAGTGGCTCAAACCTCCGTTACTAACTCTAAAATGGCGTTTTAGAATTAGCATCGAGGGCATGAGATTAGATGCGTAAGAAATTAGTCCTACATACAAAAACGCTTTAATAACAAAAAATTGACAAAAGTCTCAATACATTATCTGAACAATGTTTATGTGGTAACTGTAGTATAACTGATGTACTCCACTTTGCGTCAAGACCGCATTACCACCTCGGTGTGCATTATTTTTCTAATAATTCAATAGCCCAGAGTAAATTATTCCTTACATAATCAATTTATCTGTTTTAGATACAAATTATTTGGAGATTCCGCATCTTGTCCAAAACATGCACAGAGCACAGTTCAAAGACCTCAATAATTAGTAGTAAAATTAGATTTTCTAAAATCATTATTGCTTATTTGAAGATTTTTCAATTAAGCTATTTGTTGTTCCCCTTGAATAGTTTAACCACATACTTCATAGCAAACAGTGTATGGTTTTAAGAGTGTAGTTGGTGATAGTGATCCTGGGTTATATTATAAAATCACTGACCTCATAACGAGTGTTAGCCTCATAAAGAAGATTGACCATGTGACGCATAGGTGTGCTGGCTCTCGAGTGAGATATCTGATCACGCTTTGCCCAGTCGACACACCCACAGGTGAAACTCGGAGCTTTTCATTTGCCACGTTGTAGCTTTGTTTTTCTGTGGGGAATTATACCTTTATGGACAAAGAGAGGAACTCTGTAGAAGAGGAGTATATCTCATCAGGTAGGAAAAACTTTGTTTGCCGCACTTCATTGTCTACAGACTGAGGAACAGGGTAAATATTTGTTGTCTACCATTGAAGTGCTTTTCTTTGATAACGATGAGGGACATTTAAAAATAGAAGCAACCTTTCATTTTTGTTGGTACAGACTGTTTTTCCCTTCATATTTTGGGTTATCCATTTTAAAAGGGATGTATTCCTTTTCATTTAGCTATATAGCTCATGTGTTATGCAACAGCACATATGAGCATGTAAAATTGCACACCATAAATGGCCGTGTACTTTAAAAACTACTTATTTTTACAAATAAATTCTTTGTTTATTCCATATCAAAAATCTGTCAACTGGTTTAAGATTACATATTTGTTTTAGTTTAGAGAACGATATACACCAGTAGATCTGTGATTATTTGCCCATGTGATACCTTTCAAAGTACTGTACTGTGTCAGTATCATAGTACAGTGATGTTTGAGATTATAATGCACTATCATACTTCCATTTGTACAGTACTGCTTAAATGTTAGGGGTTAGTAAGACTTTTTTTTTTAAAGAAATGTATACTTTTGTTCAGCAAGGATGTATTAAATTGATCAAAAGTGTGAGTAAAATACATTTAGTGTTACCATTTTTTTTTAAATAAGTACTGTTCTTTTAAACTTGAACAAAATAAAAGAAATGGTAACACTTTACAATAAGGTTTCATTAGTTAGTTAATTTATTACCTAACATGAACTAACCATGAGCAGTACATTTGTTACTGCATTTGTTAATCTTTGTTAACTTTAGTTAATAAAAATGCAGCTGCTCATGGTTTGTTAATGTTACTTCACAGTGGATTAACCAATGTTAACAAATACAACTTTTGATTGTCATAATTAGTAAATGTTGAAATTAACATTAATAAATGCTGTAGAATTGCAGCTCATTATTAGTTCATATCAACTAATGTATTAAAACGTATGAAACCTTATTGTAAAGTGTAACCGAAAAAGGATTGAAAAATCTTGCCAACACCAAACTTTTGAATGTTAGTGTATCATATTACATAGTGTTAGGTCTCAGCAGCAAGAGGGAAGTAGAGGTCAGTAAGCTGGGCTGAGTTGAGTGGGGGACGGAGGGGGGTGACTCTGGGACGCCAGAGTCACTGTCGAGCCCTCTTGAGGTGTCGTGGGCTAGTCGACGAAACACTGAGGACGGAAGGTGCCCACTTGAAGACCCTAGAGAGGTTCCCTACTCCGCTCAATCCAGAGGGTTGTTATGGGGGGACCGCACTGTGGTTGCAGCCGTTGTGTGTGCTGATGTGCAATACACTGCAGCTATTAACACCAGACAGAAGGAGATTCACGTCACCAGATGGAAAGAAGCGTAAATGGATGGAGAAGCATAGGTTACTGTAAAGCTACGTCTTAGTTGGTGCTTATCTTGGCGAATGCTGAGTACAAATCAGCATGAATTTTTAACATCTACTCTCATGTAATGGAAATCATTATTCTATGGTACACCAATGTTATTTAGGTCGAAATAACGATGCTCCATCTAAAACGGTTGTAAATTTGGTAGTATCTTGCGAATTCTTGCTTAATTACTATTTATGCCCTTTCTATTTTGCTATGTAGATTATTTTTCCTCAGGATCATTTAAAATGAACTTGTAAAGACAAAAAGGTGTTAAAAATCAGATACGTTATATAACATTCAATGATAGGTATTGAAAATGATACCATGTTATCGCCATGCTACCATAGTCCTGTTTTATTAAAAAAACTTTATAATACCATGGTACTTGTTGATACGTTTTGCTAGTCATGAAAGTTATATTCAGGGACTGTGCCAGGAAGTGGAGTTACTCTTTACTTACAGGAGTTTCTGCTGTGATCTGGAAACAGTCCCAAGAGATTTCCTTGATAGGATTTACTCGCCTCAGTGTTTTGGCCTGTTTTCTTCCCGTGACTCTTGTCCTCAGCATTGGGACACAGAGAGAGAGAGATACCAGGACAGCAGATAGGGAAAGAACAGGGATACAGATAGAGTGTTGTGTCTAATGCTGGGACAGATCACATACCGGTAGTTGTGTTTGTTTAATACATTTGTCTGTACCATTGGTGAATTCCTTTAGAAAGTGAGCATCATCTTTATGCTGTATACTGGTACACACTGTTGGAATCGTACGTCACTGCCGCTTTATCTGAATCTAAATGTCACCTTGACAACAAAGCAGAAAATGCATGTCTATAGTGGTTAAGAAGACTGAAAAAAAGATTTTTTAGATATTTAATGCTAATTGATTCTCGTTTCTCTCTGTATAGTGTTTGGTAAAAGCAATCAAACAATCAATAGTCAAAAGATGTAATAATGGAAGAACTGTTTTAAAAAGTGATTTTTTTCACTATTATACCAGGATATTATAATAAATAAAATATTTTTTTATCATAAAAGACAATAAAAATAACATTGAATCAAAACCACTCCTTTCTTGGTAAAAGAAAATGTGCTTGATTTTCAAAATCAGTGAATTTGCGACAGTTGAATGTAACAATTGTAACAAGGCAAACATGTCAGTCTCTGAGTAATGTTATTTATTTAAGCTACGAAATAAACTTCATTCCGTAAAATAAATGTAATGAACTATGCAGAAAGCATTTAGAATGTCTCCAGCACATTTTATTTACCTAAAAATCAAACATATTCACCCCTACACACGTTATCAAGTCCGTCAAAAACCTAGGCTCGCTGTCGGTTGGAATATTAGAACTAAAAACATCGACTTAACACAATCATGGGCAACAAGCACTTCACTTAATGCTTGCCAGCTAAGAAATACCTAATTATTACCTGTTTTTAAATCCAGATCACGGCATCGATGTCTGTCAAAAAAAATAACGTGCACAATACAAGGTAGTAGAAGCAGGGATCCAGCGAGTACACGCATTTCCTGGAAACCCACACTACCAGATGCTTTCCGAGAAGGAGAAAATGGTGGCCTAAGTGGCTTCAAAATGCTCTCTGTGAGAGATGATAACGTGGATAATACATAATAAACTGGAGTATAAATTTGTTCTTCACTTACTGAAATTTAATCTGAATAATCAGGGAACCATTTGAAATACTTCATGCTGCATTAGGGCTGGGACGGTTACCGCAATACCGTGGTCAGGTGACGCCTACCGTGGGTCTGAGCTCGTCACCGTCATCACCGCAAAAAACAACAACATTGGCCTGAACATGTGTGCACGTTGTGGCTAATGACATGGATTCATTGATTCTAATGACATTGTGTCTTACATGGATTCAAGGTTTTCTAAACAAAACTTATCATCAAAAGATGGAGCAAATCTGACCTTTCGTGAGTTGGGGATCGCCATCCATCCGCACCAACGTTTTTTAACCAATTTTCAAAACCACACCCGCCCGCCATCCGCTGATTGTTTTAAGGTCAATGGGTGATGCAAGGCGCTGCTGCCGGCGAGGATAGAAAGCTGTTGGCTGTTCTAGAAAGGAGACTCATATTTAAAGCGGTTTACCGCTATACCACAGGAATTTCTTGCTTTTCAACCGCGGTTAGAAAAAATCCATACCTTCCCAGTGGGCTGGGAATGTAGCCTACTGGGAAGTAGGCTACCTACTTCCCAGCTAAAGAGAATAAATGCCAACTAAAGCCTTGTGCACACTGTGCGATTTATAATAGTCCTTTACGATTGTTGCTTGTCAGACTGTACAAACGTAATCATCGCTGTAAGCCATGTCACACTGTAAGATCAGTTGTCATAAATGTGAGGCTGTATGGCAGTTAAGTGTGGCACTTAATGAGTTTTACATGATCAATCAATGACACGTTCAGTGACAGTGAGCTGCATTACACGCGGGATTGAAATGGTGGCTATTAGGGATGCATGATATATCGGCCACCATATTGGTATCGGCCGATATCGGTTAATTTTTAGGGTCCTATCATACATCTGGCGCAATGCGGTGCCAGGCACGACGCAGGTGTTTTTTGATTGTTTCATAGCCCAATGCAGTTATCATTTTCACATCCTGCGCCACGTTGTTTAAATAGCAAATGCATTTGCGCCCATATGTCCACCCATGGGCGTGCTGGTCTTAAAAAAAACAAGGTGTGTTCAGTGGCATTGTTGGCGTGTTGCTATTTTGAGGCAACTAAAAAAGATCGCGCCATTGACCAACAAAAACCTGGTCTAATATCAATGGTGCAGTAATTTTTTTGTTATTTAAAGGGCAGATTAGTTATATGCGCCTATAGAGGGGTGCACAACCCGCATACACTCTGCTTATTACACACGGGACGCGCAGCAGCACACAAAAATGCCAATTATTAAAAATAAAAGGATTACAATGTAAAAGATTATTATTGTGTACATAAAGATATGGTGGAATCCGGCTTGTCCCGTAGATGGTTTGCTTGTGCTCTTTAACCTTGCGCACGAATAGATCCGTTCCCGTTCAGGAGAAGCATTCAGTCTTTCCGCTTGCAATTTCCACTATGTAAATAGCGAATCCGCCATGGCGCAACTGGCTTTTAAAGGGAATGGGAGATGAGACTCTGATTGGTTTATTGCATGTTACATCCCAAAACACTAACCTGGTCCAACCAGACTCTCGTACATTCTAGTACACTAACGATCATAATTTTGGCAATAGATGAACTGTTAAATGAGTGATCTTGAGATGAGTCCCTGCATTGGAAAAAGTGGACATGTGCAGTTGTTGCTTTAAGGTGGTGTTTCTTCCTGATTCTACCTATAAATTCAAATTTTGTTGTAACCTAATTCAATCAGGTTTATGTAACATACAACAAGACAATGCTGTTTTAACTAAGTGCTGTCAGTTAAACGCGTTATTAACGGCGTTAACGCAAATCCATTTTAACGGTGTCAATTTTTTTATCGCTAGATTAACGTTCTTTTTGGCCTAGCAAACTTTGCAGTTTTTTTCACATGCTGTTGCAACAACTAGTAACGTTAGAAAAACTACAACACCACACCGGATCTAGCTAGACCGGAAACAAAACAACAGACACGCCGCACACACTTGCTTGGGCTTGCGAGCCGACCAAAGGGTAGTAGGGTAACGTTACGTTTTGAGTGAATGGTGAGCGCGAGACCCCGAAATGGATGCCAATAAGATTCTGAATGGAAAGTTTACTTTTAAAAGTTACCAAATGGTTCCATTGACAAGACCAAAGTGATCTGTGTGTTTTGTAGTTGTGAACTGGGCTATCATCGCCGCATGTCCAGTCTGAAATACCACTTGATGTCCAAGCACGTATGCGAATTCTCCGCCCCCTCGTCAAAGCCAGGCGACGGCTTTGAAAAGGATTTATTTATTTATTTTTATTTCAATTAAACTGTATGTATATATTTATTTTCATTTAAATGCTTTTTTAGGTTTCATTCAAATAATTACTGAACACTATTATGTATTACACACATAATTGTTTATTGACTTATTTATAAATGTATAATTTAAATGGAGTATTTCAGACAGAAGCGCATGGATACCACAACAAGAAAAAACTTACTGCCGATCCACTTTTCCATGTTGATAAGAGCGTTAAAATGAGAAAAAATAATGGGACAAAAATAAATCAAGGGACATTTATAATGGATAAAAATGTGTGATTAATTGCGAGATAACTATGACATTAATGCGATTAATCGCGAATCAATATTTTAATCGTTTGACAGCATTAGTTTTAACTTAATTGAGTTACATTGACCCAATATATATTTTCCAATAAAGCTCAGGATGAACACATTTGACACATGCACCAGACATGCACTACACACCAGAGGGCACTCTAGTCGTGACTCGTGTCAGCTAGTCGTCCAGTTTGACTCATATGCGGATGTAAATATATTATTAACTTGATAGGTGATATTTAGAAAATTTTGTTTGATTACTATCTTCTTGGTTGTTTAAAAGATTAAGGCTATTATCAAAGTTTGATAAAATGTTTCATTTTCTAATAAAAGATGGTACATTTTTACATGATTTGTTACATTTAATTACTCCTTAGCATATTTTAAGTCAGATTTCCAGATTTAGATTTTTCTATTTATGTTCTGATCTAGAATATTTAATTAACCTCCAATTGCTCTTGTGAGGTCTAAATTTTCTTGCATATCATGATATCTATTTTTTTAAACAAATTGTTCCTTCAATCATCTTTTAAATATGTTGCACGGGCTCACAAACCAGTCTGAATTACTTTGAATGACCAAAGGTGTGGGAACTCAGTTAAAATCCAATTTGCTTCCTCCAAGACACCATGGTATGTATACTTTGCATGGCCTTTAAATGTGTTCCTTCCTGTAATGCCCTTTACTGGTTCAAAAGTGCCATGGGGAATAAACCCCCACTGTGTTGATGTTTTTAAATGCTCAACGGTTTCACGTCTTCCGTCATTATAATCATATGCTAATGTCCAGTGAGTCAGCAGTCGAGCACCACAATGAACTGAATGCATCTAAAGCCTCACATCAGTGTATCAAAAGAACAACTAGCCAAAGCAATTCAGAGTGGGGTGAGCAGTATGATAGCAATATATCCATGATTGGAATGCCAGTGTACACATTGTATGGAACCAAATGTTTAAAATTCATAGCCATTAAGATTGTTGAGACTGACAAACATGTGTTGCAAATATGGACACCTTGAATGGGATGTTTTATTTTATTTACTAGTGTTTGTGCTTTTGGGTTAATGATTAGGCCTAATGTTTGGATGAAGTGCTTTATAGTTGAATTAATTTAATTGGATTTCAATAGCACACTGTGTCCTTCAGATGGCACTAGTGTAAGTCATTTGGCTTTTGCTTCAAGCAAGAGGTCATATGTAGAGCTAGTGGAAATGTATGCTGTCAGCCTGTATCTGCTTTACAGTTTCTGTTTTTGTAACTGTAGAACAATAGACCTGTGACCTGTTTACTGTGTCATATACAAGTTTCTCTCACATCTATTAAAGACACAGTATGTAGGCCTAAGTTTAGCCGCTAAAGGGCGCTTATTCAAAACAATAACAAAGGCGTAACTTGATGTATGAGCGTGGAATCATGGGAGTTGTCGTCTTCACCTTCACAGCCTATAGAAAACAATTCAACTGGACTCAGGCAGAAATCATGATTTGGCCTATAGTTGTATTTGCGTTACTGTGGTATTAAGGGCAGGGCCTTGTACATTTAACTTTACTGTTTTTATTATGCTTAAATGCCACAGTCGGCCACTGCTGCTCCTTTCGTTTAGTGAGATAGATTAGTGGATAATTCAGCAGTAAAATTTAATCTAGAAAAATCACAAGTGCACAACAATTTTTATAAAATCTCAACATTTAGTGAAAAAAAAACATTATTTAGTGGGGAACAAATAAGAGATAATAAGTGTAGTACTAAATCTGGTAAAACGTTACATATTGCTCTTTGTATTAAGGCTGATCAATTTTATCGATTCTGCGATATAAATCAATATTTTTTTTCCCAAGAAAGTATAGATTTTTAAGCTGCGAGTATCGATACATAAGTCCCATTCAAATCCCCGTGTTTACCCCCATTCGCTTTAAAGCGTGGACGTTTTTGGTTCTGCTGTCGGTACTGGAGAAAATAGAAAATACATGTAGGCTACTATTTATTATTGATATAAAGACGTAATCTTGAACATGTTTATCTCGCCAGCCAGTTCTATATATAATAATATTAAACCATTTGTCTGTGATTTGTCTGTAAACCATTTGTCACTTTGCTATTCGCAGTCCAGAAGAGAGAGAGCGATCTCTCACGCGGAGCCACAGCGCGTGCGCACAACACGACACGACAGCCCTGCTCAATGACTGACAATGAGGACAAAAAACTAAACATTCAAACGTGGTTACACTTTAGATCTGGGATAATATTCTAATTTTATTTTAGATTCGGCTTTCAGAGATTATAAAAAGAAGATATTTGAGATGAAACCAAACTAACTGCATTATGTCTAGAGCAACTTCCTTCCCTTCACAGCGATGCGCTGTCATTTCTTCCTAAAACCCAAAGTACCGTCAGAATCAGCACGATCGGTGATTGTTGTAAAATGCAGTCTCTACTGTTGCTAAATTGCGGACGCGTTTAATCATTAAAAGAGCTATTAAAAGCACAAACATCTGCGCAAGAGTTCACTAGGCGACGCGCGCTCCAAAATGGACTGCGACGGGACAAGAAAAGTATAGGCTACTTAACTTTGGGCTTCATGTGCGCATCTAAACTATCAAATATACATAATAATATAAAAATGACCAGCTATGAGATTAACTGAAACACAGTTTATTCACTTAAACAGTTTAGGTCTTAAATGGACGTAAATAGTTAGGAGAAAATGATGGTGCATCAGTCACCTATTAGATCTGCACTCGGTCTTAAAGGGGCAGCGTCTAATAAACCTGCTGACGATGGAGCCATTAATGTGAATCAAACAACAAAAGGCACTCACAGCTCTTGAATGGATAACTTAAACTTGTCCAGTCAGAGACATATATTGTGTAAATCAAGTTTTTAGTTTTCAGTTCAAATAATTCAATCCAAGTAAATGGAACACTCACAAGATGTCACCAAAATCACTCTGTCCCCTTTAAATCTTTCAGAAAATGATGTAAGTGTATCGAATTATATCGAATCGAATCGTATCGTTGGCTGAATATCGTGATATATATCGTATCGTGAGCTGAATATCGTGTATCGTATCGTGAGATTAGTGTATCGCTACAGCCCTACTTTGTATTGTTGTAAAATACATTAATGCAAAACCAGATAAAAAAAATCAAAAAGATAAAAAAAAATGTTAGGCTATACTATAAAATTAAGACTTTTTTAAATGTATAGCGCAGCTGTTTAATGAGGCAGCAACATATGATAGCTAGGGCAGAACAAGAAAGGCTATTAATATTCTTTCATTGCGCGAAAGTATTTTGATATGAAAGGCTCCAATAGACCTTTCTCACAACTTCTCTGTATTTGTGAAAGGAAATACGCAATCGTTGTGGAAATCCAACTGTTTTAAAAGGCAGTGCTGTCAACATGCTCCACTGGCAGAATAAAGCTGTCTGCTGTGTTTATCTAAAATGCAGACCAGTAAAGTCTTATTTCTGTCATTATTAGTGGGATATTTGGGAGATCTTTTAATAGATATTTAAAAAATGGTTTATAAACTAAGAGCATTTAATGTCCAGCATTAAGTTGTATCCTATTTAACGATCCAGTTTTATCTATCTTAGTTCATTCAACACTTGTCTGGCTTTTGTCTCGTGACAGCTGAAGTGATTTTATCCAAACTCTCTCTGTGTGTGTGTCTGTCTCTCTCTCTGTCTCTTTATCATGAGGTTAAATCCTAATATAACTGGTTGGCATGCATTTCTCTTTGATTTACGGGGGGGGGGTTTTGGTTTTTTTTCATCTCAATGTCCACATTCCAATAAATTTTTGGAAGTTTTTTGGAGTTGGTCCTAATTTTTTAATGTTTTTGAAAGAGGTCTTCTATGATCACCAAGGCTTCATTTATTTGATTAAAAATTCAGTAAAAACATTAAATTGTAAAATGTTAATACTAGTTAAAATAACTTTTTTATCAGTGTTAAAAACATTAAAACATTTTTGTGGAAATTGATACATCTTTTTTTTTTCAGGATTATTTTATGAATAGAAAGTTTATAAGAATGGCATTTAAATGAAATTGCAATCTTTTGTAACATTTTTAAATGGCTTTACTGCCACGTTTGATCGTTTTAATGCATCCTTGCTGAATAAAAGTGTTTCTTTAAAAAAATATATATATATATTTCTGGCCACAAACTTTTGAAAGGTAGTTTTTTATTTTCTCACTGACCTTTAGAAATTACTAGACACTTGAGCCACACTTATGTTTGAATGTCATTGCATTAGATGACAAATATCAGTATTAGTATGTATTCGTGTAATGAACATTAGTTATAACCATTCTATTTCATTCTAGCCAGTAACCTTTTGGAAAGGAGACCCCTGAACTGTAAAATTAGCCTAAGTTGTGATCATGAGAAAACAACAATTTTGGTATTTTGAAAATGAGAAAACAAGAAAGAATAAAATGATAATGCATGGCCTTATGGCTTCCGTAAACAGTAGATATAGATATAGTTAATATGATGAATCTCACCTGTATGGTTACTTTTCACCCTGTATAATGTGTAAACCTGAAGAGAACTAACTTTTACTTACATTCACTGAAATTACTAACTACAGTTTATTGAAAATCATTCCAAAAATTGTTCAGAAAAGAAGTTAGTTATTATCCATGAAGATAATGTGAAGGTACTGCCTCCAAGACACACATTCTGATCTCATTTTATATTTATTAAGCTTCATTTTATTATTTTATACAAAATACAGACTTCACTAAATACTGTACAATTCTGGTATGTTCTTGATCAGAGCAAAAAAAGACAAAACATTTATATCCACCCCATGTAAAGTATAAGGTTGCATATTCTCATTAGATGTTACTGAGCAGTGGAGGAGAGTAAGACTATACCAACCACATTGCAACACTGTATTTCTCAATTTAAGTTCTCATCAGCATAATTGTCTGGAATTTTACCTCCCACTTTGGTTATGCCTAGGTGCTCAGCATCAATGTAAGTATACTGTGAACGGGCTTCTTTCATGCCCACACATATAAATAATCAGCCTGTGACGCCAACTCACTATCTGTCTCACTCACTGTAATTTGAGCCTTCTATGATGTCACTTCCTGCCAGTCAAGGGCTCCACCTCGCCCCATTTCAGGTTGCAGCCACTCTCGGGTTACACTGCACCGTCTAATGCATTGTGGGAAATGAAGGTGTGTAGCAGCAGAGGTAGAGACTGGCTCCGACCTCCTCTGGTCCCTCCAGAGTTTCCCTCTGTGAACTTCGGCTCCGAAAAATCTGCCACCGGGAATGACTGGCATCCTAACCAGCTGACATACTTCAGACAAGCAGCGTATGTTATTTATGAAGTCAGGGCTGCTGAGAGGGAGGGACCTTCATGAGTTGTTGACTAAGAGCAAGCGAACTACCTAAACAGAAGTTGTGAAGTAAGAAGGAGGGACGAAACGGCGACCGTGAGCACGAACTTCTAGGATTACAGAGCGAGAGTACCTGCTCTCCGAGAATAGTGGAACTGTGTTTTGCCCTCCCTGCCGCGGGCCCCGGGACTGGCAGAGGACAGGGCACACGGGACTTGGGGGTACTGGGCAAGATTATGGGACAAGGAGCAAGTACTCAGACTTTAAACCCAAATCTTACCTACATAACAGGTGAGCTACAGCTGGATTTTGGGCAGAATGTTGATTCAGAAACCTTTGTATGGTTTCTTATGTTTGGTTTGCCAGACCCGTTTTGCTTTTTACGCTCGAGGCGATCAGATGATATTGCTTATGCATACTCTGTACAGATGCCAACTGTACTAGTCTGAATTATTGCAGGTGTATGTTTGTTTCACATGAAGGAAGGAGTAAGAGACAGGTAGGGGCAGGTCAATGTACGCTGATGGAATTTGGCGGTTGTGCAATTGGACATTCTCATGTTTCTGTCAGGCACGCTTCCTCTCGGATTAGAACCTACGAGATGATATAAGAACGTGCTTCGCTGTAACTGACTGTTGCTCTCTATAGCAGTCTTTATATTGCATCTTTTTAATCATGTATGACCATGTGTTTGGTCGAGGAGTTGTGTGCAGCAGTGTTAAAGGAGAAAACCTGTTTGTGCTGTCTATTGATAAAGGCTGACTCAAGTGGTTTGTTGTTACATTGTTTTCCAACCGTAAAAATTGCAACATTATGAATTCGAACCCAACATGCAGCCTTGCCCTTCCTTTACTGCATGCTTTAAGACAAGACGAACAAGTAGAGGCTCTGGGCCTCATTCATAAATCTATGTATTGAATGCTTTAGTTTACATGAGAATGGTTTTATGAACGATTTGCCAATTTTGTTGTGAAGGTGGTCTTATTTTCTGAATAGCATAGTACTGTTTCTGCTGTTTATTATGGTGCATGGATAGGTGTATTGAATTAACTGGAAATAAGTTTTTTTTTTATTATTTTCGATGGGATTGACAAAAACTGACATATTACACGAATTGATTTGATTGGATACAAATTGATGCAGTTGATAACTAGACACTCGCATGGTTAAACTGAGGTCATTTAACCATAGCCTAATATTTACTGTTTGAAATGTTTCACATAATGCTTTTTAAACGTTTTAATAGTATGCAGCATGCTTGTATTTCATTCCAAATATATCCATAAAATACTTTTAACAGTCAAAATACCATATTACAAATTTATTTTTGTTTAAATTCTATTTTATTTTATCTGTCTGTATTTTATATTTTAGTTAGATTTGTTTATTTCATTTTGAAATAAATTTGAATTGTATTCATCAATAATGCTTAAAATTAAACTAAAGTGACTGTATAATATTACTGTTCTTCTTGTTTTTTTGATAAAATAAATGCAGCCTTTGTGGGCACATGGCTGCTTTCAAACACATTTTTTAAAAGTCGTATTATTAGGTTTAAATAACCCAGTTTTTCAGTAGTTGTTTACCTTCTGATGACTTGTCATATTGTTTTAAGGTGTTGCCGTGAATCTTCTGTTTGCACAATACTCTCCACTAGTTTCCTCTCACTTAAGGTTTGATCATTTTACAAGCTTTTTCACTTCTCCCATTGACCTCTGTGCTTATTTATACACAAAGCAGTGTCCTTGATGTCCTACCTCTACCATTAACATAGCTGTATATTACACAGTGTTTTCAGGACAGTCGACTCTGATCCGATTCTCACGTTTGTCACTGATATGAGAGGAATGTGCAGCCTTCCTTAAACAAAGAGCTCATTGAGTTTGATGCAGTGCTTCATAGAAGCGTTGATTGAGGTGTATGTTTGTGTGTGTGTGTGTGTGTGTGTGTGTGTGTGTCAGGTGAAGATCAGTGCTTGGGGTTGTTGGGTATATAGTGGCCTGTGCTCTTATTATGCGACCTTCACTTTGATAACTTTATTTAGTCAAGGTCATGGTGCTATGACAAGTCACATTGTTTTCTCTTGTCACTGTGCCCTTCTTTTTCCAATCAACATGAGGACAGTGTGTTTTTCCAGTAAGCAGTAGGTAGACCCCCAGTCAAAATTTAGAGGCTATCCCTATTCCATATATTCACATTGATTTCATGGGAAAAGTTGCAGAATTAATTAATTAAAGAATGAGTGGTACATAAAAAATAAAAAAATTGTTGTTGGGCTTGGACGTGGATGATATATACATTTTCACGAAACAATACATTACACCTTAGCAACCACACAGCAATGCCCTGGCAACAACCCACCACAGTCTAGCGGTGGTTACTTTTTCTCTGGCAGGGTCAACCACTTTATTTTATTTTATTTGTTTTTAACATTTTACTCAGAAAATGTAAAAATACAGTTATCTTAAAGTTATTTGAAATCATAATAATATTTCACAATGTTACTGTGTTTGTATCAAATAAAAGCAGCTTTGGTGAGCATTCTCTCATGATGAGTTTGTGACATTGTTTAAAGTGTTTTCATTGGAAAATCCCTTTTGAGTGAAGTAAACTAGGTCTGTGTGCTGTCAAACATTTGCTTAATCAGTTATGGGCATCTATGCCAATGGGGCTGCCAAAACCCATAAACATTCCAAACCTCCCCATGTGTCATACACAACTTCTCTTGCCTTGTCTTGTGTCTCCAGACCAGTTTAACGGTCTCTCTCTCTCTCTCTCTCTCTCTCTCTCTCTCTCTCTCTCTCTCTCTCTCTCTCTCTCTCTCTCTCTCTCTCTCTCTCTCTCTCTCTCTCTCTCTCTCTCTCTCTCTCTCTCTCTCTCCTTTCTCTCTCTCTCTCTCTCTCTCTCTCTCTCTCTCTCTCAAAACATTATTCATGCTATATAGACACCATTTGCACAGTCTTACAACATTTTTATTCAAACAAAGGAAACATTGCATGTACTGTGCAGTCTATGGAGCAAGTGTAAGGGAGGAAACATCAAGAGGATTTAATAATGCAGGGTTCTCAAGTTTTATCAAAAGCTTGGAGTGAGATCACATGTGGTTAGACCGTGTGTCCACCAAAGCGTTTTTTCACGCACCTGGCGTAAAATTCTAATTGTTTTCAATGTGAGTTTTTTAAATGCCCCGTTTTTTAAATGCCATGAGCGTAGTAACAAGGCGCTGAGCGTGTATTTAACGCTCAAGTGCTGAGCGCCCGGCGTTTTTTACTGGTCGCCGAGAAAAATGTTCAATTTTGGGTAAAACGCTGCACTCATCACTGTCAATTTTCACCCAGCCGTCCAATCACAGTGGAGGAGGGGCGGGACAAATATCACACCGACCAACTGTCACAACATTCTTTCTGTACAACGACATCAACCAGCAGAGCTACCCGAACAAAATGGATGAAAAATAAATTTGTAGAATGAAACAAATTAACTGCGAAATCAGTTACAAGTAAACACTGCTGCGGATATTCTGTATCATAGCAACGAATCGTCTCAACTGAAAAAATGCAGCGCTGCCAAAACGCTCTCAAGCGCCCATAGGTAGGCGTTTGCAGCAGAAAAAGCACTAAAAACGCTTTGGTGGACACACGGCCTTAGGTGAGGAGCCCTAACTAGCACAAATTGAAATTATAACAATTGGTAAATCTGATAAATGTCAGAGCAATTCATCACATCAAATATAATCTTTAATATTATATATCAAAATTACAAATATACAAACATTACAAAAATATAACAAATTGTAAAAATGTTTTGACAGTATATAAAATATCACCCAGAGCACTCTGCTTTAATACATGTAGCCTTAATGTAACTAGAAAGACTATTAATACAGTATAATATATAATTTAAAATAAAATGAAGAAATACATCTTTATTCCTTCCCATACCCACTAACATTTCCCTTTGTTTTAGATAACGTAAGCTAGCCAATGAGCCAAAGCTTCTGCCCTGGTTGCAAAGTAGTTGTAGAGTTTTTGACTGCATCAATAATAATGTATACGATGGGCTAACGTTATATATTAAATGTTCTAGCCTAAAAATGTTAGACGAGTTTTCTTCCAACTTACCTTCTCATTCTCTGTGTTTGCGCGATGTTGTTGGTTACCTAGTAACGAACGGAAGGATGGCCGAGAATGTTCCGTCAACTTCCGTGTGTTCGCGCATATATGTTGCCTAGTAACGAACACAATCAAGCCGAGATACGTGCTGGCGGCAGGAAACTTAACTTTGTGTGCCTGCGCCTCGTATACAACGTTATATATAAAACTTACAGGACAACTTGGTTGGCATTGCCTTTTCAGAGTGAGAATACACGGTGTGGCATGTGAGCGTGTGAACTGGTTGAATTGCGTGTGTCTCACAGCCAATGCGTGAGACTTGAGAACCCTGATTATGTTTGTATTTAGTGTTGTCACGATACTGTAATTTTAACTTTGATACGATACCTTGAAATATATATTGATATTCGATACCATTTTTGATACCACAGGGAAAACTGCCATATATACCGCCATAGAGATAATTTATCTCATATATATATTTTTTTTTATAATTTTGTTGCAATAGCTTACAAACAGAGCAGGGAATCTTTTCTTGAATCATTAAACTAAACTAAAAAAAAACAAGTAAACAGTCAGTTATAAAATAAGAAACAATGCAAACAATGGCTCAGATAAATACAATTGAATAGAGACGCATGAAACAAACATGGCTTTACGTATTTCAGGAGGGTCTATTAGTAGTGGTCAGGTAAGGAATTGGCCTACTACAGAAATGAAAGTATAAATGTAAAATAACTGGATAGTCTTCATTGTAAAAAAAAAAAAGAAGAAATTTGGTACTCCCGAGCTGTTTGAGAGGTGGCTTTATGTGAGCGTATAGATTAGTGGTGCACGCACTTTTGGTGAGTGTCGAAACCTGTGGGAATGAGTAAAATTATGCACAATACCCGCAACCCTGCCGTGAAATTCAGGCCATCACCAAAACTTTTTCTACGATTCTGCCAATGATATTCAACGAGATAACACGCTAGGGTGGAATGGATCGCACTTTCGGTTCTGCACGCATGTGATTCGCGGATTAACTGCTAAATCATAGAGTGAAAGTTTATCATTTGGACGTGTATTGTCTTGCCAATTTACACATTCAAACCATTTTAATCGCAGAAGAAGAGACGAAAACCGGGACTCGCGCGTTATATGTGCGCACAGCCCCCAGCAACACACACTCTCGAAGCGCACAGAGAGAGAGAGAGAGAGAGAGAGAGAGAGAGAGAGAGAGAGAGAGAGAGAGGCGCGTGTCAGACAGCGCTCGAATACAGAATTGATTCCTCTTTCGCATTTCCTTCCCCTTGAATGGACACATAAACACAAAATTGTCAAAATACCTGACTGTCTAAATGGACGTCTCAACAACTATTTTCTCGTTTATGTCATAAGTGAACAGTTGAGAAAGAAATGGATGTTTTCCAGTCATTTTTTTCCAGTCTGTGCAGTCGGTCTTAAAGTGACAGAAGACACTTAATATATATACATTCACTGTTTTCTGTGTTATTGATATTAATAAAACAACAAAATACAGCTTTAACAAAGATGAAACTATATTTAATTTATACAGTGAACAAATAGTGTTATTTTACATTTAGGCTTAATTTCTGTACCTGAATACTACTGCTAGACTTTGTAAACTTTGTTATTTAGTATTCATCTCTGCTTGTAATTTGTGTGTTTGTTCTTATTTTATTAATGACTGTTAACTTGTTTTAAATAATGAGTGAACTTTATCAGTTAGGGTATTAGTTTTTAATGTAGCTATCGAAAAACTTCAAGTGAGCTTTAAGTAATAAATGAAAAGCAAAGTTATATTATAAAACTTATCTCAATTAAAAACTTATCCTAAACTACAGTATGAGATGTAACTGCTAAATCACAAAGTACCAGCGGCTAGACGAAACAAACTTCTATAAAAGCAATATCCAAAACTGTCTGTGCTGGCAAGGAAATACCTCTCTATCACTGTTACAAGTCCCCCATCAGAAAGGGTTTTTAGCACAGGGGGAACATTGTAACATGCCTGCGTTCCTCCCTGAAACCTCAAAATGTTGGTAGGTTAGTGTTCTTGGCCAAGAACCTTTAAGGTTCTGTGCCAATTGGAGCAAAAAGCACAGCTTTTGTTTAGTTATTTTTATTTATTATTGTAGATGTTAATGTTATCTTATGTTCAACAACATAAAGCTTTAAAACGATTCACTTTAAGGGGTCTAAAATAAAGAAAAGTGATTTTTTTTTTGTTACTCCTGCACTTTATTATACTGAATAACCTGTGTTTTTTGTTGTTGGTTTTTTTTTGTACTTGAGTGCAGTAAATTTTGGTTGAAAAAATGAATCGTGTAAGAGAATCGTGATCTCAATTCCCATGGAGAAAAATTGTGATTCACATTTTAGCATGAATCGTGCAGCCCTAAAAGGAGTATTGGAACTGTTTCAGATATTTGAGTATCGATACCGAAATATCTATATTTTTGACAACAATATTTTTCCCTGTACTCAAAAACAGGCTTAACGACACTTAATTTTAGATTTTTCCTCTCTGCATTGTCTCATGCTAAACATACTGGGAAATCTGGTATCCAGTCATATTGATACAAATTATTGATGTAATACAAAAGAAAACTATTGTTTATAAATGTAAGTGGATTGAACTTAATGAAATGTATTTGTGACAAAACATGTATTAATCTTATTTTAATTTTATCTTATCTTATTTTTTTTAAACTTAAGTTTTTTACACATTATTAAAACATTGTACTAATTTAGGAATTATACAAATATAAATGACCTACAATGCTGTCGATAGACTTTAACAACCTGGAACACTTCTTTAGCAATCTATTTTACCATAATTGCTGAACATGCTAACTCAACATTAATTAAACAAGCAAGGGGGAATAGATCTGTGGTCATAGTTAATCTTTATACCAATTAAATTTATACTTCTGAAATGCACATTAAAAGGGTGGCACCTTTTAGATTCCTATGGGATGTCTTGAAATGCCATGAAACTGGATAGTTGGCTTGATGTACTATGATTAGATCTAGATATTGTATTATGTTAAAGTGAAACTGAAGCACATCTTTCTACACTGCATAATGTGTCCTGTCATTATGGCTTCAGGTACTGGGTTTAATAGAAACGTTTTGTAAACCTCAACTGGGTGTCACTGCATGCAAAACTGTTTGACGTCTTGTAAATCACAGTGAGCTCATGGCTTGTTTGAGTCAGAGTTTCAGTATCCATATACCTTTTCTAAATCTCTACCCACTCTTGTTACTTGTAAATGTGACTCATTAGGTTGTTGAAATGATTGTAATTGTTATGTCAACCTATTTTAGCAACATATTACACTCAAACTGTGTTATCTCAGACTATAAATATTTAGGGAATTAGAGTTATTGTGTTAAGTACTGAATCATATTGTGAGGGAACTGAGTTATTTTACGCTTCCTGTGAACACATAGTGCAGTGGTTATTATGTTACCATGTAGAAGTGCCATGATGGTACTTTCTGTAGTGTGATTTTGTTGTTGGATTCAATGTAGAGTGTTCTTACACTTTTGGGTTTAATATATCACCGAGTTCATTACACATTTTGTTGAAAATAATTCCATCTATTCTAAACATAATAAATATAGCTGCAAGCAGTCATTTCCAGGGCCAAGTGCAAAAGAAAGCACAATGATTTATGCAAGCATGGCTGTGAGCTTCAGAGCAACTGCAACAATGAGTAATGCAATATTTTTATTTTTTTATTTTAGTCAAGATGGCTGAAAAATCACAAATACAATCACATGTAATGTGATTCAATTGCTTATCACTTTTGACCAATAGGTGGTGCTGTAACCAAATTGAGGTTGTGTGGTCAGTGTGAACAGACAATGACACATAACAAGTTTGGTGTCAATTTGGTAAAGCATTGCAGTGTCATCAGAATCAGCTTGGCACCATGCCATCAAAATCGTTGATCTGTTATTCGAGAACTGTTTGGTCAATCACAAAGCTTTTAATAACTTTTGGCTGACATGGTCTGAAGATGATCTAAACCAAATTTAGTGAAAATCAAACCAACTTTCCCGCAAGCGGTTCTATGGGCTTCCATAAGGAGCTTTCGCACCGGAGGAACCTTTTCATAGCTCCTAAAACTATTGGCGGAAGTACCCGGATTTTGTCGTGTTCGCACCGCAGGAAATAGCAGGATTTTAGGTCTAGGAACTTCTTTTGGAGGATCTAATTTAGCTCCTACTCCAGAGTAGGGTCTAAACCAGCACTTTAGGAACTACCAGTGACGTTAGTGTACGCTGATTGGCCAAACGCACGAGAAACACCAGCACCCGCCATTTTTAAAAAAGCAGTGTAAACACACAGATTAGAGCCTATATATTTACTCCAGAAACTCTATGAACATGGAAAACAGTGTTAGCCTTTAAACTAAGAAGAAAATCCAACGCAATTTTGAGGGGGCCAAGCCAAACATGATTATGTATTTCTGCTCAGCCAGCAACACTGGACATCAACCACACGACATACGCTAATACCTTTTCATATATGGTCTACTTCCTATGTATAGCAGTTCTATCTAATAACGTATTAGATAGATCATAAACTAATGCTAATTTTTTGAGATAGGAATTTTGGGTTTTCATGAGCTGTATGCAAAAATCATCAGTATTAAAACAAAAGACCTGAAATATTTCAGTTGGTGTGCAATGAATCTAAAATATATGAAAGTTTAATTTTTATCATTACATTATGGAAAATAATGAACTTTATCACAATATGCTAATTTTTTGAGAAGGACCTGTATGTACAAATATGAATTATACAAGATCATAGCTATTGGTAAGAATGATTTTATTAATAATTATTATAGGCTTAAATTAAAATATTCTGACAGTGAGACTTCGTAACCATAGGTAAAACCATGCATGGCTACTCACTCACTCACACTCTATAATAAATGCCTAAACAAGTAAAAACTATACACACAATTAATTATATATTTCTTTAGCCCCCTAATAAATCTAATGCAATATAATTGACTATAACATAGTATTCAATATAAATATTCCACATTTCTGCCCAAACCATGGTAAATTACTACAGAACATTCATGGTAAATGTTTGTAAGGGTGGTGATTAGTGATTTAGTCTTCTAACTTCGTTCATGGCACAATGTTTCTGCTATTTACCTCATCAGTCGTGTTGGGAATGTTGAGTTTCATCCGATTTAAAACTAGTTAAAATCATTGAGTGATTTCTGGTTTGTAACAGAGAGATGTGTCAGACTGAAACGCTTCTCACTGGATCTCGCAACACTGTTTAATAATAGTGTCCGGGAGTGGGAGTCAACGCAACTCCTTTAAGCTTGCGTTCCGTTATCCACTGCGCCGCCCTGCGTAGTTCAAAGTAAACTAGTGAAACAACTGAAAACAGCAATATTTGTTCTCTATTTGTGGTTACTGTGGGAGAAACCGCTTCAGATGATTCAGTGTCAGAACTGTCCGAACAAATCCAAATAGTTTCAGACCGTTATGCAAGCACGTTTGGCCAATTCATGGAAAGGAAATAATCGAACCAAAGAATGATTAATTCAGGAATGATTGATATCGCTGGTTCAGTCTACAGAAATACGTGACACACACATAATAACTGCTGAAATATTCGGACTGAAAACGTTTCTCAGGTCAGTCAGAGCGCTCATGGTACACACACAGTGCGTATAGCCATACAGCTGCAGGCGCCACTGCGGCCATGCACATTTCTAACCAAATTTAGCCACACCGCCAGGAAAAGAAGAGGGAGGTTGGGGTGCTCTCGGGCCAGATGGAGATGATTGGTGGGCCGGACCTGGCCCTGACCAATAATAGGGACACTAATTATTACAATAAGTGCCTACGGATCTTCGGTGCTTGGCCCCTAAAAATCCACATGAGGGCATGCATTAATCATTTTATCTTAATTAACCAAAGTAATTTTGGCATAGATACGTTTTTCTGAGTTGTATTCTTACTGTATATAAAGTGTATAACTAAAAACAGTTTAAAATGATGTTTCAAATAACTAATCAAATATAAAATGCATTCTGTTGTAAGTTGTAAAATGTGTTGTTTATCAGTATTTGACTACATACCTTTGCACAACATTAGAATTAGCCATTGTAATTGTTTTTTTTTTTTTTTTTACTTAATTGCTTGAAAGTACAAAATCTGCAAAAAAGGTAAAAATGGACACCAAGTTATAGGCCTGGAAACGACTTATCTCTCTTTCCTCTTCCTCCCCAGACGATGAAGTTGATCATAGTATGCCAGAGAGTGATGGAGCACATCCAGGAGCAGGAACCCCTTCGGCAAAGGGCAAAGGCAAGTTTTCCAACCTGGGCAAGATCTTCAAACCTTGGAAATGGAGAAAGAAGAGAAGCAGTGAGAAGTTCAAGGAAACATCAGAAGGTACTTGTCTTGTGTGATTTCGTGACAGTAAAACGGCATAATTACTGTCATATAATGCTAATACTGTTGAAACCTTTATTTTTGGAAGTTACAGTTATATGTTTTGATTTGTTACTAAATTTGTTACTAATTGGAAATTTTTTTTTTTTTAAGACCTTTGCCATTTTTCTATTATTTTGTGGTTTAAATTAGGATTTTGGAAATGGGGGAATGAAAAAAAACAAATTAGGCAATTGTTTAACTTTTGAGGTAACAGAATCCTGTATGCATTTTATACAAAACAGTGACTCCAGCACTCATGTTCTGATCTTCTTTTTTTTTCTTCTACACTAGTAGTAGCATACACACTACCAATGCAACTTTCCAAAGCATTGCAAATTAAAGTATTCCCCAAAACTCACTGCCTTGCAAAATCTGCTGCTTGTGAGATTAATGTACATATCTGCTCTCTTTTTGAATGATTAGTGCTGGAGAGGAAGATTTCGATGAGGAAACCTAGGGAAGAGCTGATAGAGCGAGGGTTACTTAAGGACATCCCAGAGAATGGTATGGCAAACTAGCAGGGTCAATGGTTCACTAAAGGGGAACCAAAGGTTTTATCGGATCTTTAACTTTCTTTAATAAAACATGTCCCGGTCATATTTTTTATGTATTATGTGCTGAATTGTTATTTAAAATAATGTACAAAATTCTATATGATTCTACAGTAAAATAGGTTACTTTACAAAATGGAAATTGCGATTATTCTTTTCTTTCCTATTTTGACATGTATACACATGAAACATCTTGTTTTTGTTTTTTCTTTGTTCTATACGTTTCGGTCTCACTCCATTACCCATATCTGTTGCAGAGAGTAATGACGTGAATCCTAAAGCTCCTCCAGTAAAGAATGGCCACACTGCTCCACTACCTGGAGAACGCAGGTCAGACACGGGATTGGAAGTTAAGGCACCAAATTCACGACCACACGGAGAAGAACAGAGGAATAGCCTCGCACCTGAACCGGAGCGGCGCAACAGAGCACCTTCTGATGTCAGTCGCAACCGTCAGCCGCTGGATGTGGACGCTCGAACGCGGTTACCACCTGAAACGGAACGGCGCAGCCGCATAGAGTTGGACTTGGAAAGACGTGCAGGATCGTTACCAAGAGAGAGACAAGGACAGGAGGAGGGACGTTATCGGCGGGACGACCGAGACGAGAAAGCGGGTAGGGACAGAGAACGAAGGGATAGAAAAGATGACAAGGACGTAAAGGCTGAACGTAGAGATGATAGAGACAGACGAGATAGGAAGCCGGATAAAGAGGACTCGCACGGAAGAGGTGAGCGAGATGAACGAGAGAAAGACAGGAGGAATGACAGAGAAAAACGGGAAGAAAAAGACTGGAGGGAGAGCAGGGACAGGAAACAGCCACGAGACAGGAAAGAAGATCATGAAAGGCGAGATGATCCCCCCGAGAGGTCAGACGATCGAGAGCGAAAGGAACTAATTGAAAGGAGGGAAGACAGGGAAAGAAGAGAGGAACGGGATAGACGTGAGGAAAAAGATCGAAAAGATGACAGAGAAAGGAGAGATGTCAGGAGACCAGAACCTATGAAACAGGTGTCTGATGGGAAACTAGTCAGGCCTCAGTCAGAACAGGACATGCGGCACATTCTTCAGAAGAGCTCGTCTGACATTGGACCGAAGTTGCGGCCGGTATCGGAGGCCATCCAGAGCAGCACACTGCCACGATACACACCTGCAGAGGAAGAATCAAGGGCACGAACAGGTAAAATTCCCACCCAGCTCGCTTCATGCATGACAATAGATTTGTGGTCTCATAACATTGAATAAAGGCATCACCAAAAACTGTGAGATTTACTAGGACACATTTTAATATTCACATACATCTAGGGCTAAAAAGAAATACTGTCACACTGGATGTGGTGCACTTGCAATACTTCCGACAAGAAGAGAAATTAATTTGGAACTTAGGCCATGTGTCACCAAAGCGTTTTTTCACGCAGCTGGCGTGTAATTCCAATTGTTTCCAAGGGCAGCGCCGCGTTTTTTAAACGCCATGAGCGTAACGAGGCGCTGAGCGTGTATTTAACGCTCAAGTGCTTAGCGTTCAGAATTTTTTACTGGTCGCCGAGAGTTGAAGAATGTTCAACTTTGGTTAAAACGCAGCGCTCATCACTGTCACTTTTTACACAGCCGTCCAATCACGGTGAAGGAGGGGCGGGACAAATACCACACTGACCAACTGTCACAACATTATTTCTGTACAACGACGTCAACCAGCAGAGCTAACTGAACAAAATGGATGAAAAATAAAGTTTTAGTATTAAACAAATTATCTGCAAAATCAGTTACAAGTAAACACTGCTGCGGATATTCTGTATCATAGCAACGAATCGTCTCAACTGAAAAAACGCTGCGCTGCCAAAACGCTCTCAAGTGCCCACAGCTAGGCGTTTTCAGCAGAGCGTCCAGCGTTTTCAGCTGGCTAAAAACGCTTTGGTGGACACACGGCTTTAAGCTTTGAAGCATTCAGTGCATTCAGTCTTAATCAGCTCCCTAGTTCAGTAGTCAGGGCACTGATGAAGGAGTCGGCCATTTTAAATGTCTCAATCGCGAAATCCAACCAGTGCACTGAAATGTTTGCTCCCTAAAAATTCTCACAATGCACTATGAAAACCAGGGAGCATTGATGCTCACTATGTCCCCTTAATGAAAGTTCTGAAGCACGAAACACAACTCACGTGAGCCAACTCACTACACATAATGACACGCGATAGATGTCTTAATAATACAAATGATTATTTAATTATATTTCAGCTTAAACACACATCGCTAGACAGGTAATGAACATAATCTAGCAAACATTTATTATTTATTTACGTCTGTAATGTTGCATATATATGTAACAAGCATTTATCATATTCATAAATAACATTAAATATAATAAATAACATTAAACAATAATGTCAGAAAGATATCAGGTCTGCTGTTTTTCATATATACCAGTAGTTGTTGTACAGTGACGACATTATGTCTCCGGATCCATGTCATCAGTGTATCAATGTGTAGTGAGCCAGGGTCCTTACTGCCCTTACCAGTGCCTGAATTTGTGTACATGATATAGGTGATATACACACCTGAACCAGCTAATCGAGGTCTTACATATCACCAGAAACTTCTAGCCAGGTGTGTTGAACATAAACTCTGCAGGAAAGTGGCTCTTTCGGGAGCAGGATTGGACACCTCTGGCGTAGACAGGGTCAAACTGTTGCAGCGTGATTAGACTACGTTCAGACAATAGGCAAAAGTGGTCTAAATCTGTTTTTTCAAAACAGTGTAAACACCATCTAAGATCAGAACTGATAGTTAAATCCAATAGTCCAATATATCCAAGCCTGTACAAGAATATCATACAAGGCATCATAGTTTTTTATCACACATGATCTTTCATTAGTGCTTCAACCTGTTTTTCAAATGAATGTGATTGTAATAGATGACAGTATGGTGTCTTGTTTTTGCTGTCAGGATAAAATTACAGTAGGGTGTCTGTGCCACAAATACATTTACTTGAGCTCTTCAAAGCAGCTTATATTAGGTTCTCGAGAAACAGCTTAGCTGTTGGGGGGGGGGTGGTGGGGTGAGAGAGAGAGAAGGTATGCAGTTGTTCACTGTGTGGCTGAAGTTTTGCTCAAAGCACAATGGTGTTAAAGAAGACATGAAACAGCTAGATTACAGTGTTGGGATTTTAACAATTGAAACCCTTGAGGTGGGAAATATTGATGGGTCCATCCCAAGTATGTTTAAAGTGCTCCTGCACCTCACCGCCACTGTTAACATGCTATACCTGATGTACTTGTGCCTGCTGTTGTGACTGTGCTGTGCACTTGTGTGTATTTTGTTAGCTGTGTTTATTTTGTTAGCTGTGTTTATGTTTGTGCATGTGTCTTGTGCTCACATTTAGGATCACTGGGTGTGCGATTTGTTCCTGAGCCCAAACCTGCAAGTACCTTCACTAAAGAGTCACAGCCACCCAATAAACAGGCCATTCTCCCTCCCAAATGGCTGATGGCTGCTTCCTCCTCCACAGAGCTTGCTCCAGTCCCATCCTCACCCCCCTCCTCTTCGTCATCATCATCATCTTCATCAGCATCGTCATCCGCTGCTCCCCCCATTGCTAAACCTCCTCCTCGGACTGTGTCTTTAAATGTAGACGACTCCTCCCGCACTAATCCCATCCACACTGTAACAGCACCTGAAATCCCACCCACTGTTCCCACCCACTCCACCTTGCCTGCCATTCCTGCCCACTCCACCCCGCCCTCTATTCCTGCCCACTCCACCCCTGCGGCCCCTATTCCTCCGACTGCTCCTAAACAGCCACCAGTGCCCCCTCCCAAACCTGTCCATCACAACAGCAACACTGCACTGCAAGGTGAGTCAATATTTGTCCTGTTTTTGGCTTCTGCTCCAAAGCTGCTACTGTAGATTATATGTGGCTTCATGCTGCTCTCGTCATAGACCTTAGCCAGAGTAGACACTACTGTGAGGGATGGAAGTTTGACTCGTTCAATATGTTAAAAAAATTGTGCAATATTCATGATCAGCTGGAATTTCTATAGTGATTCTAAATTTTTGTACAATTTTTATCCTGCCGGAAAAGGTTTTTGTGAGTTCATCATAAAATTATATAATAAAATGTTTTCTATTTTTGTCTTTTTAAATCCTTATCCTGTAATTATGAATAACTAGAAAAAAAACTGTCTAGAGTAACTGGGTCCGGATTCATGAAAATCATCTTGGGGTCTGAGGTGTTTTCTGGGTCCTGGAGGTGTTCTGACATGCTCTGACATTTTTTTTTATTTTTTATATATGATTTATTTATTGAATTTTTCACAACACCAAAGACAAACAATCAATATAAAAAATAATAATATAATAAAAACCACACAAAAAAACAGACATAAAAAATAAAATAAAAATAAACTTTAATACAAAAACACCAACACAAAATCCCTCACAGTACTAACAGGTTTAGTATAGTATATAATATATAACAGAGCTTTATGTCATAATACAGAAATAGGACAAGGTCAGCCTTAACTAGGTCCAGCAAGTAAAGTTGAGTAACCTCAAAACTTAGAAAGTAATGTGTGCTGCTAACGATAATACCAGTTGAAAACTGAAAAACCACTGAAAGTGCAGGGTTGGGTGGTCAGTCAGTCAATTGAGACTGCGTCCAGTTGCAGAGATTTAACATGCTCAAAAAAGGGTAACCAAATTCTTGAAAATGTAATCATGGAACCACGAAGGCAGTGTTTAATTTTTTCCAATTTAACAAAAAATAAGGCATCTTTTATCCACCGAGTATGAGAAGGGACTCGAGGACCCTTCCAATTCATCAAAATGCAACGTCTCGCTAGCAGTGAAAGAAAAGCTACCAACTCTGCGAAATGAGACGGCAATGAGTAATTAGTAGGTAAAACTCCAAACAAGCCGATTAGCGGAGAGGGATGGATATTGACTGAAGTAATAGCGGAAAGGGAGTCAAAAACCAACTCCCAGAAAAGAGATAAAACAGGACAAGTCCAGAACATATGAGTTAGATTAGCCGGTTCTACATGACACTTATCGCAGCTTGGATCTATGTCAGGGAACATACGGGCTAATTTACTTTTAGACCAATGTACCTTGTGGACCACTTTACACTGTAACACCCCGTGGCGAGCACAAACAGATGACGTGAGAACACGTTTCAAAATCGAATGCCATATTTCTGTCTCTATCTCTATATTAAGATCCCTAGCCCAGATAATCTGCAGACTGTCAGAATCCAAAGGGCAACATGTGAAAAAGGCATAATAAATCGTAGAGATGGCCCCTCTTTGATAAGGATTGATATTTGATATGGTATCGACAATGGTGGAGGGTGGGAATGAGGGGAATCCCAGAAAATGCTTGCGGACAAAGTCACGGACTTGCATGTATCTGAAAAAGTGGAACCTTGGTAAGTTAAAAACTTGAGTCAATTGTTCAAAAGAAGCGAATGTTCCGTCAATGTAAAGATGGAAATGATTGAATTAATGGAAATGATCCCATGGTCCACCCAGGCCGCAAAAGCCTTATCAATGAGAGAGGGAGGAAAGAGGGGGTTAGAATGTACAGGGCATAGAAGAGGTGTTGACTGTAAAGTAAAATGCCGCCTGAGTTGACTCCAGATCTTAAGACAATTTTTAACTATAACATTACTGGAGAAGGTTAAAGGTGATAACGAGAGAGGAAGACACAAAGGAGACGTAAGCGAAGTGCTGCCACAAGCAGCCTCCTCGATCCTTAACCAGGGTGGAGGCTGACCGCTGGAACAGCACCAGATTAACATATTACGAACATTTGCAGCCCAGTAATAAAACAAGAAGTTAGGTAGTGCTAAACCCCCCAGCTCCTTAGTTTTTTGTAAAATGCCTTTCTGTATTCTTGGAGTTTTTCCATTCCAAATAAATTGAGAAATAGTGCAATCTAAAGAGTGAAAGAAACGTTTTGGAATAAAAACCGGTATGCATAGAAAAAGATACAGAAATTTAGGCAGTACATTCATTTTTATACAATTTATTCTACCCGCAAGAGAAAGAGGCAATAGAGACCAACGATGAAGATCTTCGGTCAAACGATCCAACAGAGGAGAGAAATTACAGTTAATGTATGGAACAAATAAGTCCACTCCTCACGATCAAATGCCTTCTCTGCATCCATCGAAATAACCAACTCAGGGGTGGTAGAAGTTGAGGGAGAGTACAATATGTCAAATAGACGCCTGACATTGTTAAAAGAGTGCCTTCCCTTGACAAACCCTGTTTGGTCTATAAAAATGATTGAAGGCAAAACAGCCTCTAGACGCCTTAACAGCATTTTAGCTAATATTTTAACATCCGCACCTAATATAGAAATAGGGCGATAGTTACTACAGAGAAGGGGATCCTTGCCTTTCTTCAATAAAAGTGAAATGGTGGACTGTCTTAAAGTAGGAGGGAGTATGCCGCATTGTAAAGATTCGTTAAACATATTTAGCAGTAGTGGGGAAAGTTTATCTTTAAATGCTTTAAAAAATTCATTAGGAAAACCATCAGGCCACGGACATTTCCCATTCTAAATGGAGTGTAACGCATCTTTAATATCATCTACCGTAAAAAGCTCATCCATCCCAGAAGATGTCTCAGGGTCAATGGAAGGAATGTTTAAGGGCCTAAGGAAACTATCCAACTGAGCCTCGTCAGATGAACACTCAGAAGTGTATAACAAAGCATAAAAATTCCTGAATTGGTCATTAATAGTTTGAGGGTTAATAGTTGTGCCATTGACAGTATTAATTTTTAAGATATGTTGAGCCGAGGCAGATTGTCGAATTTGGTGAGCCAATATTTTGCCTGGCTTATCACTAGATTCATAATAGCTGTGACGAGACTTAAGTAATGCTTCTATTGCGCCGTCGGAAGCCAATATATCAAATTCAGACTTTTTATTAAGCAATTCTTTTATAAGTTCGGGTTCAGGTGCATCCTCGCATCTGGACTGCAGGTCAGCCAATTCCCTAGAGATAGAGATACTCCTTTCAACAGTGTTTTTTTTTCCGAAAGGCACAGAAAGAAATGATCTCTCCACGTAAATAAGCTTTGCATGCCTCCCAAATGGTTGACGCTGACACGTCTGAATTAACATTAGTGGAAATGAAAAGATCAATGCGACCATCAATGTTTTTTTATGAAATCCGGGTCAGTAAGAAGAATCGAGTTAAAACGCCATGGGGATCGCGTGAAGGACACACCAGGAAATGAGATATCAACTATGATAGTAGCGTTATCTGAAATAACTATAGGACTGTAGAAACAATTGTTAACAGAAGAAAGCAGCTTGTTGTCAATGAGAAAGAGGTCAATTCGAGTAAAAGTACCATGTACAGGAGAAAAAAAAGAAAACTGCTTATCACTGGGATTGAAGAAGCGCCATACATCCGAGACAGCATATTGCTCCATAAACAGTTGAACAACTTTAGATGATTTGGATGGAGAGATGGGCTTAGTGGATGAGCGACCGAGTGAGGGGTCCAGACAGCAATTAAAGTCTCCACCGAGAATAAGGTGACTAGACACTAAATCAGGAATTGAAAAAATAATTTTTTTATAGAAATCCTCATCCCAGTTTGGGCCGTAAACATTAGCTAGCGTCAGAGAAATGCCAAAAATGTTACCGGTAATAATAATAAAGCGACCATTGGGATCCGATATGATTTTAGAGATGGACAGAGGTACTGACCTATGCACTAATATTGCAGCCCCACGAGCCTTACTTGAAAATGAAGAATGGTAGAGTTGGCCTACCCATCCTCTACGAAGTTTAAGATGATCAGATGGTTTAAGGTGGGTTTCCTGCAAAAAAGCAATTTTAGCGTTTAAATGTTTTAAGTGATCAATCACTTTATTACGTTTAACAGGTGAATTAAGCCCCCTCACATTCCAGCTGACAAACCTCAACCCACCACTAGAAGCCAACTTGGCATTACAGTTTAACATAGAAAGGATATGTTAGAGGTGGTATAATCCAACAAATCTGCACCCATGACAGATTCACAGCAGCAGAAGAGAGGGAGGAGCAGGCAGCACACAAAATTAAAGAAAAAAGAAAAAAAAAAGAGGGAAAACACACACACACACACACACACACAGCACAAGAAACCAAACCAAACCACACACACACACAAAACATACTAACCCCAACCCGGTTGCTGTAGAGAACGAAACCAGCAACGAACACACCTCTGATACAACGATCAGCGAATATTACTACTTCCCTAAAACAATCGCACTGCCCCCACAAACAAGTGCAATTAAACCTAAGAGAACAATTAAACCATATTAAACAACTCGCATAAAACACATTGAAAAAAAACAAGGCCTGGACTTGTAAGACCCGTAACGTCAGATAATCAACAGAAAATAATAAAACAGCATTCACCTTAAAGCCGGTGTACAGTGCAAAGATGCATGTTATAAGAAACCGAATACACAAGACTTATATATAAAAAATAAAATAAAAAAATATATACCTATCCTATATTATATTAAAAAAAAGTAACATGCATTTACCGTCCGTAATAAGACAGGAAAAAGGTCTGCACCGTTTTAGCAACATCAGCCGCAGACTGAAAGTGCCAATTTGCTAGCTTACGAGTTCTTGTTTAAGTCCTGGTCCTGGATGAATTTAACAGCATCTGAAGCGGACTGGAGCCATGTTTTATCTCCGTTGGGTAGAGTGATGCGCAGTCTGGCTGGGTAAAGAAGTGCCGGCTTGAACCCGCGCTTTTATAGCTCCGTCATGGGACCTCTGTACTCGGCGCGCTGCTTCACCACGTCGGGGCTGTAGTCGTCAAACAGTCGAATCGTATGGCCTTTATAAAGCAGGACACCCTGTTAACGAGCCTCGCGAATTACAACGTCTTTAATTTGGAATCGGTGGAAACACAAGATAACAGGCCGCGGTCTCCCTCCCGGAGCCGGCTTAGGAGCGAGGCTCCGGTGCGCACGATCTAACTCAGGGGGCGAAGTGAGGACCTCCGTACCCAGGACATCAACAAGTAGTTGAGAAAAGAACTTTGATGGACGAGGACCTTCAATCGATTCAGGTAGGCCTATAATCCGAATGTTTTGACGTCTGCTACGTCCCTCCAAATCAGCTACTTTGAGTTTGAGCAACTCGTTGTCTTTCTGCAAAGCGGAGTAGGCGCCCTCAAGATGCTGAAGTCGTTGGTCAACTGAAGTGGCGTTAACTTCCAGAGAATCAATGCGTTGCTCGTGATCAGTAATGGTGGAATGAATGCTGTCCAGTGTAGATGCAAGAGACTCGAATGAGGATTTGAAATCAGCCGAAAGGGCCTCTCTGTGTTCATCCAGCAGTGAGCTAATGTCAGCCATGGAAATGCTAGCCGTTGAAGAACCCTCCTTCTCTTTTTCTGCATATTTTCCTTTAGCCTTAGACATGATGAAGTGTTCCGAGCACTTACAGTTTATTAAACTTTTGTTGACAGTATAAATTAAAATTGAAGGTTTGGCAAGAAAATTAAAAATGAAACTGTGGGAGCAGGCTGAGCGCGCGACTAATCTGCACTCCTCATAACCGGAAGTCTTATCATGCTATGACATTTGTGCTTATTTCTGTTACTTGTGACATTTTCATGGCTAAAGTCTTATTACTTTGTATTCAGCACAATCTCTGCTACAGTAATATGTCAGCAGCATGTATGTAAAAGTTTGTAGTTTTAAGATAATAATGTTTATGCGTGGTTTGTGAAAAAACAAAAAACAAATGTCACTGAAATAAGGTCATAAAACCCATTGTGATTATTTCTTCACAAGACTTTTGAAAATTGTATCACGTAGCCTAGAATATTTGCTCCAAAACTATGTGAAAATCATGCATTCTCATTTAGATAAGACAATATATTGATTTAAAATTTGTATGACGTGTTTTGTGTGAGAAAGCTTTATGCGAAGAGGCGTGAATCTCTCATTAATATGGATGCATTTTACACCTGAGAAAGACAAAGACCCTCCCCTAATGGCCCTATCAGGTAGGAGTGTAAATATTAATCGATTCGTAACGGTGCATCGATTATACAGCCGACGATTCAATGCATCCACAAGAGTATCGATTAATGTGTTTGTTTTGCCGCCTGTCTATTTTCAGCATCCGCTCATATGCGTACAAACGATTGTTGTTATGCACTGGGCTAATGTTAGTTAGTCACCGAACTAAACTGCGAGTGTGAATGCAGCCTCAGTCACTTAGTCGGCGAATTCCAAGCTAGCAGTTACTAACGTAAACAAACAGGCGCTAACGTGTACAAAAGGCTACTTCAACAGCTTACTTGAAAAGTCTAGGGTGCTTTCACACCAACTCGGAACGGAACGGTTCGCATGAAAAATCGCTAATTATGTAAATGCTGTCTGTCATGCGGACCAGGGTGCGCACTGGGGTACCAAACCCGAGACTGCCTGGAGGAGGTGCGCTGAGTTCGGTTGCACTCGAACCGTGCTGCGGCTCGCGTGAATGTGAAAGCATCACAGACTCGGGTGCGCACTTGTTCAGGAAGTAAGTGACCTGCGCATGCTTTTTAGTTGATTATGATGTATTTAGTTAAATAAAACACCTTTAAGGGATGATAGTGTTGATAATTTACCTTGGATAAGAGCGAGAGTGAGTCTGCAGTGTATTCGCACACACACAGCGCGTGGACTCAGGGCAACACATTAATGGAAATCCACTGTCTCCTGCGTTTGCAATCTGCAAAAAGCCAAATGCCACACACAGTGAACCGGTGTTGTTCACTCAGCTGTGCATAATAGCACCAAATAAAATAAAAAAAACACAATATATTGACCCGCGTTCTGTTTTCTATCATGCGTCGTGCACGTTTGCAATTGCGTAAGATGCACGGAAACGCACCACAATTCGATAGAATCAAGTTTTGTACTGTATGCAGTAACTGTTAAATTTGCTGTTCTATTTGCAGTGCATTGAGCACAACATACACATTATGTGAATAGAATACTGTTCCTGTATTCTCAATAAAAGGCAAATTACAAAAAATTTTGTTCATTTATTTGAAACTTAATAGATATCATGTAAAAATATCGAATCGAATCGTATCGCGGGGAATTCTGAAGTATCGAAAATAATCAAATCGTTGGCTTAAGAAATTGGTATCGTATCAGATCGTCATGTAGGCTCCGATTTACACCCCTGCTATCAGGTGCTATCAGGCCCGATCATTATGAGGAGCCTTGCACAAACATTGAGTAGAAATTAAAAAAAGAATGGCTTTTAGATTGTCTGGATTTATTTACAACACAACATAATCAAAAGATACACAACAAAGGACAAAAAGTACATTAGTAAACACACTGATCTAAAGACAAAGACTTAAACAGTCACACACCTTTGTACCATTCCTGAAACATAGTAGCCTACATACCTGTCATGTCCAAGGTGTTTGACTTTTAATTTTACCATGTTCATGTACAGAGACTCATGTGAATGCTGAAGTCAGCAGGACTCATCCAGTGGCATCTGGTCCCTTTCTAAAAAAATAAATAAATAAACACCTGTAAACATGTTGATATCAAGACAAACTATAGGGCTGCAATAACAATTGATTTGTGAGAGAAAAAGTTGCAATTACCTTTTTAATATTTTTTTATTAACAAACAAGCTTTCATAGTTTTTTTGTTCACCTTGCATTTTAAATAGTTATTTATCAGAGCCTGTCTCAGGATCTTGTGGCCTTTTGCATTAAGGCTACGTTCACACTGCAGTCTAAAATGACCCAATTCCGATTTTTTTGCCCCTATGCGACCTGCATCTGATCTTTTCATGACCGTCTGAACGACACAGATGCGTTCTTTTGAAATGCGACCCAGGCCACTTGGGTATGTGGTCCAAATCCAATATGTATCCGATCTTTTGAAATGCGACTTAAATCTGAACGGCCAGGTCGCTTGTATCCGACCCGCACGTCATTGATATGCGACAAACGTCATCATTCTGCATTGAAGTAGGCGAGAATGAGAAGATAAACAACAACTGGCGGACGATGCTGAGACCAGTCAATGGAAAGGGAAGCGAGGTTTCTGATTTAATTAATATTTGGACGTCGTTGACCGTTGAGTACTTTTCTGCAAATGCGGGTCACTTCTGGGTCATTTCACATTCACGTTCTCATTCACACAGGAGATCACAAAAGGTCGCATTTAATTGGAAATGTGAACGGCCTTGCAATTTTTTTTTTCTTCAAAAAAACGTAATTTAGCATTAAGCCCCAGCTTAATGCTTAACCCCCAGCACTGTGAACGCAGCCTAATTTGCCATCTGTCTTTCTTGCACTCTCACTGTGATAGCGCTACCAGAGTGAAAATAGCATGTAATTATAAAATTTATAATATAATTTATTCTATTTGAGTCACTTCTGTAGAGTTCTTTCTGCATTTCGAATTCAGTAAAAAGTCACATCACGGACAATCATTGTTTACATGATATTTCATTAGTGTCACTTCATAGTATTAATGAATTGATTGTATTAGTGTCACTTCATAGTATTAATGAATTGATTGTATTATTGTATTATATAGGTATTAATATGTATTGACTAGAGTAACGTTGTATCGCTGAACATTTGAAAAAACCCTATTAATTCATTCCACATCTTACCTTTAGGGTTTTAGGCAAGTTGGAGGTTATTTGCAATGTAGATTACTACATGCTGTAAAAGTATTATTCATTGTCATTCCATGTTAGCTGTTGAATTTATTTTAATCTGTATAACCTTATTGTAAATTGTTACCTACATATTACATTAGCAACATATAATTTTAATTTTTTATATTTTAAATAATGTCTATAAATATCTTTCATATCTTAGTTTCACTTGTCCAGACTTTTGATTATCTGCACAAACTCTGCTGAACTTTGTAGCTTTCTTAGGTAAAATAACAGTCAATTTAGGATGGGGTGGCCCAATTTTTTTTTTTTTTTCTAGCTTAATTTCTCTGGGGGAAAATAATTAAAGTAATCTGAGAAAAAACTATGCTTTGTCATTAAGTACTTTCAGTACAGGTTTGTACAGATATTTAATCTGGGCCTATCTTCATATTCAATCGTTGTAGATTAGTTCTGAAAGTCATTTTCATTTTCAATGTAGCATTTATGCAATTTGGAGGTTTTGTTGCTCAAGAAATTAAATGAAAATAAATTAAATTAAAGTTCATTAGGGCCACTCCATACATTTTACTTTAAGGTTATCCTTTTACAAACAGCTGTTACTTGCTTCGCTTGGTGGTATATCATTGCAGTGATAGAAGGAATGCAGTTTATCATTACATTTTTTACACATACATACTAAATGTAGAAATTTCGCTACCATTGGACAAAGAATCTGAACTGGCTGGTGTCAAGTGTTATTTATAGGCTTTGTGTGTTTGTAATGTATAGCACAGCGAAGAGAAACAGGAAAGAAGAGAGGGAATGCTTTAAGTAATAATAAATGATGGCCTATTTTCTCCATTGAGTCTATGTGTTGGTCTTCAGATGGCTGTAGAGTCCAATCTGCAATCCACATACTTTGGTGCAGTGTGGGCAGGGGAGAGTGGTAATCGTTGGTGGTGGTTGAGCCTTTTTATCTTTCTCCTTTCAAAGCTGCCGCTTTGTTTCTGTGGGTCGGCAGAGTTATATTTCATGACATGCTGCACCTTCATGCACTGCTTTCTTCCAGGTGCTCGTGTCCAATGCAATGTGTTCCCAGTTGCTCGATGTGATATGGAATTTCTTCAGAACGGCCTTGATATTGTCCTTGTAATGTTTCTTTTGCCCGCCAGTTGCTCGACTACTTTCCTTCAGCTGGGAGTACAGGATATGTCTGTTGAGATGTGTATTGGACATGCAGATGACATGGCCTGTCCATCGGAGTTGGTACTACATTATTGTAGTGGTGATGCTGGTCATGTTGGCTTCCTCCAAGATGCTGATGTTGGTGTGTCTGTTCTCCCAGCTGATCCTCAGAATCTTTTGTAAGGATCTTTGATGGTATTGTTCCATGGCTCTCAGGTGCCTGCTGTAGGTGGTCCATGACTCTGATCCATACAGCAGGGTGGGGAGGACAATGGCTCTGTAGACCAGAAGTTTTGTTTGGGCTATGAGGTCTCGGACTTCGAAGACTCTTTTCCTGAGTCTGGCGTAGGCTCCACTGGCACAACTCAGGCAATATAGACTCAGAGTCTATGGCAGCTTTTGAATAACCTCATCTCCATACTGGCATGATGACTCAGACCCCAACCAGATGGAACTGGATAAATATTGTGAAAGCTCTGATCCAATCTGACTTCTGACCTATAATGCTCCTGAATCATAATCATACACTGTTCGTTCGTTGGCCAAAGGAGGACTGGCCCCCTGACTGAGCCTGGGTTCTCCCAAGGTTTTTTTCTCCATTCTGTCACCTGATGGAGTTTTGGTTCCTTGCCACTGTCGTTTTATTCGCCATTGGCTTTTCGCTTGCTTAATTGGGGACATTTAACATTTAATTATGAATTTAACAATACTATTACAACTTTACTTTCCTGTTATCTCTGTAAAGCTGCTTTGAAACAATTTGTATTGTAAAAAGCGCTATATAAATCAGGGCTCGACATTAAATTTTTGAGGCACTTGTCCCTTGGACAAGTAAACTTATGTTTCACTTGGCCATGCACAAAAGTCACTTGTCGGGGTAATCAATTTGCAAGTCCTGTCAGTTTAAACATCAAGCGCAAGAAAACTGGAACTTGCGCACTGTTTTCTGTCAGCCTTTCTAAACCGTATTTTTGTCCCGCCGAAGCCTTATTTGTCCGGTGAGTGATGTTGATGACTGACTGCTGCGCTTGTTTAACTTAGAGAACGAGCAGAGAGAGCGAAAGCCCCGGTCGTGCGGGCGCACTCTCACACAGTCTTCAAACTGTCTTGCTCTCTCTCCCTCCCTCGTGCATATTAATGAATTGAGTTGACTGAAATATCTTTGAGAATAAACGATGTTAAAAGGTCAGAAGACCGAAGTTTTTTTTTCTGAACTACCACTGGTTGTGAATTGTGCTAAAATAATGTTGCCTTATCTTCTCTGAAAAGCGTTCCACACATTCAGATGACATAAACCACACTTTCAATAAACAAAAAAAAATCTATCCAGTGATGAAATGTTTTCTGTGTTGACACAAATCTTGTGCGATGTCCTAAACCGCCTGTATAATCATACGTGTGCCGTGGTCCGTTAACGTCCGATTCGCGAACTAACGTTAATGACTCCTTTAAAGCGACTCACTATAATGAATGGTTAAAACAACTGATCTGTCCAACACTGAACTCAAGAGACATCGGAATCGGAAACACTATACAATAAGGTTCCATTTATTAAAGTCTGGTTAAATGATTATTTAACATTCTATTAATATTAGTTTCTATGCGGGTTTACTCCATGACAAAACCACCCCAGTCATTCTACAATGATTCATTCTTTACAAATAGAGCTATTCAAGTCATCTGGTGAAATTGTTTTTATATCGCATTATTACATGGCTTGGTTGAATTCTAATGTAATTGCGGCCTGTTATCTCTTGATAACAGACCGCTGCTAACTTAAGTCAAAGTATAACACCGTTGCCATGAAAAACAGAGCATTGCCATGGATTCTAACCGTAGAGACGGAGCGGACTATTTTCTTTAGCGGAAGCAATACAATCGTTTTTAAATCAATAAACTCCTTTTTAATTCAAAATTTTGTTTAAAATCATTTATTTATTTGGTAGGTAGCCATGTAATAAGCAGGATAATGTAGAGTGAGTCGGTTGTTATAGCGAATACAACCCCTTCAGGCTGATTAGGACCCTGACGCGAATCGAAGCTCGCTCTACATTATCCCTTAACGTTAAATATATATCACAGAAAAATAAAATATTGCAATGTCATTTTTTACCAATGTCGTGCAGCCCTAATACAAATGCTGTTAATGGTTGTTTACAGTTACACGGCTAGCTAGCTAACGTCACTTAGCTTGTCAGCCAGGTTGGGTTGCCCCCGACAGACGCCACAGAGCATAACTCCGTCTTCATAAATAACCCAGTCGAATTCATCTTTCCATTTGGTTACAAATGTTCGTTCCCGTTTTAATTCGTATGGTGCTGTTGGTGCAAGGTGACTTGTTTTTGGAGCTTTTCCTGGCGCTTCGCGGGGCTGCGGAGCCTGAAGAAACATCACTCCCCACCACTGTTCTTGAGTCAGGTAAAAATGTTTAAACTCCTGATTGGCCAATCAAAGCATTCTGAGCTGGACGCTGGTTCGACGGATTGTGGGGAAAAAAATTAGTTCGTTTCAAATCGGTAAAATTAAATCTGTAAAATCGACGTAATGAGTGGCACATAACATGAAGTAACATGCCATTTTATTTTGTCTGAAATTTAACTTGTCCAGTGGGACAAGTGGGTAATTTTCTTTTCCACTTGTCCTACAAAAAAATCCACTTGTCCCGGACAAGCGGACAAGCCTTAATGTCGAGCTCTGTAAATAAAGGTGACTTGACTTGACTTGAAGAAAGAAGGCTGCCAAGGTAGGTAAGTGGTCCACATTTTCAAGAGTGGTGTTGTCCACTTTAATTGTTTGCTGGGTAGCTGGCAGGTTGGGTGGAGATTGATATAGGACCTGGGTCTTCTTGATGTTTAAATTTAGGCCCAGGGCTCTGTGTGCCATGGCATAGGCATCCAGAATGCCCTGGAGGTCTTCTAAGGAGTGTGCTGTGATGATGTTATCATCTGCATACTAAAGCTCTGTGGTGGTGGTGAAGTTGACTTTGCTCTTGGCCTTGAACCTGTTAAGGTTGAAGATTCTGCCATCATTTCTATACATGATTGGAATCCCCTGTGGCAGCTCTTCGCCAATGAGGTGGAATATGGCTGCAATGAAGATGGCAAACAAAGTAATAATGCATCCCTGTCTGACCCCTTTTTCCACCGTGAAAGGCTCGGACTCGAAGCCGCCGTTGCTGAGCACTTTGACTGACATGCCATCATGTAGAAGCCTCAGTATTCTGATGTACTTGTCATGACAGTTGTACCGTGATAATATGCTCCACAGGGCCTGGTGGTCTACCTTGTCAAAAGCCTTTATCAGGTCTGTAAAGGCCACGTACAAAGGCCCCTTTAGTTACCTTTAGTAATTTTTCCTGTTGTTGCCGTGCTGTGAACATCATGTCTACTGTATCTCTAGATGGGGGGAACCACACTGTGTTTCTGGGAGTACTCCCTCAGACAGTGGTATTAGTCGGTTTGCAAGGACACGGGCAAGGACTTTGCCTGTTGTTGACAGGAGTGAAACGCCCCTGTAATTTCCACATCCAGCTTTGTCCCCCTTGTTGAATATGGTCACTATTAGAGCGTCCCTGAGCTCTGAGGGAAGTTCTTCTTTTTCCCAGATTTTGAGTAGGAGGACTTGAATGTGTAACAGGAGCTCTGATCCACCTTCCTTTAAGATCTCAGCTGAGATCCCATCTGGACCGGTAGCCTTTTTGTTCTTAAGGTTTTCTTATGGCGTCTTGAACCTCTGTTATAGTTTGATGGGACTTTGGGGGATGTGTTTGGTAATGTCTATTTATTTGTGCTGTCATTGTTGAGGAGTTCTTAGAAGTGCTCCTTCCATCGGGCATTAATGGACTCGTTGTCCTTAAGCATCTCCTGCCCGTCCTTTGTGTGCAGCGGGTTAAGGCCAGCTTGGAGTGTAGACGGCCTTGGTAGCACTGAAAAAGCCTCTGCTGTCATCTGAGTCTGTCAGTCTCTAGATTTCCAGAGCCTTTTTCTGTCCACCAAGAGTTATTTAACCCCCTCACCATCTCTGGACATTAGACTTGGCTCTGGAGTGAGTCAACCTTTTGGCCTTGCGGGTTACATCATTTTGCCTGGCACGAAAGGATTTCCTTTTCTTGGAGATGAGTTGTTCTATCTCTGTGTCATTCTCATCAAACCAGTCCTGGTGTTTTCTGGACTTGTGCCCAAGAATGGTTTTGCAGGTAGCAACGATAGTAGAGTTTAGCAGACTCCAGTGCCCTTCGATGTCATCGGGGTATTCTTGTTAGAGGCTTTCACAAAGAAAGGCCTGAAGTCGCTGCTGGATGGCAGTTTCATCAAGGCTGTCAAGGTTTTGGTCGGATCTGTTTTTTTTTAGCTCTCCTCTTCATCTTGAGTTTGATCTACATTGTGGAGCGGAATAGGCTATGATCTGTACAGCAGTCATCTGCTTCTACCATGGCCCTAGTGATGTTCACGTCACAGCGATCCCTGGCTCATACAATGACAGTCAATCAGATGCCACTGTTTTGGAGCGGGGATGTCTCCAAGATGACTTAAAATTGTTTTTCTGGCGAAAGAGTGTTAGTGATGGTGAGGTTTTACTGAGCAAACTTGCTGAGAAGCATAATTCCATTATAGTTGATGTTCCCGATGCCTTCCTTTCCTATAGTGACCTTCCAAAGTTATTGATCGAGGCCAACCCTAGCATTGAAGTCTCCAAGGAGAATAATCTAATCTTCCCTGGGGATTTTCGACAGTGTGGCAGACGTAGAAGGTCTCTTTTACTTCCTGTTCACAGTCTAAAGTACGTCTGCGTAGAGTCTGTGTGCGTGCGTGATGTTCCTATAGGACTCAAGTGTTGCTGTTTGTCCTCCATAGCAGCTGATGCTCTGTCTGCTCACAGACATGAGAACTCCCTGTACTATTGTTCTCAGACTTTATCAGTACAGTAGGACAGAACAGTTATTGCCCACTTTTTTAGCCAGCTGATTTCCAGATGTATTTTTTCCCTGTTAATTTTGTCTATTTCAGAAAATGGATTTTTTTCACTTTCATGGATTAAAGTAACTACTTATACATTTTATTTAGAGAATTTTATTGAATCAGTGAGTTAAGTCCATAATTTGCTGCATTCATATGCTGTTTATTTGGATTGACTTAAAATAGATGAGATCTCATTCTGACAGCTGGACCAGTGTCATTAAGAAAAGATAACTTTAGACATGCTGTGGCCCAGTGACATGAGAGGCAGGCAGCAGCTGCTCAAGTGTTAGAAACACAGTACACTACCCCTCTCCAACAGGATCCATTTATAGACTCCCTAGTCCAGATACCAGGACAATCCCATTTCAATTATAGTCTGTACCATTTGAGCAATTGAGTGTTTCCCCCAAATTTATTTATACTGGCTTCATATTTGGAAATTTTGCTGAACATTGTCATACTTGTATTTAAATCATAATATTTTCTCACTTAATTTTTAGTAAAGTTCATTTTAAGGCTTTGAATTTGTTTTAAGCCTACTTGAACACAATTTAAGCTGAAATGTGTCCTTCTGGACCACTAATAAGACCAAATAGAGTTGCATATAATCTTGCATGTCTTCCTTTGTACTCTTGCTATTGGTTGAGCCAGATGGTTACATGTTCTTTCATAATTTACTCACCCTCTTGTCTTTCCAATACAGTACTTTTGTTCATGTTCAAAACACAAATGAAGATATATTAATGATTATTATTTTAATGCTAATGATTTTTCTGTCCCTCATTTGAAAGTCCATTACACCAAATGTTAATGCTTCAAAAAGTACATAAATACATTGTAAAAATCTGTTTGAACATGATTGCTTTATATGATAAACAGATTTCATTTAAGCTTTGATGTACATTGATCAGCGAACATACATAGACCACTCAATATGATAAACGGAGGCTCAAACAAATTTGCTTGATGCACGAAAACAAACTTAACCGGTTCATGTGTCAAGCAAGAATGCTTCAGTTCAGTTTACCATATTCAGTGAGCTTAGTGTATGTGCATTGGTCAATGCTTATATGTGAATAAAAGCCTATACTAACCCTTTAAGCAGGAGGTTTTAATAGTTGTCAGCTGTTGAAATAGACCAGTGTCCAACAGTGCTTGTGATTGTTGTATGAGATGCTAAACATAATGAAACCCTTGATCCACCCCAAAGTTGCAACGTTACAAAGATATTACAAAGCTCCGCCTCCTCAGCATTGGACAAGCTGGAGACAGCAGGGCGAGTCTGGAGTCTATCTGTCCCTGCCCACCTACCTCAGCCAAAGGGGCTCTCAGCTCCACCCAGGTAGCCCTGCTGTTTCCCCATCCCACACCAGCTGGCATGCATGTCCTAATGTCCTAATAACCTCACAGAGTCGTGCTTTTTTTTCACACCCATACTCAACATCTTTTTGATTTCTTCTCCAAATCACTACGATTACTGAGAACAAATAAATGAAATTCAGTTCATCCTATTTAAAAATGTGACCATTACATGTAACCAGTGTTAAAGATGAGCAATAACCAGTAATGAAGATTAAATTCAGACTCAATCTGGATGACACCTGTACATGCACTTGTATACTAACGTTTCACCCTCTCACAGAACATACAACTTGACTGAGTGTCACTCAAGTTATTTGAAGTAAGTTTGGAGGCAGTGGCAGTGTCTAACATTGAGTTTTTGACATTCAGTGTGAAACTGGCCTGCGTTCAGGCATGCAAGCATGTTAACTGAGACGTGAATGCTTGGCTGACACATTGCAAGTGCAAATTTAACGTGCACTGTCTCAGGACTTAAGAGGGGGGTTATTTTCTTTACATGTCTGAGATGTTATTCCCAACAATAACGCGCATTGATGAATCATGCACAATAAGACCAGGAACATGTATTAAGAATCTTAAGTAGGGTCAATTTTGATTTGATGTTCACTACAACTAAGGCCTGATTGAGAAAACTGACCACTGAAGTAGGATGTTTAATAACCAAGCACAATAACTGTATTCGTTTCCACACCAATATAACTTTCTATATACCACTATAACATTATTATAAGCACACATTTTATCGTTCATCAGCTGGAAAATATTTCAGACAATATTCCTCTGTCATTATCATTGCAGCTAGGGTGTGGATGTTCCTTTTCTCATAAAATTAGGATGATTATTAAAACTTTATATGTATTATCATAACAGTTATCCTTAGTTAGTGTGAATAGGCCTCTACTCTGATGATCACTGTAACGTCCCTTGTGTCAGCATTCAGAATGTAGCTTGTTCTGAACAGTCATTTATGAAAAGTCATGCTTTTTTAGCTAGAATCCTTTCTGTTAACAGACTTGCATAGAGTGGAATGTTTCTGACATTATTATCAAACAAGCTCCCAGAGTATTATAATCTATTATATATTATTGAATCTATTATCGTAGAATATTAAATCCCTCCCCATCCTGTAATAATACCTGTTTGATTAATTCCATGGCATGCAAATTAATTACTTGGCTGATAAAATCCTAGCTTGGCACTTCCGTACAAACTTATGTGCGTTAACACTTTTCTCTGTGAAGTTCATTTTGATTTTACTTTTTTCTACAGTGGATCCCTCTCAAATCCCAGTCAAGCGATCTCCTCCCATTCCCCCAAAGAGGATGACTCCTGTGACCAAACGCCACTCAGACGACTCTTCGGCCAATCAGCCTGAGCCTCCACCCCCAGGCCCCTCTTCCGTCCAAGTTCCAGCCCCTCCTCCTGCTCATTCAGATGACTGCAGAAACTCAAACTCTGAAGCACTCTCTCCTCCACCAACCCATATTCCAACATCACCTCCTCGCTCCCACCCACCTCCTGAAGTGCCCCATGTGGACCCACCCAGCCCCACCACAGACCCGCCCTCCCAGCTGCCCTTACCTCTGCACATACGCATCCAGAGAGCCTTGAACAGTCCAGGCCTGGTCCAGCCCAAACCGGAAGGATCCCAGCGAGCTCACTCACTTCTCTTTGAATCACCTCCAGACTTTCTCGCTGAGGCTCCAGGAGGGGGACGATTTTCGCTTCCTGTCACTATCGAACCTCTGCGACTGTGAGTGTACATTTCAGTTTATCTCAGAACACAATGTTCTCTGCCCTTGTACTACTTGTAACAGATTGAAAAACTTGTACTTTTTACACCCCAGAAAGAAATGTTACAAGGCTCAACAATAGGGACTGCCCAATGGCAGCCAGCGTAAAAGACATTTGGAACAGTTTTGTGACAGTTGTCACAAAATTGTATCATTTGCAATAAGTCATGCCATTTTAAAAATTAAAACGATTTTAAACTATTCAAGCCCATGAAGACAAATGGAGTTCTCTTTCACATCTTGCCCTTGAACAGACAAATACACATAAAATTGTCAATCCCTCTTTGCGAGTATCTTCGTAAACACAGTCTGTAATGTCTTAAGTGAACATAAACAGTTGACAGAGAAATTGGATGTGTATCATTCTATTGGATCCATGCACTAGGTCTTAAAGTGAGAGCTGACTAATATACATGCTGATGTCTGTGCCATTAATGTTCATCAAACAACAAAAGACAAAGACAAAATCACTCACTGCTTTAAAAGATTAGCCTAACTTTTGTAGCTTTAACAAGGATTAATCGATATTTAATATATACAGAAGAGTCGAGGCTGAAAAGTGTTATTTTACATTTGATTAATCGATTTCTGTACCCTTAATAGTACTATTAGACCTGCCTGAAAATCTTAAGCACACAACCACACACCATTCATATGCTCACTGTGTCTTAATGATTTTGATTTGTTTAGGCCTGAGGATGATGATTTTGACATTGAAGAAGAGCTGCAGAAGCTGCGTCCAGTACCTCCGCCCACACGACAGCCGGAGCTGGAGCCACGCAGCCGGCGCGGTCTGGTGGGAGACCCTCGAGTCACTGTCATTCCCGAGGATGCAGGCCCTGGAAACAGTGAGGACGAGGATGAGAGCGATTCTGACGGACCCATTAATTACAGAGATGATGATGAGGAAGATGAGGAGGAGGAGGATGTTCCCACAAGTAATTCTGCTTTAATTCTGTCTGACTAGTCTAATTGTGATTTAGGAATGTTGTACTTGTCCTGCACTAATATGTGTATGAAAAGTTTGTGACAGTCAGCAATTTAAAAAAATGAAACAGTTGAATATGCTGTTAAAACTCTCTTTGTGTTTGTTTGGGGTCAGTATAATATTTTTTGAAAGAAATTCATAATTTTATTCAGCAAGGATGCGTTAAATTGATCAAAATGTACAGTAAAGGCATTCATAATGTTACAAAAGATTTATGTCAAATAAATGTTGTTCTTTTGAACTTAATATTCATGAAGAATCCTGAAAAAAAATTATCACGTTTCCATAAAAGTATTAAGAAACTGTTTTCAACATTGAACATTTAATTCATAAGCTGCAAATCAGAATATTAAGTTCACATTAAGCATCCTGTTCACACCAAGAAATTCAAGAATGATAACTATAACGATAACTAACTTTAAATGCTCAAACCTCGAAATCTTTAAAGCAGAATGTATTCTGATTGGCTCTCAATGTTTTTTATTGTTCATCAGCTGGAAAAAAAAAACATTCTGAAAGTGATTCTGACTATATTGAACCTCTGTTGTCAATATTTACATTTACATTTAGTAATTTAGCAGACGCTTTTATCCAAAGCGACTTACAACTGAGGACTAAAGCAAGCGAGTCATCGTGAAGTGGGAAGAATAACGCAAGTGCTCAAAATACAAAGTTCAGGCATTACTCAAAGTAGCAAAAGCCAGACAAGGGAAGATTTAAAAGGGAAGGAAAGATTTAAAAGAGAAGGAATTTTTTTATTTTCTTTATTATTATTATTTTTTATGTTAAGTACTCACGGAAGAGATGAGTTATATTTTTGGTGCGAACACATTTAAAACGATTTCTAGAACACTTTCTTTATTGTTATTGTCCTTGATGTGAGCGGGCCTTTAGAATGATTTCTGGAGGATCATGTGACACTGACAACTGGAGTAATGGTTCCGCTTTATCGTCACAGAAATAAATTACATTTTAATACATCCAAAAATATTTAAATATATATTCAAATAGACAGTTATGTACTTTCACAATATTTTTGTTTTTATTGTAATTTAGGTCAAATAAATGCAGTCTTTTTTAACAATTTTTAAAAAATACAGACCTCAATTTTTTGAATAGTTGTGTACTTTTAACCGTCCTTGGTGGAAATTATATTTTTGAGACTGTCGCATAGGCCTAAAAGTAAATGTGATTGAGTAATAGTGTAATCTCCTTCAGAACGTAGTTATTTGCTCTAACTCTTTTCTAGCTAACAGATTTCTTATGTCAGAGCGTTTTAATCATCTTTGTGTTAGATTATGAATGTTACAACTTTGCTTACACATAAGATCAATACAAAGTTTGTGAAAACACTTAATGAGGATTATGGGTGCATCTTGTCAGGTGGTCTTGCGAGCCGTGTGAAGCGAAAGGATACTCTGGCACTAAAGCTGGAGCGTCAGCAGGAGAAAGAGCAGTCTGAGGACCAGGAGAACATCGCCTGGAACAACAAAGAGCAGTGGGAAGCTGTCCGCAACAAGATCAGCACCACCCTCACAAGGTCTGCCTGTGTGTTCAGATGGGTTTTATGGGGTCTTTGTCCTTTCCACACTGACACTGTGTGAATTTTGTGTTTTGTATGTTCTCATAGGAGGTTGAGTCAGAGACCCTCCGCACAAGAACTTGAGCAGAGAAATATCCTACTAGGTCAGTTACACCCCTTGTCTTCTAGTCCTCCAATAGGGTCTGTGGTAATCAGTCATACCTGGTAGTCAAAAATTTGCAATGCTTCCAAAAAAGATTTTCTCAATATCTGCATGTTCTTCTGTTTCAGCCAAGAATGAAGCGGACCGACGGTTAGAAAGGAGCGAAATCAAGCGCAGGCTGACCAGAAAGGTTTGAAGGCACATTCATTACTTGACTAAGTTTGTCATGAAAACCGCTAAAGGCTTTAAACTTTTGAACAGCCTTTCAAACTAATTTCAAACATTTGTGTCAGTAAGAATTATTTTGAAATAAGTCTCTTATGCTGCAAGGCTGCATTTAGTTGATCAAAAATTCAGTAAAAACTAATATTGCGAAGTATTATTGTGAAGTTTTCCACTTGATTTTTTTATTATTATTGCTTTTTTCTGATGGCAAAGCTGATTTTATTTTTTAGCAGCCATTACTCCAGTCTTCAGTGTCACATGATCCTTCAGAAATCTTTCTTATATGCTAATTTGCTGCTCAAGACAAATGTCTTATTATGATTATTAGGGGTGTCGAAATTAATCGTTTCTACGATGCATCGCGATGCAGACGAGGACGATTCGGTATCGGTTCAGTAATAGACCATAACCGGTTATACTGACGCTTTTCTGACGCGTGTGTGCTTTGTCGCGGTAGCATACGATGGCAGAGGAGGCGAGACGCGAGTGCGAGTAATTAAAAATGCTCCGAAAACTTTAAAAGCCTACATCTATTCTGGGCACATTTCGGCTCTAATGAACTACCTGGTAAGCACGACCTGGAGAAGACACGCGCTGTGCGCGCTTATGTCACGCACACATAGAGCTGATTTAAGTATCTGAACCCGATGGTCAAATTACAATTATTCTGTGTTGTTAGCGTGATTATAAATGGATGATCGTTACCTTCAACAGCGGGCTCGGCGACGGTTGATGCGCGCATCTCTATGGTAACATTATACACTGATGAATGAGCGCTGCTTTTAAATGAACATTTCTTTACAACAAAATTGATTTGACACAATTTAATTTACTAAATGGCATAAAAAGGCTTTACTCCCTTGAAACTTTAACTGGAATGCCACTGTTTCTGTCAGTTCGACTTCCCGAACAGGCGAACACGCGTGCGCGCACGCACGCACACATCACTTATGGAGTAAACATTTAAATTGCAGATGCAGTGCACCGCGATGCATCGCGATATCGAATTGAACTGAATCGATGACATGATAATCGTAATCGAACCGAACCGTGAGACCAGTGTAGGTTCACACCCCTATTGATTATTATTATAACTAGTTGGAAATGGATGTGCTGCTTAATGAAGTGTGGGAAAAGTGTATGAATAGAAAGTTCAAAAGAACATCATTTATTTACTTATTTTTTGTAACATTCTAAATGTCTGACACTTTTTATCAATTGAATGCATCCTTGTTGAATAGAAGTATCAGTTTCTTCTAAAGAAAAAAAAAATCTTACTGACACCAAATCTTTTAACTGTACTGCATAAATTGTCTCTGTTTGGTTAAAGTTATGGTAATCAGCAGTAATTTAAAATTATAATTAAATTTAACTTAAGTTAATTTTCTTATCCTTTTCCAGAATAAAAGTGGCCATACTCTCTCTGTTAGAGTTTCAAAATGTAATACAATAAATATTAAAATAAAAATAAGTTTGCTCACTACTCACTTCTGATTTGGGGGTGGTGATGGCGCAGTGGATAAGAAACATGCCTTTGGTGTGAGAGACCCGGGATCGAATCCACTGTGAGACACAAAAACTATAGCTAACCAAGTTACATGAACGGTTACAAACTACTTCTAATTGTCAAAAATATTTGGAGTGAGGGGCAAATAGGTACTAATCTTGCATGACGTGAAAGTAAATGTTGTTGTGTCTTTACATCTGCAGTTGTCACAGAGGCCTACAGTAGCGGAGCTCCAGGCCAGAAAAATCCTGCGCTTTCATGAGTATGTGGAGTGCACTCATGCACAAGACTATGACCGGCGTGCTGACAAACCCTGGACCAAACTTACACCTGCTGACAAGGTCTGAACGAGTAACTGGTCTCATCTGCCCCCTAGTGGTGACCGATATAAGATCATTTCAATTTTGACTTGTGTAAATTGTAGTATTACATAAAACACTTGACCCTTCGCTAAGCCCCGCCCTCCCTAGTTACTGTTGCTACGCCTGACAAGCTTTCGCGCCTGGCATGTCTATTACAGTGTGTATGCACCGGTGTCAGACATTCCCAATGAGATTAGTAGTAATTTTTGGCGAACATGTGAAATATCTGAGATTAGTAGTAATTTTTGGCGAACATGTGAAATATCTGAGAGAGCAAGACAAAAGGGAGACTGCAGTATGCATTCGAGGGATATATCCACGACAGAATATGCAACCGATTAGAGGATCATTTCATAAAAATTGAAGCTAAAGCCCAGCGCAAGCAGCAGCAGCCTCATACACTGACCATTCAAATGGGAAACACACAAATTGAGGAACAGCTATGTTCGTGCACAGCAGGGTAAGTGAAATGTGAATATAATCTAATAATTGTAAATTAAACAGTTTATCCATAAATCTTGTGGAATAACACTAACACTGGGAGAGCAGCGATCAGATTGGGTTTGAGTTACTCAGTCAGGGGTAGTATGCCGTTGATTAACAAAATCCTGAAATATATTTTAAAAGTATGTCAGTGAGCCTCCGTCTTGTCTTTAATCGTCTTATTTTACGTTAAAATATATGCATTATGAACAAAGAGCAGTCATTATTTCCAAGTAATAGGTAGATTTTCGGGAAGGAAAAAAATTCCACTCCCCGTCCAAACTTTTAGGGTACCGGGTATCAGATTCGCACAATCCATACGCACAACGCTTCGGCATGTTTCCCTTGCCTAGTTACGGTTCCTAAGACACGATTGGCCAGTGGTAGTTTTCGGGTGTGACTTAGCGAATGGTCAATTGCAGATAATTGAAAATGTCTGCAGTCTAATAAAGTTTGCCAAACAAAGCTTATTTAAAAAAGCACAATGACATTGAAAAGACACTGTTTTTCAACCATCATCCAACTTCAAAGTCTTGGAATTGTATGTTGATTTGACCACATAACATCATCATTAAGACTCCACACAACCAGTGATAGTGTTCAGGTTGTTCTTTCTCTTTACTCTTGTGTTCTTTGTTCTCCTCTAGGCGGCCATAAGAAAAGAGTTGAACGAGTATAAGAGCTCAGAAATGGAAGTTCATCAGGAAAGCAGGATATACACCAGGTCTGACACTTTCAGCACTTTTTTAATTTGCATATTAGGCCTATATTACTTTCTAGATCGTATATACACTTAATTCAGAATATCCACATGGGATCTTCATTTATATCTGTATCTATAGAACCATTTAAATATTTGGGTCAGCAAGTCTATTCTGCTCAGCAAACCTGCATTTTTTTTATCAAAATACAGTAACATTATTATTACAGCAAAAACAGTAGTATTGTGAAATATTATTACAATTTAAAATAACAGTTTTCTATTTTAATGTATTTTAAAATAGTAAAAAATAAAAAATTAAATATTTTATTTTATTCCTGTGAAGCTGAATATTCAGCATCATTAATCCAGTCTTTAGTGTCACATGATCATTCAGAAATCTTTTGAACATGGTGCTCAAGCAACATTTGAATTGCTATTCTTGACAACAGTTGTGCTGCTTAAGGCGAGACATGGCAGGCAAAAACATTGTTGTTTTTTCACTGGTCAATTTTGAGATTTTGGGATATTTGTCTTCAATAACATGTCTTCTTTCAGACTTGTGGTCAAAAAAAGTCAGAAATACACATTTAGGTCTTTATTTTACTACACTTTGTCTGTTTGCGTCTGTAGATTTCTCATAAATTTAACAAAAGTTGTCGTTATAAATCATCCCTCTACTCCGCGATCGCGATCTGCACCCTGTCATCACACACACCGTTAGAAAGCTCTCTCTCTCCTGAACAAGACTGCCGGATCCAAAAATGGTCATTTCCTTTTTATCAGCAACTAATCGCGAAAGTAAAAGGGGGGATTTTACTCTATATGCGCAATCTCATTGGCTGATGCTAAATCTTTAAACCCCGTTTTCTCAAAATGTCTTTTCTCTCATACTCCCAAGTCCGAAATCTCCAGTTCAGTAGCACCTATATACACCAAATTGTCCAGTCTTGTACCTAGTTATATTATGAAGACATTTACAGAGGGATTTGTAAATATATTATTCCTAGCCTGATTTATATAACATTTTATTCCCAAAAACATGGCAAAATAGCGCATATTTAATTAGACAATGCCTCATTTGCATATTTAAACATTAAATTACAGAAAACTTGTAATACATTTTTTTCTCATCTTAATGTAGGTAATCAACTGGCAAAGTTTCATGGTGATATCTGATAGTTAAAAAATTTACCCTATTCACCTGTAGGGTCTCGCCTTAATATTTTTGTGGATACTTTCGTGATACTTTTTATTCACCCACCGTTTTATTCCCAGACTTCTTTTTTTTATCTAAATAAAGGCTATAATTAAAAAAATCTGCATGTGAACATGATCATTGTCTTTAACCATCACATGGCCTGAATGTGCATAACAAAAATGTAATTTCAGGTTTCATCGGCCATAATCCGCATCCTTAAAGAGGAAACCCTAGACAGATAAAAGCTGCCCCTATAACTGCAGCTAAAAGCCTCCATCTCACTCCAGCATCCTGTTCCCCATGATCCTCCACCGTATACTGATGAGTGCCCAGGCCAGCTGCTCAGTTCTCTAGAGTGAAGAGGAGGAGGAAGTGATGTGGGTGTGTGCAGGACACTTGTTACTTCAGACACTTTTGGGCAGCAGGTTTGAAGTGCCAGCTCGGTAGAGTTCCCATGATTCCCATGGGCGGAACACTTTGTTGGAGTATTTCAGGGAAAAGAGGACACAGAACTGTGTGGATTGGGGGTGTTTTAATTGTCTTTATGGTACACACATTTCTGTGATCAAGAATAAGCGTGTGTACTCAAACAATAATACTTTTATGGAAATTATGACACTGGTGATAAACTTTTTTTTAATGGCGAGTGATTGAGAGACTGTGTGTGTGTGTGTGTGTGTGTGTGTGTGTGTGTGTGTGTGTGTGTGTGTGTGTGTGTGTGTGTGTGTGTGTGTGTGTGTGTGTGTGTGTGTGTGTGTGTGTGTGTGTGTGTGTGTGTGTGTGTGTGTGTTATAAATGCTGTCCACTCATGCCTTAACACTGGTACGAAATGACTTTTTTAGCCTGACCTTTGAGTAATACAGAATAAAGTCTGCATATAAAACGTTTCTCATCCTGAACACACACTGATGTGTGTTGATCTGAAAGCTCATCTTTGACATTCTCAGGACGTCAGCACACGGTGTCACTTTCTATGTGCATTTTACTGTAAATTACTGTCATTTTTTTTACTTTTGCACACAGATTAAACCACCTTCTTTAATATTCTTCACTTTTAGCATCACAGCACTTCACTTTAGATATTTTAAGCTTAATCACACAAAGACTTGCAATATTTTACCCCAAAATCATAAGAAAAATAAATGTTTGGCATGAAGAAAATTAAGCCTCGAAACCACTAAGATTTTTAGCATTGTGATATTATTTTCATGACATTTAAGCATGTTTCCCCCAAAATATTCGTATTATAATGTGTTGTAACTTTTTTGTAAATGCACATTGTCAATGGTAATTCTTGTTACTGTAATATATATTTTTTTTACTTTATTACAATACAATACTGTAATTCAATACTTTTTTCATATTAGCATGCATTAAAATGACTGAATTATTATTATTTTTTATTTTTTTTATCACACTACCATAATGGAAATTAAATCTTTCATTTTACCAGGGGTTTTTTTTTTTTCACAATGCCAAAAATTTTAATGATCTTAAGCTTCATTTTCTTAATGCAAAACATTATTTCTTTTTTTTTCTTTTTTTTTATTGTATTGTATTGGGGTGAAATATGACTTGGAGATGTTATTGACATGTTTCACAAGATTCAGCTGTAGATAATGATATAGTTCATTGAACAATTTAAAACAAAATGGTTGATGTTACATCATGGAGTCATTGTGAAAAATCTTGGTGCATTTTTGGTACATAAAAGTGAATTATTTTCCATGTCACTGCTGGTGTTATGGTACACTTTGTTTTGTAGGCCACCAGAGGGCCTGTGCACTGTATAGAGACGCGCTGTAGATTGATTATATTGTATATCTCGTCTTCCTGACATCAAACATTTGTTTTAATTATACTTATTGTATTACACTATCCTGTTTTATAAGGTGCAAACAGTATGGCTACAGGTTAAGTGATATAATAATCTGATACAGAACAGCTGTATAGTTAATTTTTTTATGTAAAGGTATTTTAAAAAGGTCTTTCAAGTAATCCTTACATTCACTTCACCATTAATTAAACCTAAACTGTGAGTATCATTTGGTTAATTTATTTTGTTTTATTATTATTTTACATAAGACATCCCAGTGTACTGATGCATGGAACATATCAGTGTTCCTTGGATCCCTCATTAATGTGTTCACTAACACCAACAAACGTTTCAGATTTTCCCTCCTTTTTTTATGTCTTCACAGGTTTTGGAACATTCCATTGTAATTCTGTAGTATAACAATATGAGAGTCATTCACTATCAAGGTACAGATATCAAAGTATAATGATTTTTAGTCTCGGTATTATGGTAATACCTTTTTTTTATATCGAAGTACTATGGTATTACACCATCTGATGTCTGGTATTGATGACTATGTGTGACCATGTGCCACCTGTGTTCTACCTTAGCTAAATTAACAGGGGATGAATGGATGGATGGACAGATTGATGCTTACACACAGTCCTACGGACAATTTGTCCAATCCATGTCCAATCCATTTAACCTGCATGTCTTTGGACTGTGTTTGGGGAAACCAGCTAAAGTAACAGCATATGATGGGCAATAAAGCCATTTGCATTATTTACTTGGGGCCTGTAGATGGCACTATAGATTCGTTCAAAATGACTGCTTTTATTATGAGTTTCCTTTACCATTGCCTTACATTGTTTTCCTGTGTGATCAAGATTTTCTTAAGTATGTGATCTATGTATGTTTTAAACTGTTCTGCAATAGTTTTGCAATTATGATCAACCACCATATTTATTCTTATTCTTGTAGCATCTTGTTTAAACCGTAAAGTATCAACAATCGTGTCTGTCAGCTGTGGTTTCATCTCAGTTAAATCTCTTTTTATGTGCACTCGAAAGCTTTTGAAATGTTAATTAATACGCTTACAAAGAGGGATACCATTGTGGCTCCCTTATTGATGTTTATGAACAGGCCAGCCATCATGACATTTTAAAGTTTTCTTGTGTCATGAATTTTAAATGGCTTTCCATTGCTCTCCGAACACCTCTTCAACTCCAGCACTGCACTCTCTCATCCATGCACTCTCTATCCCTTTATCTGTCTTGCACAGTTAAAGTCACTTGTTTAAATTTATGTTTATGGCAAGCCGTTTTAGCATAGAATACACCTGGCTCTAGTCGTAATTTAGTTTTAACTAGTCAAATTTTCTGCAATTTTGGCTTAATTGGAATTAAGATTTCTACGTGATTATGATTAGTCATAATATGCATTATATATATAACAATGTTAATTTATATATATACATTCAAGATATCTACAATGCCATATTCTCCCATTGATATGGCAGGTGGAATTGGCATATAAAACTATGATATGACTATCAATAAATATATTTACTTAGTATATTTACATAAACGCATGATGGAGAATAATGCTTCAGAAGCAAGGCAGACCCAGTCACAAAAATGTAAAAGCTGATTTGAAAAAGATTTTGAGTTAATAAGCGTTTAGCTTGTATTAAAATACTAATCTCAATGATTAGTACAGTAGGCCCTAGGTTGTGCATGTTGTAAAATGACCCACACATACGGGACCTTTATTATACAATAATTAGACAAAATGGCAAATAACAGCAGTTTCCAAGGTAGGATTGTTGAATAAAATGTTAAAGGTGGGGAATAGCAAAGGTGTGTTTGCATGCATGTTTCAAATATATATATTATATATATATATATATATATATATATATATATATATATATATATATATATATATATTAGTGTTGACCAATACGAATGTTAAACCCAGATATCTATGTTGAAATTCCTCCCAGTCACAAAGCTAAATTCAGATATCTCCAAAGAAAGTTTTTCTTAGTCAAAAATCATCTTGAGATATCCATAATTAAATTGCAGATATCTTTAAATGAGATTTGACTAGTCAAAAATCCAATTTATGATATCTAACATTGTAATTCGACTAGTATTTTTTTCTCTCCATTCTGTCACCTGATGGAGTTTTGGTTACTTACCAGTGTCGACTTTTTCGCCTTTATCGCCATTGGCTTCTGGCTGCTTAGTTGGGGACATTTAATTGTATATTTAACAATAATATTACGACATTATTTTCATGTTATCTTTGTAAAGCTGCTTTGAAACGATATGCATTGTAAAAAGCCCTATAAATAAAGGTGACTAGTAATAAATTACTTTCAGATATCTAAAAAAACTATTTTAGATACCTTTAAACTTAACTCTTTCACACGTAAGTTAATAAGTACTAACTGAGGCCGTTTCTCAATATGCGTTCTTGTCTGTACTTGTGTTCTTGTGGACTTGTGAAACGTCATCAGTCGCTGCCCAAGTACTGTCTCAATACACAAGTTTGCATTTTGGCAAGAACGGTTAAAAATCCCGGAAGTGTTCTTGACACGCCCATTTTCCCGAGGATGCATCCATAGACATCATATAGATAGACGCCCTATCGACCGCTACTGCCTATTGGCGCGGACGAGCCGTGGGGCCGCCATCTTAAACCGGTCACCCGCTCCGCTCAGTGTAATCTGTTTGGCAGGTGCAATGAGCTGGCAGCGCATTTAATTAATCATATCTCACTGAATACCGAACTGATTTTCACGCGGGTTTTTTTGCTGCAAAGGTCATACACGTAGCTACGATACAGGACACATTGAATATTTTGTTCACAAAATACAACTAATAGTTCGGTAATGTTAAATGTTAAATCTTACTTGGGTAAGTAATCCCCGAGTGATGGTCCGCCGATTTGAGCAGGAATATACTGCACAGTGCTCTGAAATCTACTGCTGCTATGCAACGCAAATAGGAGTATGACCTGCTTAATATGGCGGCCGCATTTCTTGCGCCCCAGCGGCCAATAGGGCATCTAGTCTCTATATGATATCTATGGATGCATCGGTTGGTAACTTGTGTGAACTTGACGGCAGAAATATCCCAGGATTCATTTCGGCATTCAAGGAAGGAGCGGGGAGCAGAAAGGCAGAACAACAGTTAGTCGTTTTTCTACAATTTCGTATGCTATTTCATCACTAAATTCACTTCTGAGAGCATTTGATGCGAGAAATCTACTGTGTTGATTTCAAATATTGCCATTTTTACGAAAATTTATGGCGAATCGAAAATATGCTCAAACATTTTCGGTAGTGAACAATCTCCATAAGCGCACGCGGGTGTAGCTAGCGAGCCAACCGGCCAGTCATGCTAAAAACCTGGCTGTTATCATCAATAATTCTTGTTATGTTTGCGTACTGAAGACGGCGGTGTGCGGGGGTATTGCGCAATACCAGCAAGAACACATCGCCTCAAACTGTCAGCAGCGTTCTGTGTGCTCGTCACCTTGTAAGTTTATTCTTCCAAGAACAACTAGCAAGAGCGTTCTCCCCAAGAACACAAGTCCGTTCTTTGCATTCTTGGTTTTGAGAAACGGCCTGAGTGTCTGTTAAAAAACAGTGTCTGTTTTTGTACAAACAATAAATGTCAACGGTAGCTAAAACGGTTAGCAACATTCAGCAAAATATCTTTTGTGTTTTGCAGAACGAACTGCAGATAGATCATCAAAAATTATAGAAATTTCATTTTTGGTTGAACTATCCCTTTAAAGATGACAGTTTAGTTTAAGGGCACTGAAAGATAGAAATATTTTCAACACCACAAATGAATGTTAAGGGATTTACAGGTTAGTTATATCATAACACTTGTCATAGCAAAAAATCCTCTCCTTTGTAAATGAGCCATCACATCCTTGGTACTGCTGCTGTACCCTAGTGAAAAAAAGTATGCTAAGTATACTTGCAGCCAGACTAATTGTCAGTATACTTCAAGTATATTAATGATTAGTTAACTTGAAGTGTGCTATTTTGGATAATTTTTTTTGTACTAAGTGTATTTTAGTTATAATTAAATTATACTAAAGCATAACTTTAAGTGCATTTAGTGTACTTTTTGATGCTAAATTGAGACAATTTCAAGTATACTTAGTACACTTTAAGTACATGCGTATTTTCATGCTTGATTAGTGATATTAAAGCATACTTTTTGTATTACAAGTACATTACAAATTAATTAAGAGTGTCTTCCAAACAAACAAGAAATATTCCATAAATATATTATTTTTGAGTAAAAATATACTTTCTTCCCCAAAGCTGAATGAACTTGTCAGGGTCATGACAATAAATAAAATGTAACTTCAATACCACACAGATACACATAATGAACTCAAACTGTTTATTAAATCCTCACATGGTTTTAGCATTGAAAAACAGAACAAAATGCATCATGTTTTCAAAAAAAAGAATGCTGAAAGAAAACAAAATTGAAACATTGTCGAACAGCAAGCAAACTTAAATTTGTCTTGCTAAATAGCTCATTGTTGCACTTGCGCCTGACGGCCGCTCGCACTTCCGACGGAGTTGTGTGTGGAAACTCCACAAGAACAGTGTCTGTTAACAAAGTAAAATAGGGAAGGTCAGAGGGCATGTTCATACAACTTGTACTTTCCAGACAGTAAACAATGTATTACACCCAAAATACTTAATAAAAGTACATTATGTACTTGTAATCAGAAAATGTATCAGAGTAGGCCTATGTTGTGTGTTGCTGCCGATGGAGCGAATGAGAGTGTGTTGCGGAAGGAACGATGAGTTTTTGTGTGTTGCGGATGGAGCGAACGAGTGCGTGTTTTTTGTAGGCCTAGGCTATAAATACTAATGAGAAGGGTGGGCCTGCTTATTCTGCATAATCTGGTCGCAAGACGGTTCGCATGACGAGAGGGTAACACGAATGTCAGGAGAAGCATTAAGTTTGTTTCGTTGTTTAAAATTTTTAAAAGAGGATAACACGGTGTAGGCAACACCGATTGTTGTCGTTGTTTTCTGTACTGACAGCACTCCAAATTTACAAAAAAAATAGCTCAATTTTTTTGACCGGAGTTCTCCTTTAAGTTAGAAATCAGTGTCAGCATCATTTACAGCGGTTAACATCAGTATTCCACGTGTAAGTCATAATAGCAAATACATAGCAGACCTACCAAGGAAAAAAACTTAACAGTGAGCTATTTATTTATGCAAACAGCAAATAAAAATTACCAGTAACTTATGAGGGCAGATCTTCAATTCTTCGAGTCTTCTTCGACTTCGACTTGAAAAGCTTGGCTCTGATTGGTCAAATTGAATGTAGCTTAACTGAAAAGGACGTGTTGGTACACTTTGTCAAAAATACAAATGACACCGACAGGTAACGTTAATAATGTAATACAGATCTTACCTAGAATCACAATATAATAAGTTTCCAAATGTCACACGCCATGCAAACTTGAAGAAGCTGGGTACAAATAAGTAGTTCCAAACCATGTAAGACTTTCGTTCATCTTCAAATAAAAACGGACATATTTTAATTAAACCTGAGAGATTTACATCGCATCGTTAATCGCAAAAAACATCACCTAATCCATATGAATCGTGTGGTTTCCTCCTAGTCTTCTAAAGAGACACGATCGCACTATATATTTGTAACAGGTTAAATTCACACTTCTAAATCTAATCACATTCAAGTAATGTATAGGGACGTCCCGCGTGACGTCACGCCATTTGGAGCAGCCATTTTGACGGAATAGAAAATGCTATACCACCGGTGATAATACAGCTCGTTGCGAAATATTTATATCATGCCGAGCGATGCTGTGCAATTGGATGCGATCAGATACGTGATCATACAAAAGGAATATCTTTATACTGTATCCCAAAAGAAACAAAACGGAGAAACAAGTGGTTGGCGGCAATAAACAGGCAAAACGCTGATGGCGGTGTTACTGTTTGGCTTCCAACTCAACACAGCTTTGCACTCTTCATTTTGGATCAGGTAAGTTGTCCCCTCGAAGGCTAATGAATGATTTCTCGGAGTTCGGGATCAAATGTTATAAATCCACTGTTGCCATAGAAATCCGCAATGTGTGTGTGCACACTACCATTCAGCATAACATAACAGGGCTCTCAAGTGTCACGCATTGAGTGTGACAGTCTCTCATTTCGGTCTTTTGTCACCATCTCCCGCCACACATTGTATTTCTCACAATGAAAAACTATTTGTAATATATTTAATATGCTGCGGCGCCCAAAACTCTGGCCGCGCCGCTCTCACTGTGAAACCGGCAGGAATCAAGCGCGTCTCCTCTGGTTTTGTTCGTCGAGCTACACAATAGCCAATCAGAAAATAGCACTATTGTACCTGGGTGATTTAACACAACAACCAATGAAAATTTTTTTTACCCGGTTCTAATGGTGTATGGGTTGACTACATTTTTCTACGTTTTTTTTTTTTTTGTAGCAGTGAACCAACATTAGCTAGAAACAGTATTAAAGTAGTAGTAAAGAGAAGAGAGGCGTGGAATTGCTCAGTTAGCTTCAGAGTCATTTACCTAACACACTGTAGCCAAATGTCAAAAGGTTTTTATGTAATTATATTATCAATATAATAATATACTAATAATATATATTACCCACGGCAATGGATCTATTATTAGGGGTGGCCCACCCCTAATAATAGATCCATTGCCACTGAGTAGCTGACGGATGTATTCCGTCAAAATGGCTGACACGCGGCTAGGGGTCACGTGACTGGGAGATCCCTATACACACGCACGCACAGCATATCAGATAAACTCTGAGTGAGGTGCGAGCGAGCTCATTATCATAAGAACCAATCACAACCATTCAACAACTCTGGAACCAATCGGGTGCGTTTCCCAAAGCCAACTATGGTCGCAAGTTCCGTCGTTACCAATAGAGTTCAATGGAAATTGCGATCATAGTTGGCCAAGGATGCTTTTGGGAAACGCACCCCAGGACTAGTCATGTGTGTTATGCTATTGTTGGAATTTAAACAAATACAAACTTTTTTAAACCTCTGGAAATGTATGATGCATTTCAAATAATATTATGTTGAAATCCTTGTGGGAATTTCAGTAGTACACAACGTATCATGTAATGGACAACAGCCTTTTAAGTAGACTTTTACAAGTAGCCTACAAACAAATAAAAGTGAACAAAATTAATTTTAGGTATGCTTATTGCAATGCTTAATAATAGTTATTTTTTTTCTCCAAAATATTAAAATGATAAATAAATAAATAATTAAAATATATTGCAGTAGTGCTAATTGTTTATAAAGTACATATATTTTAAACACACTAAAAGCTTAATAATTTTGCTATGCTCTTACACAAAGTACTCATAAAATGTATTTTAAGTAAGAGCAACATAAGCATGTTTTCTTTAAATACACTAAAACCTCACTAAGAGTAAGCTTGTTTTTAGCATATTTCATTAAAGTATAGTTAAGCATATATTTATTACCAATGTAATTCTAGTGCACTTGTAAAAATAAGTAAAAATAAGTAAAGTATGCTTGTGGTTAACATATTTCTTAAAAGTGTTACTAAGCATATATTTATTACCAATGTACTTATAGTGCACTTTTTAGAAATATGTTAAAAGTATGCTTGTTTTAAATATATTTTTAGAAAATATACTAAAGTACAATTATTTTAAAGTGTGTTAAAAATTGTTTTGTGAAAATAGGTAAAAGTATGATGCTTATATACTTTTAATATACTTTTAAGATAGTATGTTTTTTGTTATTATATTTGCAATGTACTATTGAAAAAAGGAATATATTTCAAATACAATAAAGTATACTTTTTTCACTAGGGTAACTGATACATGAGTTTTACTATTTACACAGGATCAACTGAGAGCTATGACTTTAAAAAGGCTCATTGAAGTTCCTCTTCTACTTTTTATTACACCGCTGGTAAACAGTATTAAGCTTCACTCTGCAGAGTGCTTGACTGTCATCTGATTTATTCCTAGTGTGAAATACAGAGGCAAAGTCAGATTGCAAGAGAGCATAGAAAAGATAAAGGAGAAAATGAAAGAATGTGAAGATGAAAGGAAATAGAAAAGTGAAAAGAAAAGTTTGATTTCATATTCTCATATTCTCGGATGAAAGAGAATTAGGTTTATAGAATCAGTGTGTCTGTGGACTGATTTTAGCGATGGAGGTGGGCGTCTCCTTTTCGGATTCATTTCCAACTGTCTGACAACATCCATAAACATTCAGAAAAGCTTAACTTGATTTGACTGAAGACATAATGGGAAAGTTTATTCATTCAAAACAGAACAGTAATTGGTTTTGTGCAAGTATATATAGAAATATTTATAACAAAAAAAGATAATTTTGACTCAAATGCAATCTACTTATACTCTAAGGACTGCTAGTTGACATGTAGTTGCAAAGTTACTTATAGTTAGTAGAATGTCAAACCACACGTGGCTACGTGGAAGCGATAAATAATTCTTTATTATAAATTTTTAAGGTCAGACAAGTAGTTTGTTGAGGGTTGGTTTGTAAAGAAAGACTACACGCCTGCACACATATATATTCAAACGTGCATACCTAGACTAAACACGTAATGCGCATGTGCACACTGTCTGCCTTTTCGCGGGTTTGTGTTTTTGAAGTTTGCTCAGAGATAACCTTTTTTCAATTTTTTTCGAGGCTTGCACCTTGGAATCTATTTCGGGGTTTGTGTTCTCAAGCCACCAGGCACTTTTGTTGTGCAGATGATAGCGTATCTCCGCCCTACCTCATGGGTATATAAGGAAGTACGCTGGTAATATGCAGTTATGTTACCTGCTGAGGAGCCTAGACTGAACTCAGGCAGTTCCAGCGGTACAGCGGAAGTGGCAGGGAGACGTAACGTCTCTGTTCCCTCCTCAGGGAACGAAGGTTACATACGTAACCGAGATGTTCCCTTTTGTTCAGTTACTTTGAGTTACGTCAGTGACTGACGAATAGGGTTCCCAGTCTATTCACACCACCTCGAGTAAGTAAGTCTGAGCTCCCTTTCGTGAGACTAGCACGGACGAAGGACTCATGGTTAACACGGGAATACCAAGGTACACTGGGAAGCATATCTCAGTGGAAATATGCAACACAATGCCTGCCCCAAGGGAGGACTTAAGAATACACATATGACCCGCGAGCAGGTAATATATGGAAAACACTGGGTTATCCAGCCCGCAGGGTGGAATCTTTCAACCCCAAGGATGGCAATGTGGCTTGCCAAGGGAAAGACACACGCTCGGAGAGGCTTACAGTGGAAATACACACATGGGGGTCCCCAGCGGGGGAACCATGCACATGGAACACCTAGCTAATCATGAGGGCTGACCAACCGGGCATAGACTCTGGTGATGGCAACATCAGTGTAGGAGGAACTCAGGGTCTTGGAAAGAAGAACTCATCTGAGTGAAATAGCGCACATATCCAGTCTGTGGAGTGGAATGGTGCAGCAAGCGATGACACACTACCGGCCACTGGGGGCGAGTACATGAGAGGACACTGGCTCCAGTCAGAGATTGTAAAATCTTGCGAATGTGTTGGGTGTCACCCAGCCTGCAGCTCTGCAGATATCTCTCAGTGAGGCGCCTGCGCTGGAGCCCAAGAAGAAGCCACACTCCGGGTGGAGTGTGCCTTCACACCAAGGGGACATGGTCGACCTTGCTGCTGGTATCCCAAAGCAATGGTCTCCACTATCCAGTGAGACAACCTTTGCTGGGAGAGAACCTTTCCCTTCAGCTTCCCACCATAACAGACAAAGAGCTGGTCTGAGGCCCTGAAACACTGCGTCTACGTAACACTGTCTACGTAAGCATGGAGGGCACGTACTGGACAGAGCAGTGCCAAGAGTGGGTCTGCCTCCTCTGAGGGCATCGCTTGCAGAAAAAAAAGCACTTGCTGATCACTGAAAGGAGTGGTGGAACCTTGAGCACGTATCCAGGCCGGGGTCTCAGGATCACTTGAGCGTTAGCCGGGCGGAATTCCAGGAACGCTTTGTCATCCGAAAATGCCTGCAGGTCCCCTACCCTCTTGATGGAATGCCAAAGCGTCCAGGAGCGCTGTCTTCATAGACAGGAGCTTAAGCTCCACTGATCGCAATGGCTCAAAGGGAACTCTCTGCAGGGCAGATAACACCACTGTGAGGTCCCAAGATGGTACAAGCGGAGACCGAGGAGGATTTAGTCTCCTCGCTCCTAAAGAACCTGATGACCAGGTCATGCTTCCCCAAAGACTTACTTTCAACTGCATTGTGATGTGCGGCGATAGCGGCAACATACACTTTGAGGGAGAAGAGAGACGGCCTTCGCTCCAACCAATCTTGCAGGAAGGAAAGCACGACACTGATTGGGCATTTCCTGGGGTCTTCTCGGCGAGAAGAGCACCAGGTGAGAAAGAGGTTCCACTTCAGAGCAAAGGTGTGTCTCGTGGACAAGGCTCTAGCTGAAGTGATGGTAGCCACCACCGGAGGTGTTGGGGCACTCAAACCTGCTGCGTGCTGTCCAGGAGCCATACATGCAGGTTCCATAGATTGGGACGTGGGTGCCAGAGGGTGCCCCATCTCTGAGAAAGGAGGTCTTTCCTCAAAGGAATTGGCCAGGGAGGGGCTGTCGCAAGGAGCACCAGTTTGGAGAACCAGGTCCTGGTGGGCCAATGTGGCGCAACCAAAAGGATCTGCTCCTCGTCCTCCCTGATCTTGCACAGGACTTGTGCTGGAAGGCTCACTGTCGGAAACTCATACTTGTGGAGGCGCTGCGGCCAGCTGTGCGCCAGTGCATCAGTGCCGAGCGTGCCCTCGGTCAGGGAATAAAACAGGCTGCAATGGGAAGAGTCGTGGGAGGCAAACAGATCTGTGGGAGGAAAACAGATCTGACGGAGGCAAAAAGACCTGTGCGTCACTGAACTATTCCCAAATCAGCTGAAGTGTCTGGGGATGGAGTCTCCATTCCCCAGGAAGTGGCTGAATCCATGAGAGCTCATCCGATCCAGGAGCCCGTGGAAGCATGTCCATTGCACATGGCACCCCAGCCCGTGGTGGAGGCATCTGTTGACACAGTTACATGCCTGTAAACTCGTTCTATGGGCATTCCGGCCCGTAGAAAGCTGAGGTACGTCCACGGGGTGAAGGTCTGATGGCCTGGTTGCCATGCCCACCTCGGGACTCGATTGCGAAGCAAGTGCTGAAGCGATCTCATATGAAGCGATCTCAGCGGTGTGGCTGCCACTGCGGATGCCATATGCCTCAGGAGCCTCTGAAGTGGAACCGCACTCTTGCCCCCGAATTGTCTCAGGCAAGTCAGCCGTGACTGTGCGCGCTCACTCGTAAGCTGCATGCACATGGCGATCGAGTAGATTTCATTACCGAGAAAAGACATCCTCTGCACGGGGGAGAGTTTGCCCTTTTCCCAGTTGACCCGAAGGCCCAAGCGGGCTAGGTGCTGGAGCACTAGGTCCTTGTGTTCGCAAACCTGGTCTCGAGAGTGAGCTAGAATCAGCCAGTCGTCAAAATAGTTCAGGATGCAAACCCCGTGTTGCCTTGGAATGGTCTGTGTCGAGGAAGAATGGAGACACGAAACTACGCGTCCTTCAGGTCGATCGCTGCAATCCTGTGGTTTGGCCGTTAGCATCTTGAACGGATGCCTGTGAAGGGAACGGTTCAAGATGCACAGGTCCAGGATTGCCTGTAACCCACCGGATTTCTTTGGTACAATGAAGTAGGGGCTGTAGAAGCCGGACTTCATTTCGGCTGGAGGGGCAATCTCGACCGCACCTTTCGCCAGTAAGGTAGTGACCTCCGCACGCATGACAGGGGCATTGCCGCTGACCATAGTGTAGCGGACTCCCCGAAAGCGGGGAGGAAATCGTGCAAACTGAATCACATAGCCGAACCTGATGGTTCTCGCGAGGCAGCGGAACAGGTTGGGAAGCTCTAGCCAGGCTCCCAAGAACTGAACCAGCGGGGTCATGTGAACCACAGATGTACCCTCGGTGGGGCAGTAAGGTGGAATGACCGGCCCAGACGTGGGAGGCGGAGCGTCCCGGTGTGGGGGCACGGTCATAAGCCGCGTCCTGACATAGGAGACCAGGGAAGGACTGCGATTCACTGGGGCCTGCTCTGACAGGGTTCTGGTGACAGAGGGCGACGATAGTGGCGAGGCTCATAAGTGGCGCACATTGCCGTCTGTGCCCTATGCGGAAAAAGAGATGGGGAAGTCAGTTCTGTATTTAACCACATTAGGGTGCCTAACAAAAAGATTGCATAACAAAAGATTCTCCCCCGGCCCTCCACTGGGGGAAGGAGTGGCCCTGCTACCACCTCCTCTACAGAACTGAAGCCCATCTCTTAGCTGTCCGCGTCAGGAGCACCGCTTTGCCTTGCATTTAGCCGGCTGCGGGGCTGGAGTGGACTAGGGCGCCTTCCTGTGACCACCCCCTCGGCGCGGCCCGGGTGAAAGTTGCTGCTGGGGCAGAGCGGGAGGGGAGGGAGCCGCAGGAGGGGGCCCTCGGCGGCAAACAGGCTGAGGCAATTGTGCCGGCGGCTGGGTGGAGGCAGCAGCTGGCCGCCGGGGCCGTATATGTTTGTTGGCCTCAGTCTGTTTGTGGGCGGTCGAGAACTGTTGGGCGAAGTCCTCGATCGTGCTGCCGAAAAGGCCAGCCTGGGATATGGGAGAGTTGAGGAAACGGGTTAGCTTGGAGTCTCACATATCAGCCAGGTTGAGCCATACGTGTCTCTCCTCCTGGACCACTGTTCAATTCAATTCAATTCAAATTTATTTGTATAGAGCTTTTCACAATACATATTGTCTCAAAGCAGCTTTACAGAAAGTGCATTTCGGAAATGTACATAGAAAAATACAGTTAGTTAATCATGTATTAATTTATGGCATAACATATCGCCGGCTTTGAGTCGTCTCTTCACAGGCGTCGAGTCGTCTCTTCACAGGCGTAGGGGCATCTGAAGTCTCCGTGAGAGGCTGGATACAAACTGGAGCTGACGAACGCTATTTACCTCGGGACTGGCGTCCCGAGATAACAGCAGAAAGGCAGATAGGAAATAATTAGCATAGCTGATGTTCATAATGTTAATGCATTCGAACTGATTCAGCAGTAGTATTAAAGGTTAAGCATTAAGTGAATGCTTGGTTAAAGAGATGCGTCTTTAATCTAGTTTTATACTGGGACAGCGAGTCTGAGTATCGAACAATATCAGGAAGGCTATTCCAGAGTTTAGGAGCTAAATGCGAGAACGCCCTCCCTCCTTTAGTGGACTTAGATATCCTAGGAATGACCAGAAGCCTCGAATTTAGTGATCTTAAAGAGCGCGATGGATTGTATGGCGATAGAAGGTCTGTTAAATACACAGGAGCTAAACCATTTAGGGCTTTATAGGTCAGTAGGAATACTTTGTAATTGATACGTAACTTAATAGGTAACCAGTGTAGAGATGATAAAATAGGTGTTATATGATCATATTTTCTTGATCTAGTAAGAACTCTAGCGGCTGCATTTTGCACTAACTGTAGCTTGTTTATTGAGGATGCAGGACAACCAGCTAATAAAGCATTACAGTAATCTAGTCTCGAGGTCATGAATGCATGAACTAACTTTTCTGCATCAGAAACAGATAGCATGTTACGTAGCTTAGCAATGTTTCCAAGGTGGAAAAAGGCTGTTCTTGTAATATATGAAATATGATTTTCGAAAGTCAAGTTGCGGTCTAGTATAACACCCAGGTCTTTTACTGTAGTGGATAAAGTAACAGGACATCCTTCTAAATTAAAGTTGTATTGTAAGGGATTTTGTGGGTAGTTTTTTGGACCAATAAGTAGTACCTCCGTTTTATCTGAATTTAATAGCATGAAATTACACGTCATCCAGCATTTTATATCATTTAGACACTCTGTCAATTTAGATAAGTTAGTGTTTTCATCTGGTCGTGATGAGATGTATAATTGAGTGTCATCAGCATAACAGTGGAAATTAATTCCATGTTTTCTTATAATATTACCAAGTGGCAGCATGTATATTGAGAATAGCAGAGGGCCTAACACCGATCCTTGCGGCACTCCATAGTCTACTGACGTTATCTTTGATTTTTCCCCATTTAAACAGACAAAATGGTAACGGTCTGATAAGTATGATCTAAACCAGCTTAATGCCTGTCCCTGAACACCAGTGTAGTTTTGTAGTCGATCCAAGAGTATTTTATGATCTATAGTGTCGAACGCAGCGCTAAGATCGAGTAGAACTAGTATTGAGATACAGCCTTGGTCAGAAGCTAAAAGTAAATCATTTGTAATTTTAACTAGCGCAGTTTCTGTGCTATGATGCGGTCTGAATCCCGACTGGAATTTTTCATAGATATCATTTTCTTGCAAGAAAGAGCACAATTGAGCGGACACAACTTTTTCTAGTATTTTAGACATAAATGGAAGATTTGAGATGGGTCTGTAATTTGCTAAGTTATTTGGATCTAATTGCGGTTTCTTAATCAGAGGTTTTATTACTGCCAGCTTGAATATTTTTGGAACATGACCTAAAAATAAAGATGAGTTAATAATATTAAGAAGAGGCTCTTCCACTACAGGTAACGCTTCTTTCAGTAGTTTAGTGGGTATTGGATCTAATAAACATGTTGTTGGTTTAGATGCAATGATAAGTTTATTTAGCTCTTCCTGTCCTATAGTTGTAAAGCGGTGTAGTTGTTCTAGAGGGGCCATAATTGAGGCTGAATCATAAGACATCATAGAGGATTGTATATTTACAATTGTGTTTCGGATGCTTTCTATTTTCTCATTGAAGTAATTCATAAAATCATTACTACTATATTGTAACGGAATATTTTTCTCTGGTGATGTTTGTTTATTTGTTAGTCTAGCCACGGTGTTGAATAAAAACCTTGGATTATTTTGGTTATTTTGTATTAGTTTGCGGAGATGCTCAGCCCTGGCTGCTTTTAGAGCCTTTTTATAACGTGACATACTGTCTTTCCACGCGATTCTAAAGACCTCTAAATTAGTTTGTTTCCATTTACGCTCTAAGTTACGAGTTTCTCTCTTGATTGCATGCGTAGCACTGTTGTACCATTGTGCTTTAGTTTTCTCTCTAACCTTTTTTAATCTAATTGGTGCAACAATATCTAGTGTACTAGAGAACATGGTGCTCAAACTACTAGTCATTTCCTCTAGTTCATATGTTTGTTTGGGTGCACTGCGCAGCTGAGATAGATCTGGTAAGCTATTTGAGAATCTATCTATAGTGGTTGGAAGGATTGTTCTGCCTGGTCGATAACGTGGCGCAACATGACAAATTTCAGCAGTACGTATTACGCAAGATACCATGTAATGATCAGTGAGATCGTCACTTTGCGGTATAATATTTATATCAGTTGGATTGGTTCCATATGATATAATTAAATCTAGTGTATGATTTAGACGATGAGTGGGACCACTGACGTTTTGCGTGACCCCAAAGGAGTTTAATAAATCTGTAAACGCAGCCCCTAACGCATCATTTGTATTATCTACGTGTATGTTAAAGTCTCCAACAATTATTGCTTTATCGACATTGACCAATAGATCTGAGAGAAAGTATGCAAACTCTTTTAGGAAGTCAGCATAGGGCCCTGGAGGTCTATATAGGGTAGCCAAGGCTAGAGATAATATGGATTTGTTTCTTACATCTAAGAGCGTAACATTTAGCACAAGTACTTCAAACGAATTAAACCTGTGACCTGTTTTCTGAGTAACATTAAGAATATCTCTATAGATTGTTGCAACACCGCCGCCACGACCGATCAGACGGGGCTCATGCTTATAACAGTATCCTGGTGGAGTAGACTCATTTAGACCGAAATAATCATTTGGTTTAAGCCAGGTTTCAGTAAGGCAAAGTACATCGAAACTATTATCTGTGACCATTTCATTTACAATGACCGCCTTAGGTGTGAGCGATCTAATGTTTAGAAGACCTAGCTTTAGAAATTGTTTTTGTTCACTAATATTTAGATTTTCTGGTTTAATTACAATAAGATTTTTGCTAGATCCTACACTAGATTTATTGTTTGGCCTCACTAAGTGAGGAATAGACACAGTTTCTATATAATGTTCTACACTACTTATATCAATTAAGTTGGGACAGCAAAGACTGTGATTTGGACTTTGAATTACTAGTCATATGGTGTGTAACGTCTTGGAGATGTTGTCCGACAGAACAGCCGCTCCGATTCTGCTGGGGTGCAGGCCATCAGCACGGTAGAGCCTAGGTCGCTCCCAGAACAGATTCAATTATTTACAAAGAGCAGTTTCTGTTCATTACACCATGACATTAACCATTCATCTAGAGCAAATAATCTACTGAACCTTTCTTGTCCTAGTCGGTACGTGGGAAGCGGTCCAGGCACGATGATCGTTGCTTCAGGCGATGTGCTGCGAACCGTCTCGATCAGGCTTCTGTAGTCCTTCTTCAGAACCTCCGTCTGCCGCAGCCTGATGTCGTTCGTCCCCGCGTGTAGCACCACAGCTCCGACGCGCTCGTCACCGTTCAGGATCTCGGGAATCTGTGCAGCGACATCAAGAACACTGTTGTGGACATCACCTGACCAAGGGAGCGTGCGGTCACCTTCGTCACCCGGAAAGCGAGGTCGGTGGCGGCACGCAGCTCATCCAAGTCACCCTTGGTCAGCTCCACCCTCATGCATGTCCCTGAGCATCCTGGCCTGGTACAACTCGAAGTGACTGAACGAAAGGGAATGATCTTTGCAACGGAAGTGAATCAATCAAAACTAACTTTAGCTGGACAATACGTTTTTTCTAGAGCTGCTGTGAAGCCAAAACAATATCTGTTACTGCAATGTCCTATTATCACTTTAAAGCTGCTTTGAAACTGTCTATATAGTTAAAAGTGCTAAATGAAAATCTGAATAGATTTTTTGACTCACTACAAGAATATACAGTTTCCTGAAGTTTGCTTCTTTTCTTTGCTTTAAAGAGCTTAATAGTTATCTGTTTCGGGTCCTAATTAGGAGACAATGAGCATATGAAGCTTTGTGCCATGCTGCTTTATATATCAAGTAGTAAAAACGGCCCCTCCGATGCCCAAAACAAGGTGTCTGTGGATTCAAGTCTGAAGCAAGGACTGGTGAGACATTGTCCTGCACCACTTCAAAGACGATGAGTGGGAGGAGAATTTTAGAATGAAATGGGAGTCATTTATGGCACTATTCAACAATAACGTCAGCTCATTCTGTGCGTCATACGTCATTACGCCATTTCTACATTATTGCACATGCACAGTGCTTTCTAGTTTCAGTTTTCAATCCGAACAATTGTTGACATATTCTGTTGATAGGATTAGAAAAGGTTTAAACCACCCTTTACAACATTAATTAAAATTTTATTGGATTTGACCAATTCATTCTGATTTACATGGTTATAAGTGACTTTTCTATTCCGACAACGCTACCAGTCCGATTACAATTGGATTATTAGGTTCCATGTAAAGGCAGCTAGTGACGCAATACCTGTGGTCGGAGCTTGCACCATCTGAATTGCTGTAATTCTGTACAGGCTTCAGACAATTGTCACACCAGAGGGTGTTCCCATAGATACTAATGCATGCGCTGAGTGAAAATAAAGAGGAACTATACAAGTATTCTTTTTTTTTTTTTACCACCCACAGGGCTGTTGGACATCTTATTCTAATTGGTTGACCAACGTTCTAAGTTGTGTGATAATTTTTCAGTTTTAAAGAAGTTCCAGGCAGGTCTTGACAACAATTACAAGAAATAATCTCCAAATTATTTCAAAGACCCTTGCAGCCCACCACAGCAAAAGAACCAAAAATCCCAAAGACACTGAAGTAAACATGACAAACATGACAAAATGACATTTTCAAAGAATATCTCTGCTTTTTCTCTCTTACACACACACACACTTACAGACACTTCCACACACACAGATGAAAAAAAAAAGCTTCAACAAAACCATTTCACTTCCAGAGTTGAGTATAACGCGTTACAAAGTAACTGTAGTGTAATTACATTTCGTGATAACGCAGTAATGTAACTCATTACATTTAAAATTTATGTAATTTGATTACAGTTACTAATGTCAATAAAATTAAGTTACTTACGTTACAAATGTATTGTTAAGAAAAAATATTAAGTAAAATGCATTTCTAATCATGTTTGGCGCAGCTGCGTCAGTTAATGAGCATGCGCTTTAATGAATTACCGGAGAACGCGTGCTGCTAAAATGGACGCAGACGAGCGTGGTGGTTGTTTCTTCAAGTGGAAATATAAACATTATTTTGATTTCATTGAGCGTAAAAACAAAAATATAACTGTTAAATGCAAACTATGCGTAATTTCTAAAGAACTTTCTACCGCAATTAACTCGACCAGCAATTTGTTGAAGCACTTGAACAGAATACATTTTACGACAAAACTTGTCGCCAAGGAGGATAATGTTACCCACCACGCCCGAGACGAGAGCGGTGCAACCTCGTCTAAGCAAGCTAAATTGGATTTTTTGGAAGGTAACTTCTGGACAGGTGAAGAAAGCTGTAGCAGTGTTTGTGGTGGAGGAATTGCTGCCCTTGTCGACTGTAGAATCGCAGTCATTTAGAGACTTGCTCACGATGATACCCGTGACGGACAGGTCTGTACCCTTGCAGGACCGAAAGACATTTGCAAAGTATCTAGATAAATGCTATGCGGATATGGAGTATGAACTTAAAAAAACATTCGAGCGTTTGGAGTATGTCTCCACAACCGCAGACATTTGGACTTGTAATAATAAAAGCTTCCTTGGAATGACCGCCCATTGGATTAATCCTGTGAATTTCAGACGTGAAAAAGCTGCCTTAGCCTGTAAAAGAATCAAAGGAAGGCATACATATGATGTGATTGCAAGTGAAATAGAGCAGGTGCATTCAGCATTTGGACTGTCATTTAAAATCACAGCGACCGTAACAGACAATGGGTCAAATTTCCTCAAAGCCTTCAGAATGTATAAGCCAGCTGAAGATACAGAATCTGATTCTGAAGACTAATTGGATGATGATGAAGTGACATTCACAGATGTCGGACAGGCTCTCTCCTCTGAGTCAGATGGACAATTTACTCTTCCCCCTCACCTGAGCTGTGCTTCCCACACGCTTAATTTGGTGTCGCGTAATGATGTAGAAAAATGGCTAACAACCAAAAGTGAATCCAAAACTATATACAGAAGTGTCATCTGCAAGTGCTCAGGTTTGTGGACTAAAGCCAGCCGCTCAACATTGACCGCGGAGCTGGTTGAGGATGTAATTAAAAGAAAACTCGTTGTCCCCACCGCAACGAGATGGAATTCATTCCATGATGCACTATCACGAATATCTCAGATCGCACTTACAGATTTAAATACCCTTTGCAATCAAATGGGAATAAAGTGCATCACAGAAAAGGAATATCATTTCCATAAGGAATATTGCGCAATATTGAAGCCCCTCGCCAGTGCCTTGGATATTTTACAAGGTGAAGATCACTGCTATTATGGCACCATCTTACCAACACTAGAAGTTCTCATCTCCAAAACCTTGGCACTTCAGAGTGGGCTTTCAGTGATGACTTATAGTCTGCCAGATGCGATTGTAAAGGTTAGCCTCTTCTCTAAAAAGTGGATTCTGTACATTTAAGTTGTAGTTTCTTTTACTCATTCTAAACCTTTTGGTAGTGCCACACAGAATGTGATTTGTGGGGGAAAATCCCCCTCTCTATTCTGGAATTGATTGCTCGCTGTCAGATTATTGCGTGATCATAATTATTGTTTTGATGACTCGTTAAACCTCCGCGTTCTGTCTCCGCCCAAAACTAGCACGGATTAAACATATTTAGCCTATAAATAATATGTGATAGTGTATATTTGGAATGTTTTTTTTTCTCCATACGGTTCGTGGTATTTTTTAAAAAATTAAGAATACATGTTACCCAGGTGCATCTTATTATAAAAAGCAAAGAATAACATATTTCTGCATTTTTGTTTGATCAATAATTGGAAGGGGGGAAATCACACCCTGGTGTAACCTAATGTAGGTAAGTGTATTAGTCATTAAATATTTGACTTGGCTTAAAGTTAATTCAGTTGTTGAAACTACAAAGAAGGAATTATATCAAATCTAATTGTATTTGTAAATACGGATTAAAAGAAGGTATTTTTTTCTTACAGGCCATACAAGTGCGATTCAGCTCTGTCTTGGACAGTAAAAATGCTCTTTTGGCGGCTGCCACTTTACCCCGGTTCAAGATACGCTGGATTAAAGATGAGGAGAGAAGAAACCATGTGAAGTCACTGCTGACTGCGGAATGTCAAGCTCAACACTCTGAGGGCCACATTGTAAAACCTGTCGAGCAGAAACCTTCTAACTCCAATGACAATGATTTTTTTGTGTTTGAAGAGGAGGATATGTGTTATTCTACAGAGACAGAAGTAATGGAGTACTTGAAGTCTTCAGGATAAGAGCTGGACATTCTCAACAAATTCCCAAACATTAAAGTCATCTCACTCAAGTACAACACTGCAACACCATCGAGTGCTCCTGTGGAAAGACTTTTCAGTTTAGGGAGTCTTGTGCTGACCCCAAAGAGAAACAGACTTTCCAGCAAGCGATTTGAGAAACTTCTTTTGATGAGATACAACCGCTATTTTACTGACAAGTAAAATAAATGAATTTGTACCCTGTAGAGTAGAAGAAACTTTGACTTTGTAGTTGAAAAACAACTGCATTTCAGCATTCAAATATGCAATGTGTTTTGTTTTTTATAAATACTGTTTAACTGTTATCAACTGTTATCAAACACAGTTAAGCTACAGTAGCACACACATACAGTGCATGTTACACGCCGCAAGGAATGTTGTAGATACTGTAGACTTTAAATACTGTAGACACATTTAAAAATACTAGAGTTTCTATTGTTAGTCAGGTTTATGCTAAGAATTTTCTAGAAATGCATTGGATCTTTTAGTCAAGTTGCTGTTTTCATATTTCTGTAATATTTTTCAGTCAATATTAAATTACGGAAATAACTGAGTTTCACTTTGTAGTGTATTTTTCTGTAGTTTTAAAAGGTTTTCAAAGTAACTTGAAAGTAAAGTAATTAGTAATCAGATTACTTTTTACATGCAGTAATCAGTAATGTAATCAAATTACAATTTTAAAGTAGTAATTGGTAATTTGTAGTGGATTACTTTTTTTGAGTAACTTACCCAACTCTGTTCACTTCCAAAGAGCTACCTGACTTCTCAGTAGCAAGATTGTAATGTTTTTTTTTAATTAGTTAAACTTACTTATTCTCTGTTAGGACAAAAGAGCGTTTTAAAGACAAAAACCTGAAAGGACAAAATATCTGAGATGTTGTAACCGTGATATAAGCAGACCAATATAATACAAGAAAATCCACTTAGCTTTGTGTTGTGGCTTGATTACCATGCTATTTATCAATAATTCAATGTATTATTTTGTGAGTGTTGTGGCAAAAATCCTGTTAAACATCATCACTGCGTAAGAGACACTCAGAGTCAAATTAAATAAAGTATTCTTGCAAGAATAGGTTCAGTCTAGTACACAGAAGTTACGCTGTGCAAGAGAGTGACACACAACAGGAAGATATGAGACAGCCTTTATACACTTTTCAAGGTTCCTCCTCACCCGCTGTACCTTTCACCCACCCAGATAAGGTCCTTACTGCTGTTCAGTTTCTACTTAAAGACACAAACTGGTACTGAAATAAGCTGGCCAAAACTGACCGTCCCTAAGGTCAGAGGTCCTGTCCCATATGTTCCTGAAACGTCACGCACTTGTAAGCACGTACACGCATATACTTTTATACATTGAATAGGTTCTTTCTCTTATGATACCTGTTTGGGATCAATGACTATTAAAATTTCTACTACAATTCCCCCCTTTTTATCATTCAGATTACCCAATCATAATAATAAAAATAATAGAACAAACTTTAAAGTCATATCATCACACTTATTGTTGTGAATCACCAGAGGCAGAGAGATCCATATGCAGCATAAAAGTTCATTGACAGAATGGTTAGACAGGCAAGGGTCGATAACGGCAAACACAGCACTGAAGATGAGGCAAATTCAAAGTCGAGTACCAGGCTGAATGGTCAGGGCAGGCAGAGAGTAACCAGAGTCCAATAACCAGGCAGAGGTGACGTAGGCAGGCAGCAGGCAAGGAAGGTCTAGACGGAAAGGGTCGAGAATCGGTTAGGCAGTCAACAGGTACAATGCTCAGTAGTGTTTCACAAATAGCTAGATAAAACTTCGCAATGAGAGCTGTGCGAAGTGGGTATAAATAGCCTGATAGATAGGCTGCAGCTGAGCACAGTGATTGAATCATTAGAGAGGCTTGTGGGGAATGTAGTGAAAGAGAGAGTCAATATTTGGGCAAGGGCGACCTCTGCTGGCCTAAGGAAGGAGTTGCAGAGACCGGGCTTGTGACACTTATACTCTTCATCTCTGGTTACCATTACACATCTTGAAACCCACATGGCATTTCAACAGGTTACCATTACACATCTTGAAACCCACATGGCATTTCAACAGGCTAAGAAATACAAAGAAATAAAAGTAGAATAAAATCCCTCATTTCGACCCCTCTCCTTGTACGTCATCACATAGCGGATAACCACAGCTTTTAACCTTCTGTTCATATCAAAAACATTCATAGAAATAAAGAAAAAGAAAATCATACAATTTAACACATCACAGTAGCTCCCACTACTTGTATCATCATATTTTGTTCATCCAATTGAACAGACTCCCAGCTTTAACCAGTCTCTGTACTGAGCTGGAAACACACATTATAATGCATGGTAAACATAACAATATTGATAATCCTATCGCTGAAATTGGTAGTACAGTTTTGCAACCAGTACCCCCCAAAGATTAACCAATCTTATCCATTTACCATCAATCCACGCCCATTTCCATATATCCCCTCCATGTTCCTAACCATAATTTCCTAACTTTTAATTCGATTCAGCCAATGGTTTTACTTAGTAAGCTCTATTTAACACCATATTTAATAAAAATCTATCCAGAAAAGGTTTTATATATTTTTATCCGTTCTTTTAACCAATGTAGTTGTTCAAAATTAACTCAGATATTTCCATTACAGACCATCTTTTAGCTTATTACCATACAGATTTTCCCATGATCTGCCTTTCTTACCCTTAATGGAAAGCCTAATCATCAAGTTTCTTCAATAATAATCCCTATAATTTACCTGAAAACTTTTCTAATGCATCCTTAACCAATTAAAATCATTTGATCTAAGCCCCATTTTGATACAATCAAATACAATCATAAAAAAAAACAGATTATTTTGCTAAACTCAAACCATTAGTTGGTGCATCTTCCTCCAGGTGTGTTGGTCATCTCTCCATGGACATCCCGTCTTCACCAGAGTGACTCTTTACGAGTCGTTGCAATGGTCTTTCCCTCGTCGGTGAGGGAGGCTGTTACTAGTACGAGCCTTTGACCCCTCACTTTGTCCTCATATTTGATTGTTGAGGCCTGTCGGTGTAGTCTAAGGTGAGAGGCTAGGACCCAGGTGTCCCACTCTCCAACTATTTTCTGATCATAACCCGATTTGCTACTTAGATCACGATGCACACCCACTGGAGTTAACCATCTCCTGCTTTGACCTGTGAATGGAGACCTTAAGGGTTTGTTAGTGACCGCTTGTCTGGCTGGTCGTCCCTTATGGTGTGACCTGTGGAATTTTCACCATTTGTTCACCTTGCTGATGTTATGCATAAAGAATTTCAAGTTTATTCTCAACACTTGTCCAATTCAACTCTGTTTCTTCTCATTTTACAAATCATTTTATCACCAAATAATTTCTTCCTCACTTAATAGCACTCAGAGTCCTTTTCCTCTGAAAAACATTCAACCCACTTTGCTCATGTCAACAACACAATATTTATACATTTGGAACAGAATCAGTTCTGTTTGCTGCAATCCATCCTGACATTCTGTAAAAGGAATATTTTAAGTTATGCAGGTGTGGCCCCGTTTCTTTCTGCCACATTAATTACCCAGGCCAGGATAGTTAGTCAAATTCATCCATAGCCATTATTTTATTGGGCACATTCTGCCCTGTATCAAAGTCTGCATGCTCTGTAAAGAAAAAAACAAATGTTGAGGTTATTTTCAGATAGTAAGGTACACATAGTTTCTTTTGTCTGCTGTGCTGTCGCAGCCTTCGCTGTCACATCTGCCCTGGCGTTTCCGGTTGAAACAGTCCTGCAAATACACTTACAGGCAGCAATTTTGTTAGTGAGAAGAATGGCTTCTTGCCAGGCTTTTACCCAATTAAGCCTAGTGTCCTCCCAACATATACTGTCCCTTAATAAACCATACTTTGTCAATTGTTAGCAAAATTGTTACCAATTGTTACCATCCCCCCTTTTGATGCATGTATCATCTCGTGCATCAATCTAACATAATTATGTTTGGCTAAAGTTTGCCATCATCACTAACCCAAACGTTGTCCTAAAGCCAAAATTCCTCCAAACATCTTTCTCTTCCTCTGAAACAAAAAATATTACTTAAAGCCACAAACACATCTTCTTATCAGAGTATTTGAAGGGCAACGGCCCTCAGTCTTACAGTGTATCATGCTTTTCAGGCCTGTTGTTTGGTCTCTTAAGCCAGTCATCTACAAACATTTTCAAAGTCATCAATTGTTTCTGTCAGGTCAGGTCGTACTGTACAGACTTGGTCAATGTCAGTCAACATTTCCAACCTTTGTTCACAATAATCATAAATGTGAAGGACTCTCTGGATAATTTGATATTGACTAAGCCAAACTACAACTTCACAAATCCAATTTACATAAATGCTTTTAATCCATAGATTGATTCATAATTACCAGTAGCAGACAGAGCTGGATAACTAACCCATTTAAAGCTCGTCCCATGTTCTGCATCATCTTTTCATCAGATTGACTCAGCAGAATTAACAGCTTCTTTAAAATTTGTCATTTGCCTTACCACATTTTAGTGGCTAATGACACAATTTACACACTATTCAGACGGAGTATTAGTACCCCAAACTAACACATACAATACATAAAGTGCAGTCAACTGCTCATTTTCAATGTTCACTTTTCATTATATCATCTCTAAAAAGATTTAAATTTTAAGTAAGATTTTAAACTTTACATTTTACATTTAGCTGACGCTTTTATCCCAAGCGACTTACAATTGCTATATATGTCAGAGGTCGCACGCCTCTAAAGCAACTAGGGGTTAAGTGTCTTGCTCAGGGACACATTGGTGTTCTCACAGTGGATTCGAACTTGGGTCTATCACACCAAAGGCATGTGTCTTATCCACTGCGCCATCACCACCACCACTTCACATCTTAACCAGTTACAAAGCATGTCTGTTCATTATTCATTTGATTTTAGAAAAGTCAGCTGGGTTGTTTTGGTTCATTATCACTATTTTGCTTCAGCTTACTCTGGCAGGCCGATAACAGAAAGACAGACACAGTTACCATCTCTTCCTCCACTCAAGCAGTCTCTCTCACTATAAACAAATAATCTTTTCAACAGCCTCCTATGACTGTCATTTATACAGAATGTAATATTAAATTAATTATAATAACCTTTTGCCATTCACCTTTTTTATCCAGACTTTACTCAAATCTATAAAGCTGTCTACGTCTTTAGTCACCACCATGCCTAACGACCTTCAGGAGTTAAAACTATGTTATAGACATATTAGCTCAAAATTAACTCTTCTATACATTTTTCTTGCCCATGTGGCAACCAACATCATGTCCCTCATATAATTAAGTTTTGTTACTGTCTCCGCAGCAACTAATGCCAATCACCTCATGGTCTCAGGTGATTGAAAGCCCACTCCCATTAGCTCTTTATCTTTAATCTTCTTCTCATCAGGGTGTTGCCCCTGGCACAGTTACAGACACTTGTCACAATGAAAAACAAGCCATACAATGAACTCGGTTTCTGGTGAGTGGTATAGAGGAACTCACATTTCTGGGTCAGACTGCCGTAACTTCTCACAGCGCATCTCCCCTTCATGGTGTAATGAATCTGCTGGCCTCACAGAATCTGCTCGACTCTCATACCCATCTCACATAAACACCAGCCATCAGGAGATGCCCAGTGTCTGCGGTGACCCCCTGCCTTAGGTTGCCTTCTGTCTGGCCAAAGAAGATCTTACCTGTCGTCGAGTGATCACCTTCGTGCACACTGGTAACCGCTCTTCCCATTACCAAATCAGTTTTCTCCAACATACCAGTTGTTTTCTGGAGCTTAGGAAAGGCACATTCAAGAGTCACCAGAGCCATTTGGACTGCCTAATAGTGTTAACACATGGAAACAGGTTAATAACAGCAGCATTTCATCACTAAAATACATTTAACATCTTAAAGCAGCAACCAAGCACTGCTTAGATTATACTCAGTGAATTTAGTCATCATAACCGTCTATTCAGTGTACATCTACATCTGTAGCCGGAGCCATCGGCCCTGTTCCATGGTGGAGACTAAAATGAGACAAATAAGTTACTGGTCCTAAAATAAACTTAATCAAAAACGTCACTTCTATCGTTTAAGGTCTGCACCATTTTAAAGACTTCTTTAAAGTCATTCAGTTTTACTTTTAACATTTAAATACAAATTGCCCTCTGAATGGCAATGATTTCTTTTAAAATCTCTGTGTCTATGGTTTTCAACTGAAACACTGTGCTTTACTATAAATAGCTTATTGTCACTTATTACACAGGCTCAAATAACAGCTTTTAGCTGACATTGAAAGAGAGCGACTCGAGAAATTCAGGACTGGTACACTGCCCTCTCATAAACTTCTAACATCAAAACTTATCTACTATCTTTTAACTCTAGCTCAGCTTAATACATTTGTCAAAACTTACATAGGTATTCAAAAAAACATATTAGTATAGGTGTCTTTTGCCCATAGATCAGGGAATTTAGACATTACAAATTTCCACTCATATTGAGTCTCTGTCGTGCTGACAGTTTCAGCCACATCACACACCAGATTTAGATAAGCAAACTGTTTCAGCCAAATAACAAGCTTATCTTTTAAAAGAAAAACATCAGCTTTTAGTTCTTTCATGGTCAACATTAATTATCAACCCTTTAACCAGCACACTTTTCCTTTACGTTAAAAACACTAACAAGTTGTTTGTTTAATCAGATGCCTTTCTGCACGATTTACATTTATCAACTGTTAATCCAGTACTACTGTATCTGCTTATTTGATCTTAAATAAAAATAATTATTCTAGATCTCAATAACGTTTCCCATTTCATCTCAATTTTAGTTGTCAGTTTCTCAATTACCATAGTTTAATATCTGACTTAAAATTTTTCCTGGGAGTTTATCAATCTCCAGTCGGGATTCACACTAACTTTTACGAGGCTATCACATTCTGTTTATGATACATTTTGATACACATACATCTTTTGCAGTTATCATTTTAAATCATCCTTTTAGTACTTTTACAACTCATATTAGCAGTTATTATCTGTAATTTTACCTCAACATTTATTCATCAATTCAACTGTAAAAAATACTATTATAGATCTTTTCTTCAAAAGATTCACTTTAAGACTTTATTACACTTTGTTTTTTACACCTTCTCGTGGGCATTTACAGTTACGTGTTAAATGGTCCTGCTGACCACAATTAAAGCACTCTCTGTCGGCTCCAACTTACTGCACACTCTTGAAGCAGGGTGTCCCATTCAGGAATGCAAACAGAGCCACTGATAAGCAGTTCTTTGTATTATTTTACAGTCCACCAGTGGCGGATTCAATCCCAATAGCCGAATCATAATCTTTATCATTATTATTGGCAGAACATTAATTTTCATAAGCTGCATCGAAATGCACAAAATATTCTAAGTTGTTTTCACAATGTTTTCGTTTAACTTTAGTAATACTTGTCCAGGGAAATTATCCCCGACCCATAATTTAATTTATAAAACAGACAATATCTTTTGCTTCAATGACTTAATATCAACAAATATCCAACATTATACATTATTGATTTCCAGAATCTTTGGTCAAAGTTGTCTTTACATTTTACTAATTTGGTATTATCATCAACAACACTGATCACAAAACAAGTACATATTTAACATCTGGAAGCCGGGTTGAAGCAAGCCCTGTTGCTGTACCCCCAGCATAGCTGGACCATTTAGGTTCAAAACACAATGGTTGTCAAACTAAAACTAAATATAACTTCAATTATTATTTTACAATTAAAATATAGAATTGTTCCCCTTTTTGCTTAATGAAACATTCCTTATCTTTATATCACGTTAATCCCTGTTAATCATACTCAATGCCTTATTTTTATTCTGAAACTAATTTTCCATACCATTTAAACAGTTAATTTGACTTCCATAAATTCTGTCAGACATTTTGTTTTCATCACATATAGTTTTCTACTATATTTCTTCCATCTTTCCCTACAGGCCAATTCCTTCTGCATCATCTGTTCTACATGATAATTATTTCTTTTCTCTACATGCCAGTTCCTTCATTATCTAACCAGTACATGATTGTTTGCTTACAATCCCCACACACATATCTCACACACCAACCCTTTGTTTTTCACTTCCCTCTTCCATCAAGTCTCTCACTTACAGTTCCCTCTATTTCACACAGACAGCCTTGTAGCTGCTTGCTACTTCAATCCTTATCTTGTAAATGTATGTTCTCTAGACATCTAATGTCATCCATCCATTTACTGGATGAAGTAAAAACTTTATTTCTCCTGGCAGTGTGACTTTTTATTTTTTTATTTTTTTTATCTGCCTACACATGTTGAACGCAGCCATAACAACCTTTTTGTTTCTCACTGCCCTGTTCAACTGATTCCCGCATTACTTTTAATCTCGTAGCGCTCAATGTTCCCTCAATTGGGAAAATCATGATATTTGATTAAACTTTTTAATACCCTGCATGCATTTTCTACCCGTAATTCTTTCAGCATTTGACAGAAAACCGGTATATCAAATTTTGGCAAGCTTGTTTTGAGATTTCCCCATACTGGCTGTTTTCTGTTCTCCGCGGATTTTTGTTCGACGCACGTCTAATAATCCATCGCTGACAGATCCGATTTCTAACCTAAAATCGGCCAGGGGTCGTTAATTATGGTTTACCCAAAATCAGTATTTCAGTTAGCCTTAATTAACTTATGGTGTGGCAAAATCTCTTGACCTGTTCGTAGGTCTCAATTTCCCACTTTTGCGAGAGCTCAATCCTCGGTCAAAACTTCTTGACTCAGCCTCAGTTTAGAAAATCTCTTGACCCGTTTAAGGGTCTCAATTTCTTGGTCGAGGACCTCTTGCCTCAGTCTATGCCTTAAATCTCTTGATCTCGCACCATAGAAAACAGTCTCAGCCAGTATAGTTCGCTCACTCTTATACCAAAAGAAAAATATTTTACCCCAAATGAAAAATATTTTAGCCGTCTCTTACCAGAGATGTTTTGAGTTGCCACGGGTTCGCTTTCATTCGATTCCAGTGGAGTTTCCCCTGGCCCTGATAGCGGTCGGCCCCTCTCTCTAAAGCTTACGAGGTAGAGCTGGAACTGCTCAGTCCAGGATGATCAATCACCGTCCGCTCTCAGGTCCAGAAGGCAATTCCAAGGAATCCCACTGTTCTGACACCAAATTGTTGTGGCAAAAATCCTGTTAAACATCATCACTGCGTAAGAGACACTCAAAGCCAAATTAAATAAAGGAAAGTATTTATTCTTGCAAGAATAGGTTCAGTCTAGTACACAGAAGTTACGCTGTGCAAGAGAGTGACACACAACAGGAAGATATGAGACAGCCTTTATACTCTTTTCAAGGTTCCTCCTCACCCGCTGTACCTTTCACCCGCCCGGATAAGGTCCTTACTGCTGTTCAGTTTCTACTTAAAGACACAAACTAGTACTGAAATAAGCTGGCCAAAACTGACCGTCCCTAAGGTCAGAGGTCCTGTCCCGCATGTTCCTGAAACATCAGGCACTTGTAAGCACGTACACACATATACTTTTATAGATTGAATAGGTTCTTTCTCTTATGATACCTGTTGGGATCAATGACTATTACAATTTCTACTACATGACTTTTGGGTTTCATAGAGTTACTTGAATGTACACAGAGTAGCTTTTACAATGAACAATCATTTTGAGAAATATGTTTAAAATTATGTGCACTCCCATGAAATGAAGACCACTGTACTTATAATGGGGCTGACATGTTGATATTACATGACCAGCTAAATACTACTGACTTTTTGTTATAAGCATGAATTATTCATCAAATAGTGCAGCTTTTTGAGGAAAGGTGTGCCATTACTTTTATAAACAATTGTACAATTTTCACCTGGAGAACTACAAAATGGACTAAAAAGAGACTTGCATCAAAATTAAGGAGGACCAAAGCCAGAATATCATAAAGACACTGGCTGTGCCCAACGTCTTACTTCCTTATGTGGTTACTGAAGCCATAGGGGTCATTACCAAGAGCACACATACAATCCAATAATGCACTACACCACCCCCTAGAATACCCATGCACTGTGAGGATTGCGGCACATGAATTCCTTCGTCTCATCAGAAGATGGTGAATGATTCATGTATGGAATAGAGCATAATAGGGGTCAATTTTAAATATTGCTGTAGACTCTGGGCCAGTAAGCAACCAGCTTTTTATCACCCATAACACCCTAGCAACTACATACTGTAGCAATTCCCTAAAATCTCTCAGAACCCCTCAGCAACCACACAACACCCTGGCATTGGGGCATTTAAGTCTTTCTGCTATATGGTACTGTTTTACAGATGAGTTCGTTCACTGTTTTTTTATTATTATTTGGAGAAAGCATATCACTGTTAAGGGGAAATTAAGTCTGCAGAGGCAATGAAGCAGTCATTTCTGGGTCTCTGAAGGCTTCCTGATCCTGTGGGGAATCCACATTGTCACTGATGCTGATGTGAGACTCATTAAAATATGCTGGACTGGCAAGATTTTCCCTTATGTAATAAAAGTAATGTTTCCTTTTCTCAATCCAGTCTCAGGAGTTTAGCTTGTCAAGTAATCCGTATAAAGCACAGAGGCAGTCATAGACCTGGGAGTTTGATTAATAATTGTTCAAATACAAATGCTAAAGCAAATCTGTGGTCACAAATTAAATTTGGAGACTTTGGGACAATTATTTTATTCACTAAGGGTTGCAAATTAATATGATTTGACTTTTTCATGGCACACAAAAGGAGTTAAACATTTCTGAAGACATTTCATAGGATTGTTTGAGGAAAGGACAGAATTTTATCTGATATTTGTGACAGTTGACATACCGCTATAAGCCTTTAGACTGATAATGACCTTTTTAAGTATGTGTACATAGGCTACTTATATAAGATAAGAGATAGGAGTAAAACATTATATAACTACATAAAGGTAAACATATTGTAGCAAAATGAGCATCTTCTGCTCCGCCAGCTCTCCAGTCTCAATATTTTCGATCTACTGAAGAATATATGGTGATATTTTCAGGGTCTCAGGCCATTAGTCACATGCCATAAGGAATATTTCTCACTGTATTCTATAGCATAACCACAGGCTATGATTCATCTCACAGTATGCCTGAACATCTGAAATCTGCAACAAGTTTTGAAAACTTTTAGTATGTTCCCAAAGGAGAAAAAATTATTGCTCAATGGTTGCTTTTCCTGAGCTCAGGAGACGTAGTTGTGATTCTCATATATCTCTTATTTTAGTATCAACAGCATTTATATGTTTCTCCTAAAATTCCTTAGGAGAAATAAAAGTAGGCACAAATGAGGTATGAGAAATATTTGAGACACAAAGAGTCAAAACTGAGAACATGGTGGAAGAAACATAGAACATCTCTTTATTGTCTTTCTGCAATCTCTTTCAAGACTCCATTATAGGAATATTAATAAATATTCCACGATGGTCTGAATTGTTAAAGGTACTTTTTTCTGCCCAAAGCCACTAAGGCGCTTCCTCCGCTCTTACCCTCGATGGCGGGGTGGCCAAGGGGTACGTGGAGATTCCCCAGGTGGAACGTGCAGTTGAAAAATAAGCAAACACTGTGAGACAGGAGTACTGGCTGCAAGCTCTGGCAAAGGTTAATTAACTCTCAAATTCTTTTCTTAGCTCTCAATGTATTCACAACATTCAGATATTTGACTTAACAGAACAACACTTGTTTATCTGCAACACAATTACATGTTTATCTGTAACACATTCCATTAAAGAAAATTCATTTTTAATAAAGGATTTTCAGAAGTTACTTTTGTCTGTACTCGACTTGTTCTGTAATCACAATATATTGACCTGCTACAGTGTTTTCACATCACCATAAACAGTAATTCCAGATTCACACTGCCACATAAATGAATCTCGCCTTTGGCTTCACACTAACCTCATGTTTTACATGCAAGTCACCATTTTGGCTCTAGTTCACGCACGCATGTGCCGCCATTATGGCTCGAGATAGCTCCAGTAGCAAATGTACATTTAACTCGCTTAAACTTTATCATCCAAATACAATCAACATATAAAACCCTCTATAAACATTCATAAACTCTTTTCACATGAGTATTTTCTCTCATTTCACTTCAAATTCACATATTTGACTGACTGCCCTGCCGGAACGTTCGCAGCTGTTTACACGATGGACGTGTGGGAGAGGTAGGCGGGTCATGTGTCTGGCGGCTCTTTCCGTGGAGGACATTGAAGATGTCTACCTATTGGCACCATGATAACAGGTCTTCTGCTGATTGGATTAGGCATTGCCATGGTTTATCGAGGAACTAAGCAGACGGTGACAGCTGTCAAAAGCCCCGCAAGGCTGCCCGTCATGATTGAAGCGGTTGGCAGAGCTGTCAGCACTCAGACTGGGTCTATGAACCACAATATGGATAACATCATGGAGAGCTCACAGCTTTGCAAAGGCAAATGGATCGTTTCAGAGACCAAAATGGACCAGGAGTATAGCCTGTATAAATTGAATGCGGCTACTCGCCCCAAGACCAAATAATCCCAATCTTATCTGTTTCGGCACCCCCCCACCAGCACTGGCCTTGGCCAAGGCCGCTGCTGGAACAACAACTCTCCCGGAAGAGCACTGCAGTGAGCCGCTCTTGCATTCCTTCCCCGACTCCTCAGACACCTGATGATTGTTGACTCTGCCTGGGACATGATCAAGGTTGTCTCCATGGCAACTTGCTGTGAATCGCTATGACAATCCTGCGGACTGAGGCTCCTAGATTATGGTGCTGGCTTAGCGACTCTCTCCAGGCCTACACACACATGAACTTACACATACACAGATATGCACCTGCCCCACACCCCATCCCACGCCTTCGCCGCTTCGTACCCCCAGTCTGATGGGCGGGTCTGTGACAGCCCCATAATGGCTGCAGGACTGGATGTTGCTTGCCTGGGCTGGACTACCTCCATCCCCCACTCCCAACCGTGTTGCAATGTCTTGTTTGTAGAGTGTACTGTTTATGTGCTAATGTTGCTGAGGTGTTTTTTTTTTTCTGTTCCCAGACTGTTCTCCTTACAGGAGCATAGTCTGGGGGTTGCCTTTTTTTTCTCCTAACCTCTCCTCATGTCATGCTGTATTTTTCTCAAGTTGGCGCTGATTATAGCAGCCTAGGTAACACCTTATTACCAAAGCATATTCCTTGTATGTGCACAACACTACTTGGCAATAAAATTGATTCTGATTCTGATTCTTATATTTGTCACTCGTGTGTAATCCGATATATCACTCATTACCACTGCATGCATATTAATCAAACTAACAATCTTTTCCAGTAACCCATCAAACATCAACATGTTTGAAACAGTGTTTAACATCAGTTTCGACCAGTTTTTAAATCGTTTTTGCTCACCTGTAGAAAAATAAGCAAACGCTGTGAGACAGGAGTACTGGTAAAGTTTAATTAACTCTGAAGCACCCTGTGCAGTACCTTAATTTAACAGCGCTAAACGCCCTCTACAGGAGACAATAATAACAGCAACATTTTCTTTACCTACACCAAGAAGGTAACGATGAATTGAACCAACAATTAACAAATGTTGAAGGCCCATATATTTATGAACAATACCATTTTTTTTAAAAGGGGTGTCCTTTTTCCCTTTTATTTTAACCTATATACATAATTTTTTCAACCTACTACACAAAGTCCACGTCTCCAATGCAGGGCCAGTAAATTCTCGGCTGCTCTCGATGCCAAGGCTTACAGCGCTGCTAGACAGTCCGCCTCTGCCATGCATCCCATGGCTCTCCTGCATCCCATGGCTCTCCTGCAAAGTCTACTTTCTTTACCGCCCCATCTCCCAGGCCGGCCTCCTCGGCGACGCTGTCGACAATTTTTCCCAGCAGTTCTAGGCAAAACAGAGGCAGACGATTAAATACATCCTGTCCGGGCAGTCTGCTGCTGCGTCCACCCATCTGCCAATTGCAGTCCCCTTGCCTGCTAGTTGCCGAGGGCATCCCCCTACGGCCTCTACCTCCACTCTAAAGCGGGCGCAGCAGTATTAACCCAGCCCGCAACCTCGGAGCTGGCCGCAGGAAGGCGATGCAACCCATCCAAGCCCCTACCAGGCCCTCTAAGCATCAGGCAAAGCAATCTGTATTGTATATAGTGCTATACGTGACTTAAATGGTTTACCAAATAATCCACAGAGAAATGTACCGAACAAACAAATAATGCTCTACTAAAACATTCACATACTAGTTGAAAATAAACAGCCTAACATTAGTGTTGTCACCTTTATTCACAGCCTATAGCTCTTACTACAATACAGATTGTTTCAAAGCAGCTGTATAACAGTGATAACAGGAAAATAATGCAACAGTTTGTTTCTGCTGTACAGCAGATCTAGTGTCATAGACCAGCTTAAGTAAGTTCAGTGATGGTTCATTTTTGCTGTAAAAAAGTTATTAATTATATATATATATATATATATATATATATATATATATATATATATATATATAGCCACTCTGGTGAAAACAGAGATGTCATCGTCCAGCTCAGTTCAGTTCTCATACAATAGTGTCAATGCAGGCAGATCAATAATATTGTTGAATATAAAGTGTCCCCAACTAAGCAAGCCAAAAGCCAAAGGCGACAAAGGCCGTGGCAAGGAACCAAAACTCCATCCGGTGACAGAATGGAGAACAAAAAACGTTGGGAGAAACCAGGCTCAATCGGGGGGCCAGTTCTCCTCTGGCCAATGAACGAACAGTGTATGATTATTATTCAGGCTGCATTATAGGTCAGAAGTCAGATTCAAGAATTGTGAAAATCAGATTGTGGTCTTGTCTTGATGCAGGTCCTCCATCTGATCTGGATATGGCCCGGATCTAGCTGACTACAGTAAACATCGGAGTAAAGAGAAAGACTAACATTAGTGTGGCAGATGGAATATAATTAATAGGGCTTAAGCCCAGACAATTCACAGACTACGCCACGATGGGACTCGCACCCAAAGAATTTATTACTTCGTTCTAGCAAGGCACTCAAGTTCATTGATTGATTTAGCCAAAGACAGTGGTCCAATACAAAAATGAAAGTTTATTTTTTACATCAATGAACACACAATAGTTCACTCCACAATAAAAAAAAACATTTGGATTTCCCAACACACACAAGGGAACTTTTCACAGCAAACAAAAAAAAAACACTACACACTAAATCAATCAATAAGACACGCACCACCTTCACTCCTATACACACAGAGAATCGTACTGAAGCTCGCCAGTGCGAGACTAATAACTCCAGCAATGAGCATCCATGGGAAACACCCCAATCACACGTGCCGGGTTCACAAACACCTCAAAGAATAAGACCACAATGGAGAACAAACAACCACTGAATACATAAAGGATCCCACCACCGCATGGGCACTGCTCCCACTGCCAGCTCTCAGCACCTATACAGAAGGAAGACACATGACTTACACGGTTGCATACACACAGATTACAATGAACGGGTCCAGTAGACCACCCAGAGGGATTACACAAACTAACAATATGAATACATACTAATCCTCACATAATAAACAAACATACAACAATAATAAACCATACCAACTAATAAATGAAGGGAAAAATGCCACACTGAAGATCAGCAACTTCCAAGGTCTCCCGTCAGTGTGGACAACTCAAGAAAACAAAAACAGAATCAAACAAAAACAATCATAACAAATGGGCCAATCCCCTTGGACATCAGCAGAGGGGGAAAGGCCTCCAGGCAACCACGTAAATAAAATAAATAAACACAAAACAACTTTAACCTATAAAAAGAAAACAAAAAAAGAAGTGATGCAAATGCATCGAACACATTCTACAACATTACTCAGATATTCACAACAAAGGGAGAGATGAGAAATCCAACTAAGTCAGGCAAGCAACGGTGAAACAGGTCAGCCACTCGCTAAATTGGACTAGCCACGGGTCCCACAATCATCGATCTCGTGGGACAGAGCAGCCGAAAACGACGAAGAAAGCCCGTAGGCAACACATAACAGGAAATAGGTTTAAGCAAAGCAGCAGATGTTCAGCGCCGATGTCGCCAACTGGCGGCTGCACCCCGGCTAGATAGCACTCCCTGAAATACACAGAATGTCTACTTGTAAACATATCCCACCTTAACATCCAATTTACTCAGTGCAGTCAAATACCCGTGATTAACAGCGTTGATTCGTGGCCCTCGGTTTTACTTGCCAACAACAGGGCACACTCTCAGCTAGAAAAAAGGCTACTGCAGCACCGGGGATTCTACAATAATAAACATTCGCTATGAGCCCAAGTTATGGAGTCAACCGAGTGGAAAGAGCAACGGAGATAGTCATACCTTAAGTAAGGCAGATCAATAATATTGTTTAATATTAAATGTCCCCATGTCCCCAATGCTGGGAAGACTATTCCAAAGTTTAGGTGCTAAATAGGAAAAGGATCTACCGCCTGCAGTTGATTTTGATATTCTAGGTATTATCAACTGGCCAGAATTTTGAGATTGCAATAGACGTGAAGGATTATAATGAAGGACTAATTAGATATTGTTTATTCATTTATGTCTTTAATGGCTAATGTTTGCATTAGAGGTCATGAATGGTCATTTTTATTTGTTAAAATGTATATTTCCTCACCCATATGCATGGTATTGCTCATAGCAGTTTGTAATTATACTTTTAAAAATATTGTTGCTGTGTTTTGCTTATTATTTAAAAAAATATTAAACTTTTCCCCACCAGTTTGTATTGATGATTTTTTTTAAAACGTTTTTATAATTATTATTGTTTTATTACAGGAACTATTGTTTCTTAGTTGCAATTACAAGTAAACAACTTAAACTGTATTTGAGCACATTTTAAAGATTTCTTAACATTTGCTTTTGGAAAATTGCATCCTATGTTTTAACTGTACATAAAGCCATCAATGATACATTCACAATATGAAAGTCATTGTAACTATAATATAATGACATTATTGCAATGCAGGCTGCATTTTTATAACTACATTCATCGAACCATACGACTGACTAATTAATATATATAAATCAGTGTATAATGGATTATGGATTATGAGCATGCACATTGAAAAAGCAAATGTATGACTTATAAGTAATTATAAAAACAATACAAATGTAACTATAATAGTTCTTAATGAGTCTTTATACATGCATATATAAAATATTAATACTTACTTATAAATAAGTATAAATGGAGCCATAATTCATTATAAGCATGGCCTTCATAGAAAGAGTTACCGAATGCGGATTTACAGATGCTAGACACGTGGCTTTCAAACGAAAGATTGGTATCAAAGAACACACCCAGGTTCCAAACTGATTTCAAAGACTTGACAGCACAGCCATCAAGTGTTAGACAGTATTCTAGGTTACTATGTGCTTAGGTTTTTTGTCCAATAATTAGAAACTGTTTTTTTTTTTCAGAATTATGTAGTAGGGAATTACTAGTCAAACCATTTTTTTTTTTATATTAGCTATGCATTAATTCCTTTAAGTTTGTGAATTGGTAAGTTTGTCGGGCGCGAAGAAATATAGAGCTGAGTATCATCAGTATAATAGTAAAAATGAATGCCATGCTTCCTAATGATATCTCCTAAGGGTAGCATGTACAGGGTGAAAAGCAACGGTCCTAGTACTGAGCCTTGCAGTACTCCATAATGAACTTGTGATCGATATGACATCTCTTTATTTACTGCTACAAGCTGATAACGGTTAGATAAGTATGATTTAAACCATGCTAATGCAATTCCACGAATGCCAACATCATTTTTGAGTCTATTCAAAAGAATGTTGTGGTCGATGGATGGTATCAAATGCAGCACTAAGGAGCAACTGTGTCTAAAGTGCTGGAAATGAGAGAGTCAATAGTTTCTGTCGCAATATCGAGTTCTTCTAGGCTATCTGGGATGCTGAGGAGATGCAACTGATCAGGAAGATTATTAATAAAGCAATATTTAGTGGCAGAGGTGATAGTTCTACCATATTTGTAACAGGGAGTCGGCCTTGCAGCCTTGGCTAAATGGAGTATACACGATAGATAATGATCTGAGATGTCATCACTCTGCAGCATAATTTTGACGGCATCAACATTGATTCCATGTGACAATATTAGATCTAAAGTATGATTACGACAATGAGTGGGTCCTGAGACGTCTTGTCTAACCCCAATAGTATTTAGAATGTCTCTAAATGCCAATCCCAATTTTTCATTATCTACATGGATATTAAAATGACCAACAATTAGGACTTTATCTGCAGCCACCAACACTTCAAAATAATTGTATTTAATACTAGACTTCTCAGTAATACTGAAGATATTACTATAAATTACAGCAACACTCCCCTTTGCCTTGCAGACGAGGCTCATGTTTATAACAGTAATCTTGGGGGTGGACTCATTTAAAGTAATGTAATCATCTGGTTTTAGCCAGGTTTCTGTCAAACAGCACATCTAGGTTATGATCAGTAATCATATCATTAACAATAAGGGTTTTTGAAGAAAGGGATTGAATATTCAGCAACCCGAGCTTTATCATTTGTTCATCTGTATTATATCTGTTTATTAATTGTTGAACATCAATAAAAATTTTACCCTTAAATGGGTTTAGGAGTTTTTTGTATTTCCTAGTTTGGGGAACAGACACAGTCTCTATATGATGATATCTAGGCGAAAGAGTCTCTATGTGATGGGATTTATCTGACTTCTGTGACGTGAGACAGCCAGCAGACGTTCGGTTTAGCCAGTTTGTCTGCTTCCTGACCTGGCCTCCAGATAGTAAAGCTTCAACTCTAAGACTATGTGCCATATTACCAGAGAGAAGAGCAGCACCATTCCAGGAGGCATGCATACTAGATTGTCTGACATTGTACTTGCGAGTTCATACACAATAGTTCATGGATAATAATCTTAGAGAATTTACGATTAGCATTAGCCAGCACTTTTAAATTTGCTTTGATGTCAGGCATTCTGGCAAATATGTGACTATGGTGGCTGGTGCCTCTAATGTCACGTTCCGTGTAATAGAATTTCCAATCACTAGGGCACTTTCAAAAGGATTCTCAGTGGGTGCGTCACTGAGAGGGGAGAACCTGTTTGATGTTCTAATTGGAACGGAAGAGCCATCTCACAGTCACCCAGTTGCCCTGCTGCATGGGCCCTACAGCCGGAACCGAACAATGTACAGAGTTCTCTAAGCAAGTAGCATTCAAAGCAGTATCTAAACCCCCTGCATTCTTACTATCCTCCATTAGTTTTTGGATGCTCGTTTCTTGTTCTGAAATCTTCCCTCTCAGCCTGACCGTCTCCCTATATTTATCACGTGTAACCCTGAGCGCTGACAGAGAAGGCTATACTATATATGTGGCAGACAGTGCAAGTGACAATAACTGGAGATGACATGACTCACCGTGTTTGTTGACTGATCCAACTCACCACAGTTGTTTGATGGACTCATAAAAGGCGCAAGCGCTCGAGAAAAAAAAAGGGCAGTCCCTGGCTAGTGAAATGCTAGCGCGTTGTGTGAGCGATAGTGATTTAGATTAAAGTGTAGTGTTACAAATTTACTAAATGTTTAATTTAGGTTCAACAGTATTTTAACAGAGAAAGTTCACACAGTGTTTACCATTTTGAGGCATCGATGATGACATTAACCTTTTTTCACTTCTCAAGTACAGCTGGGATTTTGTCTCTATGATAATGTTAAGGTTTGAGTGATCTAATCAGGCTGATTGGATTAGCATCTCAAGGCTCTGAGCTACACTGTCATGCTGATGAGATCAGGGCTGGGGAATTTCCGGTAACAGGCTGACTCCAGGACTTCATTTACATGCTTTGTTCAGATTGTCTCCCCCTCTATGTAATCCCTCCCCCTTGAAAAGGTATAAACAATACTGTGCTGAGCTATTGAGTTGTTTAGACTTGGATGACTACAGCGTTAGAACAGCAAAGTCCTCAATAAAGAGTAACTTCTGCTTGAAAGATATCCCAACATCTCCTGGTCTCTGAAGAAAAAGTTTCCAACAGTTTTGGCCCCGTGACACGGATAGAGCTACTCACCTGAATCCAGATTAAAACTTCGAGCTCAACGAAGATCTGACTGAGTTCCAGACGGAATCTTTCTGTACAACCAAGGGTTGGTGAGTGCTACTCTATCCAAAAGAACCATTAAGACCAGTACAAATTTGTATCCTCTGCGCCATCAGAGAAGAGTTAACAGACAGCTGTAGAGTTTTGTTAACTAAGTTATCCTCTAAAGTTTTCTTTTGGGGAAGAAAGTTATCCTCTGTTCAGGCAGAGAAGATTAGCATTACATGTTAATATTCGTTTATCCTCTGTGTAGTCATAGAAGATTAATCCTCTTTTCAACCAGGGACGTTTAACAACAGTTACAATGTGTTAACAATAGTTTGTCCTCTACTTTGCTTGAGAAGAAGGTTCATCCTCTGTTTAATCAGGAATGTTTAACAACTGTTAAAAGTGTGTTAGCAAATTGGTTCTCTTCTGATTGCCAAGGAGAGGTTGAATACATTATGATGAGTATTCATAACTAGTTATCCTTTGCTTTGTCAGAGAAGTTATTGGTTCATCCTCTGTTTTTTCAGGGAAGTACCGTGTCAGGAAAACATCACAAAATGGTTAGAAGGAATGCTAGGCTGGTTCCAACTACTGAGAAAGGTGGACTAGCTGCCCCTTTATGGACAGACATTGAGTTCAAGTCATTGTTAGGGGAGCAGATGGACTCCATATTAACTGAGTCAGTCAGATTGGATTTGACAAAGAAATTTGGTGTTCACCCAGAAAAAGTATGGTCTATTGAAGAATGCAAGAAGGTGTTAGGTGCATGTATCAGAAAGCAAAACATAAAAGGCATTATCTGCTGCCACAGAGAATTTATCTTATCTATTGCACAAGAACAAGCTAGGTGTATTGCTAAGTTAAAAGAACAGAACAAACAGTTGCTCACTCGAGTTTCCTGTCTCACGAAAAAGGTGGGCCATGACAAGGCCTCAACCAAATGTGACTCAGAAGACCAACAGTCAGATGAAATTTATCCTGACTTAAAAGCTTTCTTTGAAACAGATGTAGCCATTCAATCAGTAACTGATGAGCCTGTAGATTCAGTAAAGATATGTGGCGCTAGGAGAAGATCTCAGAGAAATGAGGGAACTGAAAGTGTTCTTCCCAACTCTTCTGTTGTCCAAATCCAAACTGTTGCCAAAGCGCTAGGACCTAAAGATATAGATAGACTTTCCCAGAGCTTACCCTCAGCACGCACAAATTTTCTGAATTTAGAAGAGCATTGATCAGTAAAATGCGTCTTTACGACATGTCGTTGGCAGAAGTCACACAGCTGATCTCACAAATTCTAACTGAATCTGAATTCAACAGTTTTGAGTCTGCTGTTACTTCTGAACTACAACATGCCAGAAAAGACGAATTGAGAGAGGGAGTTCTGAAAGCGTTAAAGAACATTGATGGACCAAACATGGACTGGTCTTCCACCGGGAGGCTTGCCTGTGTACAGCTGCATATTCCAAGCATAACTTGTTCGGGAATCACATGCAACCCAGATCTTGATTCCCTACTTTGCAGGATTGCTGGGAATGTACTGCTTGAAAGCACATCTTCCTCTGAATGGAATCAAGCACTCATCTACAGTTACATCTGGGCCTGGGTTATACATCAGAGGGAGAGGCTCAACCCACAGATCCCAGATGTCACGGATTGCAGCCAGCTTGTCAGTCTCACGACAGTGTGTAGTGTAGTTTTGAGTAGTGTAGAGAAAGTCAATGACGTTGTAGTGAAAGGGATTGTTGTCAACAGTGCGTTTACCCCAGTAATGCCTTTGGTCCAGCCGGCTAAAAGGATTACACTGTCGAATGTACCACCATTTATCAGAGATGACGTGATTGAAAGCGAATTAATGAGACATGGTAAAATTATGTCTAAAATCAGGAAGATTTCATTAGGTTGCAAGCTACCTCAGCTGAAACATGTGGTTTCATTTAGAAGACAGACACACATGATTCTAAAAAATGAAAATGAAGAGCTAAGTTTGGCCATGAAATTTAAGGTGGATAACTATGAGTATGTGATTTATGCAACGTCAGAAAGTATGAAGTGCTTTGGTTGTGGACAGGAGGGACATATAATTCGTGCTTGTCCTGAGAAGGATGATTCGGTAGTGCCTCTGAATGAGAATAGGAAAAAGGAGCAGACAAATGTAGGTAGAAGTGAAGAGCAGAGACAGCAAGAACACGGTGAAGGATCAAGGGTTAACACGGAGAGGGGAGATGGAAGTAATAATGGAGAAGTTGGCAAGGAAAATTTGGAAGATGTTGTGAATGATGCTAGAAAAGCAAGCAGTATCATGAAAGAGTATGAGGTAACTGATTCTAACTTAGTTGCAATAGAAGGTGAGGAAGACATGGAAGTGATAGAGGATGAAAGTGTTTTTAAAACACCTGCAATAAAACGGAAATTGAAGAAAAAAGGCAATGGGAAGAGAGTTAGGAAAGAAACGGGAGATGAAATATCAGGAAAAGATGTTGAAAATTCTGGGATTCAGATGGAATCAGATATGAGCAATATTTTCGAGCCTCAGTCTGCCTCAGAAAGTGGAGATGATTCTTCAGGGTCTGTGAATTCAGTCTCTCAAAAAAGATCTGCTAGAAGTGACTATTCACTTGAGAAAATTATAATATTCCTTCAAACAACTAAAGGAATGAAAGGAGTGAGAGTGGAAGATTATTTCCCAGATAGAGAGCTGTTTATTAATTCAGCTAGAATGTCAATGAAAGAGAAGGGTGCAAGTAACTTAACTGATCAATAAATTTACAGATTGAAAAAGATTGTGCAAAAGCTGAAATTGAATATATTGAGTGATGAATTTGAAGCAGAATGATTTTTTTATTCTTCTTGTGTTGTATTTTTGGTTGTGTTGCCCTTATTTGGTTTATATTCATTCACTTATGAGTACGCTAAGACTGGGCACACTCAATATAAATGGTGCTCGAGAAAGTGGGAAGAGAACAATGCTTTAGGAATTAATAAGACAAAAGAAATATGATGTGATGTTGGTTCAAGAAACCCATAGTGATGCTAAAAATTAGAGTGATTGGAAAATGGAATGGGATGGAGAAGTTATTTTAAGTCATAAAAGTTCATCTAGTGGTGGTGTAGCTGTTCTTTTTCAAAAGCACATAAAACCTTTATCATATGAGGTTGAACACATTGTTGAAGGGCGACTATTGAAAGTCAGAGCAAAATTTGAAAAGTTTGTTTTAGTTTTTGTAAACATTTATGCTCCTGTTTGTGGTCCTGAGAGGGTTTATTTTATAAAAAAAAGTGAATGATGCTCTTTCTAGCTTTGAACAAGAAGAGTATATGTTTATGGGAGGAGCCTTTAATTGTACAGAAGATCATAAAGTAGATAGGAACCATAAATATTGCATCCCAGCATGAAATAGTGAAACTCATTGTTGAAAATGATCTGTATGATATTTGGAGAGTCTTGCATAAGAATGAAAGAGCACAAGGCACATGGGCACAAGCAAGAGAGAATTTTATTACTTTGGCTAGACTGGATAGATTTTATTGTTTTAAACATCATTTCAATGTTATAAAGAAATGTGTGATTTTACCTGTAAGTTTTTCTGATCACTGTTTAGTAGAATGTAGTATTTATATAGCAAATATAAAACCCAAGAGTGCTTATTGGCACTTTAATGTCTTATTATTACAAGATAAGGCTTTTATTGAGACGTTTACATATTTTTGGAAACAGTTTGGGTTGAAGAAGCATGCATATAGATCTTTACGACAGTGGTGGGATTATGGTAAAGTGGTGGAATGTTGTTTTTTGCTTTAGTATTGGAATAAGTGGTTGGGTGTGGAGAACCCAACCCAAGTGATTATTTATAATGTAAATGTAATATTTATAATATGAAGTTCTGTGGGTCAAATAAAGTTGTTGTGAAAAACTCAAACTCTCTCTCTCTCTCTCTCTCTCTCTGTGTGTGTGTGTGTGTGTGTGTGTGTGTGTGTGTGTGTGTGTGTGTGTGTGTGTGTGTGTGTGTGTGTGTGTGTGTGTGTGTGTGTGTGTGTGTGTGTGTGTGTGCGAGAGTGAGGGAACATGCTAGTTCGATGTTGCATTTGTGAAAATTTTCAGATTTATGCCAGTTTAGTTGATTTTATTTGCCAATTTATATAAAAATGCTCTCTGTTGCAGTCACATACATGTGTGTGTGTGTGTGTGTGTGTGTGTGTGTGTGTGTGTGTGTGTGTGTGTTTGTATGACATGGAAATTTGTTCCTTCCACTTTTATTTATGCTCTAGGACCAGTCCTTGGTTTATATGTAGAAATTTTCAGATTTATAATGGATTTACTTTTTTTTGACAAAAAAAAGAAAAAAAGTCATTTTTTTTCATTTTCCCATTTATTTTCAATGTGGGGTCATTTTGACCCCAAACACCTTAAACGGTAAAAAATTTTACACACAACCAAACCAAGCTCAGTTTTTTTGTGCATTTTTAGATAGATTATTTAGGAAAAGTCACAGAGTTTCATGCCCCAGAGATGAAGGTAACACTTTTAAGAAATGAAGAAAAAGTCCAGTGGGGTCCCCTGGTACCCCAATCACTGATTAAGGTCAACAGAGAGAATCAACAGAAACGCAAATGTCATAAGAGAGAGCGCAGTTGTTATTATTGTGGTAAGCATGGACATTGGAGAAAAGAGTGTAGGAAAAACAAAAATAACTTTAGACAAGTTAACAATGTTACTCAACTTCTACTCAGTCTGCTTGCTACTCTGAAGCAGCCCCTCCCCTTATCATTAAACTCCTGGGGAAGCTGTTGAGGTGTTTACCATTTGGGCTGTGAGTGCTTAACCCTCTGGGGACCAAGCTGTTCCCTTTCAAGGGAACTCGAGCTGCGTTGAGACGCGGTGGGAACGCTCTGCGTGATTGCGTCGTGAAGCACGTGTATAATCAGTCCAATGGAAGAACGAGACGTCACCGGCGGTGACGTCATAGACCAGGAAGCTATAAAGCACACCAGAAATCAGACCGCGACAGCTTCTGTTGCCTTCAGCAAGCGCTCTCTGTATACTGTCCTTGTCTATTTATTGTTGTCTGTCACAAGCACATTATCTATCTATATATATATATATATTATGGCGAAACAAGAATTCAAGCGTTGTGTTGTCCCTTGCCCTCGTTTCATCACGGGTGGGGACACACATCAGCTTTGTGTTGCTTGTTTGGGAGTGGAGCATGCCCAGTCAGTTCTCGAGGGAGCTGACTGTGAGCATTGCGAGAAGCTGTCCGTGAGGACGCTCCGCTCTCGCCGGGCGTTCTTTGAGGAGGACGGTTCGGTTCGCGCTCCCCGGGGTGCGGGTCCCGCTGCTGCCGAGGCACAGCGAAGGCTTTCATCTTGGGGTTCGCATATGGATCTAGTAGCGGGGCTTGAGACGGGCCCAGCCCTTTCTCAACCCTTACCTGCTGGATCCGGTGCCTCTGCCCAGGAAGGAGCCCGCGCTGCGGCTTCTCCTTCCCAGGTTGGGGCACCATTGTTGCGGCTATCCAGTTCTGAGGATCTGGATGTCGTCAGTGTTGATATGGGGGATGTTGAGTTTTCGCCAGCTCATGCCTCCGATAATGATGAGGAGCTTATGGAGGTTTTATCTCGTGCTGTAGCTAGATTAAATATTGAATGGCCAGCCGATGATTCTTTGAGTGTTACTAGAAAAAGTTTATTAGATGAAAGATTTTTACCATCTAAAACACAGCCTCCACGTCGGGGACTCCCGTTTTTTCCCGATCTCCACAATGAGGTTTCGAGATCGTGGAATAAACCGGCGTCATTCAGAGTTTTTAACCCACAAACTTCATGTTACAGTAATGTTTTGGGTGCATCTGATTATGGTTATGTTAAGGTGCCTCGGGCTGAAGAGACGCTCGCGAGCTATCTCTCTCCCGAGTCATCGTCATCATTAAAAACCCCGACGTTACCCACCAAGCCATTAAAATCTACATCTTCGCTGGTGGGTAAAGCTTATTCGGCAGCAGGTCAGGCTGCGTCATGTCTGCACACTATGTCTATACTGCAGGCATACCAGGCTGATCTGCTGAAGGATATCGATGAACGTGAGGAAGTCAGCGCTGACGCAATTCGAGAATTGCGTCGCGCAAAAGACCTGTCTCTCCGGGCCACCAAGGAGACGGCCAAATCAGTGGGCCGTTCTATGGCAGCCCTGGTGGCCATGGAGCGGCATCTTTGGTTAAATCTGTCTGATATAAAGGATAAAGATAGGTCTGTTCTTCTGGACGCGCCACTGTCACCTTCAAGTTTGTTCGGCGACGCTATCAACTGTGTCGTCGATAGGTTTCAAGAAACGAAAAAACAATCGGCTGCGTTCCAGAGGTTTCTTCCTCGACGTTTCAATATCCCTGAGACTGCTGGGCGAAAAATGATTATTAAATCCGAGCAGTCTCATCCGAGTACAAGCTCCTCACAGCACAGAGTGCATCAAAAACAGAGCGCCGCCACTCGGGCTCCTCCACAATCTGGGGAATCTGGGTGGCGGTCGCAGTCCAGGCCAGCTAGGGGTAGGCAAGATCTGAGGACTGTCATCTCTAAGAATGCTTGGGCTAAGAAGAAGTCCTGACGCCCAAGGCGTCAGGCTTCTGAGGGTGGTCCCCTCCGAGGAGGGACGATTTCGAGAAATCGTTCATCCTCGGCACCCTCTGGGGGGCGATTCTCTGAGGAGAGTCGCAGCGCTGCCACATCGGTTGTTCCCTGCCGGTTCGCCGCTTCAGGGCACCGAGGTGTCAGCGTCCCCATACGATTCTCCGAGGAGGATCGTAGAACGGTCAGTTCGGTTGTTCCCTGCCGGTTCGCCGCTTCAGGGCACCTAAATCTCCGTACAACCGAATCCCGAGGCCAGTCTCGAGAGACTGGTCCCCTTAGTAGAATTTCTGGCAGCGTGGAAACTACTGCCAAATATTTCTCAGTGGGTTCTGCATATAATAGAAAAGGGTTACAGAATTCAGTTCGGTTCTCGTCCGCCCAGATTTCAAGGGGTCCTTCCCACAGTGGTGGACCCAAGGCAGGCTCGGGTCATGGAACTAGAAGTACTGACGCTTCTGCAAAAAGGGGCTATAGAAAGGGTTTCTCCTCCCAGCAGAGAGTCAGGGTTTTACAGCCGTTACTTCATCGTTCCCAAGAAGGATGGGGGGTTGCGTCCTATTCTAGATCTGCGTCAGTTAAACAGCAGAGTTCAGAAACTCAAGTTCAAGATGCTTACACTCAAACAGATTGTATCACAGATTCAGTCCGAGGACTGGTTTGTCACAATAGACTTGAAGGACGCTTACTTTCATGTATCCATTCATCCTCATCACAGGAAGTTCCTGAGGTTTGCTTTCGGGGGCGAAGCATACCAATATCGGGTCCTTCCATTCGGCCTAGGTTTATCACCCCGCACCTTTACGAAATGCGTGGATGCAGCGCTGGCTCCTCTGAGACTCCAGGGCATTCGCGTATTAAACTATATCGACGACTGGTTGATCCTGGCTCGTTCCGAGCAGTTGGCAGTTCGGCATCGAGATGTCGTTCTGTCTCACTTAAAAAGGTTGGGGTTGCGGCTAAACACCAAGAAGAGTGTGCTCCTCCCAGCCCAGAGGACCACTTTTTTAGGGGTGATGTGGGATTCGACAACTATGCAAGCACGATTGTCTCCAGCTCGTATTTCTGCGATTCTCACAGCCGCAAATATGGTAAAACTAGGCCAGTCACTCACTGTGAAACAGTTCCAGAGACTGGTGGGTCTCATGGCAGCTGCGTCCAACGTAGTTACTTTTGGCCTTCTGCACATGAGACCCCTGCAGTGGTGGCTCAGGACCAAGGGGTTTTCTCCGAGGGGAAATCCGTTTCGCACGATCAAGGTCACGCGGCTATGCCTACGTGCCTTGGTCATGTGGAAGAAACCTTGGTTTCTCGCCCAAGGCCCAGTATTGGGGGCTTCTTGTCGACGCGTAACGCTATCGACGGATGCTTCCCTCACAGGCTGGGGGGCGGTCATGAGTGGCCGCTCGGCGACAGGTGTCTGGCAGGACCATCAGTTTTCGTGGCATATAAACCGACTAGAGATGATGGCGGTATTTCAGGCTCTCAAATACTTCCTGCCAGACCTGAGAGGCCATCATGTGCTCGTCCGCACAGACAACACATCGGTGGTCTCTTACATCAACCATCAGGGGGGTCTGAGGTCCCTATTATTATGCAAACTGGCTCATCAGATCCTCCTATGGGCCCAGGGAAAATTACTGTCACTCAGGGCAGTTTATATTCCAGGGTATTTGAATGTGGGAGCAGATATCCTGTCAAGACAGGGGCTGAGGCCCGGGGAGTGGAGACTTCACCCCGAGGTGGTGGAGCTCCTATGGGAGAACTATGGTCAAGCTCAGATAGATCTTTTCGCATCTTACGATACAACCCATTGTCCGCTTTGGTTCTCCCTCACATATCCAGCTCCTCTCGGACTGGACGCTATGGTACAGGAGTGGCCGAGGCTGCACCTGTACGCATTCCCCCCGATATCATTGCTTCCGGGAGTTCTGGAGAGGGTTCGCCGGGAGGGGGCTCATCTATTATTAGTAATCTCCCATGGAGATTCCTGTCAGGGGGGACTTGTTATCTCAAGCAGGGGGCACGATATTTCACCCTCGCCCGGAGTTGTGGAAACTGTGGGCTTGGCCTCTGAGGGGGCCCAGCTCTTAGAATCCGGTCTCTCGACTGAGGTCGTTGAGACCATCCTTCAATCCAGAGCTCCTTCCACGAGAAAACTATATTCATTGAAATGGAAATTGTTCTCTACATGGTGTGGAGAACGTTTTTTAAATCCTGCTAACTGCCCGATTGGTACAGTTCTCGATTTACTTCAAGACAGTTTCTCTGCTGGATTATCTCCCTCCACCTTAAAGGTGTACGTAGCGGCTATATCTGCTTATCGCGCCCCTTTGGAGGCTTCTTCTCTTGGGAGAGATCCTCTTATTACTCGTTTTCTCCGTGGTACACTGAGGCTTAGGCCTGCATTGCACTCTAGAGCACCGGCTTGGGATTTGGCCATTGTACTTGAGGGTCTGGCCCTGGCTCCCTTCGAGCCTATTGAAGAGGTTTCAGAGAAGTTCCTTACACTAAAAACTCTATTTCTTCTCGCTATTTCTTCTATCAAGAGAATTGGAGATCTGCAAGCCCTGTCGGTGGCTCCTTCATGTTTGGAATTTGCACCTGGTATGGTGAAAGCATTTTTACACCCTAGGCCGGGCTACATTCCTAAGGTCCCCACTAATGTGGCGGGCCCTATTGTGCTGCAGGCTTTTTGCCCTCCACCTTTCGTTACCCCAGATCAGGAAGGTCTCAATCTGTTATGTCCCGTTAGGGCTTTGGATGCCTACGTTCACAGAGCTGCCCTGTGGCGTAGATCAGAGCAGTTATTTGTCTGCTTCGGTTCAACCAAGAAAGGTTGCCCTGCATCTAGACAGGTAATGAGCAAGTGGGTAGTTGAGGCTATCTCACTTGCTTATGAAGCGGCCGGACAGCTCTCACCTATGGCTGTCCGCGCCCATTCTACCAGGAGTATGGCTGCCTCTAAGGCTTTAATTTCAGGGGTTTCCCTGCAGGACGTTTGTAATGCGGCAGGCTGGTCCTCACCGCATACATTTGTCAGATTCTACGACCTAGACCTCTCCACTCCCGGGGCTAGGCTGCTTGTTTCTTAGTGTGCGCAAGGACTCCACACAGAACGGGCATTTCTCATTATGGCGTAGTGGACATGGGGTTCCCACCGCGTCTCAACGCAGCTCGAGTTCCCTTGAAAGGGAACGTCTCAGGTTACGTATGTAACCCTGGTTTCCTGAGAGGGAACGAGACGCTGCGTTCTCCTGCCATACTTCCTGCATGCCCTGATCGACTTGCTTCAGGCCTTTTCAGAAGCTGTCGCGGTCTGATTTCTGGTGTGCTTTATAGCTTCCTGGTCTATGACGTCACCGCCGGTGACGTCTCGTTCTTCCATTGGACTGATTATACACGTGCTTCACGATGCAATCACGCAGAGCGTTCCCACCGCGTCTCAACGCAGCGTCTCGTTCCCTCTCAGGGAACCAGGGTTACATACGTAACCTGAGACGTTTTTGGGGCCCTTGGGATGTTTTGACATGCACTGACATTTGTGCTTTTTTCAGTTATTTATAGACATGTTAATGGCAAAGGTGTAAATTCACTCTATATAGCACAAACGGGGCTACCATAATATGTGAGCAACATGTATGTGCATTTTTGCATTTTTAAGAGAATAATGTTCAAATCAAATGTGAGTAAAATAAATAAATAATCAGTCGGCTATAAACAAGGCAATTGTGATATTGACAAGATAAGGCTTTTATTGAGACGTTTACATATTTTTGGAAACAGTTTGGGTTGAAGAAGCATGCATATAGATCTTTACGACAGTGGTGGGATTATGGTAAAGTGGAAATACAGCAACTGTGCCGCCAGTACACATTCAATGTTTCTAGGGAAATTTCCCGGTCAATGAGAAACCTAGAGATTGAAATTGTGGAACTGCAAAACTCTGCAGCGTCCACAGGAAATCGAGGGCATACTGAGCTCCTCAAATCCATAAAGAAGATTTTAGATGAGCTGTTAGGTGTTAAAGCACAGTTAAAGTGTTGGTCCGCTCTCGATTTCAGAGTATTGAGCAGATGGATGGCCCGACTAAGTTCTTCTTTCGTCTAGAAAAAAAGAATGGTCAAAGTCGTTATATTCACTCGCTATACTCAACAACTGGAATAGACATAACAGAGCCTAAGGAAATTAGAAAAAGGGCAGTGTCTTTTTATTCAGAATTGTATAGGAGTGAGAGCCCAGAAGTGGATGAGCCAGTCAATTTGTTTCATACAGGGTTGCCGAAAGTGCCAGAGTAAGTTAATGTTGAACTTCAGAAGCCCATTTCCACAGGAGAATTGCAGATTGCACTGCAGAGCATGGAATGTGGCAGGGCACCTGGAATGGATGGTCCCCCCATCGACTTTTATAAGATGTTTTGGTCAGTAATGGGGGATGATTTGCTTGCAGTACTCAATGAGAGTCTGGCTGATGGCTTGCTACCGTTGAGCTGCAGAAGGGCAGTCATAACTCTGCTGCCAAAGAAGGGAGATTTATAAGATATAAAGAATTGGCGACCCGTTTCACTTCTGTGCACCAATTTAAAAGTTTTATCTAAGGTTTTGGCAATAAGACTGAGGGAGGTAGTTGGTAGGGTCATTCATCATGATCAAACATACTGTGTGCCTAATAGGTCTATCTTTGATAACATATTTTTAATTCGAGATATTTTGGAAGTCTCTGGGTTATTGAGATTAAACACTGGTCTGATTTCAATAGATCAGGAAAAGGCGTTTGATCGGGTTGAGCACGGCTATCTCTGGCGTACACTGGAGGAGTTTGGGTTCAGCTCAGGTTTTATTGCTATGATCAGGGTTTTATACCAGGACATTGAGAGTGTGCTGAAAATAAATGGAGGTTTGTGTGCACCTTTTAAAGTCAAAAGAGGGATCAGACAGGGATGTGCATTATCAGGAATGCTTTATGCCTTGGCCATTGAACCTTTGCTGGTAAAAATTAGAAATAGTATTGAAGGATGGTCTATACCACACTCAGTTGAAAAAGTGAAGCTATCAGCTTATGCTGATGATATTATTGTTATGATTAATGATCAAAATGACATAAGGGTATTAAAAGAAATTATTGATGAATTTGGCATTATTTCTTCAGCCAAAGTAAATTGGTCAAAGAGTGAGGCATTGATGTGTGGTGAGTGGGATGGAGGTCCTCCTAAATTACCAGGAGGCCTGTCCTGGAAAAGTGATGGCATAAGATATCTGGGAGTTTATCTTGGGAATGAATCTGTATTAAAAAAAAATTGGGAAGGTATTTTAGAAAAAGTAAAAGGAACATTTGAAAAATGGAGGTGGCTTTTGCCGAAGATGTCATTTAGGGGGAGTGTTATAGTTATTAATAATTTGGTTGCATCAATGTTATGGCACCGTTTGACTTGTATTAATCCTCCCGTTGGGCTTTTGGCTAAATTACACGCCATTATAGTATACTTTTTCTGGAATGGCTTTCACTGGATAGCCCAGAGCGTACTTTTTCTGCCCACGGAGAAGGGCGGACAAGGACTCATACATCTGGCCAGCAGAAGAGCGGCTTTTCGACTGGTGTTTATACAGAGATACTTGACGGGGACCAAGGTGTTTTTGGGGCCCTTGGGATGTTTTGACATGCACTGACATTTGTGCTTTTTTCAGTTATTTATAAACATGTTAATGGCAAAGGTGTAAATTCACTCTATATAGCACAAACGGGGCTACCATAATATGTGAGCAACATGTATGTACATGTTTGTATTTTTAAGAGAATAATGTTTATGCGTGGTTATTGAAAAAAACTAAAAATGAAAGTTGCTGAAATAAGACCACCAAACACATACTAAATATGTGTCCACAAGACTTTTGACTAATGTCGCTTCGAGTTCTGGCTTCAAAATGATGTGAAAATCATCCTGCCTAATCGTTCACATAAAACAAAACATTAATTTATACTTTGTATGACAGTTTTTTTGTCAGAAGAGGTTTATGCGTGGGAGTGGTAATGGCTTATCAATATTAATGAGATTCAGACCAGGGATGTGACAGACACTCCCCCAATGACTCCCCCAATCAAGTGAGGCAGCCTGAACAAAGAATGAGAGGAGATTCAAAGGTTTTGTTTTTCAATCTGTTTTATTGTAATTCCTCTATGTGGAGAAACTAAATGTTCTAAATTTGCTCTAAGCAAATCAAATGTGAGTAAAATAAATAAATAATCAGTCGGCTATAAACAAGGCAATTGTGAGCGATAAAGGCAGGTATCTCACAGTAAATGCTTATGCCCCGTTTATACATTTGTATCATCACTAAGTATATAAACAAAATGTAACTAACATCTGTAAAATAGTAGGTAAATATTTACTTACTCTTTTTGATTTTTGCTGCTGCATGTCCTCGTTGCAGTGGAAGGCGAGAGTGAACAAGCTACATTCTTTTTAAAAAAAGTTTCAAACTATTATTATCATATATTTTACAGAGTACTATTCCAGCACATGCATAACTGATGGACATTTAGCAATGCTGATAACACAAAACATATGCAACATCATCAACCAATCTTTAAAAATAAATAATAAAGTCATACATGCTCATATTGTATTAACACTAAGTATAAGCAAAATTTAACTAACATCTGTAAAATTGTAGGTAAATATGTACTTTCTCTTTCTGATTTCTGACTGTGTTGCTAAGCGCACTCCGAGTTGCAGGCGGAGGTAGTGATGAAGCTACATTCCTTTTAAAAAAGTTGAAGAATATTATTACATAAATATAACCATAGTAGCATTAGTCTATAATGAATAACTGATGTAAATCATTTTAGACGCGTGAAATAAGCCTATATGCGTGTCAATGGGCAATTACCGGAGAGGCACACTGCAAACAAAACACATTTGCGCAATTCATTAACTGAGTATATTTACAGATTTCAGCACATTTACACACATTTACAACTGATATTTGCGAGCATGCATCGTTAATGATAATGAGGCAGCATTTAAACTAGTCAAAATATAATCTAAACACCTACTAGGCTTATTTTCTAAAATAACTTCTAAATTCTAGCTTTCATACATAATGATCTGAACATATCATTTACACATACAAATTTCCTAACCAAGGGGTTTACAGTGTGTAGCATAATATTTTTAAATTTCCTAACCAAGGGGTTTACAGTACGTAGCATATGCACTAAAAAAAAAAAAAAAAAAAAAAAAAAACATTTTTGACGTTGATATGGTACGAGATATTAAATTAATTGTATAGATATGCACTTTCATTAGATCGTGTTGAATATATCAAATGTCAATACTCTGAATGGCAAGTGGAAAATAGTCCACCCAGTATAATATGTAAGCTACGTTTATATTGAATAGCTTGTCAACTAATGGAAGTAAGACTAAATACTTACTCATCCGAAATTCTATCCACGGCTGGATCAAGTCGCTCTATGCTTGGGGGTGTTTACCTGTTTTGCATAGATGGCTTAACAAATTATCTTGTGAATAGCGCGCTCCGTGAGTAGGCGTGAACGAATTAAAGTAAATGAGCTCGTAATCAGCTCGACTGGAATCACTCTATTTTCATACAGATTACAGAAGCTGAGAATATTTGCTTTTAATATAAATTACTTAATTTAAAAGATGTGATCTCAAGCTTTATGCCCATGGGTATGTTAGCCTGTTCGACTGAATTTTCGTGGAGTTACAGATAACTTCCGAACGCATTTCAAATTGGAGTTCGCTGACAGAGAGAGTGCAGAACTCGCATCATGTTAATTTTTCTTTATTTGGCAAAAAGCAAAACACTTTATTTTTATTGTGAGTATACAGAAAAAAAATTAAAACTGAACAGGATCGATTGATGTATAACAAGAAAATGAAAGATCAAAATTAACAGAGCATTTTGAGTTTATTTTGCATTGCTAAGAAAAAAAACGAGCAAAACGCGGGGGTGCGTTGTTGGTCCCCAGAGCGTTAATTTTCCCACTAACTTACAACAAAGATGAAAGACTTATTTTTGTTTAATAGAACAAAAGGAAAGTTACCGTCTCAGCCTTCCTTTGGGGGCCACTGGTTAAGTAGACTCACAGCTTTAAATGTTATGCTACAGCACAGGCATGTTAGGTCAGACTGTAAACGTGAAATGCCCTCATACAGTGTCCGCATTAATGAATCAAGCAAAAGAAACTTCTGTCACCTCCTCTCGTTGGGGAAATTGGTTAACTACCCTCACAGCCCCGAACATTGTTTTACAGCATGTGCCAGTCACAAACCCATCCTCATGTGTAGGGATTCTAGCTCAAATAAAGGGAATATAATTTTAATAACTGATCATGAATATGATCATGAATCGCCCATGTGGTTGAGATTTTAAAGTGAAAATTAAATTAACCATGTTTTTTACATCTAACCATAAAGATATGAATTATACTAACATCTTGTGATAAATTCTAACACTTCCTTTGAATCCTATGTCTGAGATGACTAAAATTTCCACTCTTCTAATAATAAGTCTAAAATTAATCCTACTTCCCCTTTCTAGGAGTTACTCATCAGACGAATGTACTCGGTTACTAACATAACATCGGTTCTCTGCCCTGGATCACAAAACCAGTCTTAACCCTCTGGGGACCAAAAACGCGCCCCCGCGTTTTGCTCGTTTTATTTTTTTTAGCAATGCAAAATAAACTCAAAATGCTCTGTTAATTTTGATCTTTTATTTTCGTGTTATACATCAATCGATCCTGTTCAGTTTCAATTTTTTTTCTGTATACTCACAATAAAAATAAAGCGTTTTGCTTTTTGCCAAATAAAGAAAAATTAACATGATGCGAGTTCTGCACTCTCTCTGTCAAGCAAACTCCAATTTGAAACGCCTTCGGAAATTATCTGTAACTCCACGAAAATTCAGTCGAACAGGCAAACATACCCACGGGCATAAAGCTTGAGATCGCATCTTTTAAATTAAGTAATTTATATTAAAAACAAATATTCTCAGCTTCTGTAATCTGTATGAAAATAGAGCGATTCCAGTCGAGCTGATTACGAGCTCATTTACTTTAATTCGTTCACGCATACTCACGGAGCGTGCTTTTCACAAGATTATGTGTTAAGCCATCTATGCAAAACAGGTAAACACCCCCAAGCATATGCATTAAAGGCTTCAAGTTTCATCATTCAGTCACCTGCGAGTTGGGAAAATGGCACGTGTGAAAGCACGTGTGACGACGAATGGGGTTTCGCTTAGAACACCTATCGACTTCGAGTATTACAAAACGAGCCAATGGCAAAGAAATGCCATGGGTCTGCGGAATTTGCATGGCGTAACTCCGCCCCACCTCGTGGGTATAAAAGGAGGAAGCCGGCAACAAGCAGATATGTTTCTTCGCTGAGGAGCCAAGACTGAGCTCAGGCGATCCCCGCGGTACAGCGGAAAGTGGCAGGCAGACGTAACATCTCCGTTCCTTACTCAGGGAACGAGGGTTACATACGTAACCAAGACGTTCCCTTTCGTTGTCACTCCGAGTTACGTCGGATGACGATGAATGGGGTTACCAGTCTAATCACGCCACCTTCTCGACTGTCTTCCAGTGCCCTGCGTAAATCTGAGATCCTTGTCGTGAGACTGGCACGGATGAAGGACTCCTATTTAGCACAGGAATACCAAGGTACACTGGGGGGCATATCCCATAGCTTAGAGGAAATATGCAATTATTGCCAACCCAGAGGGGGGGACTTAGAAAGTACACATATGACCCAGAGGGATGCATATGGAGAACACTGGGGTGTCCAGCCGCAGGTGGAATATTTCAACCCCAGGGGTGGCAAGGTGGCTTGCCAAGGGAAAGACACATGCTCAGAGAGGCTTACAGTGGAAATACAAATGTGGGGGTCGCTCAGAGGAGGGACCAAGCACACGGGAGGCACCTAGCCGACGCGCAGGCAATAGACACTGGCGCCGACGTCAGGAGTGCTGGAGGAACTCAGGGCTTTCGGGGAAGCTCACCTGAGGAGAATATCGCACGTATCCAGTCCGGCGAGTGGAATGGCGAGCAAGCGAAGACACCTGAGCGGGTCCAGTACTAGCTGGTTGAAGCGAGTACATGAGAGGACACTGGCTCCACTCGGAAATTGTAGAATCTGGCGAATGTGTTAGGTGTCGCCCAGCCTGCAGCTCTGCAGATGTCTGCTAGCGAGGCGCCATGCGCTAGAGCCCAAGAGGACGCCACACTCCGGGTGGAGTGGGCAGTCACACCAAGGGGTCACAGTCGACCTTGCTGCTGGTATGCCAAGGCAATGGTGTCCACTATCCAGTGAGACAACCTTTGCTTGGAGAGAGCCTTCCCCTTCAGCTTCCACCCATAACAGACAAAGAGCTGGTCTGAGGTCCTGAAACACTTCGTTCTGTCTACATAGGCGCGGAGAGCGCGTACTGGACAGAGCAGTGCCAAGGCTGGGTCTGCCTCCTCTAGGGTTCACCACCTGGTCCCGGAAGGGAGTGGTAGGAACCTTGGGCACATATCCGAGCCGGGGTCTCAGGATCACGTGAGAGTAAGCCGGCCCGAATTCCAGGCACGCTTCGTCAACGGAGAATGCGTGCAGGTCCCCTACCCTCTTGATGGAGGCCAATACAACCAGGAGCGCTGTCTTCATAGACAGGAACTAAGCTCCACTGATTGCAAAGGCTCAAAGGGAGCACTCTGCAGGGCGGTTAGAACCACTGAGAGGTCCCAAGAGGGAACGAGAGGAGGGCGAGGAGGATTCAGTCTCCTCGCTCCTCTCAGGAACCTGACGATCAGGTCGTGCCTTCCAACAGACTTACCTTCGACCGGGTCATGGTGTGCGGCAATAGCGGCAACATAGACCTTAGGGGTGGAGGGAGACAGCCTTCGCTCCAGCCTATCTTGAAGGAAGGAAAGCACGACACTAATCGAACATCTCCGGGGGTCTTCTCGGTGAGAAGAGCACCAGTTGACGAAGAGGTTCCACTTCAACGCATAGACGTGTCTTGTGGACGACGCTCTAGCGGAAGTGATGGTAGCCGCCACCGCTGGTGGTAGGGTACTCAAACCTGCCTCATCCCGTCCAGGAGCCACACGTGGAGGTTCCAAAGATCGGGACGAGGGTGCCATAGGGTGCCCCGTCCCTGAGAAAGGAGGTCCTTCCTCAGGGGAATCGGCCAAGGAGGTGCTGTCGCGAGGAGTACTAGTTCGGAGAACCAGGTCCGGGCGGGTCAGTACGGCGTGACCAGAATGACCTGCTCCTAGTCCTCCCTGACCTTGCGCAGGGTCTGCGCAAGAAGGCTCACTGGGGGAAACGCATATTTGCGGCCCCGCGGCCAGCTGTGCACCAGTGCATCCGTGCCGAGCGTCCCTCAGTCAGGGAATAATACAGGTCGCAATGGGTCGAGTCGTGAGAGGCAAACAGATCTATCTGTGCGTCCCCGAACTGGTCCCAAATCAGCTGAACCGACTGGGGATGGAGTCGCCAATCTCCCGGGAGGGGCTGAAGCCGTGAGAGCTCGTCGGCTGCACAGTTCAGGGCTCCGGGGATATAAATGGCATGAAGCGACCTCAGATGCTTCTGACTCCATATGAGGAGGTGGCGGGCGAGTTGCGACATACGGCGGGAGCGTAGACCACCTTGATGGTTGATGTACGCTACAGTGGCGGTATTGTCTGAACGGTAGTACGTGTTGGTTCTTGAGCACGGCCCGGAAGCGGCGCAAAGCAAGACGTACGGCCAGCAACTCGAGGGAATTGACATGCCAGAGGCCTCGGGGTCCTGTCCAGGAGCCCGCGGCAGCACGTCCATTGCACATGGCACCCCAGCCCGTGGAGGAGGCATCTGTCGTTACAACAACATGCCGCGAAGCTCGTTCCAGGGGCACTCCGGCCCGTAGAAAACTGAGGTTTCGACCACGGGGTGAAGGTCTGACGGCAGGTCGGAGTAACTGGTACTCGGAGGGTACCATGTTGCCATGCCCACCTCGGGACTCGGTCGCAGAGCCAAAGCTGAAGCGGTCTCATATGAAGCAATCTGCGCGGCGAACCGCGGCTGCAGATGCCATATGCCCCAGGAGCCTCTGAAGAAACTTCAGTGGAACCGCACTCTTGCGCTTGATAGTCTCAGGCAAGTCAGCAATGGCTGAGTGGAGAAGGCGACCAAGTCCATACCGAGAAAAGAGCTCCTCTGCACGGGGCAAAGTTTACTCCTTCCCCGGTTGACCCGAAGGCCCAGACGAGCTAGGTGCCGGAGCACTGGGTCCCTGTATTCGCAGACCTGGTCTCAGGAGTGAGCTTAAGACAGCCAGTCACCGAGATAGTTCAGGATGCGAACCCCGTGTTCCCATGGAGGAACAAAGGCAGCCTCAACAACCTTGTGAAGGCGCGAGGAGACAGGGCTAGCCCGAATGGGAAAACAGTGTACTGATATGCGCGCGCCCTGACAGCAAAACGTAGGTATGGTCTGAGTCGAAGGAGAACGGAGACATAAAAGTAGGCGTCCTTCAGGTCGATCGCTGCAAACCAATCCTGTGGCCGCACACATCCAGAAATGCGTTTGGACAGGAGCATCTTGAACGGCAGCCTATGAAGGGAGCGGTTCGGACCAGGATTGGCCGTAACCCACCAGACTTCTCCGGGACAATGAGGTAGGGGCTGTACACCCGGACCTCCTTTCGGCAGGAGGGACAGTCTCAATCGCACCCTTCGCCAGTAGGGTAGCAACCTCCGCTCTCATGATAGGGCATAGCCATCGACCAAAGTGGAGCGGACTCCCCTGAAGTGGGGAGGAGACAGTGCGAACTGAATCGCATAGCCGAGCCGATGGTTCGCGCGACCCAGCGGAACAGATAGGGAAGCTCTAGGCAGGCTCCCAACTGTGCCAGTGGCGTCGAGAACCACAGACGTCCCACCGGTGGTGCAGCGAAGCGGAATGACCGGCCCAGACGTGGACGGCATAGCGGCCCGGTGTGGGGGCAAGGTCAAAACCCTACCCTGACAGAGGAGGCCAGGGAAGGACCAGCGTTCCACGGGGGCCTGCTCTGTCAGGGGTCTGGCGACAGAGGGGGACAGGGGAATAAGGATTCTTCCCCGGCCCTCACCCGGGGAAAGGAGTGGTCCTGCTACCAGCTCCTGGAAAGAACTGAGTCCCATCTCTGAGGAGCCCATCTCAAGAGCGCCGCTTAACCCGGCGTGTAGCGGGGGGCGGGGCTGGAGAGGACTGCTTTGGCGTCCGACCGCGGCCTCCAGAGCCGGCCCGGGTGAGCGGGCGGGGTGTGAGCCGCGGGGGGGCGCCCTCGGCGGTGGGCAGACCGAGGGATCTGAGCGGACGGCGGGGCCGTCGGGACAGAGTCAACCTCAGTCTGCTCCATCCCCGAGGAGCCCGTCTCAGGAGCGCCGCTTAACCCGACGTGTAGCGGGGGGCGGGGCTGGAGAGGGGCTGTGGCGTCCGCCCGCGGCCCCCAGAGCCGGCCCGGGTGAACGGGCGGGGTGGGAGCCGTGGGAGGGCGCCTTCGGCGGAGGGCAGACCGAGGGATCTGGGCGGACGGCGGGGCCGTCGGGACAGAATCAACGTCAGTCTGCTCATGAGCGGCTGAGAGCTGTTGGTCAAGCTCTCAACCGCACCGCCGGAGAGGCCGACCTGGGATATGGGAATGTCGGACAGACGGGTCCGCGCGACATCCAGCACATCAGACAGGTTCAGCCACAGAATGGTGAGCATCACCTGACCCAGGGAGCGTACGGCCACTTTCGTCGCTCGGAGAGCAAGGTCAGTGACGGCGCGCAGCTCAGTGAAGAGCCCTGGGTCAGTCCCGCCCTCGTGCAGGTCCATGAGCATCTGGGTCAGGTGGACCAGCAGAATGACCATGGCATGCAGTGAGGCGGCTGCCAGTCCCGTGGCACTATAGGATCTCGCCACAAGCGTAGACGAAAAACTACAGGCCACAGGCGGGTGCTTAGGATTGCGCCGAGAAGAAGCACTCTGAGGACACATAGCATCGCAACAGAGCATTCAGCCGGGGGAACCCCAGTGTACCCAAGGGTAGCGGCCCCATCGAGGGGAGGAAAGGCGAATGAGATCAGCGAGCGGTCCTGAGAAGACAAGGGGGTCTTCTAGGACTTCGAGATCTCATCATGCACGTCCGGGAAGAGAGGTATTGGGGTTTGCCGCGGACGAGGGTCGGCGGCCTTACCCAAAACCAATCGTCCCAGGAAAGCATGGCCGTCATCTCCGGATCAGACTCAGGCACAGCCGTATGCACACCGGAAGGTGGCAGCTGTGACGAGCCCTCACTTCCAGAAGACTCAAGCCCACCTAGTGATGCTGCAACAGACATGGGATCTTCCTCTGTAGCTTCAACTGAAACACGCGGGCCACCAGAGGGTAGACTCGCGGGAATCAGCAGTTCACTAGCGGGCACCGTCATTGAAGAGGGGGGCTGGGGTCACGGACGGCGCCTTGTTCCAGACCGTAACCCTCAGGTCACCCTGGCCACCAGCCGAAGATCGGGGGGTGGATGAGGGGACTCTCACTCTTGCGAGTTCACCGAGTCTCGACCTATACATGACGCGATGATCACGTTCCCTTGCGAGAACATGAGTCACCCACGAGCGCTGTTCAAGCATGATCAAACACACTAGACAACACTCGTGCTCATCAGAGTCCGATACCAGTCCGCTGCAACCAGAAATGCACGGGCGAGCCGTCTTTAAAAAGACGTGCCGCGTGCGAGCTCTTTTATGAGAGGAGAGAAAAAACTCTGCGATGTTGAAGCGCACAGGGAGACACACACACACTGGCAGATTACTGCACAGATCAGCAGGCACTGTGAGCTCGCTGCAGATCGCCGTCACACCAACACCGGAGAGAGAAGCTCGTCTCGTAGAGCGAATTCAGAGATGACTGTGGAGTGAAGAAATACTCTTGGCTCCGAAGCGAAAAACATATCTGCTTGTTGCCGGCTTCCTCCTTTTATACCCACAAGGTGGGGCGGAGTTACGCCATGCAAATTCCGCAGACCCATGGCATTTCTTTGCCATTGGCTCGTTTTGTAATACTCGAAGTCGATAGGTGTTCTAAGCGAAACCCCATTCGTCGTCATCCGACGTAACTCGGAGTGACAACGAAAGGGAACCACATTTTCATCAGAAGAAGAGTGCGACTACTCTGATGAGGACCGTTTGTATTTTGAAGAGCGACTTGATCAAGCCGTGGATAGAATTTCGGATGAGTAAGTATTTAGTCTTACTTCCATTAGTTGACAAGCTATTCAATATAAACATGTAGCTTACATATTATACTGGGTGGACTATTTTCCACTTCCCATCCAGAGTATTGACATTTGATATATTCAACCCGATCTAATGAAAGTGCATATCTATACCATGAATTTAAAATCTCGTACCATTTCAACGTCAAAAATGTTTTTTTTTGTTTTGTTTGTTTTTAGTGCATATGCTACGCACTGTAAACCCCTTGGTTAGGAAATTTGTATGTGTAAATGACATGTTTAGATCATTATGTATGAAAGCTAGAATTTAGAAGTTATTTTAGAAAATAGGCCTAGTAGGTGTTTAGATTATATCTTGACTAGTTTAAATGCTGCCTCATTATCATTAATGATGCATGCTCGCAAAAATCAGTTGTAAATGTGTGTAAATGTGCTGAAATGTGTAAATATACCCAGTTAATGAATTGCGCAAATGTGTTTTGTTTGCGGTGTGCCTCTCCGGTAATGGCCCATTGACACGCATATAGGCTTATTGCACGCGTCTAAAATTATTTGCATCAGTTATTCATTATAGACTAATGCTACTATGGTTATATTTATGTAATAATACTCTTCAACTTTTTTTAAAGGAATGTAGCTTCATCACTACCTTCGCCTGCAACTCGGAGTGCGCTTGGCAAAACACAGTCAGAAATCAGAAAGAGTAAGTACATATTTACCTACAATTTTACAGATGTTAGTTAAATTTTGTTTATACTTAGTGTTAATACAATATACTTTATTATTTATTTTTGGAGATTGGTTGATGATGTTACATATGTTTTGTGCTATCAGCATTGCTAAATGTCCATTTTTTAATCATGTGCTGGAATAGTACTCTGTAAAATATATGATAATAATAGTTTTTAACTTTTTTTAAAAGGAATGTAGCTTGTTCACTCTCGCCTTCCACTGCAACGAGGACACACAGCAACAAAAATCAAAAAGAGTAAGTACATATTTACCTACTATTTTACAGATGTTAGTTACATTTTGTTTATATACTTAGTGATGATAAAAATGTATATGTGACTGTGTGGCTTTGCAAAAAATGTGTTATGCATGCACAATATAACATTTATTAATTGGTAATGTTAATATAAAAGAGCTTATATTGTGTTGCTTTAATAGCATTGCTAAATGTCCATCAGTTATGCATGTGCTGGAAGAGTACTCTGTAAAATATATGATAATAATAGTTTTAAACTTTTTTTAAAAGGAATGTAGCTTGTTCACTCTCGCCTTCCACTGCAACTCGCAGGACACGCAGCAACGGATATCAAAAAGAGTAAGTACATATTTATCTACTATTTTTAACCTACTACTGTGGCTTTGCAAAAAGCCGTGTTATGCATGCACAATATTACAAGTATTGATTGGTAATGTTAATATAAAAGAGCTTATATATTTTTTGTTTTATCAACATGCTGATTGCCCTGATAGCCCTGACATGCTGATAGTACTTTGATCAACCTATATTAACCTTCATTAATATTATTATTTTTATAGGAATGTGGTATAGAGGAATTACAATAAAACAGATTGAAAAACAAAACCTTTGAATCTCCTCTCATTCTTTGTTCAGGCTGCCTCACTTGATGGGCCATTAGCCATTGGGGGAGTGTCTGTCACACCCCTGGTCTGAATCTCATTAATATTGATAGGCCGTTACCACTCCCACACATAAACCTCTTCTGACAAAAAAACTGTCATACAAAGTATAAATTAATGTTTTGTTTTATGTGAACCATTAGGCAGGATGATTTTCACATCATTTTGAAGCCAGAACTCGAAGCGACAACATCCATTAGTCAAAAGTCTTGTGGACACATATTTAGTATGTGTTTTGTGGTCTCATTTCAGCAACTTTCATTTTTATTTTTTTCAATAACCACGCATAAACATTAGTCTCTTAAAAATACAAACATGTACACAAATGTTGCTCACATATTATGGTAGCCCCATTTGTGCTATATAGAGTGAATTTACACCTTTGCCATTAAAATGTTAATAAATAACTGAAAAAAGCACAAATGTCAGTGCATGTCAAAACATCCCAAGGGCCCCCAAAACACCTAGATCCCCAGATGGTTAAGTAGAGGGGGTATATATGTGGGAATAGCCAACAATAAATAGTTTGGGTCAAAATTATCATTTTTTCTTTTATGCCAAAAATCTTTAGGATATTAAGTAAAGATCATGTTCCATGAAGATATATTGTAAATTTCCTACCGTAAATGTATAAAACATTTATTTTTGTGAGTGAATGCAGCACAATCGCGAACATAAATGGACAACTTTAAAGGCGATTTTCTCAATGTTTAGATTATTTTGCACCCTCAGATTCCAGATGTTCAAATAGTTGTATCCCGGCCAAATATTGTCCTATCCTAACAAACCATACATTTATGGAACGCTTATTTATTCAGCTTTCATGTGAAGTATATATCTCAATTTCAAAAAAATTGTTTTTTGTCATCCAGGGTCACATATGAGGAAGTTAATGAAAAGGTCCATGTGTGTGTGTGTGTGTGTGTGTGTGTGTGTGTGTCATCTCTTTGAAGCTTGGGGAATGTGTGTGTGTGATGGGTGTTCTGGTGATGCTCTAAGGGCCCATAAAAGGTGTCAATGGACGCAATTAGATGCAGACTCTCTGGTGCTCGCTGTTGATTTAGATTTGGATGATGTTGATTTGGATGAGTCACTGGTTGTGACCTTTAGGAATCTTAGCACAAATGTGTTCATTGCGTTCAGAATGAACAAATCATTATTCTTGTCCAGGCACTACATGTATGATGTCTGCAATGACTGCAGTTGTGTTAGAGGATGAAGGAGATATGACTCATGATTGTGTTACGCTTACATACACACCTATGAGTGAAGTAAAAGAAACTCCCATAGAGAATTCAGAATTTGAGTTGTTTGTTGATGGTTCAGCTCAAGCCCTTGAATGTAACAGACGAGCAGGTTATGCAGTAACGTCCACCACGGAAGTGGTAGTCTTCAGGTCGTCTTCCAGATAATTTTTACACATTGCCTCAGATACCCTGATTGCTTACTGTGAAAACCTCACAAAGACAGTACAGAGTGCCAAAGAGAGAGTTGAGTCATGTTGGCAGACTCCACCAGAAGGTGGACACACAATCACCCCAGGTCAATGGGTCATGATAAAGTAATTCAGAAACAAGCCATTAGAGCCCAAGTGTCACGGACCACATCAAGTGATGTTGATTACAGCAGCTGCAGTATTGTGTCAGGGAAGGAAAACCTGGACTCATTTGTCAAACTGTAAAGTTGTTCCCCCACCTACAGGGATAGGATAGGACACGGACCGGTGAGGAGCCCAGGGAAGAACCGAATGCAACAGGCTTCGGGGGCCAACCCGGCGGTGAAGACTCCCTCATAGGCCTTCCCCATTCACTAGTCCATCCTTACCTCACTGTTTTTTAGGTGTCGCAGGAATTAAGAAATAGGGAAAGAAGGAACAACAATTGCAGAGTAGGAAAATGATACAACCCTAGTGTTTGAACAAATACTGCTATACTGACTTTTGTTTTCGTTCTTACTCTGTGCAGATACCACTTGATGGCTGTCCCGAGACCCATATGCACCGACCTTCTGACCTGCGTATGAAGCCACAACCTCAAGAAAACAACTAGACCCACTTCCGAGCCAACTATCACAAAAGAGAAATACACAACGCAGAGACTCACATACTGAACCTTCAGTCATCCAACAACATAATCAAGATTGTCGTACTATTTACCATCATGGAGATCGCACAAAGTGTGGACTCCAGAAACAACATTTTCTTATGCCGTGTGTCCACCAAAGCGTTTTTAGCCAGCTGAAAACGCTAGATGCTCTTCTGAAAACGCCTACCTGTGGGCGCTTGAGAGCGTTTTGGCAGCACTGCGTTTTTTCAGTTGAGACGATTCGTTGCTATGATACAGAATATCTGCAGCACAGTTTACTTGTAATTGATTTCGCAGATAATTTGTTTCATACTACAAATTTATTTTTCATCCATTTTGTGGATGAAAAATCACAAAAATCACAGATGATGTCGTTGTACATAAAGAATGTTGTGAAAGTTGGTCGGTGTGGTATTAGTCCCGCCCCTCCTCCACTGTGATTGGACGGCTGTGTAAAAAGTGACAGTGATGAGCGCAGCGTTTTACCCAAAGTTGAACATTTTTCAACTCTCGGCGACCAGTAAAAAACGCCGGGCGCTCAGCGCTTGAGCGTTAAATACACACTCAGTGCCTCACCACGCTCATGGCGTTTAAAAAACGCAGCGCTCCCATTGAAAACAATTGGAATTTTACGCCAGCTGCGTGAAAAAACACTTTGGTGGAAACACGGCCTTAGAGCTGATGAATATGTCAAGAAACGCCTTGTTTGTTGGAAAGAAAGTTTGAATGCCATACCCGCCTTCAGTAGGAGCAGGCCCTTGATCAAGTCAGAAGCTTATCGAATTCTGTACAGAAATTGGTCAATGATAGGCTTTGGTCCTGAGTGCTGCACCGGTTTAATGGATCCAACAGAGAATTTAAACAAAATCCAACAAGACATTCTTGATCTTTCAGCAAAATTACACCAGCTGACTGAAGATAATTCTTCATGGTTCAGAAACTTGTTAGGTAAACCCTGGCTGTGGATCAAGGAAACAGCAATGTTCTTGTTTATAAGAAAACAGCAGTGATTTTGCCAAAATATGCAAAAAGTATGAGAATATTATTTGTATGTAGTTAGGATACATACAATGCTACCGAACATTTTTTCTTGCAAGACAAATGCCCCCCCAAAAAGGGATTACCACATAATGTTAATATTATTAAAAACAATAATTTTGGTTGTGGTTGAAATTTTCACATTCACATTCAGCATAAATGAAATAATTCTCTATTCATGTAATTGTACATAGTTAAGTGGACAAATTCTTGATAAATTCTTGAACAATTTAATGAACAATTTAGTGAACAATTTAAATTCTTGATTAATATGGATTATTTTAACAAAATATTTTTATGTACTTTTTGATGTGTTCAAATTTTGGTTGTGTGGACTTTCATTGGCTGGACAAAGCAATGAAAGAATTAAACAATATATTTTCATTAGTGTTCCGAAGATGAATGTAAGTCTTATAGGTTTGGAACAGAAAGGTTAGTAAATGATGACAGAATTGTCATGTTTGGGTGAACAAATCATTTAAGATTGCATTTAATGTTTTGACTTGGTGGTACTTGGTTGGTATGATTTGTATAGAGGCCTGAAAAGTTTGAGGACCACTCGTCTGGACGATTTCGCTCTTTTTTTCTGTTAAAGTAATGTAGCCTTTAAAGCCTCTGGGCATCATCAGAGGAATCTTCTTGAGACAGAGTGGTCGTGACTGTAGCTTCAGTAAGCTAGTGTAGGTGCACTCAGTGGACCGGCTAAGTTAAAAAAAACACTCCTGAGTCAGACATCTCCAGCTGTCAGGAAATTAAGAGCAACCAACAAAACAGAAAAAGAAAAGAAGGGAGAGAAATATGCAAATCATCTAATTATGAGACTCACCATCATTAAAGTTGTTAATTTGCTGTCACTGTGGGATGCACATACAGTGTTTTTCATAGCAGCACTCTCTGAAAAACAGTGTTCCTGTAAAAAATTTCCACTGGAAATCCAGTGTGATAGTGTTAGTAATGAACACGCCAAACACACTTGCAAATGTGCTGACCTGAGCCTAAGGGTCCGGCTGTGTTTCAAAACCTAACGAGAGAACCATTGCTCATTACCTGCTGATCACACAACAAACCGCTGAGTTACTAGCTGCTGATCGACCGTGTCTCTGGGCTTCAGCTCCATCAAAGTGGACATCTCAGAACGTCCTGGTTGCGTATGCAACCCACTGTTCCCTGAAGGAGGGAACGGAGGACGTAGTCGACGGTCGACTGAATGGGGATCTCGCTAGAGAGCCTATCCTCTTCGAGTACTATTGAACGAGCCAATGTAATTGGCGTGCGTGATTCGCATCACACACTCCGCCCCCGCGGCGCGGGTATAAATACGGAAGTGGATGCACGCACTAGTTGCTTTTCGCTGAGGAGCCGAGAGTAACCCAGGGTCAGCGGTGGTCCAGCGGTAGTGGCAAGGGGACTACGTGAAGTGAAGTGAAACTGGCTTCATGAGAAGGGAGCCCACGGGAAGCAGGGGTTCAACTAGGTGTCGTCCAGCCCCCAACTCTAGAATCTGTTTTAGCAAAACATATCGTCAACGCCCAGGCGGAGCACTTTACACTCATCCTAGAGGAGCTCAACACCTAAGTGGACATGTTGCATCTCGGACTTTTACCGAAATGAAGGCAAGCACTAGTGCGACTTTGCATGGAAACAGCCTTCCCTCTCTGCTGAATTCCAACAGATATTTGTAGAGCTGGTCTGAGGTCTATGCCTTGCGTTCTGTACACGTCCAAGCGAACGGACAGAGAAGCCAGGGCTGGATCTGCCTCCTCCAGGGCAGCGCTTGCAGGCTCACCACCTGCTCCTATTACGGGAGAGGTAGGAACCTTGGGCACAATCCGAGCCGGGGTCTCAGATTGTGAGAGTTAGCCGGCCCAGACTCCAGGCACAATACGTTGACCGAAAGCGAGCAAGTCCCTACCCTCTAGTAGAGACCACGCGAGCAGGAGAACTGATATAACAGAATTTTTAACTCACTGCCTGCAGTGGCCAGGGGTGGTCTCTGCAGTGCAGTCGCACCAGGGACAAGGCCCTAGAGGATAAAGAGGGACGCAAGGATTTACAAGACCTTGCTCCTCAGGAACCTGACGATCAGAACGTGCTTCTGCACACTTCTGCAACACGATGAGCGTCGTTTAAACACCGAGGCAACATCATTTTGAGGGTGAAGGAAAACAGCCTACTCCAACCCATTTTGCAGGAAAGAGAGCACTGAAGTGATCGAAAAGCTTTCAGGATCTCCTCTGGAGAGAAGACGTACTCAACGACTAGGTTCCACTTCTAAAGGCGTAAGCACGCTACCCATTTCTAGGGGGTGCTCGCAGAAGTGATGGTAACTATCACATGCCTGTGATAGCACCTGAACCTCCGCGTTCAGATGTAAGACCGCCCGGAATCCCCGGGGGAAGAAAACGTGTGCCATCGTGCCCCGTCCCTGAAAGAGTTTTCAGGGGAAGTCAGGAAGGCTGTCGATGGGAACCAGGTCTAGTTGGGCCAATAAGGGGCAACTATGAAGACCTGTTCCTCTCCTGACTTGGCACGTAGGTGCAAGCGACGGGCGCAAAAAGACAGGAGCATTGCTCAACACAACATGTAAAGATCACTGGGCTTCAGGAGCATTTTCTGCTCAGCACTTGAGTGTGATAAGTTCACTGAGCTTCAGGAGCATTCCTGCTCAACACCTGAGTGTGATAAACTCACTGAGCTTCAGGAGCATTTCTGCTCAACACTTGAGTGCGAAGAACTTCACTGCGCAACAGGAGCATTTCTGCTCAGCACTGCGTGTGATGAATTAACTGAGCTACAGGAGCATTTCTGCTCAACACCTGAGTGTGATGAACTCACTGAGCTACAGGAGCATTGCTGCTCAACACCTGAGTGCGATGAACTTCACTGAGTTTCAGGAGAATTTCTGCTCAACATGAAGTGTGATGTATTCACTGACTTGAGCAGGCGCAAGGCGACCATGAGTCGCAGTCGCTTTTAGAAGGCTCACTGGGGTTAAACGCATTTCTGCGGGCCCCTGGGGCAGCTGAGAGCCAGTTTTTTTCCAAGGGTAGTCCGCTCGGTTTATACAAACACTGGCAGGAAGACGAAACCGGAGGGGCAACTGAGCGGCCCCGGAATGGTTATGACCCTGCTGGACCCAGGGGATGGAGTCTCCACTTGCCCTGGCTATAACTGTCGTGAGGCTCGATGGCGGCACGATTGAGTAGAGCGGGAAGAGTGGAACAAAGCGTCCTCAGAAGCTTCTGACTCCAAGGAGGAGTTGACGGGTGAGTTGTGACATGCAAGGGAAGCTTGCGCAACGGTCGCAATGTCTAACAACTCGAGGCACGAATGCCCGTGTAGTCGAGGGTCGCCCAGGCCCCCGTTAAAACACGCCCTTTGTACATGGCCCCTCTGTTGAAGAGGGTTTGGCAGCAGACCGGGATGAACTATAGTCACACAGGGTGAGCTGCTCTGCCACGGTCACCTCGGGACTCGATCATGAAGCTAGCGCTGAAGCGGTCACATATGGAGGAAGCCAAAGGCTGCAACTACCATATACCACAGGAGCCTCTGAAAGTTCTTTCAGTGGGACCCTTTCTCATTTCAAACACCAGCTGAACACATTCTCATTGGAGAGACGTGTTAGACCGAGTCCATCTCCAAAACTGAAAAAGAGATACTCGACCCGTGGGCGAGATTACTCTCTTCCAGTTGACCTGAATACCCAACGGGCTCTGGAGCACTCGAGGGGAAGGACACTGTACTGATACTCCACCCTTACACACAACACACAGGATGGCCTGCGGTGCGGAAGGTAGAGATCTGAGGCACATGTCTTTCAGGTCGGAGCTGCAGACCAATCTTGGGCCAAGATGGTCACGACCCACCACCTAGTAGCACGAAGAACGAGTTTACAACTGGCCTTCGTATCGGCTGGAGGAGCGGCTATATCAAATCCTTCGACAGCAGGATAAGATAAGCACGCACAAGTCAGGAGCACTGCTCAACACTCGGTGTGATGAATATCACTGAATTTTCAGGAGCACGTCTGCTCAACACCTAATGTGATGATTATCACTGACTTGAGCAGGGTAGCCGAGCCTGAGGTGGGGCAGCAAAGTAGAGAGAGTGGTGTTAGTGTGCTGTGCAACACTTACCTGTCTCCACTAGCGGCAGGGGGCGCGTGAGAAGGCGGATGACCGGGTCCTCGAACTCACCAAGCTGCCTGCTGGTGACCAAGGGGAAGCTGAGGGGTGTAAGGCTATACAGGGTCACACCCGCCAGACTGGCCCTCTTGGGACCCAGGAACAGATGAAATTGCTCTCTCTTTGAAGTGTGGGTACGGCTTGCTCCACTTTTTTTTTTTTTTTTTTTAGGGAGCCAGCGGCGAAACAAACACACACACAAACAAAAGGCTCCACCCGGCCCTCACCCGGGGGGAGGGAGTGATTGTGCCACTCCAAGAGCATCTCATCCATTCCTGAGTGGCCCGCTCCGGAATGCTTTCGCTGTCGCTTGCCACCTGGCTTGGCAGCGCCTGGAGCAGGCTGGGCATCTCTACTGCGGCCGGCTCCATGCTGAGACCTGGGTGGAGGCTGCTGCGGAGGCCCAGCGGGAGCAGTGGCAAGGGAACGCCCACGGCGACGAGCAGGCGGAGGAGCTGCCACCGGCGGCGGGTGGAGGCAGCAGCTGGCCACCGGGGCAGGATGTGCCGGATGACCTCCGTCTGCGCTTGAGCGGCAGAGAATTGTTGGATGCAGTTCTCCACTGCGTCGCCGACCAGCCCATCCTGCGAAATTGGAGAGACCAGGAACCGAACCTTGTCCGCATCCGCCATACCATCCAGGCTGAGCCAACAAAGGCGCTACTGGACCACCACGTTGGACATCGCCAGACCGATCACGCACGCTACATAACTCATGCCCCAGAGGGTGAGGTTGGATGTAGTGCGGTGTTCACCTATGAGCGCACGGTCTGGATTACCCTCGTGCATGCCATGGGTGCCCTAGCCTGCAGCAACGCCATGGCATGCAAGAGGAAGCGGCTTGCCTACAGGCTTTGTAAGCTCTGCCCGTTGGAACGGACGAAACTCACAGGCCTTAGGGGGGAGACGAGGATCCCCCCAAAAGGCAGCGGCCGCCGGACACAGGTGCACCTGTGTCGACAGACCGCTCCAATGGAGGGACCATTCGCAACCCTTCACCGTTCATCCATCAAGGGTAATGAGGGGGGAAAGCTATTCAGGCAGTTTCTGGCAGAGAAAGATGCTGTCCACCACCTGATAAGCTCTCCATGCATTTCGGGAAAGAAAGGCACTGGGGCGGCGAGGTGAGAACCAGCGCGGCCCGCCCCAAGACACCAAACTCCAGATTCCAACCGAGACTGAACGGGACACGGTGGAGGTTCCACTCGAGCCCGGCAGCCTCGGCAGCCCATTTCAGCATAGCTGATAATTCTGGATCCGGCTCGGGCAACATTGAACTCCCGGAGGGAGACAATGCAGCCGAGTCGTCATCTCTAGAAGTCAGCTCACCCTCCGATGCTGCAATCGACGTCCTGTCCTCCAGGGGAGCCCCGAGTGAAACCGCTGGCCCTCCCATTACAGATGGACCAGCAGACAACACAGGAGGCTCCAGTGGTTGCAGTGGAAGGGAGGAGTGAGGAGCCCACAGGGAATGGTTACCGGGCGGGACATCCAACCCAACACTATCCTCCGGTCACCCATCCCACACAGCACCCGTGCAAGGTGGGGCATGGTAATGGGGACTCGCTCTCCGCGTTTAACGAAGGCGAGTCTCGCCCTCAACACTGCGACAGTCATGTTCCCACAGTGAAAACATGAGCTGTCCACAAAAGCTGTCTCAGCTGTCTCTTTTCCTTACCCTGATTTTAGCCCTCTTCTTAGTATGCTCTGTTTGTTGTAGCGTGTCTGCTGTGAGACTTGAGACTGAGACTACAACTAACCGAGTGAAGATTACAGATTAAAGATTAAAGAAATTGATTTATGTGATTTAGGCCTAAGTGTTGAAAGTGTTGATCTATGGCATTAGATTAAAATCGTGACATGAAAGGTTGCAGTGATGAGCTTTGGAGCCGATCACAGTCATGTTGAGCGCATGAATGCAGCGGACGTCTCGTCATTCCGACTCGATTTCTGCACACTAACGAATGCTTTCATCATAATTAACAGTGCAAACACAATGTAAATAAGAGATTTGTTGGTTACTGCAGGCCTTAGAGCTGATGAATATGTAAAGAAACACCTTGTTTTCTGAAAAGAAAGTTTGCATGACATACCCGCCTTCAGTAGGAGCAGGCCCTTGATCAAGTCAGAAGCTTATCGGATTCTGTACAGAAATTGGTCAATGATAGGCTTTGGCCCTGAGTGCTGCACCGGTTTAATGGATCCAGAACTTAAACAAAATCCAACAAGACATTCATGATCTTACAGCAAAATTACACCAGATGACTGAAGATAATTCGTCATGGTTCAGAACATTGTTAGGTAAACCCTGGCTGTGGATCAAGGAAATAGCAATGTTCTTGTTTATAAGAAAACAGCAGTGATTTTGCCAATGTATGCAAAAAGTGTGAGAATATTATTTGTATGTAGTTAGGATACATACAATGCTACCGAAATTTTTTTTGCAAGACAAAGGCCCCCCAAAAAGGGAATACCACATAATGTTAATATTATTAAAAACAATAATTTGGGTTGTGGTTGAAATTTTCACAACATTCAGCATAAATGAAATAATTCTCTATTCATGTAATTGTACATAGTTAGTAGACAATTTAAATTCTTGATTAATATGGATTATTTTAACAATATTTTTTCGTACTTTTTGATGTGTTCAAATGTTGGTTGTGTGGACTTTCATTGGCTGGACAAAGCAATGAAGAATTAAAAAATATATTTTCATTAGTGTTCCGAAGATGAATGTAAGTCTTATAGGTTTGGAACACAAAGATTAGTAAATGATGGCAGAATTGTCATATTTGGGTGAACAAATCATTTAAGATTGCATTTAATGTTTTGACTTGGTGGTACTTGGATGGTATGATTTGTATAGAGGCCTGAAAAGTTTGAGGACCACTCGTCTGGACGATTTCGCTCTCTTGTTCTGTTATTGTAATGTAGCCTTTAAAGCCTCTGGGCATCATCAGAGTGTCAGGAATCTTCTTGAGACAGAGTGGTCGTGACTGCTTCAGTAAGCTAGTGTAGGTGCACTGAGTGGACCGGCTAAGTTAAAAAAAAACACTCCTGAGTCAGACATCTCCAGCTGTCAGGAAATTAAGAGCAACCAACAAAACAGAAAAAGTAAAGAAGGGAGAGAAATATGCAAATCGACAGATTATGAGACTCACCATCATTAAAGTTGTTAATTTGCTGTCACTGTGGGATGCACATACAGTGTTAGCACATCATAGCAGCACTCTCTGAAAAACAGTGTTCCTGTAAAAAATTTCCACTGGAAATCCAGTGTGATAGTGTTAGTAATGAACACACCAAACACACTTGCAAATGTTTTATAATGTTTCCTGTGATGCACTTATAATGTTAGTATGATTTTTTACATAAAAATTGTCATAATTTAGAAATAACAGCCATTTTCCTTACCCTGATTTTAGCCCTCTTCTTAGAATGCTCTGTTTGAAGTAGCGTGTCTGCTGTGAGATTTCAGTGACTGAGACTTCAACTAATCGAGTAAAGATTACAGATTAAAGATTAAAGAAATTGATTTATGTGATTTAGGCCTAAGTGTTTTAAAGTGTTGATCTATGGCATTAGAATTATATCGTGACATGAAAGGTTGCAGTGATGAGCTTTGGAGCCGATCACAGTCATGTTGAGCGCATGAATGCAGCGGACGTCTCGTCATTCCGACTTGATTTCTGCACACTAACGAAATGCTTTCATCATAACTAACAGTGCTAACACAATGTAAATAAGAGATTTTTTGGTTACTGCAGGAGTTTTGACGCGATTCCAGAACTCAGTACCTAGCTGCGTTTCCATTACCCTTGCGAATTAAAAATACGCCCAATGGAAGAAGTCAATTTCTCAAAAACTCCCATATATTGCAAAAAAAAAGTTTTTACGCTTGCTTGAAGTGGTTTTTCAGTCAATTTGGAAAAGGAATGTTTCAGTGGAAGATGGCACAGTATGTTTGGACAGAAGACGAGACATCATAAGATGCCTACGTCTCCTTCGATTAAAAATAATGGCTAGTGCGGTGGCTGAGATATACGTAAACTTACCAACATCCATTGCCATGATTTTTGGAATGACTTATCGCGAGAGGAAAATTTACGTTTTAGTTGCATAACACCGGTTTATGGAAACGCCGTCATTTCGCAATAGTTTTTTATCGACATTTAGAAGTGTTCTTTGATCGTGTTCTATATCTAATTTAATCAGTTTAAATAACAGATTATTTTCATCCTACTAAGAGGAGCAATGTGAAGACCATTCACATTAGGCCGTTAAGTCACTGACTAGTTTGATTTACTGGCACATAGGCCTAGACAAAGATCATCTGACTGAATGCATCATTACAAATCAGCAATCACTGGTCACAGATCGGGCATTAGAATGAACAGTTACTTACATGTTGTGGCATTAAGGCCCTTTCACACCGGAAATGAAAAGGGAATATTTCGCGTGCGAATAGTTCGCGTCAAAACCATTCACATCAGCAGCGACGCGAATTTGCGACGTCTGTGACATTTAAGAGCTCCAACATTCCAAAACATTTGCGGCGGCAGTTGAGAAAACATGGACACTTCATCATCCAGTGAAGACAAGCTTTTCATTTTCTTTAAAAGACCGAAAAAAAGGTTTTGGGGGCACCCAGTCTTAAAGAACAGAGACTCTGAAGGGGAGTATGCTAATCTTGTAGGCTACAGGAGCTAAAACTTTATCATGGCCAGTTCCACACTTACTTTCAACTTTCAAATGTCCATGGGACAATTTGAGGAGCTCCTCCAGACAGTCGCACCGCATCTGATGAGACAAACCACAAACTTCAGGGAACCAATCGATCCGGAGCAGCGTCTGGCAGTCTGCTTAAGGTGAGCTGTCCTTTTTAAAGCAAGTCACTGATTGTCATGTTAAAGTGTTGATATTACAATGTATCCAGTTGTCACAATGTAAACACTTAAGTGCCACAATCGTACTGAGCATAGACATATATAGAGCTAGACGCCCTATTGGCTGGGCGCAAGAAATACGGCCGCCATCTTGAACCGGTCGTACTCCTAATTGCACAGCTGAAGAAAGCAAGATGCCAGAACACTGTGCAGCATATTCATGCTCAAATCGGCGGACCATCGCAAACAGGGCTCTGGGAATTACTTTTTACAAGTAAGATTTAACATTACCGTACTATTGGTTGTATTTTGTGAATAGAATATAACCAGAGAGTTGAGAAGGAGCAAGGATCTTAGATATTACTGTACTTAAATCGTAGCCAGCTAGCTAGGCTATGTTTACTAAACCGGTACTTGATAAGTCATATTCCATATGGTTGTGTCTGTGTTTCTCAGGATAAGGCTGCCCCACATTGCCAAACTCACCACTCTTGAACTGCAGAAATGGAGCATGAGAAAGAAGCTCTGCAAAACAATCCTCTTTCAGAGGTTTGTGTGTGTGTGTGTGTGTGTGTGTGTTGGGCTGCTAAATGTCAAGGGCTGGGAGGAGATGGATGCAGAAGAACATGGTAGTACAGTGTGTAGACAAGTAGGACTCTTAATATAATTTAATCATATATTGTTCGTTTGTTAATCATATATTGTATTGTTTCAAATTATTAAAATATCTGACTTTACTCTCACTATCTGTTTCTGATTCTCTATCATATTTATAGTGTGTGATTTGCAAAATACCTATTGAATTGAATTGAATTGAACTTTATTGTCCAGTCTGTTTTCACAGAGCGGAAATTTTTCTTTGACACTGTAACATAACACACATCACATATCAACAACACAAATACAAAAAATAATATAGTTATCAAATTAAAAATATTAACAGTCGCTCTATTGTTTCAATTTAAAACACTGTACGATTTAAGATAATCACTGCCATAGGAAGAAACGATCTTTTGTAGAGATTTTTTCTAGCCAAGGGAATTTTTAGTCTACGTCCAGATGGGAGCAATTCAAAAGCAGAGTGAAGAGGGTGAGTGTTATCTTTAAAAATTGCAATTGCCATTTTTCCCATAAAATGATCGAATAAGCTCTGTAGTGGCTGTTGTTTTTGTCCAGTAATCTTATTTGCTTGATTGATTATTTGTGAGAGTTTGTTCTTTTGTTTCAGTGTTAGATTGCTGTACCATGAAATAATGTTATATGTGAGAATACTCTCAATCATTGATCGATACAACATAGTTAGGGTCTGCTGACTAACATTGAAGCTTCTCAGTTTCCTAAGGAGACCTAGGCGTTGTCGTGCTTTTTTATGAATATACTCCACATTACTTTCAAAATTAAGCTTCTCATCTATAATTGTACCCAAATATTTGAAATTCGAGACTTGCTCTACAGTTTTTTCTTTTATGACAACTGGTTTATATTCAGATGCAGTATCTGCTCTTCTTGATTGATTTCTCAAACATGGCTCTTTTGTCTTTTCGATATTAAGATGTAAAGAACTACTCTCAAACCAACGGATGATACTGTGGATGTACTCAAAATATACTCTATCATAGCCTACATCACATATCACAGGGTGACCAGACATCCCCTGTTTCAGGGGACAGTCCCTGTTTTTGTTTGCCTGTCCCTGGCTTAATACAGAGAAAAATTCTGAATAGAAGTAATAGTTTTAATTTAAAATAGAAAAAATTTGATAGTCAAACTGGAAATGTCCCTCTTTTTTCCCCCTTTTTGGGGATTATGTTCCCAGTTTTGATCTTGGATGTCTGGTCACTTTATATCATATATCAGAATATTCTATTACTGTTAAGCCCACAATGAATTCGCCAAACCATGTGTCCTGTATCATAGCTACATGTATGACCTTTGCAGCAAAAAAACCCGTGTGAAAATCAGTTCGGTATTCAGTGAGGTATGATTAATTAAATGTGGTGACAGCTCATTGTAACCTGTCAAACAGATTACACTGAGTGGAGCGGGTGACCGGTCTAAGATGGCAGCCCCACGGCTCGTCCGTGCCTGTAGGCAGTAGTGGTCGATAGGGCGTCTAGTGCTATATATGTCTATGGTACTGACGGTAACACATTCACTTTACATAGTTCTGTCAGGTCCATTAAGTCAAGAACACACATGACAAAAATGATTTAGAAATGTTTTATTGATAATTGCAATCAAGTTGATAATTAAAATTTTGGTGGTATGGCTCTGTTGAGGGAGTCCTCTGACCTTTCATTAGCACCATGAAATAGCAGAGAGTCAGAGGACAGCAGCAGCATTAGGGAACGCTCACAGTTTAGGACTGGGAAGCTGAACTATTCCCCCATATGAACAGAGCAGCAATGATGACATAATAGCAAATGCCACGTTATACACGACAAGGAGGAGTTGGGGAGGTGGTGGGTTGCAGAGAGCGAGCAGCAAGCAGTTAGGAGCGAACTGAAGCTGCTTAAATAGGGCGGCCTGATTTGAGCGTAGTCATTAGCAGTACCGTACAGACGCTCAATTCGTGGACAAAATTAGGTTTAAAAAAAAAAAAAAAAAGGATGCGTCGACACAAGCAATCAGAAGATCCGTCCTTGTTGCTGTGATGTCACCTTTGTTTCCTTGTATGTGATTGGTTGAAGCCTTTTCTGTCGCTGCAAAAGTTTTAAAAAATCATCAAAGCGGGAAAAATAAACGTCTCTTTTTTTGCAAAGCCTGTGCCAAATGTGACTGTTTTACCGAAGAATTCACAGTGAAATGCACCGCATACAAATAAATAATGCTCAAACTTATTGAGTTGGCTTGTGAGGGCCAACTTACTGATATTGTACTTAAACTTATTGAGTTGGCTTGTGAGGGCCAACTTACTGATATTGTACTTAAACTTATTAAGTTGGCTTGTGAAAGCCAGCTTACTGAAATCCTATTTAAACTTATTAAGTTGGCTTGTGAAAGCCAACTTACTGAAATCCTATTTAAACTTCTTTTTCTTTTTCTTTTTCTTCTTCTTCTTCTTCTTCTTCTTCTTCTTCTTCTTCTTCTTCTTCTTCTTCTTCTTCTTCTTCTTCTTCTTCTTCTTCTTCTTCTTCTTCTTTGTCTTTTTCTTAGCCAAAATTGTCTGACTCCAACTCCTCCTAGAGTTTTAACTCTACAAACTCCAAACTCGGGTCAGACCTTCAGACTGTTCTGACTCGAGTTGCTATATCTTTTCCGACTGATTTGACTTTCAGTTTTCTTAAAAATTAATATTAAAAACCATAAAAATCCCATTGACTTTCATTGCAACAGTTCAAATTGAGCCAAGGCTACGGTGGCCCAGTAGTGTACAACACAAAAACTCAAATCTAAACTCCCTGAAGCCCTAGATTCAATTAAACAACCATTCTATGTACTAATGAACTTATCTATCTATCTATCTATCTATCTATCTATCTATCTATCTATCTATCTATCTATCTATCTATCTATCTATCTATCTATCTATCTATCTATCTATCTATCTATCTTTCTTTCTAACTACTCTTTTTTCTTTCTCACTAATCTATCTTTCTTTCTTTCTAACTAATTTTTCTTTCTTTCTTTCTTTCTTTCTTTCTTTCTTTCTTTCTTTCTTTCTTTCTTTCTTTCTACTTAATCTATCTTTCTTTCTAACTAAGCTATCTGTCTTTCTCTTTCTTTCTTTCTAACTAATCTTTCTTTCTAACTAATCCATCTTTCTTTCTTTCTTTCTTTCTTTCTTTCTTTCTTTCTTTCTTTCTTTCTTTCTTTTTTTCTAACTAATCCATCTTCCTTTCTAACTAATCCATCTTTCTATCTTTCTAACTAATCTTTCTTTCTTTGTAACTAATCTATCTATCTTTCTTTGTTTCAAACTAATCTTTCTTTCTTTCTAACTAATCTATCTTTCTTTCTAACTAATCTATCTTTCTTTCTTTCTAACTAATCTATCTATCTTTCTTTCTTTCTTTCTTTCTTTCTTTCTTTCTAACTAATCCATCTTTCTTTCTAACAAATCCATCTTTCTTTCTAACTAATCTCTCTATCTTTCTTTCTTTCTAACTAATTTTTCTTTCTTTCTTTCTAACTAATCTATCTATCTTTCTTTGTTTCTAACTCATCTTTCTTTCTAACTAATCTATCTTTCTTTCTTTCTAGCTAATCTATCTTTCTTTCTTTCTAACTAATCAATCTTTCTTTTTTTCTAACTAATCTATCTATCTTTCTTTCTTTTTAACTAATCTTTCTTTCTTTCTAACTAATCTATCTTTCTTTTTTTCTAACTAATCCATCTTTCTTTCTAACAAATCCATCTTTCTTTCTAACTAATCTTTCTTTCTTTCTAACTAATCTATCTATCTTTCTTTGTTTCTAACTAATCTTTCTTTCTTTCTAACTAATCTATCTTTCTTTCTAACTAATTTTTCTTTATTTCTTTCTAACTAATCTATCTGTCTTTCTTTGTTTCTAACTAATCTTTCTTTCTTTCTAACTAATCTATCTTTCTTTCTAACTAATCTATCTTTCTTTCTTTCTAACTAATCTATCTTTCTTTCTCTCTAACTAATCTATCTTTCTTTCTTTCTAACTAATCTATCTAGCTTTCTTTCTTTCTAACTAATCTATCTTTCTTACTAATCTCTTTCTTTCTAACTAATCTTTCTTTCTAAACTAATCTATCTATCTTTCTTTCTAACTAATCTATCTTTATTTCTCTTTCTTTCTTTCTAACTTATCTCTCTTCCTTTCTTTCTAACTAATCTTTCTTTCTAACTAATCTATCTTTCTTTCTTTCTAACTAATCTATCTTTCTTTCTAACTAATCTATCTATCTTTCTTTCTTTCTTTCTACTAATCTTTCTTTCTTTCTAACTAATCCATCTTTATTTCTAACTAATCCATCTTTCTTTCTTTCTAACTAATCTATCTATCTTTCTTTCTAACTAATCTTTATTTCTTTCTAACTAATCTTTCTTTCTTTCTAACTAATCTATCTTTCTTTCTTTCTAACTAATCTATCTATCTTTCTTTCTTTCTAACTAATCTGTCTTTCTTTCTAACTAATCTATCTTTCTTACTAATCTCTTTCTTTCTTTCTAACTAATCTTTCTTTCTAAACTAATCTATCTATCTTTCTTTCTAACTAATCTATCTTTATTTCTCTTTCTTTCTTTCTAACTTATCTCTCTTCCTTTCTTTCTAACTAATCTTTCTTTCTAACTAATATATCTTTCTTTCTTTCTAACTAATCTATCTTTCTTTCTTTCTTTCTAACTAATATATCTTTCTTTCTAACTAATCCATCTTTCTTTCTAACTAATCCATCTTTCTTTCTTTCTAACTAATCTATCTTCCTTTCTTTCTAACTAATCTTTATTTCTTTCTAACTAATCTTTCTTTCTTTCTAACTAATCTATCTATCTTTCTTTCTTTCTAACTAATCTTTCTTTCTTTCTAACTAATATTCTTTCTTTATTTTTAACTAATCCATCTTTCATTCTTTCTAACTAATCTATCTTTCGTTCTTTCTAGCTAATCTATCTTTCTTTCTAACTTTTTTTTCTTTCTTTCTTTCTAACTAATCCATCTTTCTTTCTTTCTTTCTTTCTTTCTTTCTTTCTTTCTTTCTTTCTTTCTAACTAATCCATCTTTCTTTCTTTCTTTCTTTCTTACTTTCTTTCTAACTAATCCATCTTTCTTTCTTTCTAACTAACTAATCTTTCTTTCTAACTAATCCATCTTTCTTTCTTTCTTTCTTTCTTTCTTTCTTTCTTTCTTTCTTTCTTTCTTTCTTTCTTTCTTTCTTTCTTTCTTTCTAACTAATCCATCTTTCTTTCTTTCTTTCTTTCTTTCTTTCTTTCTTACTTTCTTTCTAACTAATCCATCTTTCTTTCTTTCTAACTAACTAATCTTTCTTTCTAACTAATCCATCTTTCTTTCTTTCTTTCTTTCTTTCTTTCTTTCTTTCTAGCAAATCCATCTTTCTTTCTAACTAATCCTTCTTTCTTACTTTCTTTCTAACTAATCTTTCTTTCTTTCTAACGAATCTATCTTTCTTTCTTTCTAACTAATCTTTCTTTCTTTTTAATCTATGTATCTTTCTTTCTTTCTAACTAATCTTTCTTTCTAATCTATCTATCTTTCTTTCTAAAGAATCTATCTTTCTTTCTAACTAATCTATCAATCTTTCTTTCTAACTAATCTTTCTTTCTTTCTAACTAATCATCTTTCTTTATTTCTAACTAATCCATCTTTCTTTCTTTCTAACTAATCTATCTTTCGTTCTTTCTAACAAATCTATCTTTCTTTCTAACTTTTCTTTCTTTCTTTCTTTCTAACTAATCCATCTTTCTTTCTTTCTTTCTTTCTTTCTAACTAATCCATCTTTCTTTCTTTCTTTCTTTCTTTCTAACTAATGCATCTTTCTTTCTTTCTAACTAACTAATCTTTCTTTCTAACTAATCCATCTTTCTTTCTTTCTTTCTAACAAATCCATCTTTCTTTCTAACTAATCCTTCTTTCTTACTTTCTTTCTAACTAATCTTTCTTTTTAACGAATCTATCTTTCTTTCTTTCTAACTAATCTTTCTTTCTTTCTAATCTATGTGTCTTTCTTTCTTTCTAACTAATCTTTCTTTCTTTCTAATCTATCTATCTTTCTTTCTAACTAATCTATCAATCTTTCTTTCTAACTAATCTATCTTCTTTCTTTCTAACTAATCTATCTGTCTTTCTTTCTAACTAATCTATCGTTCTTTCTTTCTAACTAATCTATCGTTCTTTCTTTCTAACTAATCTATCATTCTTCTTTCTAACTAATCTATCGTTCTTTCTTTCTAACTAATCTATCTATCTATCTTTCTTTCTAACTAATCTATCTTTTTTCTTTCTAACTAATCTCTTTCTTTCTTTCTAACAAATCTCTTTTTTCTAACTAATCTGTCTTTCTTTCTCACTAATCTATCTTTCTTTCATTCTAACAAATCTATCTTTCTTTCTTTCTAACTAATCTTTCTTTCTTTCTAACTAATCTATCTTATTTCTTTCTAACTAATCTATCTTTCTTTCTAATCAATCTTTCTTTCTTTCTTTCTAACTAATCTATCTTTTTTCTTTCTAACTAATCTATATTTTTTCTTTTTAAGTAATCTATCTATCTAACTAATCCATCTTTTTTCTTTCTAACTAATCTATCTTTTTTCTTTCTAACTAATCTATCTATCTTTCTTTAACTAATCTATCGTTCTTTCTTTCTAACTAATCTATCTATCTTTCTCTAACTAATCTATCTATCTTTCTTTCTAACTAATCCATCTTTTTTCTTTCTAACTAATCTCTTTCTTTCTAACTAATCTGTCTTTCTTTCTTTCTTTCTAACTAATCATTTCTTTATTTCTAAGCTATCCTTTCTTTGTTTCTAACTAATCTATTTTTCTTTCTATCTAACTAATCTATCTTCATTTCTTTCTAACTAATCTGTCTTTTTTCTTTCTAACTAATTTTTTCTAACTAATCTATCTTTCTTTCTTAACTACTCTATCTTTCTTTCTTTCTTTCTTACTGATCTTTCTTTCAAATCGATCTTTCTGTCTTTCTAACTAATCTTTCTTTCTATCTATCTTTCTTTCTAACTAATGTTTCTTTCTATTTATCTTTCTAACTAATCTTTCTTTCTAACTAATCTTTCTTTATATCTATTTTTCTAACTAATCTTTCTTTCTTTCTAACTAATCTTTCTTTATTTCTAACTAATCTATCTTTCATTGAAACTAATCTTTCTATATATCTATTATTTATCTATCTTTCTAACCAATCGTTTTCTTTCTTTCTAACTATTCTTTCTTTCTAACTAATCCATCTATCAAACTTCAAACTACTTTAAACTTCAAACTACTTTAAATTTATTCAAACTCTCTGGTCCGGCTTTCTCAAGCCAACTTAAAGTTTGTCTCATCAAACTTTTTTTTCTAGTTATTCTTCTTCTTTTTGCAGTGAAATTTCTATATCAAACTCCTCCTAGAGCTTTAACTCTACATACTCCAAACTCGGCTCAGACACTCAAACTGTTCTGATTCGAGTTGCTATATCTTTTCTAACTGATCGGACTTACGGTTTTCCTAATGCCTGGTTTAGATTACACGATTTTAGCCCGATTTTGGCACGATCCGTTTGACGTAGGGTCTCGTGGGGATTCGTAAACGACAACGGGCGTCGGGACGCAAGATTTGATCGTATCATCTCGTATAGTGTGTCATAGTGGGCGAGAACCTACGTCGCGTCTGCGATGCTTCACGACATCACGACAAAAAGACTAGCATGTTTAATTTTTTAAACGGTCGTCCACGACGGGTTCCGTCACATGTATGAGGTTGACCAATAGGAGCACAGAAGCTTTTCCGTACACAACTTTCAAAAATGGCGAAACTAAAGAGAGACGATGGTGCTACTAGGTGGAGTTATGACATGGAGGAAAGGTTCGTAAGAAAACAATATTTTACCTCAAGTTCTCTTTGGAGGATTGACGGCCAATACTGTCCTCTTCGAGCAATCCAGGAACGTGTCCATTGTCGGGTTTTCTTTCTTTTTTAAATTTTCTGAACACAGGACAGCCAATACAACACTCACTGCCACATCCATTGTTTGTTTACGTTCGTTTCCGGAAGTCACTCGCTATAGTTTCGCCTTCTCAATGACATCACGCGCATCGTTAAAGACGGCACGCGCTGACTGGTTAGGAAGCAACGTGTAGTCTGACATGTTTGTTGTCCACGACACGACAAGATTTTAGGAGTCAAAATCGCGTAATCTGACACAGTGACTATCGTAAAAGACAAAAAAAATCGTGTAATCTGAACCAGGCATAAAAATGACGATCAAACTCGGAAAAAACTCCCATTGACTTAACATTGCGGAATGTTCAGATTTTCAAACTCCCCAACTGCCAAAAACTCCTTGAAGCCCTAGACTGAATCAAACTGCCATTCGATATACTATATGAGCCATTGAGACTCATTTAAACTAATAAACTCATCTATCAATGACACTTATCTACACTTAAACTCTTAAAGTCATTATAAATTAATAAACTCTAAACTTGAACTTTTAGACTAATTTAAACTTATAAACTCAAAACTCATAAACTCATACACTTATAAACTCATACACTTATAAACTCATGAATTCAAACTCTTATGAACTCAAACTCATAAATTAATAAACTCTGAACTCTTACTCATTTAAACTTATAAACTCTAAACTCATAAACTCAAACACTTATAAACTCATGAATTCATACACTTATGAACTCATGAATTCATAAACTTATAAACTCATACACTTATGAACTCATGAATTCATTCACTTATGAACACAAACTCATGAATGAATAAACTCTGAACTCTTACTCATTTAAACTTATAAACTCTTAAACTCGTACACTTATAAACTCATGAATTCATAAACTTATGAACTCATGAACTCATGAAATCATAAACTCATAAACTCGTACACTTATAAACTCATGAATTCATACACTTATGAACTCAAACTCATAAATTAATAAACTCTGAACTCTTACTCATTTAAACTTAGAAACTCTAAATTCATAAACTCGTACACATAAACTCATAAACTTATAAACTCATGAATTCATACACTTATGAATTTTCATAAATTCATACACTTATGAACTTTTAAATTCATAAATAGTTCACCATAGCAACCACCCAGAACACCCTAGCAACTGCCTAACAACCACCCAAAATACCATACAACACCCTAGCAACACCATAACAACCACCCAAAATACCATAGAATACCCTAACAACACCATAGCAACCACCCAGAACACCCTAGCAACTGCCGAGCAACCACCCAAAATACCTTAAAACACCCTAGCAACACCATAGCAACCACCCAAAATAGCCTAAGACACCCTAGCAACACCACAGCAACCACCCAGCACACCCTAGCAACTGCCTAGCAACCACCCATAACACCCAAGCAACCACCCAAAATACCCTAGAACACCCTAGCAACTGCCTAGCAACCACCCAGAACACCCTAACAACCACCCAAAATACCTTAAATCATCCTAGCAACACCATAGCAACCACCCACAATACCCTAGAACACCATAGCAACACCCTAGCAACCACCAGAACACCCTAGCAACTGCCTAGCAACCACCCAGAACACCCTAGCAACCACCCAAAATACCTTAAATCACCCTAGCAACACCATAGCAACCACCCAAAATACTCTAGAACACCCTAGCAACCACCCAGAACACCATAGCAACCACCCAAAATACCTTAAAACATCCTAGCAACACCATAGCAACCACCCAAAAAAAGCCTAGAACACCATAGCAACCTCCCAGAGCACCATAGCAACTGCCTAGCAACAACACAGAACACCCTAGCAACCACCCAAAAAGCGTTAGAACGCCCTACCAACACCATAGCAACCACCCAGAACACCCTAGCAACCACCCAAAATACCTTAAAACACCCTAGCAACACCATAGCAACCACCCAAAATAGCCTAGAACACCCTAGCAACACGATAGCAACCACCCAGAACACCCTAGAAACTTCCTAGCAACCATCCATAACGCCCTAGCAACCACACAAAATACCTGAAAACACCCTAGAACACCATAGCAACCACCCAGAACACCCTAGCAACCACCCAAAAGGCATTAAACACCCTAGCAACACCATAGAAACCACCCAGAACACCCTAGCAACTGCCTAGCAACACCATAGCAACCACCCAGAACACCCTAGCAACCACCCAAAATACCCTAGAACACCCTAGCAACACCATAGCAACCACCCAGAACACCCTAGCAACCACCCAAAATACCTTAAAACACCCTAGCAACACCCTAGCAACCACCCAAAATACCTTACAACACCCTAGCAACACCATAGCAACCACCCAGAACACCCTAGCAACTGCCTGGCAACCACCCAGAACACCCTAGCAACCACCCAGAACACCCTAGCAACTAATATAAACTCAAACTCATAAATTAATAAACTCTGAACTCTTACTCATTTAAACTTATAAACTCTAAACTCATAAACTCGTACACTTATAAACTCATGAATTCATACACTTATGAACTCATGAATTCATAAACTTATAAACTCATACACTTATTTAAACTAAAGTGTAAACTAATTTAAAATTCAAACTAATTTAAACTAGAAAACTAATTTAAACTTCAAACTACTTCAAACTTCAAACTACTTTAAACTTCAAACTTCTTTAAACTTTAAACTAATTTAAACTTTAAACTAATTTAAACTTCTAACTATTTTTAACTTTAAACTAATTTAAACTTATTTCAACTTTAAACTAATTTAAACTATAAACTAATTTAAACTTCAAACTACTTTAAACTTTAAACTAATTTCAATTTCAAACTACTTTAAAATTCAAACTAATTTAAACTTTAAACTAATTTAAACTTCTTCAAACTTATTGGTCCAAACTTTCACTTTTGTCTCTACGAACTTTTTCTAGTTATTAGTGGTGCTTGCCATAGGCAAAGCAACACTAGTGTTATTGTGCATACTTATTATTAGTGGTGCTTGCCATAGGCAAAGCAACACTAGTGTTATTGTGCATACTTATTATTCTTATTCTTATTAGTGGTGTTTGCCATAGGCAAAGCAACACTAGTGTTATTGTGCATACTCATTAGTGGTGCTTGCCATAGGCAAAGCAACACTAGTGTTATTGTGCATACTTATTATTCTTATTAGTGGTGCTTGCCATAGGCAAAGCAACACTAGTGTTATTGTGCATACTTATTAGTGGTGCTTGTCATAGGCAAAGCAACACTAGTGTTATTGTGCATACTTATTATTCTTATTCTTATTCTTATTAGTGGTGCTTGCCATAGGCAAAGCAACACTAGTGTTATTGTGCATACTTATTATTCTTATTAGTGGTGCTTGCTGAAAGCAAGGCAACACTATTGTTATTGTCCATACTTATTATTCTTTTTCTTATTATTATTCTTCTGGCCACTTTTTGACGCTTTCATTGTGAAGCTATCAAGCCACGCCCTAGCAACCATTTAGAGCACCTTAGCAACAACTCCCATAGACTTCCATTGAAATAGATCGAAGGGATATCTCTGGACTGAATTGTCATAGAAACATGAGGGTGGTCTCGTTTGACTCGGGGCAGCAAACAGCCAATCATGAATCACCTCAACACTTCCTAGCCACGCCCTAGCAACCATTGTCGAGCACCTTAGCAACCAAAATCCAAAGAGGAATATCGTCCATTCTGAATGTCACAGAGGCATGGGAGTTGGTTTATATCATTCATACTGACAAGCAGCCTTTGGAGTTTCATGATTGGCAGCTGCCAAGCCACTCCCTAGCAACCAAACAGAGTACACTAGCAACCATTTTGCAAGACCTACATCTTTATATCAGAACATCGTATAGAGATGGGGGTTGGTTTATATCATTCATACTGACAAGCAGCCTTTGGAGTTTCATCATTGGCAGCTGCCAAGCCACTCCCTAGCAACCAAAGAGAGTACCCTAGCAACCATTTTGCAAGACCTACATCTCTGCATCAGAACATCGTATAGAGATGGGGGTTGGGTCTTTTGACTCATGCTAGCACACAGGACTTTCAACATGCTAAACATGCTAGCTGTGAATAGCTACATGCTAATATTGATTAGCTAAGTGCTAAATCATGCCATGAACATTATAAAAACTCTATAGTAACCAAATGTAAACACTACCAACCACCTAGTAACACCATAGCAACCATCCAGAATACCATAGCAACCACCTAAAACACCCTAGCAACCACCCAAAACACCCTAGCAACCGCCTAGCAACACCATAGCAACCACCCAGAATACCCTAGCAACCGCCTAGCAACACCCTAGCAACCACCCAGAATACCCTAGCAACCACCTAGCAACACCCTAGCAACCACTCCGAACACCCTAGCAACCGCCTAGCAACACCCTAGCAACCACCCAGAACACCCTAGCAACCGCCTAGCAACACCTTAGCAACCACCCATAATACCCTAGCAACCACCTAGCAACACCCTAGCAACCACTCAGAACACCCTAGCAACCGCCTAGCAACACCCTAGCAACCACTCAGAACACCCTAGTAACCGCCAAGCAACACCCCAGCAACCACCCAGAACACCCTAGCAACCGCCTAGCAACACCCTAGCAACCACCCAGAACACCCTAGCAAACGCCTAGCAACACCCTAGCAACCACCCAAAACACCCTAGCAACCACCTAGCAACACCCTAGCAACCCCCTAGCAACCCCCTAGCAACCACCCAGAACACCCTAGCAACCACCTAGCAACCACCCAGAACACCCTAGCAACTGCCTAGAAACGTCCTAGCAACCACCCAGAACACCCTAGCAGCCACCAGAACACCCTAGCAACCACCTAGCAACACCATAGCAACCACCCAGAATACCCTAGCAACCACCTAGTAACACCCTAGCAACCACCCAGAACACTCTAGCAACTGCCTAGCAACCACCCATAAAACCCTAGCAACCACCTAGCAACACCATTTCAACCACCCAGAACACCATAGCAACCGCCTAGCAACACCCTAGCAACCACCCAGAATACCCTAGCAACCACCTAGCAACACCATAGCAACTACCCTAGCAACACCCTAGCAACCACCCAGAACACCCTAGCAACCGCCTAGCAACACCATAGCAACCACCCAGAATACCCTGGCAACCGCCTAACAACGCCCTAGCAACCGAGTGGCGAATTTTGCCACTGCAAGCACCACTTCACATTTTCTTCTGGAAATGTACATTCTAGTTAGTGGTGCTTGCAAACCAACACCATTGTTCTTCTCCATACTTATTATTATTAGTGGTGCTTGCCTATGTCAAAGCAACACTAGTGTTATTGTGCATACTTATTATTCTTATTAGTGGTGCTTGCCTATGGCAAAGCAACACTAGTGTTATTGTATATACTTATTATTAGTGGTGCTTGCCTATGGCAAAGCAACACAAGTGTTATTGTGCATACTTATTATTAGTGGTGCTTGCCTATGGCAAAGCAACACTATTGTTATTTCACATACTTATTATTCTTATTCTTCTTATTCTTATTCTTCTGGCCACTTTTTGACGCGCTACTCCTCCCGCAGTTTTTGTCACAGACCCACGAATGAGGCGTCAAAACGTGCGGCCTGTTCGGGAATGGTGTGCTATGACTTTTATAAGGGATCGGGGGTACGATGTTCGCCCCAGGGGCGAAAAACCGGCCGAAAAATCCCATAGACTTAACATTGCGTCAAACTTTGACGAGTCGTAGCTCGGAACGAGGATGTCGCAGAAACGTGTAATTTACCACATTTGAAGAGGCTGACAGACTCTGTAAGAACATACCACACAATGGGGTAAAAGTTGCACCCCTGGGGGGCAGGAGCTGCCCAAAGTTTCCCCATTGACTTACTATGGTGTAGGACGGCCCATGAAATGGGCCGTCCTACACCATAGAAACCGCTTTTATATTGAACATAACTCTGGATCACAGTGTAGTAGAGACAAAGGGGCGGGCTCATTTTACTCAGACAACCAATCAGTCTCTCAGGATCATTGTGAAGCTATCAAGCCACGCCCTAGCAACCATTTAGAGCACCTTAGCAACAACTCCCATAGACTTCCATTGAAAGAGATCGAAGGGATATCTCTGGACTGAATTGTCATAGAAACATGAGGGATGTCTCGTTTGACTCGGGGCAGCAAACAGCCAATCATGAATCACCTCAAAACTTCCTAGCCACGCCCTAGCAACCATTGTCGAGCACCTTAGCAACAAAAATCCAAAGAGGGATATCTTCCATTCTGAATGTCACAGAGGCATGGGAGTTGGTTTATATCATTCATACTGACAAGCAGCCTTTGGAGTTTCATGATTGGCAGCTGCCAAGCCACTCCCTAGCAACCAAACAGAGTACCCTAGCAACCATTTTGCAAGACCTATATCTCTGCATCAAAACATCGTATAGAGATGGGGGTTGGTTTATACATTCACATTGACTTTGGAGCTTCATGATTGGCAGCTGCGAAGCCACTCCCTAGCAACCAAACATAGTACCCTAGCAACCGTTTTGCAAGACCTATATCTCTGCATCAAAACATCGTATAGAGATGGGGGTTGGCTCTTTTTACTCATGCTAGCAAACAGGACTTGCTACATGCTAAACATGCTAGCAGTGAATAGCTACATGCTAATATTGATTAGCCTAGTGCTAAATCATGCCAATAAAATGCTACAAACTCAACAGTAACCATCTTTGACAACTACCAACCACCTAGTAACACCATAGCAACCACCCAAATTACCCTAGCAACACCCTAGCAACCACCCAGAACACCCTAGCAACTGCCTAGCAACGCCCTAGCAACCACCCAGAACACCCTAGCAACCGCCTAGCAACCACCCAGGATACCCTAGCAACCGCCTAGCAACACCCTAGCAACCACTCAGAACACCCTAGCAACCACCTAGCAACACCCTAGCAACCACCCAAAACACCCTAGCAACCGCCTAGCAACACCCTGGCAACCATCCAGAATACCCTAGCAACCGCCTAGCAACACCCAGGCAACCACCCAGAACACCCTAGCAACCGCCTAGCAATGCCCTAGCAACCACCCAGAATACCCTAGCAACCGCCTAGCAACGCCCTAGCAACCACCCAGAATACCCTAGCAACCGCCTAGCAACACCATAGCAACCACCCAGAACACCCTAGCAACCACCTAGCAACCACCCAGAACACCCTAGCAACCACCCAAAATACCCTAGCAACCAACCAGAACACCCTAGCAACCACCCAGAATACCCTAGCAACCACCCAAAACACCCTAGCAACCACTCAGAACACCTTAGCAATGCCCTAGCAACCACCTGAACAACATGAATAAGCCATATCTCAGCACCAGAACATAGTACAGACATGTTTGTTGCCTAGTATGCAATCATGTACCACACCCTAGCAACCGAGTGGCGAGTTTTGCCACTGCAAGCACCACTTCACATTTTCTTCTGGAAATGTACATTCTAGTTAGTGGTGCTTGCCTATGGCAAAGCAACACTATTGTTATCTCACATACTTATTATTAGTGGTGCTTGCCTATGGCAAAGCAACACTATTGTTATCTCACATACTTATTATTCTTATTCTTCTTATTCTTATTCTTCTGGCCACTTTTTGACGCGCTACTCCTCCCGCAGTTTTTGTCACAGACCCACGAATGAGGCGTCAAAACGTGCGGCCTGTTCGGGAATGGTGTGCTATGACTTTTATAAGGGATCGGGGGTACGATGTTCGCCCCAGGGGCGAAAAACCGGCCGAAAAATCCCATAGACTTAACATTGCGTCAAACTTTGACGAGTCGTAGCTCGGAACGAGGATGTCGCAGAAACGTGTAATTTACCACATTTGAAGAGGCTGACAGACTCTGTAAGAACATACCACACAATGGGGTAAAAGTTGCACCCCTGGGGGGCAGGAGCTGCCCAAAGTTTCCCCATTGACTTACTATGGTGTAGGACGGCCCATGAAATGGGCCGTCCTACACCATAGAAACCGCTTTTATATTGAACATAACTCTGGATCACAGTGTCGTAGAGACAAAGGGGCGGGCTCATTTTACTCAGACAACCAATCAGTCTCTCAGGATCATTGTGAAGCTATCAAGCCACGCCCTAGCAACCATTTAGAGCACCTTAGCAACAACTCCCATAGACTTCCATTGAAAGAGATCGAAGGGATATCTCTGGACTGAATTGTCATAGAAACATGAGGGTGGTCTCGTTTGACTCGGGGCAGCAAACAGCCAATCATGAATCACCTCAACACATCCTAACCCCTCCCTAGCAACCATTGTCAAGCACCTTAGCAACAAAAATCCAAAGAGGGATATCTTCCATTCTGAATGTCACAAAGGCGTGGGAGTTAGTTTATATCATTCATACTGACAAGAAGCATTTGGAGTTTCATGATTGGCAGCTGCCAAGCCACTCCCTAGCAACCAAACAGAGTACCCTAGCAACCATTTTGCAAGGACCTATATCTCTGCATCAAAACATCGTATAGAGATGGGGGTTGGTTGATACATTCACATTGACTTTGGAGCTTCATGATTGGCAGCTGCCAAGCCACTCCCTAGCAACTAAACAGAGTACCCTAGCAACCGTTTTGCAAGACCAATATCTCTGCATCAGAACATCGTATAGAGATGGGGGTTGGCTCTTTTGACTCATGCTAGCAAACAGGACTTGCTACATGCTACACATGCTAGCAGTGAATAGCTACATGCTAATATTGATTAGCTAAGTGCTAAATCATGCCAATAAAATGCTACAAACTCAACAGTAACCATCTTTGACAACTACCAACCACCTAGTAACACCATAGCAACCACCCAGATGACCCTAGCAACACCCTAGCAACCACCCAGAACACCCGAGCAACTGCCTAGCAACGCCCTAGCAACCACCCAGAACACCCTAGCAACCACCAGAACAACCTAGCAAACCAACTAGCAACACCATAGCAACCACCCAGAATACCCTAGCAACCGCCTAGCAACACCCTAGCAACCACCAAGAACACTCTAGCAACCGCCTAGCAACCACCCAGAATACCCTAGCAACTGCCTAGCAACACCATTGCAACCACCCAGAACACCATAGCAACCGCCTAGCAACACCCTAGCAACCACCCAGAATACCCTAGCAGCCTCCTAGCAGCACCATAGCAACTACCCTAGCAACACCCTAGCAACTGCCTTGCAACACCCTAGCAACCACCCAGAACACCCTAGCAACCGCCTAGCAACACCTTAGCAAAAAAAACTTGTTTTCCATTGTTGAGATTCATATGTTGATTCTTGATGTCTCTATACAACTAAAAAAACGACAAAACTTTTTTTGTGTAATATATATATATATATATTTTAAATGCAGGTTGTTATAATACTGATACCACAATATTCAAGGGTCATGTGAAAAATTATGACATTAATTGAAGACTTTGTGTAAAGCTAAATTCCACCTACATACTCTGTAATCTAAGTTATCATATACGGAGATTTGACTGTCATATCAGTGAATCAAATCATCATATGATGACTATAACATCATCAATTAATGATCGAGATCATCTGATACTTTCTACAGCATTTATGACAAACGTGTATCAAATACACAGTTAAAGCAGCCAGAGAAAAGCACAAGTTAAATCTCAAGGGTCATGACCCCAACTAAAGCAGACACTGATCCCAATCATGGTGACATCAAATTTATTTTAAAGTTTTTTACACTTTATTTAAATTAGCATATTTTACTTTAATTTTATGGTTTTTGTTTGGCAGCCGCAGCTGCCAGTCATTTGATCCTTTATTTACGATTTTTTTTACAATGAAGGTATTTGATCATAATAATGCAGGAAATACCTGTAAAATAACAGTGTTTTTTCGGTTTATTTAAATTAGCATATTTTACTTTAATTTTATGGTTTTTGTTTGGCAGCCGTAGCTGCCAGTCATTTGACCATTTTTTTACGATTTTTATTTACAATGAAGGTATATGATCGTGATTATTCAGGAAATACCTGTAAAATAACAGTGTTTTTCAGTTTATTTAATTTAGGATGTTTTACAGTTTTTTGGGGAGCTGACAGTCATTTGACCATTTTATAATTTAACTGTTTTGTTTCTGTTAAATTACAGATTATATTTGTAATTTTACATACATTTTAATGTAATTTAAGAAAGCAGAAAAAATACTGTATGAAAAATACAACCATTTTTCTCTATAAAAATGTGAATTACTGTAATTTGTCATTAATGTCACAATACCTAAAATAACAGCTGAATTTTTATTTTACAGATATTATTTGTAATTTTACAGTGTTTTGAGTATAATTTAAAATTAAAGAAAATGATTGTCAAAAAATCACAGTTATTTTCTGTAAAATTAGGATTTTTTTTACAGTGTTGAAACGGGTAACAAACACTACTTACTATGTACACTACTTACTATGTAACAATACGAAACAACACTATTTGCACAGTAATTACAGAGAAAGGTACTCTACTAAAACAAAAACAACAAAAAAAAAACGTTTTAATTACACAGTATATTTGCCCTGACATTTAAGTGTCATTGCAATACAATGTGATAAGGTAAGTACTAAGTACTACATGGTACGTTCTAAATTAAAATCATAGCAGAAACAATTTTTTTTGGCTTAACGTTAAGTAGTTTAGTAAGAAAAGCCAATAAATAAAATTTTTATCATACTGTGCTTACATACAGCCATATATATATATATATATATATATATATATATATAGTATGATAAAAATTTTATCATACTTATCATACTTTATATATATATCATACTTTATATATATATCAACTACATTGCACAAGAATATTTTGCCAGAAATGTGATCAAAACTTTTATATACAACAGACATACAATTTTTGCCTGCAATATATTAACAGAATAGGTTCCTGTTAGTTTTAAAATAATTACATTATAAATAATTTGCTTGTATATCTGGTTGTACCCCTTTATTACCCAAAACTTAACATAATTGTTCCCTTATACCTACAGGGAAGTACACTATAATTACAGAAACGTACACCATAATTTCGGTTTTCTTACGCAGTTGTTTGCGGGTCGTAATATAAAGTGTTACCATATATGTAATGATTGATTATAATTAAGGTATTAATCAATATTTTTCCTTCTAAATATCAAATGAGTTGAATGACTTCTCTAGAGATTTTACTTTGTTATAAAAGTTACCTGTGTGATCACTGAAATGTTTTTTTCATGTATTCTTTAATGTCTGTATTTGATATCTGAATGCAGTAACTTTACTTGCTTATCTAAACCAGCTTCCATAAATGAAATAGGGACTTGTTTTGTGTTTGAGAAAGGTCTTCAATGTGTTAAAACATATGAGGGTCATTGAAGCCAATAGTTTAAGGGGCCATTTCTTTGTTAAAGCCTTACTTTCCAGTTAGACTAACGTTTAGCTTTCCTTGAGAGAAAGAACGCATTATCTTGATGTTTTGAGAGGACTCTCCTGTTTATAGTTAGAGCCTGGCCAAATCCAACCTTGGCAAAGCTGTGTGTCGGTGTGCGTGTTAGTCTTCTTGGTTACAGGTTAAGGAACTACTGGCATTATTGGAGATTGACTGAGTTGTTGTTCTGGACATGCTGGCGGCCAGCAACCCAAATCTGAGACCTGGAAGGTCACGACGTGCCTAACTTCAGCTGCATAATCGAAGGAGATATGCTTCAGTCTATCTGTATATGTGTGGAAAATTACTGTGTTTATCTATTTCTTAGCCAATGAGAATCATTCAACCTGTAAGCTATGACGTAGCTTAGACCTTGGAAATGGTATAACTGCTGTGACCTTTGTAACTGTAAGCGGGGCGGCCTACGAACTCCTGTGTGAGTCTTGAAGCTGAATTGTTTTTTACACACAATTTGTGTTTAGTGTCGTGACTGAGTTTCGCTGGCTAAATAGTTGGGCGTGGCCAAAGCCAGTTAAAGTACTTATTCTCGGCATTTGCTAATAGTTGTTAGAAGAAGCATTAGAACAACAGGAGAGAACATCAGTCTGTGAGTGTTTACTTTCTCATTTGATTTTAGCGCGGCTCTTCGTTACTGTTTACCCTGGTAAAAACGCGTGTGTGTTTGTGTTTAGTGTCGTGACTGAGTTTCGCTGGCTAAATAGTTGGGCGTGGCCAAAGCCAGTTAAAGTACTTATTCTCTGCATTTGCTAATAGTTGTTAGAAGAAGCATTAGAACAACAGGAGAGAACATCAGTCTGTGAGTGTTTACTTTCTCATTTGATTTTAGCGCGGCTCTTCGTTACTGTTTACCCTGGTAAAAACGCGTGTGTGTTTGTGTTTAGTGTCGTGACTGAGTTTCGCTGGCTAAATAGTTGGGCGTGGCCAAAGCCAGTTAAAGTACTTATTCTCGGCATTTGCTAATAGTTGTTAGAAGAAGCATTAGAACAACAGGAGAGAACATCAGTCTGTGAGTGTTTACTTTCTCATTTGATTTTAGCGCGGCTCTTCGTTACTGTTTACCCTGGTAAAAACGCGTGTGAGTTTGTGTTTAGTGTCGTGACTGAGTTTCGATGGCTAAATAGTTGGGCGTGGCCTGCTGTATTCATTAACGGGGTATTAGGCGTGTACATAACTGGTTAGTGCACCGCGGCAGCGGTCTCGGCTGCCCTCGTGTGAAGCCCTCATCGTGTGAAGACCAAAGATTGTAAAGACCAGCGACTCTACCTGTGTGACTCCACCGTGCAAGGACACCGACAAGGCACTTGAGTATTACATTCTTCTTGTTTATCTATTGTTGTTTCCTTTCACTTCTACAACTTTTCGTCGCATCTTTCTGTTTGTGAGCTCCTTTACACTATGTGTTTTCAAATCCCTACTATTACTAACATACGTAAATCAAATGTCACACGTCGGAGGCGGTACAATCCTAACAATCTCCGTACCCTTGCGGTGTCTTCTAATACTTTATTCTCTTTTCCTATTGGTCTCTGGAACTGCCAGTCCGCTGTTAACAAAGCTGATTTCATTACATCTTTTTCAAGTCATTCAGGTCTCAGTCTATTGGCCCTGACTGAGACCTGGATCAGACCAGAGGACACTGTCACACCTGCTGCCCTCTCCACTAACTACACTTTCTCCCACACCCCCCGTCTGACCGGAAGGGGTGGTGGTACTGGTCTGCTCATCTCAAATGACTGGAAATTTGATCCTTTACCACCTCTATTTGACAACAGCTCATTTGAATCACATTCAATTACCATCACTAGTCCTATTAAAATCCATTTTGTAGTTGTATATCGTCCCCCAGGTCAACTTGGCAGTTTATTAGAGGAGCTTGATGTGCTACTCTCATCCTTCCCTGAAGGTGGTACTCCTCTTGTAATTCTTGGAGACTTCAACATCCACCTAGAAAAACCTCAGGCTGCCGATTTCCACACCCTGCTTGCATCATTTGACCTCAAACCAGTATCTACTGTGGCTACTCACAAATCAGGTAACCAATTGCACCTTATCTACAGACGCTACTGCTCTACGGACAATACACTGGTCACTCCACTGCACACTTCAGATCACTTCCTCCTCACTCTCAACCTCAACCTGCCTCAGAACACAACACACACTCCTCCACAGGTCACCTTTCGACGGAACCTACGCTCACTTTCACCCTCTCACCTATCCTCTTTGGTCTCATCCACACTTCCTCCACCTGATCAGCTCTCAACACTAGATACTAACAGTGCAACTAATACTCTTTTCTCCACTTTAACATCCTGCTTGGACATCTTCTGTCCCCTTTCCTCCAGGCCAGCCCGCGCCACACCCTCTGCCCCCTGGTTATCTGATATTCTCCGCGAACATCGTACTAAACTCAGGGGTGCAGAGAGGAAGTGGCGCAAATCGAAAGATCCGAAAGACGTGGGTCTTTATCAATCCCTCCTCTCTTCCTTCTCTGCTAATATCTCTACTGCTAAAATGGCTTACTATCAAAACAAATTTTTCAATTCTTCAGACTCTCGCATGCTTTTCAAAACCTTCTCCTCTCTTGTTAACCCTCCTCCTCCTCCTCCTTTATCAACCCTAACAGCTGACGATTTTGCCACATTCTTCATAGAAAAAACAACCACCATCAGCGGCCAATTTACCAATCCACAAACTGACACACACTTTACCAACAAACGCACACATTCTACCCTCCTTCTCTCTACTTTCAGAGGCGGAAGTCTCTAAACTCCTCCTTTCCAATCGCCCTACTACCTGTCCGCTTGATCCAATCCCCACTAATCTACTTCAAACCATTTCTTCCTCAGTTGTACCCACACTCACGCACATCATAAACACCTCTCTTCACACTGGTACTTTTCCCACAGCTTTTAAGCAGGCTCGAGTAACCCCACTGCTTAAGAAACCCAATCTAAATCCAGCACATCTAACAAGTTACAGACCGGTATCTCTTCTTCCATTTGTCGCGAAAACACTTGAACGAGTTGTTTTCAACCAGATCTCCTCCTTTCTTACACAGAACAACCTCTTGGACAACAATCAGTCTGGTTTCAAGAGCGGACACTCAACTGAGACTGCCCTGCTCTCAGTAATTGAAGCTCTGAGACTGGCAAGAGCAGCTTCCAAACCTCAGTCCTCATCCTGCTGGATCTGTCTGCTGCTTTTGACACAGTTAACCACCAGATCCTCCTGTCAATCCTAAAGATGAAGGGTATCTCGGGAACTGCACTCCAATGGTTCGAGTCTTACCTCTCAGGAAGGTCCTTTAGGGTGTCATGGAGAGGTGTGGCATCTAAGACCCAACATCTAGCTACTGGGGTGCCTCAGGGCTCAGTGCTTGGACCACTCCTCTTCTCCATCTACATGACATCACTAGGATCTGTGATTCAGAAACATGGCTTTTCCTATCATTGCTATGCTGATGACACACAACTCTACCTCTCATTCCAGCCTGACGATCCAACGGTAGCTGCTCGTATCTCAGCCTGCCTAACAGACATTTCTGGCTGGATGAAGGACCACCACCTTCAAATAAACCTTCCGAAAGACAGAGCTACTTGTGGTCCCGGCCAACCCAACACTTCATCACAACTTCTCCATTCAGCTAGGCTCGTCATCCATAACGCCATCAAGGTCAGCTAGGAACCTTGGGGTTGTAATTGATGATCAGTTGAAATTCACAGACCACATTGCTAGAACTGCCCGGGCCTGCAGATTTGCCTTGCACAACATTAGGAGGATCAGGCCCTTCCTTACAGAGCATGCTACACAACTCCTTGTCCAAGCACTTGTTTTATCCAGACTGGACTATTGTAATGCTCTCCTGGCTGGTCTTCCAGCTTGCTCTGTCAAACCTCTACAATTGATCCAGAATGCTGCAGCCAGAGTAGTCTTTAATGAGCCAAAGAGAGCACACGTCACTCCTCTCCTCACTAAATTGCACTGGTTGCCAGTTGCCACTCGCATAAAATTCAAGGCACTGACGTTTGCCTACAGAACAACCACTGGCACTGCTCCCTCTTTCCTAAACTCATTACTTCAGACTTACTTGCCATCCAGAAACTTGCGCTCTGCTAAAGAATGTCGTCTTGTGGTACCATCTCAAAGAGTCACAAAATCTCTTTCTCGGACCTTTACCATGACTGTTCCCTGTTGGTGGTATGATCTGCCTAAATCAACCAGAGCTTCTGAGTCAGTAGCCACTTTCAAGAAACTGCTGAAGACGTATCTTTTTCGACAGCACTTGATTCAGTAGTACTAACACTGTCTCTTCTCTTCTCTTCTATTCTATAAAAAAAAAATGCACTAAAGTTAAACTGAGAGGGGTTATAGCACTTGCGTATTGTTGTCCTACTGTTAGTTTAACTGCTTCTATTGTTTCTCATTTGTAAGTCGCTTTGGATAAAAGCGTCTGCTAAATGAATAAATGTAATGTAAATGAATAAATGCAATTGAATCTGCGCTGCGAAGGGAGAGAGAGAAAGATAAGTGAATTGGTTTCATCTTACGAATATTCGAAAAGCTCAAGGACGATGCAGTGAACGTAAATCTGACTGTTGGAGAAGCTATGTGTTTCAGAGTGTGCTGAGGAGGAACTGAAGAGTAAATATCTCCCCCGAGAGTGTAACGAATGGATTGAAGCCTCTGATCAGCCCTATCGTGTGAGTGAATGCAGTGCTTTTGCCTTACTTATATACATTGATTCATTGCTGTGGGTTTGAAGTGAACACAAGTGAGATGTGTTTTTGCTGAGAAGTGGCCCAACCCCTGCTTACACGAGTGTGGCCAGTCATTATATCTGCTCTCTATCAGAAGTCTAGCGTGATACAGCTGAGCGGACCAAAGTATTTTTTACTGAGAAGAATCCTTACCTTTCTACTTACCGTCTGGGTCTGGAAGTATGCAGCATCGCTGGTGAAGTAAGCTTTTAAACCACTTTTTCACTATTGTGCACTGACGAGAGTATTCTGTACTGAGAAGAAACCTTACCCTTATACTTACCGTCTGGGTCTGGAAGTATGCAGCATCGCTGGTGAAGTAAGCTTTTAAACCACTGTTTCACTATTGTGTACCGACGAAAGTATTCTGTACTGAGAAGAATCCTTACTTTTCTACTTATCGTCTGAGCCTGGAATTATGCAGCATCGCTGTGAAGTAAGCTTTTAAACCACTGTTTCACTATTGTGTACCGACGAAAGTATTCTGTACTGAGAAGAATCCTTACTTTTCTACTTATCGTCTGAGCCTGGAAGTATGCAGCATCGCTGGTGAAGTAAGCTTTTAAACCATTGTTTCACTATTGTGCACTGACGAGAGTATTCTGTACTGAGAAGAATCCTTACCTTTCTACTTACCGTCTGAGTCTGGAAGTATGCGGCATCGCTGGTGAATCTGAGTCTGGAAGTGTGCAGCATCGCTGGTGAAGTAAGCTTTTAAACCACTGTTCACTATTTTGCACCGACGAAAGTATTCTGTACTGAGAAGAATCCTTACCTTTCTACTTACCGTCTGAGCCTGGAAATATGCAGCATCGCTGGTGAAGTAAGCTTTTAAACCACTGTTCCACTATTGTGCACCAATGAAAGTATCCTGTACTGAGAAGAATCCTTACCTTTCTACGTACCGTCCGAGTCTGGAAGTATGCAGCATCGCTGGTGAATTAAGCTTTTAAACCACTGTTTCACTATTGTGCACCGACGAAAGTATCTTGTACTGAGAAGAATCCTTACCGTCCTACTTACCATCTGAGTCCTGAAGGGAGCCGTATTATGGGTGAAGTCGCCGTCAGGGCGAAACTGTGACAAGTAATCAGTATCTACCCGTAGCTGAAAAAGACCTGGAAGACACAGAGGTCTATTACGTCAATGCTCATTGATATATTGTGTTCAATAAAGATTGTTATTCCTTTGAAATTACCTCTGGTCTCGTCATCTATCTGTTGCGTGCCCATGGTGTCGGCTCCTCACAGTGGTGTGCAAGTCAGGGGCGACTGGTCATCCGGGCCCGCACCGGTGACAATACACATTTGAGGATGAGCGCAACTTTTATTGGAAATATTTATGAACGCTCGTTTTAAGCGGGAATGCAATTAATTTGCTCACGGTAACACCGATGTGAACAATTTTTTTTTCCACCAAATGTGACCAAAACAGCTATAAAAATGCTGTCATTATAAAAGGTTTCTAGTGTCAATGTATTGCTTGTTTTTTCTGTTTACATTTCATGTTGTGACACTCTTCTCTCTCTCGAACATAGAATGCTGCTAAGTCAGAGCGGCCAAAGCGTCAACAAGCTTCCCCGTACTTTTTGACAAGTGTCCTTGACAGGGCGGCCAGAGCTTCTTTGCCGCTCAAGTCGGCGGCGGTGTGTACATACAGTAACTCATAATTTTAAAACATTATACTATTTTGCAATCGGTCTCTCTCGCGCACTGTCGCTCGCGCGCAGACACACTCGTTCTCTCTCACGTACTGTCGCTCGTGCCCAGACACACTCGGCCTCTCTCGCGCACTGTCGCTCGCGCCCGCAGACACACTCGGCCTCTCTCGTGCAGTTCACTCGTGCACAGACACACTCGGCCTCTCTCGCGCAGTTCGCTTCGCTTTTGTCCAGTCCGGCGCCTCATACAGGCTGGGACTGCTGCGCGAGGCTATGGAGACCAAGGCCAAGTCCCAATTCACTCAAACCCCTTTATCTAAACCTCTCTACATGACAATAGGTTAATATCGTAACCCCGGTTCTCTGAAACATCGAGGGGAGAGATCCACCTATGGAAAGGGCATCCGTACCTGACCTCTGCAGAAGCATCCAATTGCACCAAGTCTGGCTAGACAGACAGAAGCAAGCAGCCAATGCCCGGTAAGGCCCCGCCCCCTAACCTAGGGGCATATAACGCCTGCAAGTGCTGCTATTCTCCAGTAAGTATATTCGCTTCTCGTGCGGCAAGCGAGGCAAAGCTGGTGGATCTCTCCACTCGATGTTTCAGAGAACCGGGGTTACGATAGTAACCTATTGTTCTCTTTCATCATCTCGTGTTCGAGATCCACCTATGGTAGAGACATGGACAGCTCCCCGAGGTTCTGAAAGCCAGAGAAGGACGATCGCCCCAGGGAGGCGGTGCCTGACACGTCCCATAATCATGGACCTGCAATCCTGACGCACACACATAACTGCTGTGCACATAAAGGACATGAAACATGTATGTGGCACACACATGATAATAACCCCAGCAACACAAATGTGCATATATACACCCAGGAAGGAATGGAATTCCATGCTTGGTGACAGGAATGTGCATGGCCTGCCGGCCCATTCACTCCTTATTCATTACTTCCAACGGGGTTGCAGGCAAGGAAACTAAGACTAAAACTATTGGTCAAAAAACATTTTCGTAAACTGACATACAAAAATTCATAATAAATAAAAAACTAAACGTAAACGAAACTAACAACAGATAATGAAAAACTAAATGAAATAAAATAATAATTAGCAAAAATAAATAATAATTTTCGTAATTAATAAGCTCTTTACTTTGGCGGAAAATCTGACCTTGGGGTGTTTAGGGAAATGCCTGTTTATGACGCTTCACGCGTGTGAAGTAGCTAACAGCGATTAACCGCTGTTCTGCTGTCACACGCTCAATGAAGGACCGTAACGTAGAGCACATCGCTAGTGCTAAGCGACTGTTCATAAAGGATGCGTCGGTGGCAGTGGAATGGGAAATAACACAAGGTAATGAGACACAAGTTGAACTTCTTTTAACTTGAGCAAAACGTTTTTAGAATGTCGTTTGCAATGCGTGGGTGCAACAGTAAAACAAGTCCGTCAAGCACAAAAAAACTTTAATGTACTACTGTATGTTTGAGATATTATGTTTTCATGAAGGTTGACAATGTAGGGATTCTAGGGAATACCAGGACATGACACACCAACAAGGGCACACACACACACACACACACACACACACACACACACACACACACACACACACACACACACTAACCCGACCCCTAAACCTACCCATCTCAAACACAACTTTCTGCATTTATACATTTTCAAAAAAACTCATATAATTTATAAGCTTGTGTACCTCAATGTAGGTCCCACAGTGACACGAGTCCCCATGAGTCTGTGTGCATTCAGGTTTAAGTCCCCACCGGGATAGAAAAACATGTACACACTCTCACACACTCACACACTGCATAGATACTTCATTATTTAATCCCACTGGCTTCACAGCAGGTTGTGTTGTCTCAAGTCAGATGAATTAAGCGGTTTTTATTTTTATGTACCAGTGGTCACTCTGCTACATTTACAGCTGAAAAAAGTAAACTAGGCATGTTTAACAAGATTTCATCTTTAATATGAATTAGTTTGTCTGAATTTTTCATATTTTTTTCTTGTCTTCTTTTAAGTTCCATTTATTTGGTGCTTCGTTCATTCTCAAACCATTATTTTGTTTTTATTATTAAGATGTCTGCACAAGAGTTAACTGTAATCTGGGCAAACATTAAACTTTGCTGAAATTAAGCGTCTCGCTTTGGTTTACACTGGAAGTGCTCTGTTTGCTCTGCTAAAATATAATTACTAAAACTAAAACTGAAACTAAATAAAATAAAAACTAAATAGAAATGTGTTTGCAAAATAAAAACTAAACTAAAACTAACAAAACCATTAATGAAATTAACTAAAATTAAACTTTAATTTAAAGCAAAATTGAAAACGATATTAAAATAAAAAATAATTAAAAAAAAGCAAAACTATAATAACCTTGGTGGATCCTGCAAAAGTTTCCGCGATAAATGAGATCACAGCAAAAGATGGGAAAACACCTTCCTGCACCAAAGTCAAATCTTTCTTAGGCATGACCAATTATTATTAACACTTTACCGAGAATTTTTCACGTCTGGCAAAACCATTATTCCAGTTAACGGCGGGACAGCGGGTTAAGCGCAGAGGTGCAAAGGTCAGTGCCAAGCCATACAGATGCCTCAAGCCAGAAGATTGGACATCAGATTGTGAAATGTCATTGGAAAAGCTTAAGAAGGCTATTAGCACCACCATAGTTTTGGCTCATCCTGACTTTGACAAGCCGTTTCTCTTGTTTACTGATGCATCCATGGACGGCTTGGGAGCAGTTCTGAGTCAAATAGTTGATGGTGAGCTCAAGCCAAGACCAGTTTCATTCGCAAGCAAATCCTTGTCCCTTTCTCAAGCCAGGTACCCAGCACATCAGTTAGAATTCTTTGCACTTAAATGGGCAGTGTGTGATAAGTTTGCTCATTGGTTAAATGGGCTCACTTCACAGTACTAACTGATAATAATCCATTAACATACATAATGACCAAGCCCAAGCTAGACGCTTGCGAGCAACGGTGGGTCTCAAAGTTAGCACCTTTTGACTTTGATCTTAAGTACATTCCAGGATCAAAGAACATCCCAGCAGATCTCCTTAGTCGTGATTCGTTTGCAAAAGGGGTTAGAGTAACCGAACCAGGCAACAAGGCAAATCACATGAGTCTCGAATCTGTTCAGAATGCGTTCAAGCTGTCTGTCAATTCTCAAGGCAATTCTGCCGTCTTGTCGAATGATGGATTAGATATAGAATGGACAGAGAAAAAAGGGGCACCTGTGTATGCTGATGAAGACTATGAAGACCAGAGGACAGCTGCTTGGGTGCTTCAGATAGAGGGCCCAGAGATCCAATCCTATGAAGTCTCGGGAGTGGATAAACAAAGCGAACCCACACAGGATTCTGTGTGTAGTCAAGATCCATCTACTGTTATTTTATGAAGATTCTGAGAATAAAACTGACACTGGAGACCCAGGTGAACAGAGGAGGGAACACAATCAGTCAGAAGATACTTAGAGTGCAGTCTGATGCGGTTGTGTCGCTCAAAGCGGTATTAGTGGCTTGCATGCCTGTTTAAGGCTTTCCTGTAGTGTGGATAGTCCTGAAAGTGTTGAAGAGATTGACACTAGGGTTGAAGATAAGTGTAAGATTGAAGGGTGGTACCTTGAATACACGGTCTGGTAGAATGGTAAAGCCAGTGAGGAGATTGATTGAATCCATGAGTATGTTGATGGCTGAACCTGGAAAAAAAGAGACTCTTGCTGCTTTGATGCAGATGCTCTCTAGCTTTGTTGAAAGCTAAAATGTGATATGATCTTACAAAAAGTGACATGAGAATGCAGTTAAGTCAAGACACGGCAGGCAAAAACATCGGTTCCCTTTCAAGGGAACTCGAGCTGCGTTGAGACGCGGTGGGAACGCTCTGCGTGATTGCGTCGTGAAGCACGTGTATAATCAGTCCAATGGAAGAGCAAGACATCATAGGCGGGTGACGTCATAGACCAGGAAGCTATAAAGCACACCTGAAAACAGACCGCGACAGCTTCTGTGCCTTCAGCAAGCGATCTGTGTATTCTGTCCTTGTCATATTTATTGTTGTCTGTCAAGTTGCAATATATATATATATATATATATATATATATATATATATATATATATATATATATATATATATTATGGCAAAAGAGAGCAAGCAGCATCGTGTTGTTCCCTGCTCACGTTATATCATGGGTGGGGACACACACATCAGCTTTTTGTTACTATTTGGGAGTGGAGCATGCCACAGTCAGTTCTCGAGTGGGCTGACTGTGAGGATTGCGAGAAGCTGTCCGTGAGGACGCTCCGCTCCCGCCGGGCGTTCTTCGAGGCGGACGGTTCGGTTCGCGCTCCCCACGCGGGTCCTGCTGTTGCCAATGCACTCATGATTGCCCCCGACTTGTGAGGGAAGAATCCGTCGATAGCATTATGCGTCGACAAGAAGCCCCCAACACTGGGCCTAGCCGAAGGCATAGCCCAGACCTTGATCATGCGAAAACGGATTTCCCCTCGGAGAAAACCCCTTGGTCCTGAGCCACCACAGCAGGGGTCTCATGTACAGAAGGCCAAAAGTAACTACGTTGGACGCAACTGCCATGCCAACCAAAGACCTTTCACCGAGTGGCCACTCATGACCGCCCCCCATCCTGTGAGGGAAGCATCCGTCGATAGCGTGACGCTATCGTTATCTAGTGCTGTTGCTAGTTAAATATTTTCTGGCCAGCTGAACATTATGAGAGTGAAAAAGAGAGTTTATTAGATGAAATATATCTAAAAACAGAAAAACTCTGCATCTCAGCCTCCTCGTCGGGGACTGCCGTTTTTTCCCTATCTCCACACCACACTGAGGTGTCGAGATTGTGGAATAAGCCGGTTTCTATTTTATGTGTTTAATGCCCAAACGTCGAACTATAGTAATGCTATGGGTATTAAGTATCATGGTATGACAGTACCTCGGGTTAAAGAGACGCTTGCTAGCTTTCTCTCTCCCGAGTCGGCGTCATCATTTTTAACCCCAACGTTACCCACCAGCCATCTTAAATAAATAAAGAAAAATTGTATTAGGCAGCGCTGGTGGGTAAATTATGAAGACATGGATGATGAATGTGAGGTTGTCAGCACTGATGCTATTCGAGAATTGCGTCGTGCAAAAACAGATAAACTATACTGGGGAGGGACGGTTTCGAGAAATCATTTCTCCTCTAAGGCCTCTGGGGGGCGACTCTCTGAGGAGGGTCGCAGCACGGCCAGTTCGGTTGTTTTCCTGCTGGTGCCCACGGAGTGATATATATACATGTATATATATATATACGTTTTTCTGATTTAAAAATAAAGAAAAATAAGATCAAATTATATCTGTTCTTCTGGACGCTCCGCTTTCAAAAAAACTAAGAAATAAACCATTCAGCGGCGTTCCAGAGGTTTCTTCCTCACCAATCGATACTCGGTTACTAACGTAACCTCGGTTCTCTCTAGAGAGGGAACGAGTATTGCGTAAGTTTAGCTTACGCTACGGGAAAGATTCATCTTCTCGAGATACTGAAGCCAAAAAATTATCCTTAATTTTGAATTCCTTGTCAACGCAGTGCAGCAGCTAGCAGACCTAGAGCAGGCCATCTCGCGTGCTCATTGGCTGCCTTGCGGGCAACTGCTGCAGCCTACCAGTGAGCCCGGCGTGACGTCACGCCCAATGAAGGGCGCCCGCGCCTTCATAGCGTCACAGCCCGCCAGAATGGGCGTGGCTTAGCGTATAACACTAGGGGCTGTAGGCTGACTTCCCTGGTTTTCGTCGACTGAAACGAAGTCGCTCGTGGCGCGAGCACGGCCGGTTACGCAATACTCGTTCCCTCTCTAGAGAGAACCGAGGTTACGTTAGTAACCGAGTATCGTTCTCTTACGAGAGGTTCTCTCGTATTGCGTAAGTTTAGCTTACGCTACGGGAACACTTTGTCAACGCCGTGCGCGCCAAGCATCCACATGAGACCCCGAGCTTTCAGGGGAACCCCATAAGTGGAAAAAATAAGGTGGCCAGCCACGCGGGCCATCACTTGTACATAAGCACACATAGGGAATACAGAGCAGCGCGCCAGTCTGTATAGGCACATGGCACATACCCTACTTAGTGCAGCTCAACCAGGAGAGCTGAGTCATGTGAGAGTGATCTGAGCAGGAGATCTGGGCAGAATACACCTCTCCTTCAGACTGACAACAGTTTAGCCTGCAAGGCAGGAACTTCTAGGTTATAAAACCTGACAAAGGTAGACGGGGAGCTCCAGCCCGCCGCTACACATATGTCATGGATAGAAATTCCACTGGACCATGCCCACGAAGAGGCCACGCCTCTCGTGGAATGAGCCCTGATGCCCAGAGGGCATTGCAGACCTTATGACGCGTAAGCGGCCGCTATAGCGTCTACTATCCATCTGGACAGGCACTGTTTCGAGGAGGCGAGACCCTTGGTGCGCCCACCAAACGAAACAAAAAGCTGTTCCGAACGCCTGAAGGAGGCGGAGCGCGTAATGTAAAACCTCAGCGCTCTGACAGGGCAGAGGAGATTCATATCACCTTCGCTGTCAGATGCTGGGAGAGCTGACAACGAAATAACTTGCGCTCTGAATGGAGTGCCCATCACTTTAGGGACATAGCCATGTCTAGGTCTGAGGATGACTTTAGAGTCATTCGGTCCGAACTCAAGACACGACGCGCTGACAGACAGCACATGCAGGTCCCCTACACGTTTTACTGACGACAGTGCAGTCAGAAAGACGGTTTTCAGTGATAGATATTTCAACCCCACGGTGTCTAGTGGTTCAAATGGAAAAGCTTTCAGGGCCTCGAGGACCAATGAAAGATCCCACATGGGAACCGACGGGGGGCGCGGCGGATTCATCCTTCTAGCTCCTCTAAGGAAGCGGATGGCCAACTCGTGTCTTCCCAATGACTGGCCGTGCGTCGATTCTGCGAACGCTGCCACGGCCGCCACGTATACATTGAGCGTGGATGGGGCCCTTCCCTTATCCAACAGCTCTTGTAGGAAGGTGAGCAGATGCGCCACCCCGCATGTCCGCGGGTCCAGACCTCTGTCGGTGCACCATCCAAAGAAAACCGACCATTTAGACGTGTAGAGCCTTCTCGTGGAAGGGGCTCTAGACTGCGTGATCGTGTTCATCACTCCTTCTGGCAGGGCAACGAGTACCCGTTGATCAACCATGCATGCAGAGACCAGCACTCTGGATTGGGATGCCAGATTGTGCCGCAAGCCTGAGAGAGGAGATCTGCCCTCACCGGATTCGGCCACGGAGCTGTATGTGACAGCCCTGCTAGTTCCGGAAACCAAATCTGATTCTCCCAACGCGGGGCTATGAGGAGCACCGAGTGGCGCGTTTCCCTGATTCTCTTGATCACCTGTGGCAACAGAGAGACCGGAGGGGAAGCATATAGCGGGAGGCTGGGCCAAACCTGGGCCAGCGCGTCCTCGTCCTTCGAACAGACCGTCGGGCATTGAGCGTTGTCTTTTGACGCAAATAGGTCGACTTCCGCTCTGCCGAATAGGCGCCACAGTTTCTGGACCATTTGGGGTGCAGGGACCATTCCCCTGGGGGAACATTGTCCCTGGACAGTTTGTCTGGGCCGTCGTTCAAATGGCCAGGCACATGCGCCGCCCTCAGCGAGCGCAGGTGCATCTGAGACCAAATAAGGAGGCGTTCCGTCAGATTGCAGAGATTTCTGGATCTGACACCGCCCTGACGGTTTACATAGGATACCAGACATGTTGTCCGAGCGGACAAGAACATGCTGGTCCTGTATGAACGGGAGGAAGCACTTCAGCGCGTTCTCGACCGCTATCATTTCCAGACAGTTTATGTGAAAACCCTTCTCCTGGTCTGACCACTGGCCAAAGGCCGGTCTGCCCTCGAACAGTGCGCCCCAACCCGAGTTGGACGCGTCTGTCGAGATGACTTTACGATAAGAGATGGTTCCCATCATTACTCCCTGCTGGTACCAGTCGGCCACTAACCAGGGCTGCAGAGCTGCTATGCAGGCCTGAGTCACTCTGATTTTCTGGCCGCCAGACACCCGGCGGGACACGCGAGCATACAACCAGCGTTGCAGCGGGCGCATGCGCAGTAGGCCCAGCTGGAGCACCGCTGCAGCTGATGCCATACAGCCCAACATCCTTTGAAATGTTTTCAAAGGGAGAAAGCTGCCCTTCTGGAAAGATGCGGCTAGGTGGTGAACACGGCGCGCGCGCTGTGTCGATAAACGAGCATTCATGGTCACCGAGTCCAGTGCTATTCCTAAAAAGGAAATTGACTGGCTGGGCAGTAATGAGCTCTTGGTCCAGTTGACCGTGAGACCCAAGCTTTCCAGATGACTGAGAAGCACTGTTCTGTGAGATAGCAGTTCTGTCTCTGACTGTGCCAATATCAGCCAATCTTCCAGATAGTTCATTATTCGCAGCCCCTGACTTCTCAGGGGGGTAGTTATAAAGGAAGCACAGTTATAAAACCTGACAAAGGTAGACGGGGAGCTCCAGCCCGCCGCTACACATATGTCATGGATAGAAATTCCACTGGACCATGCCCACGAAGAGGCCACGCCTCTCGTGGAATGAGCCCTGATGCCCAGAGGGCATTGCAGACCTTTTGACGCGTAAGCGGCCGCTATAGCGTCTACTATCCATCTGGATAGGCTCTGTTTCGAGGAGGCGAGACCCTTGGTGCGCCCACCAAACGAAACAAAAAGCTGTTCCGAACGCCTGAAGGAGGCGGAGCGCGTAATGTAAAACCTCAGCGCTCTCACAGGGCAGAGGAGATTCACATCACCTTCGCTGTCAGATGCTGGGAGAGCTGACAACGAAATAACTTGCGCTCTGAATGGAGTGCCCATCACTTTATGGACATAGCCATGTCTAAGTCTGAGGATGACTTTAGAGTCATTCGGTCCGAACTCAAGACACGACGCGCTGACAGACAGCACATGCAGGTCCCCTACACGTTTTACTGACGACAGTGCAGTCAGAAAGACGGTTTTCAGTGATAGATATTTCAACCCCACGGTGTCTAGTGGTTCAAATGGAAAAGCTTTCAGGGCCTCGAGGACCAATGAAAGATCCCACATGGGAACCGACGGGGGGCGCGGCGGATTCATCCTTCTAGCTCCTCTAAGGAAGCGGATGGCCAACTCGTGTCTTCCCAATGACTGTCCGTGCGTCGATTCTGCGAACGCTGCCACGGCCGCCACGTATACATTGAGCGTGGATGGGGACCTTCCCTTATCCAACAGCTCTTGTAGGAAGGTGAGCAGATGCGCCACCCCGCATGTCCGCAGGTCCAGACCTCTGTCGGTGCACCATCCAAAGAAAACCGACCATTTAGCATGTAGAGCCTTCTCGTGGAAGGGGGCGTGATCGTGTTCATCACTCCTTCTGGCAGGGCAACGAGTACCCGTTGATCAACCATGCATGCAGAGACCAGCGCTCTGGATTGGGATGCCAGATTGTGCCGCGAGCCTGAGAGAGGAGATCTGCCCTCACCGGATTCGGCCACGGAGCTGTATGTGACAGCCCTGCTAGTTCCGGAAACCAAATCTGATTCTCCCAACGCGGGGCTATGAGGAGCACCGAGTGGCGCGTTTCCCTGATTCTCTTGATCACCTGTGGCAACAGAGAGACCGGAGGGAAAGCATATAGCGGGAGGCTGGGCCAAACCTGGGCCAGCGCGTCCTCGTCCTTCGAACAGACCGTCAGGCATTGAGCGTTGTCTTTTGACGCAAATAGGTCGACTTCCGCTCTGCCGAATAGGCGCCACAGTTTCTGGACCGTTTGGGGTGCAGGGACCATTCCCCTGGGGGAACATTGTCCCTGGACAGTTTGTCTGGGCCGTCGTTCAAATGGCCAGGCACATGCGCCGCCCTCAGAGAGCGCAGGTGCATCTGAGACCAAATAAGGAGGCGTTCCGTCAGATTGCAGAGATTTCTGGATCTGACACCGCCCTGACGGTTTACATAGGATACCAGACATGTTGTCCGAGCGGAAAAGAACATGCTGGTCCTGTATGAACGGGAGGAAGCACTTCAGCGCGTTCTCGACCGCTATCATTTCCAGACAGTTTATGTGAAAACCCTTCTCCTGGTCTGACCACTGGCCAAAGGCCGGTCTGCCCTCGAACAGTGCGCCCCAACCCGAGTTGGACGCGTCTGTCGAGATGACTTTACGATAAGAGATGGTTCCCATCATTACTCCCTGCTGGTACCAGTCGGCCACTAACCAGGGCTGCAGAGCTGCTATGCAGGCCTGAGTCACTCTGATTTTCTGGCCGCCAGACACCCGGCGGGACACGCGAGTATTCAACCAGCGTTGCAGCGGGCGCATGCGCAGTAGGCCCAGCTGGAGCACCGCTGCAGCTGATGCCATACAGCCCAACATCCTTTGAAATGTTTTCAAAGGGTAGAAAGCTGCCCTTCTGGAAAGATGCGGCTAGGTGGTGAACACGGCGCGCGCGCTGTGTCGATAAACGAGCATTCATGGTCACCGAGTCCAGTGCTATTCCTAAAAAGGAAATTGACTGGCTGGGCAGTAATGAGCTCTTGGTCCAGTTGACCGTGAGACCCAAGCTTTCCAGATGACTGAGAAGCACTGTTCTGTGAGATAGCAGTTCTGTCTCTGACTCTGCCAATATCAGCCAATCGTCCAGATAGTTCATTATTCGCAGCCCCTGACTTCTCAGGGGGGCAAGCGCCGCGTCCATGCACTTTGTAAATGTACAGGGTGCCAGGGACAGGCCGAACGGCAGGACGGTGTAATGATATACCTGACCGTCGAAGGCGAATCTCAAAAATTGCCTGTGACGGGGTACTATCTGAATCTGAAAATAGGCAATCCTTCAGATCTAGAGAAATAAACCAGTCCCTCGGGCGAACGTGCGCGAGGATTTTCCTGGTCGTAAGCATTTTGAACGGTCTTTTCGCAAGCACTTAGTTCAAATGTCTCAGATCTAGGATAGGTCTGAAGGCTCCGTCCTTCTTGGGTACGAGAAAATATCGGCTGTAAAAGCCTGACTCGCTCAGAGAAGGCGGTACCTTTTCTATAGCCCCTTTGCACAGCAGCTTTGCTATTTCTGCGTGAAGTAGGTGTGCTACTTCCGCATTCACTATCGTCGCGGTCCGGGCTTGAAAGCGCGGGGGACGGCGAATGAATTGAAGTGTATAGCCCTGCTTTATTGTGCTCAACACCCATTCTGAAATCCCTGGGATAGTTTCCCACGCAGCTATGTGAGCCGCTAGGGGGCGAATGGCCTCCGGGTTCAGACCGCCGCCATTTGCGGGCTTGTGAAACTGAACCGGAGCCGAAAGCGCGGTGCGCGCGCTCTCGGTTCTGGGCAATGGCTGCTCGCTGAAAAGCCGAAACCGGCTGATTTATGTGAGATGTCCCAATCATAAGGGATGGGGAACAGTCTTTTGTCATTTTTTGAAGCGAGAGCAGCGCTCCGGGCGGGAAAGCTTCCTGTAAGCGTGAGCGCGTGTGCGCGGGCACGAGACTTACAAGTGTATTTGATGCCCCGATCATAATGGATGGGGAGCGTTTTAGTAATGCCCTGCGTTTTGTGATAACACTTAAACGCGCGGGCGGAGCCTGGGGGGAGGTTAGTGTTAGCAAGCGTGAACGCACTCAGGCGGGCACGAGACTTACATTCATAACCTGCTTTCTTTTGTGAAACTGACCCGGAGCCGAAAGCGCGGCGCGCGCGCTCTCGGTTCTGTGCAATGGCTGCTCGCTGAAAGCCGAGACCGGCTGATTTATATGAGATGTCCCAATCATAAGGGATGGGGAACATTCTTTTTTTTTTCTTTTTTTTTTTTACTTTTTGACGCGCGAGCAGCGCTCCGGGCTGAAAAGCTTCCTGTAAGCGTGAGCGCGTGTGCGCGGGCACGAGACTTACAAGTGTATTTGACGCCCCGATCATAATGGATGGGGAGCGTTTTATTAATGCCCTGCGTTTTGTGATAACACTTAAAATGTGCGGGCGGAGCCCGGGGGGAGGTTTGTGTTAGTAAGCGTGAACGCACTCTGGCGGGAACGAGACTTACATCCATAACCTGCTTTCTTTTGTGAAACTGACCCGGAGCCGAAAGCGCGGCGCGCGCGCTCTCGGTTCTGGGCAATGGCTGCTCGCTGAAAGCCGAGACCGGCTGATTTATGTGAGATGTCCCAATCATAAGGGATGGGGAACATTCTTTTTTCACTCTTTGATGCGCGAGCAGCGCTCCGGGCGGAAAAGCTTCCTGTAAGCGTGAGCGCGGGCACTAGACTTACAAGTGTATTTGACGCCCCGATCATAATGGATGGGGAGCGTTTTATTAATGCCTTGCGTTTTGTGATAACACTTAAACGCGCGGGCGGAGCCCGGGGGGAGGTTTGTGTTAGCAAGCGTGAACGCACTCTGGCGGGCACGAGACTTACATTCATAACCTGCTTTCTTGATCGTGTAACAGAGCGGGCAGATAGTGGGCACAGACTTGTGGACACATTTCTTAAACTCGAGCGGCTTTTCTGCGCTTAATGAGAGTGTGCTCTGCGAGGTTCGGAGTGCTTATGTGTAGTGGTGAACACTGGGGCGTGGGCACTTTCATTACACTTACAACACCGACGGCATGAGCCGGATCAGACATTTTACTCTTTTAGAGATTTTTCTGGGTCGCCGTGAAAACGGCGTTTGTGTGCAGGCGAGAGGGTCAACAAACCGGCTCGTTGGCTGCTAATTGAACCACTGCAGTAGCCTGTTTGAAGGGGACTGACAGGGAATAAACTTAAACACGCACGTCTTTTCGGAGGCGATGTGTCTGTTAGTAAGCGTGAGCGCTCGTGAGCGGGCACGTAACTTACATTCTTAATCTGACATTATACTCACTTGAGATTTCTCTGGGTCGCCGCGAGAACAGTGGATGTGTGCAGGCGAGCGGGTTACATTACCGGCTCGTTGGCTGCCAAATACACCACTGCAGTAGCCTTATCTAAGGGGACTGACATGGCGAGACATTTCGACGGCGGCGCGCAAGCCCGTCCGGGTCATGCAGAGAGCTCGAGAGGGCTCTGCATGACGCGCGAACGGGGACGCGAGGGCGGGGTAGCTCTCTTGTAACGTAAAGAGAGCTAGCCGCGTGCTTGGTGGTCGAGCAGAACTGGAACAGTGTTTGTACGAGGGCGCGCGCACGAGTAGTGGGCACGGGACCTACATGTAACACAGATGATGCCCGTCTGGGTCATGCAGAGAGCTCGAGAGGGTTCTGCATGACGCGCGAACGGGGACACGAGGGCGGGGTAGCTCTCTTGTAACGTAAAGAGAGCTAGCCGCGTGCTCGTACGTGTCCCTCGGCCTCATTCTCAGATGCGACGGCAGTGAGGCTCGTGAGCGGCAGCTGCGCGTCGGTGAGGAGAGGCGGGGGGTGTTGAATGCTTCGAGTCGAGCCCGCAGGGTCGACAGCGGAAGCGCTTCACAGCCGGAAGTGCGAGGCGTCTTAAAAAAGACACTCGCTGCTCTTTTAGAATAGGTTTTAGAATAGGTTTTAGCATGGTAAAGGATACGTCGCCGGATAGCGTAGCTCGCACGGATGGCTGAAGGTGGCGAAGACGGCCGGCTTCCTCAGCGCTCTCCTAAGCTGGCTGTCCGCTGTTTGGCGGCGGCGGTGGCTTCTCTCAGATCCAGCGATGCGAAGAGCTCGCTGAAGAGACGAAAAATCAGGGAAGTCAGCCTACAGCCCCTAGTGTTATACGCTAAGCCACGCCCATTCTGGCGGGCTGTGACGCTATGAAGGCGCGGGCGCCCTTCATTGGGCGTGACGTCACGCCGGGCTCACTGGTAGGCTGCAGCAGTTGCCCGCAGGGCAGCCAATGAGCACGCGAGATGGCCTGCTCTAGGTCTGCTAGCTGCTGCACTGCGTTGACAAGGAATACAAAATTAAGGATAATTTTTTGGCTTCAGTATCTCGAGAAGATGAATCTTTCCTGTAGCGTAAGCTAAACTTATGCAATACGAGAGAACCTCTCGTAAGAGAACTAATGTTCCTGAGACTGCTGGGCGGAGCAGTCTCGGTCTACTAAGCTCCTCGCAGCACAGAGTGCAAAACGAGCATCGCCATTTGGGCTCCTCCACAATCGAGGGGGACTTGGGTGGCGGTAGCAGTCTAGCCAGTTAGAGATATGCAAGATCTGAGGACTATTTTATCTCTAAAAAAGCTTGGACAAATAGGAAGCCCTGACGCCGAGGCTATCAGGCTTCTAAAGGGTGGTCCCCTCTGGGGTAGGGATGGTTTTAAGAAATCGTTTCTCCTCGGCGCCCTCTGGGTTGCGACTCTCTGAGGAGGTTCGCAGCGCTGCCAGTTCGGTTGTTCCCTGCCGATTCGCCGTTCAGGGCACCGAGGTGTCAGCGTCCCCATACGATCCTCCGAGGAGGGTCGTAGGAACTAAGTTATTTAGACGTAGGCAAGATCTGAGGACTGTCTTCATCTCTAATAAAGCTTAGACAGGAAGTCCTGTCGTAAAAACGAGGCTATCAGGCTTCTGAGGGCTCCTCCAGGGCAGGGACGGTTTGGATTAATCGTTTCTCCTCGGCGCCCTCTGGGGTGCAACTCTCTGAGGAGGGTCGCAGCGCTGCCAGTTCGGTTGTTCCCTGCCGGTTCGCCGTTCAGGGCACTGAGGTGTCAGCGTCCCCATACGGTCCTCCGAGGAGGGTTGTAGAACGGTCAGTTCGGTTGTTCCCTGCCGGTTCGCCGCTTCAGGGCACCGTAGTGACTGTTCAACCAAATCCAGAGGCCAGTCTTGAGAGACTGGTTCCCCTAGTAGAATTTCTGGCAGCGTGGAAACTACTGCCACATATTTCTCGGTGGGTCCAGCACACTATAGAAAAGGGTTCAGAATTCGGTTCTTATCCGCCCAGATTTCTAGGGGTCCTCCCCACTGTGGTGGACCCCGAGCAGGCTTCGGTTATGGAGCAGGAAGTACTGACACTTCTGCAAAAGGAGCTGTAGAAGGGGTTCCTCCTCCCGGCAGACAGTCAGGGTTTTACTGCCATTACTTCATTGTTCCAAAAGAGGATGAGGGGTTGTGTCCTACTCTAGACCTGCGTCAATTAAAAAGCAGGTTTCAGAATCTTAAGTTCAAAGTATGCTTACGCTAAATATGATTGTCACAGACTCAGTCCTCGGACTGGTTTGTCACAATAGACTTAAAGGACGCTTACTTATCTATCCATCCTCATCGAAGGAGATTCCTGAGGTTTGCTTTCAGGGGTGAAGCATACCAGTATCGGGTTCCTTTTACAATATGCGTGGATGCAGCTCTGGCTCCTCTGAGATTCCAGGGCATTCGCGTATTAAATTATATTGACGATTGGTTGATTTTAGCTCAGTCCGAGCTTTTGGCAGTTCAACATCGAGATGTCGTTCTGTCCCACATAAGGGGGTTGGGGTTGCGGCTCAACACCAAAAAGAGTGTACTCCTCCCAGCTCAGAGGCCCACTTTTCTAGGTGTATTATGGGATTCGACAACAATGCAAGCACGTCTGTCTCCTGCACGTATTTCTGCGATTCTCACAGCCGTAAAGAATGTAAAACTAGGTCAGTCACTTACTGCAAAACAGTCTCTGAGACTGTTGGGGCTCATGGTAGTTGCGTCCAACGTAGTTACTTTTGGCCTTCTGTACATGAGACCCCTGCAGTGGTGGCTCGGGACCAAGGGGTTTTCTCCGAGGGGAAATCCGTTTTCGCATGTTTTCGCATGATCAAGGTCACGCGGCTATGCCTTCCTGCCTCGGTCATGTGGAAGAAACCTTGGTTCCTCGCCCAGGGCCCAGTGCTCGGGGCTTCTTGTCGACGCATCACGCTATCGACGGATGCTTCCCTCACAGGATGGGGGGCGGTCATGAGTGGCCGCTCGGTGAAAGGTCTTTGGTTGGCATGGCAGTTGCGTCCAACTTAGTTACTTTTGGCCTTCTGTACATGAGACCCCTGCTGTGGTGGCTCAGGACCAAGGGGTTTTCTTAGGGAGAACTTCGGTCAAACTACAAGTCGACCTTTCGCATCGCTTGGACAATGCATTGCCCTTGTGGTTCTCCCTCACGCATCCAGCTCCCCTTGGACTGGATGTGATGTAATAGGTGTGTGTAGCGCCTCTCTAGCGTGTTGGACTATAATGAGAGGTGGCTATCTTGAGTTCTTTAAAAATCTATACAATCAAATAAGTGAGGCTTCCCTAATAAACTAATCAGTGTTTAACTTGTGTGTGTTTAATTGCTAATTAAATATGAAATACTCTTTCCCTTTAAATCACTATTTAAGCAGTAATATTTACACACTTTAACTGGAAATTAAATGTATTGGAATTATTATCCTGTAAACACTTTCACATTTAAACCAAAAAATACTCTTTTCCTTAATTAACTTAAAATATCAAAAGAGTCAGTGACAACAACTGGTATATAGAAGAAAGTATAACAGATTTACTCAGGAAAAAGTAGAAACAGTTAGAAAGAGTAATTAAATGTGTCTTATCAAAATCACCTCATATCACTAATGCATCCAAATTCAAATTCAACACATAAGAAAATAAAACAGCCGGCAAAACCCTAGTGGAATTTGAAATACCCTTCAAATGTTCAACTGATACAGGCCTGAATGTAGCTCGGGTACGTTGTAGCCTCAAATCAAATGGCTGCTTCACCACACAGGCCAAACAAAAAATGGTAAGTTACCTTTACTCAATGTGAATGTAACCTCACACGAACAGAATCAAATCGTCAGCAGCAGAAGACAGGAGGAGAGGATTCGCGATGAAGAGAAGATGAAGAGTCACATGGTTGACGATCTGGGCAAAGTCCACCACTCGGTAACGCTATCCGGCTCCGTCGGGTCTTTGATCATCGTCGTCGGTCTCACAGCCCCACACAAGCTTCACTAATCGAGGTCGCTGGTTGCTAGCTTGATAGAAAAGTCCATGCACAAACACTATAACCACTAAATCAGCGGCTAACTTAAACTTATTTATGTCTTCGTGTGCAGAGTAGGTCACTCACACAGACAAAATTATCACCATTAAAGTTTCTTACAAGAGTCCTTGTTGAACACTTTGACTAAACTGGTGCATTTCATTAACATTAACCACGTTTCTCTCTCCGCAAAACACACGCGTTTTTCTCTCACTTCTTCGACACTATTTTTCTCCACTTCCTTCTCCTTTGACCTCAAATGTGATTGGCTCGTTCACAAAACTTTCAGAAATAAAAAAAATTCACAAAACATTTGAGTAACTCTTTCTTCCTATTGTTACAGGCATCTTTAAAGTATTTTCACATATATTATTACCCAACAAATATTTAACATTTTAAATGCTGTATTCAGTAAACCATGAACATTACCCAATAGACATTTCTCTCATTGCGCAAAATCAACTTCATTGCTGGTCAAGGAATCTTAACCTTTTAACCTTAAATTCTATTTATTAAACTATGAAATTATTTATTTAAAACTCTATATATTATCCGAATGAATATATTTCAACAGGGTTACACCCTCCCCCTTTTAAATGTCTGAGTGTCCTCATTAGACACTAATAAACTAACAAAAGAGTCCTAAGGGCATAATAACTAATATGTCTAGTGTTTCCCTATTTTAATGACTATCCCTCTGTGTACTATAGTCAAAGGCTCATCTCTTGATCTATCAAGTTCATCATAGGTAAGTCTAATAGTTGGCTTGGCAGTTCTCTTAGGTCTAGGCTCAGAGCTGGGCTGCACTCTATCCTTCTGGAGCTCAGATACTTCTTCTTGGTCAGACTCCGATCCAGCTTCACTAGTCTCTTCCAGAGCTACTTCTGGATCACACTCCTCATCCTTGGGTTCTGTTTCAGAGTTGTGGCCAACCTCTTCTAGGTCTGAATCATCTTCACGGACAGGTTCAGCTTTAGTGTCATTTTCCTGTTCTGTTTCCAGAGCTACTTCTGGATCACACTCCTCATCCTCGGGTTCTGGTTGAAAGTTGTGGCCAACCTCTTCTGGGTCTGAATCATCTTCATGGACAGGTTCAGCTTTAGTGTCATTTTCCTGTTCTGTTTCAGGGTCATCTTCTAATTCAATTACTGGCTTGGCAGTATTTAACACCCTCGGGACAGGCTCTCTCCGAGTGACACGGTGAGTTACATAATACTCCATGTCAGAGGACGAATCAGAAAACTCCTGTAACTCTTGAGTCTCTGGTGTTGAGTCTCTTTGACTTCTCTTACGAGTGCCTTCTCTGGTCTTGGGTTTCTCAGGCGGATCAGCATCCTGGTCAGTGTGTGGCATTCTCACCAGCTGTCCAATTGGAAGAAGGTGGTCCCTGTGTATAGTCTTTGTCCCTAGCCTTCCATCCTCCCGTTTGATCTTGAACACAGGTAGGTTTGGCATCTTTCCAACGACAACATACGGATCAGGACTCCAATTGCTTTCCAGTATGTGCTTGCCTCTCAGGCCTAGATTCCGGAGCAGTACTCTATCGCCGATCCCTGTGGACTGAAAGGTAACTCGGCGATCATACAACCTCTTGTTTCTCTGGTGCCGTTTGTCTGCAGCATCAGAGGCTAACTTGTAGGCTTGCTTCAAGTCTTCCTTCAGCTTTGTGACATTTCGGGTGTGAGACGCCTCTTCTATGCCGTCTGGGGAAGTTCCAAAGCATACGTCAACAGGAAGTCTTGCCTCTCTGCCAAACATTAGATGGTAAGGCGAGTACCCGATGGCATCACACTTGGTGCTGTTGTACGCAACATGGACCAACATGTTGACTCCACGTACGCTACTTCTCCCGGCCTAAAGTACCAAGCATAGAGAGCAGAGTTCGGTTGAACCTTTCGGGCTGCGGGTCTCCTTGCGGATGGTACGGCGTTGTCCGCGACTTGCGTATCCCCATCAAGGTCAACAGTTCTCGGATCAAGCGGCTCTCAAAATCTCTTCCTTGGTCCGAATGGATCCTTGAAGGCAGTCCATAATGTATGAAATATTTCTCAATCAGGACCTTTGCAACAACATGAGCCTTCTGGCTTTTAGTTGGGAAAGCCTGGGCGTATCTCGTGAAATGATCCGTGACCACTAACACGTTACTTATGCCTTTGGAGTCAGGCTCCATGGAAAGAAATTCCATGCACACTAAATCCATAGGCCCATGGCTTACGATCTGGTGCAACGAAGCAGCTCTCTGTATATGGGTCTTGTAAGTGACACACTCCGCACAGTTCTTGATGTATTCTCCCACTTGCATCGGCATCCTAGGCCAAAATAATCTACTTCGGAGCAGGTCAACAGTTCTTTCTTGTCCAAGGTGCCCGAGGTCATCATGCATGGCCAGCATAACCATCTCACGGAACTCTCTTGGCAGGATGAGTTGACTGACCACATCTCCGGATGGTCTCTTACTGTACCGGTAAAGCAATCCATCTTTCATTGACAGCTTCCCAGCTTCTCTTTTCAATCTGGACAACTCAGTACTCACGTTCCCCTCCTCTGGCCAGCGCCCATGTTTGATGGCTTGGATAGCCGGTCCAATGGCTTCATCCTCTTCCTGAGCCTTCCTGAGACTCAGTTTGGACATGAGTTCCAGGGACTTCAACTCCATGTGTGTGGGAAACGCATACAGGTCAGGAACACAGTGGGGAGATACTCCAAGCTGAGCAACACAGACTGGTATACTGCGTGCAGACTCTGAGATGCAGACTCTCTGACAGATAGTTTTCACTCCAGACTGAGGTATAGTCATCCAACATTGTCGTCCTCCTCTGACATGTTCCTTGACAACAGGTCGGCATCAATATTCTGTCGGCCTGGGCGATACTGTACATCAAACTTGTACGTCGATAGGGCAGCTAGCCAGCGATGCCCCACCGCATTGAGCTTGGCTGTGAACAGCACGTACGTAAGTGGGTTGTTGTCAGTACGTACGGTGAATCTTGCCCCATACAAATAGTCGTGGAATTTGTCGACTACTGCCCATTTGAGTGACAAGAATTCCAGCTGATGTATGGGGTAGTTTCTCTCTGCAGAGCTGACTTTTCTGCTAGCAAAGGCAACTGCTCTCAAGCCTTCAGGGTGTTCTTGGTAAAGAACAGCACAAAGAGCCTTCAAGCTTGCATCCACATGCAGTATGTATGGATGTTGTGGATTGGCAAATGCCAGGACGGGCGCATGTGTCAGACAGTGAATTATCTGATGAAACGCATCTGTACAGGATTTGTCCCATCTTTCCCCGAAAGGCTCAGATTCTTTCAAGTAGACTTTGTTCACATCTTGGGCATACTTTCACTTCTGAGTTGGAGCATATCCCTTTGTGAGGTCAGTCAGTGGTCTAACAATGTCAGAATAGTTCTGAATGAATCGGCGGTAATAGCCGCAAAATCCTAGGAAAGATTGTAACGTCTTCAGGTTTGTTGGCATGGGCCAAGTAGCAACGGCCTCAATCTTGTTTGGATCTGGGGCAACTCCTTCTGTAGACACGATGTGTCCCAGGTACTTGACCCTTGGCAGACAGATCTGGCACTTGTCCACTGAGAGTTTCAGCCCAACTTCACCGAGACGATCTAGGACCTTGAGCAGTCTCTCTTCGTGTTCCTCAAGAGTTTTTCCAAACACTATCACGTCGTCCAGGTACACCAGCACTTGTAAGAGGTTCATGTCACCGACAGCCTTCTCCATTAACCTTTGAAAGGTTGCTGGTGCCCCAGTAATGCCTTGAGGCATTCGTTCGAACTGTAAAATCCTAACGGGCAAATGAATGCCGTCTTCTCTTTGTCCTCTTGGACATAGCTATCTGGTAGTAGCCTGAACGCAAATCCAGTACAGAGAACCACTGACTCCCTGTCAAGGCATTCAGCGCATCTTCAATGCATGGTGTTGTGTACTGGTCAGGTATAGTTCGGCTATTCAACAATCGGTAATCTATGCACATCCTAATAGCCCCAGTCTTCTTTCTAACAACAACTATTGGGGATGCGTAGGGGCTTCGCGACTCTGTTATGATCCCTGCCTGCAGCAGTTCTTGTAAATGCTTTGTCACATCTTCGATATCTGCAGGGGCTAGCCGGCGCGATCGTTGACGGAAAGGCCGGGAATCAGAAAGTCGGATTCTGTGCTCCACTCCTCTTGCTAATCCCACGTCCCACTCGTGCATTGAGAAGACATGAGACTTCTGAGCCAGTTTCTTACATAATCTGTTCTTCCATTGTTCTGAGATATGAGAGTCCCCAAAATTGATCATGCTCTCATCAAAGTCAGCGGAAACCGTCTCCTTAGGGGAATCGTCGCAACTTAATCAATGTGGTACACACATCCAATCACTGTACCCACAGGTATGGAAGTTTCTCTTGAAGATTCGTTTTTGAGCAGTATTCTCAAACTGTTGACATCCAATGCCCCACTGGGCGCAACCATGGGATGAAAAATCACATCAGCAGGTAAGACAGCGGCTGGTGAGGAGTCTATCATCAGGATTTCTTGAGCAACAGGCTTCTTCAGCTCGACTTTGCACACAACCTGAGTGTCACCATCAGGGGGTAAGACTAAAGGGCCTGGACCCATCCATCGAACACAACCAGCCTCCTCCTCTAGCACTGGGACTGCAACACCCAGTCTTTACATCTTGTCATGGTCACATAAAAAATGATTTAATCAGCTAATATATCTCTATATGTTTGTTTTAATGTCTACAGTCTCAGATCAGCTCCAGCAGTATCAGCAGCAGCAGCAGTAATAACAACAGCAAAGGCAGCAAACTCACTTAAAGCTCCAGTAGGTCACTTTTGTAAACAAATATTTGTTAAAACTGTCATTATGTCCTGACAGTAGAATATGAGACAGATAATCTGTGGAAAAAATCAAGCTCCTCTGGCTCCTCCCTGTGGTCCTATTGCCATTTGCAGAAATACACCGCTCCCGGTCAGAAACAACCAATCAGAGCCAGGAGGAATGTCTTAGCAGTGTCAATCACGCTCGTGTACGCGCTGATCACCCCTCTCTTGCACAGCGCGAGCGCGTACCGTCGTTCGTGACTCTCCTGTTCGAACTCGTTCATCCAAATGAACGAATCTTTTTTCGAGTCATTTCGTTCATTCAACGAACGAAATTAATCGAAAAAAGATTTGTTCATTTTGAACGAGTCTTTTTCGGAGTCATTTCGTTCATTCAACGAACGAAATTACTCGAAAAAAGATTTGTTCATTTTGATGAACGAGTTCGAACAGGATCACGAACGTGCATCACAGAACAGAGCAAGGCGAGCATTTGTGCTTATAAAACTTAAAGTTTTGTATTTATTTTTGAAATGACCGATCGTTTCGCTAGATAAGACCCTTATTCATCGTCTGGTATCGTTTAAAGCCCTTTGAAGCTGCACTGAAACTGTCATTTGGTCCTTGAAACGTTTGTGCCCTATTGAAGTCCATTATATGGAGAAAAAGCCTGGAATGTTTTCATCAAAAACCTTAATTTCTTTTCGACTGAAGAAAGAAAGACATGGACATCTTGGATGACATGGGGGTGAGTAAATTATCAGCAAAAGTTTTTTTAAAAGTGAACTAATCCTTTAACGTTATCTTACTACTAGCTATTTAAAACTTATAGAAAGAGTGCAATGTTATAAAGTTACATGTATTGCAAAATACATAATGATTTGAGGACCAAGTTTGTAGTCAATGTATGGGCAGGCCATAGTCAATGTAAAGCATATTGTTGATGTTTCGTCCCTATTAGTGAATGTTCCATAACTGTATATAATCCGCCGTCATTGGTGGTCCTGTTTACTAGCCTGCACGTTCACGGCAGGCTCCGCTGTGGGGGAGGAGCTGTGGAGGGAGGGCTGTAGTGTAGCAGAGAGCAAGGGGGTTGGACCTGTAAGTTGTGCTTGTTCAAATTTTCAGGCTTAGTCAACATTTTCTCAAAACTCCCTACTGCAACTTTAAGGACTTTAGTAAGAATGTACCAGAACAGGTATCACATTAAATGTGATTAAAAATAAAAATATGTTAAAAATCTTGTAAAGTATTAATTGCTGTTTCTGTTTGCTTTGTTTTTATTTTCATTGTATAAATGTAACTCTTGTATTTGTGTAAATCAGTTTATGCCATGAAAATAGCCATAGATGCTGATATGGCATTAAATAAAACTATACTGTACGAAACATGGGCCACGTTGATTTTGTCCTACACAGTTTACTATAACAGCTGTTCTTTATTATTCTGTATAACAGAGAAGAAAAAGCCATCAGGTTGGGACAACTTAAGATACTTCACTTTCTAATCCCAGAGTTATTAATAGGTGCACACTGCACATTAATTATTTTTTTAACTTTTAAACGTAAAATTTGTCTTTTCTGTTCTGTTTCTTTTTCAAAACTGCATCAATACATTTGCTACTGTATCGATACAGAATCATCCGTATTGATATATTACTGTATTGATATTTTGAGCACAGCCCTATTTAAAGCCTTGTTCCGCATGTGCCCCCTTTTATACTTTGAGCACCTGCCCCTCCAGAGGTCTCTGCACGGCCCTGCTCTGGAGCTCCCATATTTTTCAATATCTGTTCATGTTTGTCACTTCCCTTTGGTGGTTGCTTTTTCCCAAAGTGTTCAAGTCTCACAAACTATCTTTATTTAGTCTCTGTTCACCTCCTCCCTGAAAGTAAAGTGTTACCGAAAAACTAAGTAGGCTAAAAACACCAATACAATTTCTTTTTTTTAAATGTTTCTAACTAACCATTGCTGGCTTATTGACAATGCATATCAGACTGTAACCAGTAGAAATGTCAAAAGAGTACTTTGACTTGTTCTGAAGGAATATTTCATTTGGTACTTTAATTCCAGTTCAGGATTCATATTCTTCCACTACTGCATGGGCTGTTGTTTGCATAGGGCATGCCAAAAATATGTGATGCACTGCAATTGTGAACAAAGTGTTGGCTACAGCATTTATAATGTGTGTAGCAGATAATTGGGATTCATACATGAAGTTCTTTCCTCGAACATCACTTTGTCTTCTCGGTCGTCCTCATTATAACACAACTCTCTGAGTCTTCTTGCAGCAAATGCAGAAAGGCTATACTTCTGTTCCGTTTGAATCAATGCAGACCAGCTAATGAACTTGTGTTGCAGCTGTCTCTTCAAGGGTTACGGCCGTTTCACACCGCAAGCATGAGCGGCGCTTGAGCAGCGCGTCAGCGTTACTACAACGTTACTGCAGCTGCAGACGCGTGAGAATATTCACACTGGAAACGTTTGTGCAGCGTCACAGCAGCGGCTCCAAAGCGTGTTTTCTCTTAGGCCGACAGAAGAACCATTTCAAACAATGGGTAAGTTCTCACAACTTTTTGGTTTTTATTCATTATGTCTATATTTAACTTGCAGAATATTTGTAATAAAATTGTCTGACGATTAAGTTATTTAATTGTAGGTGTAGCCTATAATTTCTATTTATAATATTTTTTTGCAAATTATCACTGTTTTCTTTTGTGTATTTTTTATGTGGTCTTTTGTAGCCTAGTTGCTGTCATACGATCATATTAAAATATAATCAGAGCATTTTTTTGTGACTTAAGTGCCTCAAGATATCTTTTGTTATCTAAAATTGTTGTCTATCATAGCCTTTTCGGCACAGTATTTTAACATTTTGTTTTCATTCCTTTTTAGTGCTTGTTGTACACAGAAAAAAAAAAATCGCACTTTACCTTTTGCTCAGAAAGTTTCGTCGAAGGACGCAACGGAGAATGTGGGTTCATCCGATCAATATGCGCAGAAGACAGTTTGGTGCTTTCCATCATCTTGTTGTGGAACTGCGCCTGGATAGCGACCGTCATCTAAAGTATTTTCGCATGAGTGCTGAGCAAATGGACGAGCTTCTTTCTGTGGTTGGACCTGAGCTCACAAGACAGTCCACGAATTATCGAGCAGCCATAGAACCCAAACAGCGACTTGCAATTACACTGAGGTAATAACAGACACATTGGGTGATTTGTTTGCAATCGAATTATATTATTGTATATTTTTAAACAGCTGTACATATGTAGTTACATATGTTCCCATATGGTAATGTTACAATAAAATACAATACAATTTAAAACATGTGCTTTTAATGCAAATTAATAAATCAATGATGTAGACAAGAATTTATTTTCCTAAATGTCTTTAACTTGTAATGAAAAGGCAACACAAGAAACTCTCTAAACAGAATAGATAAATTTCACAACAGAAGCATGAAGACGTTAAAATATCTTTAAAAGAATATCAAAATAGAACAATGTATTAAATTAGAGTCACAAACATTATATTTACAACAAAGTAGTAAAACTGCAAAACTGCTATGACAAAATAAAATATTGAAAAACAAAGTAAATGCATTAAAAATGGTGATATACTGGCGAAGATGGGTCTTCCATAGATGAAGCTTGTTGTTGGCCAGACTTTGTTGAAGAAGAAGGTGTTGACTGTGCTAAGTGATGTGTCGGGATTTGCTGAGTGTGGCTTTGATGGTAAGTGGGGGTTGGGTGGTATTGATGAAATCCAGAAGTGTGTGGCTGCTGACTCCTTGTGAATGTTTGGGTTGTAGTGTGACTTTGTTGCATGGTTTGTTCTTCTGCTTCTAGTTCTGACAGGTAAGTCAGTATCTGTACCTGTGCCCTTGTCTGGTTCCTGGGAAGTAGTCTTGCAAGTTTGGGTACTAAACTAAGGGCGAAGTAGTACATTTCGTCTCCTGGTTTGGGAATATATGGTGATGGTGTTGTGGTTGGTTGTGTTAAAATGTCCAAAAGCTGTTGCTCTGTTGCAATTGGATCATTTGACCTCCTCCTCTTCTGTCTTGTTGGCTGAGTCTCAGTAATTAGAGCTTGCACTCTGGGATGTGATGTGGGGATGTTTGACCTCGGACTGGCCAGTGGTTGTGTGGAGGTGTCAGATCTTGAAATTGTAGAGAGTGTTTGGGTAGCAGATCTCTGTTGAGGTGGCACTGGAGAACTAGTCCTTGATAGTTCTGCTAATTCTGACTCCACATCATCGTCTGCAACAGTCATGTCCACAGGTCCATCTTCCAACTGCAGAGTGTTTCTAGAGCTACAACAAATAATAATAAAAACACATTTATATACATAGCTTAGAAACACTATAAAATTAAAATTTAGCTTCATTAATAGTACCTTTTTTAGTATGTAACAACTTTGATTATTTGATGTATCCAATTAACATAATTCAAAGCATATTTCACATCAATTTAACATACTTACTTTCTAGACTGCATATGGGGAAGCAGAAAGGACATAACCTGTTCATATTTCCATTCTCTGCTGCTTCCACCAGCAGAGCCACTAGGATTTTTTTTTTTTACTTCCTGTTCATTGAAAAGGCATCCCTTAGCACCTTCCATCTCCTTTTACACTCATTTACTGTTGGAAAAGAAAAAACATTTTAATAACTACATACTTTTGTCTGTTTTTTTCTCAGATTCCTTGGAACTGGGGAAAGCTTCACCAGCCTTGGCCTTCAATATCGTCTTGGGACAAGCACTTTTGCTGGGAGTGTGCATATGACTTGCAGGACAATTGAGAGGAAAATGATGGCAACGCAGTTTCCAAAGCCAGCAGAAGACATGTGGAGAATCATCGCCTCCAAATTTTGGTCTAAATGGAACTTTCCAAACTGCATCGGTGCCATTGATGGCAAACATGTCAACATAGTTGCACCTGCACAATCTGGGAGTTTGTTCTTCAATTACAAGAAGACATTCTCTATTGTTCTGCTTGCACTGGTAGATGCAGACTACAAATTTACATTCGTCCAAGTGGGAGACTTTGGACGAGCCAGTGATGGTGGAGTTTATCAAAACTCATCTCTCGGAAGAGGCATTGAAGCAAAAACGTTGTCTCTGCCAGCAGATAAGCCTTTACCAGGATCTGGTGCTCAGGGTCCCATGCCATATACCATGGTTGCAGATGTAGCATTCCCCTTGAAGACCTATATCATGCGACCATTTCCAGGGAACAACATTCCAAGATGGAGGCGCATTTTCAATTACAGGCTGTCTCGAGCCAGGATGGTAGTTGAGTGTGCCTTTTGGTATTCTTTCATCAAGATGGAGAGTACTCCATACAAGGTTGAATGTCAAGCCAGAAGAGGCAGATTCTGTGGTAATGGCATCTTGCATAATTACCTGATGACCCCATCTCAGAACCAAAGATGGCTAGATGAGGCTGAAGAGAGAGACAATGTGCTACCACCGGTCAGAAACCTGGGTGGAAACAGGGGAAGTAGAGAAGCCTACGATTTGCGTGAAAGGTTTTGCACCTTTTTCTGTTCCCCGGCAGGCAGAGTGTCGTGGCAGGACCAAATGGTTTAGGGAATAGTAGCCTACAATGGCAACATACAGAGTGTTTTAAATATTAAAAAACATAATCCAGTGTTAAAGTTCATAACAACTTTGTAAATAGAACACATGCATATTTATTGTAACATTTCTCAAAATAGCACTGTCCATTTTTTTATTGTGATTGTATCGTACATAAATTCGTCTTTAAAATCACTTGTTCATCTTTCATTTATAGTAAAAACTGACTGAACTGGACAATTATGCAATTCATTGTATGCAAATTAAAAATGATGAAATATTTATATTATATCATTTATTAAGTATAAGATTTTTCAGATAATGTACACTACATTAGACATGTTGCCAGACAAAAATTGTAAACTTTCCTTAAACGAAACAGAATATAAATATAAAATTGATAACTTACCATCTGCAGAAATAGCAGAAGCAATTTCATCCCACGCTTTTTCCTTAGAAGAAATGTCCTTGTAGTACCTATTTTTTGGGTCATAAAGCACTTTGTGCGTCTCGACCTCCACAATCAGCCTGGTATCATCCATTGCTGTACAGGTGTACGTCATCATCTGCCCGCGTGCACAATTTTTTTATAATCATAACCATACTTTCATCCAAACTGAATGATTAAAACAAGTTTAAATGGTTAAATCTTCTAAAAATATTTTTGGAATCTGTGATTTATTTTCTCACATAGTCCAGTTCTTAAAACACACCACACATGCTTATTCTATGCATTGTGAGCACTTTTTGTGTGAAATAATTTTTATTTTGTCTATCAAAAGTGTGCTTTCACTTTAATTGAACGTGAGCTGCGCAGCAAAAATAGACTCGGCGCCGAAACCCCCGCTTCACTGTTGCTCACGCGACGCTCCTGCTTGACGCTCACGCGCCGCTCCTGCTCCCGGTGTGAATGCACTCATTGATTAACATGCACGCCGAAAAAAATACGCGCTGCTCACGCGCCACTGACGCTTGCGGTGTGAAACGGCCGTTAGCCAATACTTAATATAGCTGCAAAACATCAGATGAAGGCAACAAATTGAGAGAAAACATCTTAAAAAGGAAATTGTTAAGTTTTACAAAACTTTGAGTAGACAGAACAAAGCCTTTATCAGACACTGCTTGGTTTGCAAGGCTAATACCATAGGAATAATCCCTGCACCTGCTTTATTCCATTTTTATGAGGAATAAATACAACTGGTTGCACACAGGCCAGGTCTGTTACAGAATATTCATATTGTGTTCAAGGTTTTAAACAATGATAAAATGAATGATGGAAATTGTTCCTTTTGGCAATCACACTTACATTAGTTAATTTGTCTTTGAATTGCCAGCAGAAATGGGGGGTGGGGGGTGATGGCGCAGTGGATAAGACACATGCCTTTGGAGTGAGAGACCCGGGTTCGAATCCACTGTGAGACACCAATGTGTCCCTGAGCAAGACACTTAACCCCTAGTTGCTCCAGAGTCGTGCGGCCTCTGAAATATAGCAATTGTAAGTCGCTTTGGATAAAAGCGTCAGCTAAATGAATAAATGTCATGTAAATGTAAAAATGTAAATGTAGAAAATATAAATAGCTATGGCTATTTAAACAATAAGGGTTTAACTTACAAATCGAAATTGTATAATAATAATAATTTCAATGATTTTTTTTTAAAAAGACAAAACTACTAAAAAGTAAATCATGTTTATAAGGGCCATGGTGGAAATATGAAAAAAAAAAATATTGCACATTACACTGTCACGGTTGGTTGCAGGAAGGCAGAAAGAGATGGGGATATAACTCCAAAACAAAGGTTTAATGAGAATATAACACAGGACAGCAGAACAGACAGCAACACACACTAAATACAACGAAGATCGGACAAACACTGACTGAACAGACGGAACTTAAATACAGAAATGACACTGATTAACAGAACACAGGTGATACAACTGAACTGATAATGACAAAGAAGACGACACGTGACGTGATGACAGGCAGACAAGTCCAATGAAAACAAACTAAACAGAACACGACTGTGACATACACATTCAATTTTAAATCCTTAAAGGGGTGGTTGATTATGATTTCACTTTTCTAATTTTAGTTTGTGTGTAAGGTTGCTGTTTGAGCATAAACAACGTCTGCAACGTTACAATGGAGGAAGCAAAGGGAGATATTTTCTTTTAAATACATTTTTTTTAAGGACTGCAACAAAGGGCTGGTAGGGACTACACGAGCTTCCTCTCGGGTTAGTGACATCACTAACCCTAAAATTTACATAAAACTCGCCCCCGGGAACGCGATTTATAGATTACCATGACAGAATATGCTAATCAATGACTAGATGATGACACATGAGCTACATAAATTCATTAACTAACCATTCAGAAATGTGGTCCACATATTTTTACTTCTTCGTGAGTCTCTCCATCTTTCTGATTCCGGTTTGAACATAAAAGGCAAAAGTTTTTGAAATTTTCAGTGTGAGGTAAAAGGACACAAGCTCTTGAAACTCCGCCCTCTGTTCCGGGAGCAGCAGCTCGTTTGCATTTAAAGGGGCAGTTTAAATTTTAAACTGGAGTTTTTGCTCACCCTCAAAAAGTGACAACTTTAAAATGGTATATACAAATATCTATGGGGTATTTTGAGCTAAAACTTCACATACACACTCTGGGGACATCAGAGATTTATTTTAAAAATTGTGAAAAGGGCCTTATACCACCCCTTTAATAATAATAATAATAATAAAAATAATAATGTTGCTGTTGTTTGTTATTTTTGTATTTTTTTTTGTTATATCAATTCATCCACTCTTTTTGAATATATGGTCATTCAATATGGTACTTTTCCATTATAATAGTCCAACCACCGTTGGACCGGCTGGAGTCAGTAATCTCCCTTAAAGGGGTTTTAGAGGCTTAATGTTGTACTGGGAGCAACTAATTCTGTGTTATGTTGTATGGTGCAATGATTCCCGCTGAATCCAGCACATAGCTACAGTGGATGATAAATAGCTGTGGCGGATCAAATTCAATTAGTTTAAATTAGAAGACTAAGTATTCAGAGCCTTCCTGATTGTCACGGTGTGGGTTCTGTCATGTTTGATCCATGTGTTCCCATGTCTTTTTCCATGTTTGGTAGTTCCCTGTCATGTCTAATTAGTCTCCCCAGGTGTTTTAGATTGGCCACGCCCCCTTGTTATCTTGTTTAGCTTGTTTGCCTGTGTATTTAAACCTTGTGTCTAGTTCAGTCTTTGTGAGTTATTGATGTAGTTACGTTGCATGTTGATTGTTCTGTTCATTGGATCCTGCTTCCTGCTCTGCACTGTCACAGAAGAACTCACCAAAATGGATCCAGCAGCACAGATCATTCGTCTCCGCCAGGGAGACAGGCCCATTGGGGAGTACATCATGGACTTTATTGAACTGGCACATTTGACATGTTTTGATGAGGTGTGCTTAATGATATTTTTCCGGGGAGGGCTATCCGAGCCTCTCTACTCCTTTAGGACAATTCATTATCCTAGCTGGAGTTTAGAAAAATATATTGTCCATGCTCTTTTGCTGGCCGAGCATATGCGCTCCACGTCAGCCCTGCCGAGCCTGTTCACGTCGTGCCTGCCGCACAAGAAACTGTTCACGTCACGTCTGCCGAGCCAGAGACTATTAACCTCACGTGTGCCAAGCCAGAGACTGTTGACGTCACGTCTGCCGAGCCAGAGACTGTTCACGTCACGTCTGCTGATCCAGAGACTGTTCACGTCACGTCTGCCGACCAGAGACTGGTCACGTCTGCCGACCAGAGACTGGTCACGTCTGCCGAGCTAGAGACTGGTCACGTCTGCCGAGCTAGAGACTGTTCACGTCACGTCTGCCGAACCAAATACTGTTCACTGACACCGGTTCAGGAACAGACACCAGTTCAGGAACAGACACCGGTTTGCGAATAGACACTGGGATGGCCATCTTGTCCAGGGACACTGGCTCGGCGAAGGCCATCTCGTCCGGAGAGGTTGGCTCGGTGGCGGCCATCTTGTCCGAAGACACTGGCTCGGCGGCGGCCATCTTGTCCGGAGACACTGGCTCAGCAGATGTGACGTGAACAGTCTCTGGCTCGGCAGACGTGACGTGAAAAGTCTCTGGCTCGGCAGACGTGACATGAACAGTCTCTGGCTCGGCAGACGTGACGTGAACAGTCTCAGATGGCCGCCAGTGTCCCTGGACAAGATGGCCATCCCAGTGTCTATTCCTGAACTGGTCTCTGTTCCTGAACCGGTGTCTGTTCCCTTTATTCCTCAGCCGGTATCTGTCCCTGAGCCGGTATCTGTCCCTGAGCCGGTATCTGTCCCTGAGCCGGTGTCTGATCCGTTTGTTCCTGAGCTGGTGCCTGTTCCTGAGCCGGGGTCTGTTCCGGCCCATAACCCCATAGCTGCCCCCAAGAATTTTTTTTGGGGGGGGGAGGGCAGTAGGTCCCCTGATGGTACCATGGAGGGCACGCCGCCATGGTCGCCTGAACTGTATAGTCCGCCCTGCCCACCTGAACTGTCTGGTCCGCCCTGGCCACCTGAACTGTCTGATTCACCTTTGTCCCCTGAACTGTCTGGTCCACAACTGTGGGTTCTGTTATGTTTCCTGTCTGTGTTACCCTGTCTTTTTCCATGTTTGGTAGTGCCCCGTCATGTCTAACTAGTCTCCCCAGGTGTTTTAGATTAGCCACGCCCCCTTGTTATATTGTTTAGCTTGTTTGCCTGTGTATTTAAACCCTGTGTCTAGTTCAGTCTTTGGGAGTTCTTGATGTTATGTTGCATGTTGATTGTTCTGTTCATGATTCCTGTTCCTGAGTCTTTGTCTAAGTTCAAGTTTATTCAATTAAAACACTGCTGCACTTGGATCCTGCTTCCTGCTTTGCATCGTCACACTGATAATAAAAACTGCCAATTAGAAACATATGGGTTCATAAACTGTTTTAGATATTGATATATAGTAGCCTGTTCAAGTAGGCAGTACCCTGTGATAACAGATAGATTATGTTCACATGCTCCAGTAAATCTCACATTAGCTGCACAAATCTTGATTCTTACTAACCATCTTGGCAAAGCAATTAAAAATGTTGCCATTGGTAACGGCTGCATCTGAGAGACCTGTGGGCAGGCAGAGGATGTTGGCGGCAGGAGCATTAGACCCCTGAGATGGTGCTCAAAATAGGACAGCAGAGCACTGCACTCTTGATGGATCGGTTTACTGTGCTGCCGCATGTTGAGGCTGGAGGAGGTTTCTAATTAATCTGCTTGTGAAAGGGTGGACAGCAATATCCACTGTATAAATTAATGAAATCCATTAGGATTGTAATAGTTAACAGTTTACTGGAGCATTAAGTTAATGCTTTAGAAGATATTAAAAACTATAGATCCATAGGAAACAAATATATTATTAATATTTCAGTTGTTTCTCCTAGATAGCAGTTTAAGACTAAAAGGGGAGTTTTGTTTATGTCTCCTGCTTCTCAAAATTGTTTTAAGATAACAAATCTAGTGGTGTCACCTGTCTCTCAATGTCACAATGCCACTCATTTAAATAATCCTCACCCACGGAATATACAGAAAAAGGAGTAAGGCCTGTTGAGCTGCGTTAGAAAAGACAATGAAGAAGACCTGCTTTAGTAGCGTATTTTTTCCATGTCAAATAGACACTGTTTTTTCCACCCCGGTTCCAAAACCCATTTCTTTGGCCTCCCTAAGGTGGACGAACTTAGAAAACAGTGGTTAAAGAAATTTTTTTACACTGTTCCTGAAAATTATAACTCCACAATTTATATGTGTGTGCTGCACATTTTACGGAGGACAGCTTTCAGAACCTAAGAGAGTACAATGCTGGCTGCCCACAAAAGACAGAGCAATTCTCACTTTGTCGGAACAATCAGTTGTTTATGGATCACAACCTGTAAATATGTTTGTTAACACTTTTTATGAAACCCCTGGTTAAGATATTTTCTACAACCTTGTAACATCTGATAAATAATCATAACAACAGTTACAATATATTATAATAGATATGCATTTTTGTCACTTTCCTGCTGGAACACGGCGGGAAATGCAGCATTCTAGTGGCCAGTCGATGAATCGTGGCATTCATGCAGAAAACCAAATCTAAATCTATAACCAATGTTATATATAATGTCATATCGTCCAGCCCTATAACTTGTATAGTTTGTCAGTGTTTATTTAAAAAAAATCCAATTATGCAGAATATAAGATGGTTAATATTTAATTGATGAGTTATCAATACAATATATAACAATGCAATATATAGGGTATGATTTTACCCAAAAATTCAACATCTTGACACAAAATAATAACTGCAAATCCATGTTTTCCTGCCTGGAATCCAGTTGTTTCTGTGAATTGCAGTGATCCATTTGTTTATTTTTTTTCTGTAACTTTCGGCAGTCTTTGAAAATGTACCTCATATTTATTGTCAAATATATTTTTAGAGTCTGTCACAAGCTAAGTTTGGTGACAAAAAATTAATTACATGGATTTGACACACATGCACACATCACTACCTGATTATGCTGGCATTTACCATATTTTAAATCAGAATGGTGTTGTAATTGTTTTCCCTATTTGAAGTGAGTCTGATATATATATAAAAAAACTTCACAACCCAGTTTATTTGCAGTCAGAATTAGCTTTTTTTGTTTTTTTTTTTTTTAAGAATTCCCCCCAAAACTTTGTTTTGGCTGTTGGCCTTCTACAGTGGCGGTTCTAGGATTTTTCTGTAACAGGGGCCACATGTTACATTCAGGGGCCAAATACAGGGTACATTCAAGCACACAAAATAATTTATTCAGTACGGTGCAAATACATTTCGGCAGTCATTCCTTTTTCAAACGCTCTAATAAAAATTATGAGCCAGTAAAGTTCTTAATGATTTTTTTCATTTATTTATACTGTGCATAAATAAAACTGCGGAAAATAAATGTGTGCCTGTTCTAGCAGCGTACTTGTAGTACATTAATACAAACTTCAGCATATTCTGAATCTCTAGCATAATAGACTTCTAACCAACATCCTCTTGTTATTTCCAATGAGCAATATAATCCTTCAGACAAAAATAAACATTTTGCTGTAGCAAATTCACAAACAGTTTTCGTTCAAAAAAATAGAATTATGTACCAGCAGATCTCATACAAACATAATACTTGTGGACTTAGCTGCTATTAGTAACATACAAAGCCGCTCTTATACACAACTAAATAATAAAGAGTTATGACTTGAAATGTTTGCTGTATACCACAATCAAAAACAGCTTATACAAAAAAAAGTGAATGAACATCTGCAGAGAGCGCATGCACCTTTTTGTGACTGGCATTGCACATATTGCAGGGCAGTATTAACAGATCGGTTTACAGCATATTGATGTGAAAACTAAACCGTGCGAATTTGGCGCTCAGTCATCATGCGTCTATGAGCGCGACTCCTTTATGTGCACGCCACAGACTGTCCGCGTACTGCACGTCCGCTTTAGAGTTCCGCCTTTTGCATTCCGTCAATATTACGTTATTAGGAAAAATATATATATATATTTTTTAGAAAATCGATCTTTGACATTTGTGAATCGATTCAGAATCGTCCACGTCCGCATCGCGATGCATCTAAGAATCGACTTTCCCCCCACTCCTAGAAATGGGGGCCAATCAGGGGCCAATCAGATTTCAGCAGGGGCCAGGGCCCCTGTGGCCCCGCCTCTAGAACTGCCCCTGGCCTTCTAGTCTCCTCCTGCAAAAATAAAGTCCAACTGATTCAAATAAGTTTTTTTAGCATACGCCTAATTGGACTGAACCATTTGTCGTTTTGTCTGGGGGAGGGGGAATAGCAGCTAAACAATTCTTTACTTTTCATTTCCTTTTTTTTTCCATTTCCCATGGGTTTACAAAGTGTTATTTGTGAAAATGTAATGAGTTTCATTATATTTATTTTTGTGTATAATGTACTGTATGTTTGGTCCCTGCTTGTTTAGTTGGTACAGGCTGAGGGTGGAGTTAGCCCTTATAAATAGGGAGCTATAGAGCTTATCAGGTCAGTCTTGGTTTGTTTAACACTAGAAGTGCCAGAATTCCATAACTACTAGAACTGCCAGATGATCGGTTCACGTGCGCTAGGGATCTGTCGTGTAACGTTAACATTTACAAGCGCCAAAACGCTATTTTTTGTTTGAATTGCGTAATAACATTGACAGAATCGGTGACGATGAATTCGTGAGAGTTGGTAGCTCTGAATGGCGCTAGCTTGGTCAACAGCAGCGAATGCTGTCTGTCACATTAATGTAATTCAAACTAACAATAAAATTGTTATATGAACAAAACGAATATGAACATTCACTGGTGAAGGGGAGTAGCTTGAAGATGTCCTTTAAAAATCACTTGACATCAACCAACGTTCCTCTGGAGTCAAAACGTCCTCTATTAGGAGTTGGCTCGGCTTCGGCTATGGCTCTAGGGTCGTTGTGAAGGTAGGGGCGGAGCATAGAGACTATGCCGTTTCTCGTTTGTTACTCTAGAGTAGATCAATTCACTTTCTGGAGGTAGACTGCCCCCATCTGGTATGGAATGTGGAGTATGAATAGATTTTTTTTTGCGGATATTACACAAGGCACCTTTAATGCATTTATTGTATTAGGATATATTTTAAAAAAAACAAAACAAAACAACACCAAACTGTACATTTAAACAATTTAATTATACATTTATAAATAATAATATCATTATTCAAAAGGAGCTGGGTGTGTGAGGGAGAACCCCATGGGACAGTGCGTTGTGTCTGATGATGCGAAAAGGTCTATTTGAGCTTGACCGAAATTCTCCAAAAGGAGCTTCACCGCCTTGGGGTGAAGTCTCCATTCCCCGGGCCTCAGCCCCTGCCTCGACAGGATATCCGCTCCCTAATTTAGATGCCCTGGAGTATATACTGGCCTGAGAGACAGTAATTTCCCTTGAGCCCATAGGAGGATCTGATGAGCCAGTTTGCAAAGACAGACAAGCACATGGTGACCTCTCAGGTCTGGGAGGAAGTGCCTGAGTGCTCGAAACATCGCCATCATTTCTAGCTGATTTATGTGCCAAGAAACTAGATGGTCCTGCTAAAGACCCTTTGCCGAGCGACCACTCATGATCGCCCCACAGGCTGTGAGGGAAGCATCCGTTGATGGCGTTACACAATGACAAGAAGCCGCCAGCACTGGGCCTTGGGCGTGGAACCAAGGTTTGTTCCACATGACTAAGGCACGTAGCCATCGCCGCATGACCTTGATCATGCGAAATGGATTTCCCCTCGGAGAAAACCCCTTGGCCCTGAACCACCACTGCAGGGGTCTCATGTACGGGAGGCCAAAAGTTTTTACGTTGGACGCAGCTGCCATGAGACCCAACAGTCTCTGAAACTGTTTCACACTGAGTGACTGGCCTAGTTTTACCCCATTTACGGCTGATAGAATCGACGTAATATGTGTTGGTGACAATTGTGCCTGCATCATTGTCGAATCCCATACCACACCTAGAAAAGTGGTCCTCTGATTTGGAAGGAGCACACTCTTCTTGGTGTTGAGGCTCAACCCCAGCATCTTTATATGTGACAGAACGACATCTCGATGGCGAACTGCCATCTACTCGGACTGAGCTAAAATCAACCAATCATTGATATAATTCAACACACGGATGCCCTGAGTCTCAAGGGAGTGTTTTACGGTGTGTGCTTTAACCTTACACCTTTAACCTTATTATTTATTATCCTCAGGTTAGGTAGAGCAAGTCAAATCTGACCTAAATCATAAGCGTTCAAATGGTACTTACAACTTGTTCAGAAGACTCCTCTGTGGTTTAGTTCTTGCTCAAGGTTTATTAACAACAATACTGGTAGACAATTGCTTGCAATTAGTATAATAGTTATTTATTAATATTCCAAAAATAAAAGTTAAACCAAAACTAATAGCAAAGTTACAATATAAAGCAAGGTATAAATCAAAGGTACAATCAGCTGGTTTTCTAGCGTCGAGAGATACCGCTAAATCAGTATCTGCTTGTCCAGTCTTCTCATCAGTCTTTTATACTCAAACAGTTCACTGCCGAAGTCAAACTCTCTTCTGTTGTCATCAACTGGAGAGCTGCCAAGTCTTCCATGACCCTTTTAAGGTGTTTCCGACGTAGCCTGCCCTCTCTCTTCTTGGCTCTTTTTCTCTTGGTTCTCCGTTTCTTCGTCTGTAATATATACCTTATCTACAGTATTACATTTTTCTTAAAAGCAATTCTTATCTAATACATACATGCTCTACTCTAAGTTACTTAATATAAACAAATTTACTACTTTTATAAGGTCAAGTATACATGCATAATTGATATTAATTTTTGTATATAATTTCCAATACATTTTAATGCAGCATTACTATTTGGGTTACATAAAAGTACTACAAAGCAAAACAGACATCAATCAAGACAGAGTAATTGCAAATAATCATCTTCATTAACACCCACTCCTTGCAATTAATCTGACTAAGTTAAGCTTCCAGTTTCAAACTAAGATATGGTACAACAAGGTCTTTAAATGTATCATATTTAGCAAGCAGCATATACACAGTTCCATCATTTGTCAGAATATTAGTGTGAAACACATCCATGAAGTGTTCCACCCAAACTCGCGTGTTTCTAGGTTTCATTCGTACTCTATGAATTATTGTCCCTGTCACAGCATCACCCGGAGGCCAAATCTTTGTGCTCTGCTTAAGAATAGTCAAAAATTGACCAAATCTAGATTTCAAAAACCGTCCATCAGTAAGCTCATGTCCACAGACCCCAATCAAACACCCCCTAGGATCCTCACACAGGAACGTGCGGCTCCTCCCCTGGCAGGATCCAAGCAAAGGAATCTGGTTTTCCAGGCAAAGTACCTTGGAAACCCGAGCCACTTGTCTGTCCTTCGGATCCCTGGGGCGTGAAGGTGACTTGGTTTGAGCTCGATCCTCTTTCTCCAGAAAATCCACAAATTTCTCTGTCTACAACAAAAAACATCTCATCAAATTTAACCAATCGTACAACTTCAGGTGTATATTTACTATGCAGGCACTGCACAAAAATCTGGTCCCCCGACTTCCATGCTTTATGCGCATCCAAGTCATTGTACCAGTCTTTAAAGTCTTTGTCAAAAATCTTTAAGTTATGTTTCCTTTGTTCCAAAATACCTGTACTCAATCCAGTAATCAATTAAAAAGATCTGATATTGTACTCAATTGTATCATCATCATTGTACCACAAAATATATGCACTCTTTAGATACCAATCTTGACATAAATCCCCCATTACAAAGTTCACTCTTTGGTCCATCAGTGGGTGACGGCATCTCATGCATTTGTCATCTTCAATAACAACCCAGTAATTCTGTTAGTAAGTCTATAGTTGTGTTTAGATAAGCCCACCCTGCGTTCACAAATTTTAATTTTCCTTCAAAATAATAAACAGTCCATAGACTTCTATCAACAGTCAGTTCTTCTTGGTCATCCAGTATGGCACTGACATTAACCGTCATCTTGTATTTTGGCGTTGGCACAGTCTTTTTATTATGGTATTCAGGAATTTCTGGAGGAATAGCCCAAACTATTCTACCATCATTTATATATCGCATTCTAACTATAGGCAAGGGATAATAACCGCCTAAGCAGGTATTTTTATATTTTATTCCCATTCCATTATGAGTTTCCTTGTCATGTACTTTAATCTTTTGAGCTTTCATACTTTTCACAGTAATACTCTCCAAAATATTAGTTCCAATATCTCCAAATAAATCCCACAATCTGAATTGTATTACCATTTGATCAGTCTCAGTCCCGGTTTCAGTAATTACATTTTTCCACAATTCACTGTTTCTTTCCATTATTGCTATTCGTAAGCCTTGCCACGTTTGACCTTTTGAGTTCCTCCAAAATGCCAACCAGTGTTTATTTTTATCTTCTTTTTCCCAAGTCATTCCAGCTCTAGCCATATAATTTGTACCACAATTCCATTTTCCAGAAATGTGGTCACAGGGGCATATACTAGTAATATATTCTTTTCCCCTTTCTACACAATTTTGGTTCCCAATCATTGTCCTATAAGCATCTAAAGCCCTCAATCTCCAAAGAGTGTGTAACTCCCAATTGTATTGAGTCCCGTCACATTTATTTAAATCCTTTTCTGGACAGTCTTCCCAAAATTTATCTGTTATAATGCTAATTTGGTAGAGGGTTCTCAGTCCTCAGAGTATCTACTAATTCCTTCAGTAGTTTCCCCTAATCTGGTAGTTTCATTATACCATATTATCCATGAAAATGGATCCCACATCTTTTTCGACGTTTCATACATAGTATACTTGTTTCTAGTATAATATTTTTCACAATTTCTTTGGAATGTTCTGTTAGGGTTGTATAACCCCCCTTTTTCACGTTGTGCCCCCTTTTTAATTGGAGGGAGTGGTGTTGGAATAATCTGAGGTTCTTTATTTTCCATAATAATGTCAGTTTGATGTTCCCGGTAACATCCATGCTTTTCTCCAGGTCCAATATATTCTATTCCTTGTATCTTGTGCCAAATCCAAACTCTCTTTCTTTGTGTAATGTTGAATATGTTTGTCCTTATCCTACATTTTACTATGGTATTTGCCCCCACCGTATAATTTTTTACTATTTCCTCACATCGGCTACATTCTTCCAATGTTTTGCTTTCACATGGGCCTAAAAAGAATTTGGTTATTATAGTACAGTTTGACACTTCTCTTACAGTAATCTCATCAACAACAATCAACTGTGTAGTGAAATCAATTAAAGGCCAAATTCCTGCCAAAATTACTGTCCCTGTTGCTAACAATACTACCAGAAATGTCTGGGCAAACAGGGTTTTCTCCATCGTTGTAATTTCCTTGCCCACTCTTCTCTTTCATCTCCATCTTGTAATTGCATTATGCCTAAAAAAAATAAATAATAATAAATAATAATAATAATAATAACAATAAAGAGGTTAGATCACACCCCTTCCCTTCCAGAACCTTTTGCAAATATACTCAATTTTAAATTTGTGCCAATTCTATATCGACAGCACATGCAAGAATTTGCGGTTCTGAGGTTGTGGTCATATTTATTTTAACTTTAAACATTAGTGTGTGACTGTGTGCTGGCAGAATCGAGGTCTCCCCCTCCATAATTGGCTTCCTTTCAGAAGATAAGGCAGCTGCTTTCAGGCTGTCTTGTCTCCAGAAGCCAATCGGAACACACAGAACACACAGCATTCTTTTAATATGATTTTATTAGAGCATCGTTCTTCATCCAATTGTCCAAATTGGCAACGCATATTACTATTTGTTTCATCACACTCTCCCCTTCTCGGAAAATCAAGTCTTGGTGATGATATTTGTGTTCCTGTACTATTACTTTCTAACATTGTTTTAGCAATAGTACCTATCGACCAGATAATTCCAATCCCTTTATCTGGTCGAAACATTGTGCCTTTTTCATCAAAGCAAGTTTTCAGGCTCTCTAACTCTCTCCCCAGATCTCTAGGGTCAAGTAGCAACCACTTGCTTTGAACATCATCCATATTTTTCTTAATACGGTATGACCATAAATAATCGACGCCAGAATTACCCAGCTGTTTCTGATAATTTGTGTTTTTCAGGTACACCCCTGCACCGTCAACCTTGCCTTTACTAGATAAATCACCAGAAATCTTATTCCAAGCCCATATTTTATGTCTACCGTATACCAGCAAGTTACGTGTTTTTATGTCTTTAAGACATTGTTCACATTTAATCCATTTTGTGCCTGTCCATAAACATTCACAAGCATCTTGTCTTTCTCCAAATCTTTGAGTTGTTATGGAATGTTCCATCTATTACCCTTCTTTCATTGATTCCTAATTATGGCCTCATCTGTTTTCTCACTTGTAGTGAGAGAGGGGCTTGTGTGATAATTTACTGTGGTTGGTGGTCAGTGGAGGTAAGGAAAAGCAGATGGTCAAGGGGTCATTTTGAGTGCATTTGTACTTTATAGCCTAAAGGGTTAAGGGGGCATCTACCTCTTCTGTCAGGGAGGTATAGAAAAGACAAAGTATACCTCTCTCCCTGAGGGGAGGGCAGAAATAAGGCCTTGGAGAACATGAGATATAAAAAAAGACAGACACTGCTTCTCCTTATCTCTCCTCACTGACTCACAAATGTGTATTGGTGACGAGGATCTCTCTTGCAAGAGAATAAATACTTTATAAACTATTAATTTGGACTCAGAGTGTCTCTTACTCAGTGATGATGTTTGTTTGATGATAAAAAAAGCCACAACAGTTTTGGTGTCAGAATAGTGGGATCCTTGGACGTGATTCCGGGACTGACGGACGGACGGAGGCTGATCACCTAGGAACTGACAAAGTTCCAACCCTACCTCGAGAAAAACATTAAGAGACGAGGGACCGTTTCCGCCGTTAGGACCGGATCCGGCCACTGGAATCAAAAGAACTCAAGGTGGCACAGAACAACATCTCTGGGTAAGCGAATTAAATTCAGTTTAAAGGGGGGAAGAGTGAAATTGAACCATATTGGCTGAGGGCTGTTTCTGTGGTACGTAATCTGAGATTAATTGAGATCTATATATAGATCAAGAGGTTTCAAACAGATACGAGAGGAAATTATCTGAGATTAATTGAGATCTGTAACAGATCAAGAGATTTCATACAGATAGGTAACCTGAAAATCAGTTGTTCCACCACGGAGCAAATTGTTTTTAGGTGCTGAGGCTAATTGGGGGGGAACCAGAAAAGATTTTTTTTGGTGAACCATAATTAGGAGGGCACTAATAGTGCAACCCGACCGATTTGGGTTAAAAGAAAAAATCGGGTCTGTTGGGGACGCCTAACAGATCAAGAAAACGCGCGTTGAAGAGAAATCCACAGAGAACAGAAAAGCGGCCAGTATGGGGAAATCTCAGAGCAAGATTATGAAATATGATACACCGGTGTACTACCAAATGAGAAAACATTATGGTCAGAAATGTATGTTAGATATTGAGAAATTAATCAAGCATCATGATTTTCCCGAAGGGGGAACATTGAGCCGCACGAGGCTGAAAGTGGTGAGAGACTCAGTGGAAAAGCATAGTGAGAAACAATTATCTTGTTGCTGCAAGTGTGTTAAACATGTATGCAAAAAATGTGAAGACACAGTCGATTGCTGGCTTGAGGAAGCAGATAAAAGAGAAAGAAGGCAATTGCAAAAAGAATTAGCAGGAAGGAAAAATGAAAAGTGTGAAAGTCTGCCTGTATGTGTGTCTGCACCACCAGAACCGACTAACCCACAGTATGTTTGTGTTTCCCCACATGAAAAAGCGGTGAGACCGGCACCGCCGGAGTACAAAACACACTTCCCAGGAGCCGGATTGACTGCACTGAAGTTCGACCCCGACCTTGACTGTTCTCCATCGAGACCGACCCAGCCGCGAGCACAAGCCGAACCGCAACCCGAGGCACAAGCAGCAGCGAGAGAGGCACAAGCACAAGCAGAGCGTGAAGCAGCGCGTGAAGCGCAAGAAGAGCAAAATGACCGAGCAGCAAGAGCTGAAGCGCTGGCCGCGCGGGAGGAACAAGAGGCGAGAGAGGCCGCACGAGCAGAAGCGCAAAAACAGCAAACAGCGCAGATGGCGTTGGCATTCCAGCAACTAGCGATGCAAACAGCGCAGGCAATGCAACAAGTGCAAGCAGAGGGACAAGCGTCCAGTCACGTGACCCAGGGCGAGAAGGAAGAAATCACAGAAAACACGGACGAGCAACGCGGAGCCAAGCCGAAGAAAATCTTCACAAGATCACAGATCCGAGATGAAACAGCTAACATCGCGGCTCCCATGATTGAGGTGGCGGGGCCGGATGGACCGGTGATGGTCTATAGACCGTGGACGGTGACAGACATGAAAGAAGCAATGGCCCATTTGCCAAACCCGGACGATGCAGGTGACAGATTTTCAAACGAACTAGTCACTTTCTGTCAAGAGTTCAGCCCAACCACACAAGAACTGAAACGGCTGCTAGCCGTGAAACTGGGAGCCACGAGCTGGCACAAAGTGAGCAGCCACATGCCGAAAGAAGAACGACGAAGAGCGCACGGGGAGTGGATGAATGATGCCAACGAACCGTATCGAGCAACAGTGAGCAAACTCGCCGAAGAAATAAAGAAGGCTTTCCCACCACGAGTGGACACAGAAAAAATCAACAGCTGTTGCCAGGTGAGAGAAGAGCCTGTTCGTGACTATTATGCAAGACTTTTTGAAACATTTCAGAAACGCAGCGGCATGCCTGAGCCGGAGGAGAGAGGAGAGCAGCCAGGCACATGGGAGTGTCATCTGCAGAGCCGTTTACTGAATGGACTGAGACCTGAAATCGCACAAGCGGTGAGAGCAAGTTACATCGAGTGGCAGAACGGGCGGCTAACAACCACCCTAGCGCACGCTGTGCACGCCGAGGAACAGCTGCTGACAAAGAAGGACAAAGCCGCGAAAGTAAAGGTGGACAGAGAGCTGCAGCTGGCTGCTGTACAGATCAAAGCTAGCACGAGCGCACCACCAGCGCGGCAGAACTGGGCCAACAAGAAGAAGAAAGTGTATCAGGGAAAGTGGAAATGTGGACTGTGCGAAAGCAACGAACATGACTTTATCAGATGCACGAAGTGCAGAGTGTGCAAGGGCGATTGACACTGGGCAAAGGATTGTCCGGAGGCGCGGAAGGCGGATTGACTACAGAGGAACGGAGAACAGGAGAGGGGAGGGCGAGCGACAGGCATTCAACCGACTGCGAGAAAGGGAAGTGAAAATTTTTTAACACACACAACACGCACACATACACTGATGTACATAATGCTTCTTGCAACAAAGAAAATGCTAGCAAACCTTTATGTGTGAGTGATGAAAATTTGAATAACGCTGTTTCTGCTGAATGTCTGAGAATGTATAAAGGTTCAGGATTTTTAAGACTACCGAGATATCCACTGCTAGTTGACGGTACAATGATAGAGTTTCTCGTGGACTCGGGTGCAGCCCGGTCCACAATAAGGCCATATGACTTGCCATGCAAACCAAGATTAACGAATGTGGTGTTTGAAAGCACGTCAGCGTCAGGGCATGAAATTTCAGAAAATTTCACTGTGCCGTTACAATGCGAGACGGAGGGGGGCAAAGCATTGAAACATGCGTTTTTGTGCTCTGAAACCTGTCCGGCTCCATTGTTGGCAAGAGATTTAATGTGTGAATTAAATTTGAAACTCACTGCGGGCCCGATGGGTATTGTTATTGAGGAAGAACAGCAAATGTGTTGTGCAAAATTTGAGCCACAATGGGCATACGAGTGGCAGGTAAAAGATTCTGATTGGGCAAAAATGATTTTGAACATGGCAAAAGATCGAACAGTATCAGATAACACAGAAAATATGATGCCTGACAAATTGCATTGCACGTCACATGTTGTCTTTGAGCGTGAACCTCAGTTTGAGGAAGAGTGGTTTAACGAGACAGAAGATGAGAAAATGAAGTTTGATAAAATGTTCTGGAATGAGAATGTGTGTGCGCTTTCAGCTTGCCTGTCAGAAAAACAAATGAAGTTGTATTTGATAACAGGAATGTCGGCGCCTCACTTATCAGTAACCAAGGGCAAAGCGCAGCAGTGGGCAGATTTGGGTCCTTTTGTGAGACAGTGCATGACAGCCACAGATTGGGCTGAAAAGGGAGACGGGGTGCAGAAGAGTGACAGTATAGGGGCATTCATGCTGCCATGTGATTTTGAGGTTGATGTACACAGAGCTGTGACTGCTATTGTTCAGAGTGTAATGGAGAAGCATGATAACGGAGCTATTTCTGCCACAGATATTCATCCTATCCTGGCAGAAATACCTTCAGCATTGTGGGCGAAACACAAGTATGATGTTGGATTGATTAAAAATTGTGAACCAGTGGTAATCACCCCAAAGTCTGATTACAGGCCGTGTCAACCGCAATATCCCCTGAAAAGGGAGGCATTGCGAGGGATCCGGACAGTTTTTGAATCTCTCCTGAAAGAGAAAGTCATCATCCCGTGTCATGATTCTCCAGTACGAACACCCATTTTCCCAGTAAAAAAGGCAACAGCTAATCAGAATGACATGGTTCAGTGGCGGTTTGTGCAGGATTTAATTTCAGTTAATGAAGCTGTTATCGCGAGAGCGCCACGGGTCCCGAACCCGTACACGATCTTGTCACAGATTCCGCAAGATGCAACATACTTCACTGTGGTTGATTTGGCCAACGCGTTTTTTTAGCGTCCCAGTGGCAAAAGAAAGTCAGTTCTGGTTTGCGTTTGATTTTGACAACAAACCGTATACTTTCACCCGTTTGTGCCAAGGTTTTTCTGAGTCCCTAACTATTTATAATGAGGCGCTCAAACGAAGCCTCGAACCGTTCATTTTGTCGAACGGAACAGCGCTGTTGCAATATGTGGACGATCTGTTGATTTGTGCACGAGATGTGTGGCTGACAGTGTGTCCCTGAAGCATTTGGAAAGGGAGGGGCACAAGGTCAGTCTGGCTAAGCTGCAGTTTGTGAAGCAGAAAATAACTTTTTTGGGTCACACGATCACACCAAACAGTAAAGCTCTCTCTGAAAAACGAGTTAAAGCGATCAAAGATGTACCAAGACCAGTAACAAAGAAACAATTGTTGTCATTTTTGGGAATGTGTGCATATTGTCGAACGTTTATTCCAAATTATGCACTGTTGGAAAAGCCCTTGAGAGCCCTGACAGCAGGGAAAGGGCTGAGGTCATGTGACAAGATTGATTGGCCAGCAGAAGCACAGGAAGCTTTTGAAACTTTGAAAATGCAACTGGCTCAGGCTCCAGCGTTGGGCCTTCCAGCAGTTGACAAACCATTTATACAGATGGTAGATGAAAAATACGGCTTTATGAGTTCAGTGCTCTTGCAAACCCATGGTGACAGACTAAGACCAGTAGCATATTTTTCAACGAAACTTGATGCAGTTGCAGCAGGTCTGCCACTCTGCCTGAGGGCTGTGGCAGCTGCGTAGTTGGCTGTGCTGGCTTCAAGAGAATTTGTGGGGTATTCTGATTTGACTTTGATGGTCCCACACGCAGTTACCATGATTTTGCAAGAACAGAAAACATCACACTTATCTTCAGCCAGATAGTTGAGATACCATACAATTTTGCTCGATATGCCGAACATAACTGTGAAGAGATGTACAACTTTGAATCCTGCCACACTTCTGCCAACAGAAGATGATGGGGAGGAACATCACTGTTGTCTTTCTGTTTTGGAGCAGGTGTGTACTCCACGTCCAGACCTGTTGGACACACCTTTGGAGAATTGTGATAATGTCCTCTTTGTGGATGGATCGGCATCCAAAGATCCACAAACAGGCCTGAATAAGGTTGGTTTTGCGGTGACTACTGAATTTGAAGTTGTAAAATCTGGCAAATTGCCGTCAACTTATTCAGCTCAGGCAGCTGAATTGGTTTCACTGACAGAAGCGTGTAAATTAATGGCAGACAAATGTGTGACGATTTACACAGACTCGCGTTATGCTTTCGGGATTACACATGATTTCGGAGCAATTTGGAAGTACAGGAATTTTTTGAAGTCGGATGGACATCCGATATTGAACGCTTCACTGGTCTCTAAGCTTTTGGAGGCCATTCTTTTGCCAGACAAGGTTGCAGTCTGTAAATGCGCAGCGCACTCTAACGATAAAAGCTTTATTTCCACAGGAAACGCGAGAGCCGACGCGGCAGCGAAGGCCGCGGCAGCGCAGGCGACAAAAGAAACGACGTGTACTTTGGTATCTGTGCCTAACCCTGACATTTCTCCTTGTTTAGAAAGCATGCAGACTTTTTCCACAGGAGCAGAAAAACAGAAATGGAGGTCGTCTGGATGCAGCCTCCAGGGGGGTGTATGGATGAGTGATGGCATTCCTTGTTTACCCAAACACTTCTTTCACCATTACGCTAAGTTAACACATGGGTTAGACCACGTGTCAAAGGGAAGTATGGTAATGCAGATGAAAGATTTATGGTATACTAAAGGATTTACAACCTTTGCTGAAAATTTTTGCAAAAGGTGTGTCACTTGTAACACACACAATGTGGCAAGAGGGATAAAAACACCCTTAGCATCCCAACCAGCCCCAGCAGGTCCGTTTGAGTATCTGATGATGGATTTCATCGAATTAACCCCTTGTGGGAAACAGAAACACTGTCTGGTAATGGTAGACATGTGGTCAAATTGGGTGGAGGCTTTCCCGACCTCACAGGAAGATTCGGCAGCAGTGGCAAAGGCCCTGCTAACCGAAATCGTGCCAAGATGGGGGATACCAAGAAAAATCAGCTCTGACAATGGCAGACATTTTGTAAATGCTGCAATAAAGCAGGTGGGAGAGTTCTTGGGCATTGATATGAGAACACATTGTAGTTACGCTCCCTCGTCAGCAGGGGTGGTAGAGAGATCAAATCAAACAATCAAGAACAAATTGGCAAAATGTTGCGAAGAGACGGGTCTGTCTTGGGTTAAGGCCCTACCAATCGTACTGATGTACATGTGAATGAGGAAAAGAGTGAAAACAAACCTGAGCCCATTCGAAATTTTGTTTGGCAGGCCGCCATTCATGGGCATAGAAGGGGGTAAACAAAGGCTGCCATCCACGGATGTGTGTGAGAATGACATGTTGAATTACTGCAAAGAAATATCTTGTCTGTTATCACAAATTTCTGTGCAGGTGAAAGCTGCCCAGGGGAAAGTTGCTGAGACGTTTCTGCACAAGGTCAGGCCAGGTGATTTCGTGGTGATTCGTGATCACAGGAGAAAGAGCTGGAAGGCGAAAAGGTGGCTTGGGCCTTTCCAGGTGCTTCTGGTGACGTACACGGCGGTGAAGGTCGCAGAGAGGGCCACGTGGGTGCACGCGAACCATTGCAGGAAGGTGCCGCCCATTGCGGAGGCGGAGCAATCGCAGGAGGGGGTTCAACGAGCATAATCGTCAAGGTCCAGTTATTGACAAGCAAGAAAAGGTACCGTTATCTGCGCAAGAGCAAGGCCATGCAAAAGACATAACAGAGCCTGCAGATACAGACCTTTGCATTGAAGCAGCAGGGAGGAGACAGGAGGAAGCAAACAACTTTGATTTTGCCAAGCGGTATCCAGCTGGAAACCGTGTGGCCAACGGAACAGATAAGACTTTCTTGGTAGTGCTTTTAAGAACTGAACTGTCTTAACACTTTCTGGTCATACAGCAGATCAGAGTAACCGAGAACATGGAGCGTACCAGACCCTGGCACCCATTCAGAGTGCCAGGAATGTGTGGCCTGGTTAAGACTACAGGCATAATGACTGTGTTGTCAGTGACAATTTGCTTGATAATAATGCATTTTACAGCAGGCCTGAAAGTATTACCAACAGGAGAACAGACCAACAGGACTGAGACAACGGAGCGGAACGACACCGCTCGACAACGTGCTAGGAGAGACGCATTCAAAGAGGTGGAGCCAGTGAGAGGCCTCGAGGGGGGCATGGTGACAGTTCACGAAGGATCAAATGTGAGTTTCGGGTGCAACCCCTATCAAACGAACTGTTCAGGCTGTCAGGGGCGCAGCGAAGACTATGCAGGCTTCTACTTCTGCGAACACCCATGTAAGTGGAGCGACGTGAAAGCACATGCCTCCAACTACAAGGGGGGAACAGATAAAAGATTTCAAGTATTTGCAAAACACAGACTAAGCAACAACAGGTATGGGATGACAGTCGAGCTAGCACAAGTAAGACTGTCAGACCAAGGCAAGTACTATTGTGGATTAGATTTAGAGGGAAAGGATTGGTACGAAGAAATTGACATTATTGTAAACGAGGCAGTCCCAACTTTAAAACCTTTTGTAGCACCTGAGGTCGAACGAGAAGCGAGGGACGAGCTGGCATGGATGGGGAACGGAGACGTGACACGAGATCAGGGGAACCCTGAAGTGCAGAAAGCCATGATGAAGTGTCAAGGTAACAAAGCCTGTGCTCTGGCTACGCTGCAGAAAGAAGAGTTAGAAATATCAACGAGCTGCTGGCTGTGTCTGCAGATGTCACACGCTTGGAAGGTCGTCCCACTGACTATAGCAACAGCTAATGAAACAAAGTGTCTAATTCCAAAACAAATGACTGATGTGCTTTTAGCAGCAGCTGAACTGGAGAAAGGAGAGACATCGACAAAACGACCTGAGGACAGCTGTGACAACGTTCGACGATATAACAACACTGATATAGCAATTCCACCACTGAGAGTAACACACGAGAAAGGTGATGTGTGCGTTTGTTCAGACACGCAGAGACTTTTCACGACAGGATGGTCTGACTGCAGAGTCAGAATCAACACAAAGGGCGGAACAGTGAACAATTGCACAGCGACACTCGACGGCAAGGAGATTAGTTTCACATGTCCATTTGGTGAGCTGCATGAGACTTCACCAGCAGCTGTGTGGGTATGTGGGGACAGGGCGTTTCACAGAATGCCTAAACACGGGTGGTCAGGGTGCTGTTATCCAGCGTTGATAAATTTGGGAACATCTGTGTATTTGCCAAACAAAACACCAAGGGCAAGGGAAAAAAGAAATGTTAAGATTTTGCCTGGGGTTCTGCCAAAACATTATTCGGGGTATACATTATCTGATCCATGGACAACACCTGGGGCAAATGTGGGGTGGTCCCTTTTCCTGGGGGTGGGAACAACGGTGACGATTAATAAGGTTAATGGTTTAGCATGGTCTGTATTAGCAATAGCAAATGCCACTGAAAATGCTATAAAAATGATAAATGATGAAATGAGACATTTACGAGAGGCAGTTATTCAAAATCGATTAGCTTTGGATTTAATTACTGCAGAACGGGGGGGGGGCATTTGTAAGATGTTAGGTGTGTCTTGTTGTTTCAATATTCCAGATTACAGTGACAACATAACAAATGTGATCGAGCACATGAGAAAGGCGGTGCAGGAGCCTGAACCAGTGGAAGAGAACTGGCTGACCTGGATAATGAATTTTAAAGGGGGCTGGGGATTTTGGTTAGCTCAGACTGTGTTGCCAATATTAGTCATAGTAGTACTGATTCTGTTATGTATACCATGTATTATACAATGTGTGTCTAGCTTAGTGCAGAGACTGGTTAAAGTTGGAATGTCTGTTCAATTGGTGAAAATGACAGCCTACCCGAATGATGATGTTGATGAACAACAATACGATGACACAAGTAGCGGAAGTTACAGCGACACGTGCTAATTGAGTAAAGAAAATGTGTTTTCCTTTTTGCCACGAGATGGCGTAAAAGGACAGGGTTTGAAACCGAGTGATTTTTATTATAGTTTTTCTGTTTTGTTTTCTTACTACATTATAACTATTTCTTGTTTATACTAAGGTGACTGAGGGTCCGATCTAGGTCGGGAGTGCAATAACAGTGCTTATTCATTCAGCCCGGCTTTAGATAAACTGTTTACTTGCTTGCTAAAATATTACGGGGCCTTTCCCCCACAAAAACAGCCTTATGCTTCTTCATTCTAAAACTTTCTTCACAGGTTCAAGGAGAGTGATTTTATGTGACTTGAATTTGCATTTATTATTACTATTATTGCAATGTTTGATTAATCAGTTATCATAGTATGATAAACAGAGAGGAGTTGTTATGGAATTTTCCATCTATTACCCTTCTTTCATTGATTCCTAATTATGGCCTCATCTGTTTTCTCACTTGTAGTGAGAGAGGGGCTTGTGTGATAATTTACTGTGGTTGGTGGTCAGTGGAGGTAAGGAAAAGCAGATGGTCAAGGGGTCATCTTGAGTGCATTTGTACTTTATAGCCTAAAGGGTTAGGGGGCATCTACCTCTTCTGTCAGGGAGGTATAGAAAAGACAAAGTATACCTCTCTCCCTGAGGGGAGGGCAGAAATAAGGCCTTGGAGAACATGAGATATAAAAAAGACAGACACTGCTTCTCCTTATCTCTCCTCACTGACTCACAAATGTGTATTGGTGACTAGGATCTCTCTTGCAAGAGAATAAATACTTTATAAACTAGTAATTTGGACTCAGAGTGTCTCTTACTCAGTGATGATGTTTGTTTGATGATAAAAAAAGCCACAACAGAGTCATTATCACTTCAAGTTTAGGGAAACTAATTTTGCAATCTTTGCAGATTACACACATTGCTGCTTTTATTGACCCTGGACTTTTGAAATATTGATATTTCGTCACCTTTGGCATCGTTTGTGGTTTACTATCTTTCAATTTCTTCCTGGATTTGGGTTTACATTTAGCTGGCCCATCCCACCAGATATATTCTCCAAAACTACCACAAATAACACACATTCCCCCAAAAAATGCTTTATCACATTTTATTTTAACAGGTTTACTTAACCTGCCTGTTTGTCTGGCTTTTTCATGGTCAACATTTGTTGCTATAATGTTAGCTTCACATTTTGTCATTAGATTAGTCTCAATTCTAATAACACCTTTTTAATTATGTATTTCCACTAACTTGAACAGCTCTTCTTTATCTTGTTGAAAATTTTCTTGTTTAATTTCTCTTTTTTTCTTTTCATTTCTTACCCAGGACCAAATTCCTCTTATTCCAGTAGCCATTTTCAGCTAATTCAACTGTATGTTTATCAATTATCTTAATTATTTTATCTTTCTTAGTAATTAAATCTTTAAATGGTTTATTTGTATTTTTGTTGTCCAACCTGATCCAGACGTCGTCTCCTACTTGGCAACAGTCTTCTGGTTGCTTTTCCTTTAATGCATTCTTTCGTTTGATCTCTGTAAGATTAACATAAAACATTAGTTCTTCAATATGTTGGTCCCATTTGTCATTATTGCAGTTGGCTCTGATCCAGCTCTTGAGACTGCCCACTGCCCTTTCCGCGATACCATTGCTTTCCGGAGCATATCTCAAGGCCTTTGTTAAAATTATATGTTTCCCAGTTAGAAAATCTTCAAACTGTTTTCCAACAAAATATGTACCATTATCAACTCGTACACTCTCAGGACGGCCGCAAGCAATCATTAACTCTTCGATGGATTTAATTATTGCATTTGCTTTTGTTTCTTTTAAAGGTTTTGCCCACATTCGCCCTGTAAATCCATCCACTGCCACTAATAAGTATTTATTACCTGCTTTAGACCTAGGGTTTAGTGGTCCCGCAATATCTAAAGACCATTCTTGATTTATTCTATTTGGGGTAATAGTTCCATAATCACTTCTTATTGTCTTATTATAGCCTTTTCGCATGCAGCTTTCACAGTTTAATCTTATATCCCTATACTTCTGTCTCCAATTAGAAATATGTATCTTATTATCTGTCAAAACTTTACCGACCAAATTTACACTTGGATGTCTAATTTGGTCATGTATTTTCTGTAATACGTTCTCTTCTGTTTCTTTAATTATCACTATCCGTCTCATGCGTGCTAGCTTGTCAGCTTCATTATTACCTCTTGCGAGCTCACTGTCTTCTTTAGAATGGCCCGGTTGATGGATAACTGTAAGGTCAAAATCGCCTATCATTTCCTGAATTTCTTGCCATAGTGTTGCGTGTTCAATTGGCTTACCTTTCGATTTGGTATAACCATTTTCTTTCCAAGTTTGTAAATTTTCATTTATTCCTGTTGCAACATAATTGCTATCCGTAACTATTATAGCCTGTGAAATTCCAAGGTTTCTCAGTGTTTGGAATGCTTTTGCAACCCCCATTAACTCAGCGTACTGAGCCGTACCTTGCGTGACTCCCTTTTCTGACATCCTGACCTTATTGCCTTGCTTCACAATGAAAGCCCAGTGAGCCTCTTTGTCTGTGGTCGTTTTAGAACCATCAGTGTAAACAACTGTGTTTTTATATAAATCCACTTTCTTTTTCTGACATTTTTTTAACTCCTTATGCCTAATTATTAAATCTTGATCTAGGAGCATACTTTCCCATCGCTGCCATCTAATATTTTGCGCACGAGCATCTTTAACTTTATTTTTGGAAAGATGAGCCAATACTGCGGTTTTCGTGTTAATAATTATTTTCTGCCCCCGGGCCAGTCCTTTCAACTCGGAGTATCTTTTGCTTAGAGCTGCAAGCTGCTTTTCAACACAAGTGAATTTACTTTCTGGATTTCCCCAACTTCCAGACATAATCCTAATAGGTATGTTACTTTTTTCATTCCTCACTATTAATTCATAACCTATCTCGTCTGTTTCCAAATCAGCTTCTAAATTTTTCTCATCATCTCTTCCTTCCATCTGTCCTGAATTTAAAATAGCTGCTTTTAGTTCCTGCAAAGCTTCCTCTGCTTGTTCGGTCCAATTTAAACGTCCACCTTTTATGGTTTTATGGATGGGTTTATCTATTTGGCTAAAGCCAAAGTCTCTTACATATCCCATTAATCCCATTGTTTGCTGGACTTGTCTAACTGTTTTCGGTGTCTCAAGTTGGTTTACTCGGTCTTTCATAGACTGAGTAACCCCTCGATTTCCTGCATAAATCCAAAAACCCAAAAATTCAACCATATTAGTCATTAGTTGGGTCTTTTTTATATTTATTCTCAAACCTGCTTCCGCAAGTCGTTTCAATACTTCTTTCACAGTTTTTACGTGTTCTTCTTCTTCGTTAGAAACTATCAACACATCGTCGATGTAGATTTCAATCTCTAAATCTTTCAGAATTTCTTGCATAAATGCTTGAAATACTACTGATGAATTTGAATAGCCTTGCCGTAATCTTTGATAAACATAATGTTTATTGTTCACAGTAAATGCAGTTTTTCTTGACTTTCCTTTGCTAGAGGTATGGACCAAAACCCATTCGATAAATCGATTTTCGAGAAAAATCGACCTTCTATTATTTTTTCAACTGTGTCTCGTGCATTAATCAAATAATGCCTATCCGGCTTCGTTACTCTATTTAAAGCTTTAAAATTCGTGACTAATCTAAATGTTTTATCAGGTTTCGGTACTAACTGTACCGGGCTATTGGTAATGGCTCCCTTTACCTCCCTAATAATTCCATGCTCCTCTAACTCTAGTATTGTTTGTTTTAGTTCTGCTATTCCTTTTTTATTAATCGGGTATTGTCTTTGGGGTTTATGGATTCCTCCCTCAATAACATGTGCAAATTTATTACTTACTTTCCCGCAGTCATTTTTACTTCTACCATATGGGGTTTTCCTTAATTCTGACATTAACTGCTTCTTTGCCCACTGTGAACCCTTCATTTCTGTTTCTATTCTTTGTAATTCTTGCTCATAATTCACCTCTTTCAATCTTAAAATCTTTTTCAGGTCTTTTGCGGCTAATAAATTTTCAGAACCTTCAATCATAGTAATTCCATATCTTTCCCCTGTCTTTTCCATTTTTACTTGACCGTCATATGTTTGTACATGAATTTTACCATTTTCTTCTAATGGCTCAGCTGAAATTGAGATTTCAGCCCCCGTATCAATTAAATAATTTGTTCCCTGAATATCAATATATAAATTTTCATTTTCCTCCTTTACTCTGGGGTAACAAAGTCTCTTTTTCAGCTGGCCGGCTAAACTTCATTCTGTGTCAGAGTCAATCCTCTCCTTCTTAACAGCTTTGTCTATTCTCTCCTTTTTAGGTTGAGAATTTTTCTCTGTCTTCTTAATTACCTCATTACTCCTAATTTTTTTTGAGTTTTCTGTTTTGTTCTTACGGTCTTCTATTACTTTAACTCTTTCTGCGGGAGTCATATCTTCACACTTTTCTGCTGGAATAAAGCCTGTCTTTTGTGGGGTTCCCAAGCTCCTTTTCCCCGTTGTTTTTTTATGTATTACTTTCCTTGCTGTGTTAAAAATCTGCCTATTTCCAGAAAACGTATGCATTTTCCTTGTTTCGCTCTGGAATCCTGCGTCATTCTTTTAAAACCCCTCATGCTTATTTAGCAGAAATCTATTATTTTTAAATTTCTTTTTGATCTGTAGCCCTTGATTTTGTTTATTTTGCAACGACATTTTCTTTATTGCTTTTACGTGTCTCGAACTAAGATCATATTCAGCTAATTTTTCTTCTATCTTTTCCCTGGTCGCATTGTTTAACAAGGTAACCAGCCCATGTCCGCCTGGAATTCTCCTACCTACTTGTCTTGATAGTAGAATTTTTTCAGCATTAGGAATCTCCTGTTCAATAGATAACCAAAATCCTAATAAAGGAATTGGCTCTTTTTGGGCATTAATAAGGGTTTTTTCCCATTCTTTAAATTTATCCTCCATACCTGTTAGATTCCTCATTTTGCCTAATGCTTCAGCTGAGATAGGATGACCAGTACAGGTTTGCACAAGCCTCGTAGCGGCATCCCGACTGAGTTGTGCGTTTTCTGCTGCTTTCATTATCCGGTCTGCATATGCACTCGGGTCTTCATGCAATTTTTTATTTCCTACTTGCTTCCTTACTGCTTCTGTAAGCTGTAATTCCAGCAGCTTTGCTTGTATGCTAGTCTGATTTTCCTCAACCTCTTGAGGAGGTATAAATCCTAATTGTGTGGACGGAGTTGTAAATCCAGGATTAGCTGGTCTAATTCTAACTGTTTTTCTAGGCTCTGTAACTTCTCTCTCCCAGTCTTCCGCCTCCTTAGACCTTTCATTTTTTCGTTTTATTCCTTTCCTAGTTTTAAATTTTTCCATCTCTCTTTGCAGACTTTTAATTTCCGATTTCAGTGACATTACCACTTGGTCTAGTTCTTTAACTTTTTTCCTATTATATTCATATCCTTCTTGAAACAATGTTTGCTTCCCTGTTTTAGACCATCCTTCTGTCCGAGCGATTCTCTGGGCAGACGGGGAGCGGCTTGCTGACCTCATTTGTCCGTAAGTCAAGCTTCTATGTTTGACAATTTTCCGGTCCCAGTTTTTTGTTAATGTTCTACCTCGTTTCTCACTGGTAGGATTTTTGTATTTAGTCCCTCTTACACTAACTTTAGGCCAGTCATTTTCTATTCGGTGTGACACTCGTTTTGACTCAATCTGTTTTCCTCTCTTATTCCGCAGCCTAATTTCTTTGGTAATATTTTCTGTTTCACTGCTTTCACTATCTACCCAGTATAATGAAGAATCTGATATGTCTGAGTCGTATGCAAACTCCAACACTTCGGATTCAACTTCGGACTCTGTCTCACCCTCTTGTACTTCTCTCAACCCTACAGGTACATTCCATTGAGGAGCCGATGGCTGAGAGGGTCCTGGCTGGTTCTCCTCCTCACTTTTCTCAAGAATGTTTTCTAGTTCTTCTTGATTTATATTAGCCATTAACAAATTTATGGTTAACTGACCTTCTTGAGACATATCTGTAATTCCCGATATTATTCCTTCTATTACTGACGTTACTGGATGTTTAAACTGCCCGGTTCCCATCAAAGTCATATGTATTTGATTTTCTTTTCTATTTAGTGTTTCTCTTATTACTGCTGCTGTTATTGTCCTGGCTTCCAGCCAGGAGCGTTCCGCACTACACAGCTCTTCCCTGCAATCTGTCATTACCGTATGCGCCACGTAACTCCACTGAGGAAGCCCAGTGGTTACTCTCGCTGTTGCTGCATTCTGGGGTCCCAGTATAGCTCTCATATTTTCTATCTCCTGTATTGCTTGAATACCTAGTTTACTAAAAATTGCTCCTGCTGTTCCAGATCCAGCTGTCATTTGTTTTATTTCCATTTAATATTACAACACCCCCTGCTGTTCTCTCAATTAAACTGTCTCTAACAAGCAGTCTTATTCTGCCTATCTCTAGCTCGTATGATTCTGGGGTAGGTGTGTATTGATTGGCAATTGTAATAACACTTTCCCGGTCATCTTCTTCATTTACCGGTATTGTAAAGCGGATTTCTTCCGTTTGTTCAAGGTCATTCATACCAAGCTGATATTTCTTGACTTTTTCCATGTCTGGTATTGCTCCTTTTTCTCTTTTTAGAGCTTTACCTACTCTATCAAAAATCTCTATTTTGCCTTCATCTCGTTTGCTAATAGTTTTTATTATATTTTCCGCTTCTGGGGTTTTACACTGTAATTGTATTTTACAGTTTTGATTTTACCCTAATTCTTGCATCCATTGCAATACTGCTAGACCTACTTCACTTTCCTCAAATTTTCCTGCTTTCAGTCCTTCTTTGGACGGAAGCCACAGGAGTATTTCCCCTGGTTCCATCTCTTGGACTGATGTCTCTGCCTGTATGGCTATCTTTTGCCATCCTAGTACACGAGAATCACCCCATGTATATGCTTGTATAAAAATATTGCTGGATTTTTTCTGGGCTTTTGCTGCCATAGCTTAGCCTCTTTGGTAACTCTTTACCTTATTTCTTATGTGCACATTTAACCCTTTCTGGGTTTTCTTTAAATAATCTTTTCTAGATTATTTCTTCCTGACTATGTTTCTCTAGTCGCCCTTTTATTTGGTGATTTATCGTTCCTTCTTATCCTTAAGCATATCCACGCACACGCTATTTAGCAGGCGCTTAACTGTTCAATTCTGGCCAGTAATTGAACAATTAAAGCCCCACGTTGGGCGCCATGTTTTACGGTGTGTGCTTTAACCTTACACCTTTAACCTTATTATTTATTATCCTCAGGTTAAGTAGAGCAAGTCAAATCTGGCCTAAATCATAAGCGTTCAAATGGTACTTACAACTTGTTCAGAAGACTCCTCTGTGGTTTAGTTCTTGCTCAAGGTTTATTAACAACAATACTGGTAGACAATTTTCGTAGAAGAGTCTGTACTTCCTGCTCCATAACCAGATCCTGCTCGGGGTCCACACCGTAGGGAGGACCCCCAGAAATTTGGGCGGATGAGAACCGAACTGAATTCTGAAACCCTTTTCTATTGTATGCAGGACCCAATGAGATATATTTGGCAGTAGTTTTCACGCTGCCAGAAATTCTACTAAGGGAACCAGTCTCTCGAGATTGGCCTCTGGATTTTGTCAAACAGCTACTTCGGTGTCCTGCAACGCCGAAATGGCAGGGAACAACTGAACTGACTGTTTTACGACCTTCCTCGGAGGATCGTTGAGATGTGCAGACACCTCTGCGGCCTGAAGTGGCGAACCGGCAGGGAACAACCGAACTGACTTCTTTACGGCCCTACTCGGAGGATCGTTGAGATGTACAGACACCTCGGCGCCCTGAAATGGCGAACCAGCAGGAACAACCGAACTGGCAGCGCTGCGACCCTCTTCAGAGAGTCCCCCCCTCATCTAGTAAACTCTTTTTTATATCACACTGTTCCTCGGCTTGCCAGTCAATATTTAATTTGGCAACAGCACGAGTCACAACCTCCATAAGCTCCTCATCAACAAGGGTATGAGATGGCGAACTCTCATAATCCCCTGCATAATCCCCTACTGATGACATCCAATTCCTCGGAACTGGATAATCGCAGCAATGGTGCCTCATCCCGGGGAGAAGAAACCACAGCGCATGCTTCTCCCTGAGATGGGACACTGCCTCGGCAGCAGCGGGACCCCATCTCAGGGAGCGCAACCCGAACCGTCCTCCTCAAATAACGCCCGGCGGGCTCCCTTTGCTCCCTCTTGTCTCGAGTTCGCTCCTGGCAGAGTAAGAGCCATTCTCCAGCCTAGTCCGGGCTATGTGCCTAAGGTGTCTGCAAATGCGGAACGGTCTGTAATCATGCAGGCATTCCATCCTCCACCGCATGTGTCGGCTGATCAAGCTAAACTACATCTATTATGCCCGGTCCGAGCTCTGGAGGCCAACGTACACAGGTCCTCGGGCTGGAGGAAGTCGGACCAGCTGCTTGTGTGTTTTGGGTCACCTAAGAAGGGTTCCCCTGCCTCTAAACAAACTATTAGCAGATGAGATGGATAGTAGAGGCCATTTCTTCAGCTTACGAGGCACGCAATTTGCCTTAGCCTCTCCTGGAAAGAGTCCACTCAAATAGAGGAGTGGCATCCTCTAAAGCCCTGCTAGCAGGTCAAGAGGTCTGTGATGCTGCCGGCTGGGCCTCCCCACACACCTTCATAAAACATTATAGTCTGGATCTGCCCTCTACACCGGGTTCACAAGTTCTCTCGTCTTGAGTGTGCCAGATTGCTTCACACCAGGGCAGGTACTAGTTAGTGTTGCACAGTGGGCATTTCAGTCCCCAATGTGTCGATTCTCGACGCAGCTTGAGTTCCCTTGAAATGGAACGTCTCAGGTTACGACTGTAACCCTCGTTCCCTGAGTAGGAAACGAGACGCTGCGTCCCCCGGCCACACTTCCTGCACTCCTGAGAACGACTTGCTTAGACCTATCAGAAGCTGACGCTGTTGTGATCCGGCGTCCTTTTATAGCTTCCACATCACCGTCACATGCGACGTCACAAGTGACGTAATGACACAACTCCAATCGAGATTGGACTAGTTCCATACAGGGTTAAGACGCATCATGCTGAAGGCTTTCCACAATGTGTCGATTCTCGACGCAGCGTCTACAGTCGTAACCCAAGACATTTGACACTATATGCTGTTTCAAACAAAGGCATCTTGCACTGCAGATGTGGCACAGAAGCAGCATGAAGTTGCTTTTAGATGTATTTAACCAATTTAATGCTGCTCTGCGAGGTAAGTAAATGCATTTACAGAGGAAATGCATAATGGATAATGCAATGAGATTCATTTTATTTTTTAACAACGTTTTGAATACAGAAATATGAAATAAATTAGAAGATAAAATGATTATGAAATATCGCTAGTAGTAGGTGGCAGCAAGTCACTATGTTATTGAATGAGTCATTTTATTCAATCGATTCGCTCAAAACGCTGATTTATTCAGTAGTAAAACGCTGTATGGCTGGTGAATCACTTACTCAGCTGATTTGTTCAAAGACTCAGATTCATTCAGGAATGAACCACTACTCTGTGCACCTATGCTGTGAGTCACACAATGATCTGTGACTTTGTTTTAGAAGTTTAGCTTGCAGAAAAAAACAAACATTGTTTTGAGTGAAATTAATAAACAGTGTTAATGAAATAAGCTCAGTGTATTGCTCAAAACAATAGTCAGGACTGCTGCTCTGCACTTCACTATGTAACTAAGGCTACATTCTCCGCTCTGCCCAGTGCGTCACGCAGTTTTGGTACACATAGACTATTTCAAGAGTTGGTCAGCTAAATAAAACAGGCGGTTCGCCAGATAGGTAGGCTAGGGGGAAGTTGTGACAGCAGATGCAATGCAAATTAATACGATAAACTAATTTCATTGCACATAAATTTATATGTTGGCAGAAGAAAGCTCTGTCTAGGCTCTGGTCTGGTAGGGTTTGTTTCGAGCCATTCACTAGTCTGGTTGTTTGATTAGAAATAGATGAAATGGCCTTGAAGTGGACGAGATAAGAGTACAACTTTAGCAGATGACTAGCCTACTTATTCTGTTGCGCGGAACTGAGAAAGAACTGATGACAGCACGGCTTGATCTTCACAGTAAATACATTCTCTCAGTAGTTGTGAGAGCAGACGGCACGTAAATGAATATTTAATACGATAAGTTAGTATTTGTATTTCACGGCAAGCAAATGTGTAGGCTACACAGAAGAAAGCTCTGTCTTGGCTCTGTCCAGGTAAGATTTGTGTCGAGCCATTTATTAGTCTGGCTGTTTGATGAGAAAAATATTATATGTAGTCGCAATAAACTCTGTAATAATCCATACAACTGTACCAGATGACTATTATTCTGTTACGCGGAGCTGAACTGATGACAGCACCACTTGATCTCTGGTTGACAAATCAGCGGAAAAGGGCGCTTTATTCACGCCCATGTAGAGATCGAATATGCAAACTATTTATTCATTTTGGTTTTATTGTTTTTCCATTTGGCGGATTAGAACAAAGTGTGATGAAAACAAATATAAAAAAATGACGCAAGATTTCTTTATGTTCGTGAGAAGCATCGAAAATGTGATAAATTAGCGGTTTCTTCATTTTTTCCATTTAGAAGTCAAAAACGAGAAAACTAATTATCCGAAGGTAGTTTTAAATATAATTCTTTGAAGTGTTGGTGCTTAATGTAACATCTAGTGTAAAATATAAATCACGATTGAGATTTGTGCTGGCTACTGTATACAGGCCACCAGGGTACCATACAGACTTTATCAAAGAATTTACTGATTTTCTATTAGGGTTAGTACTTGCTGCAGATAAAGTCCTAATTGTTGGTGATTTTAATATAAATATAGATAACAAAAAAGATGCATTGGGATTGGCATTTAAAGACAGTCTGAACTCTATTGAGTTAGATAACGCATGTCAGGACCTACTCATTGTCATAATCATACTCTAGATCTAAAATTATCGCATGGAATCAGTGTGGATGCCATTGAAATTCTACAGCAGAGCGATGACATCTCAGATCATTATCTAGTCTTGTGTATACTTCATTTAGCCAAGACTGAAAAGTCGACTCCTTGTTACAAATATGTTAGACCTATCACTTCTGCCACTAAAGACTGCTTTATAAATAATATTCCTGATCTGTTTCATCTCCTCAGTATCCCAGATAGCTTAGAAGAACTCGATATTGCGACAGAAACTTTTGACTCTATCTTTTCCAGCACTTTAGACACAGTTGCTCCTTTGCGCTTAAAGATTAAAAAAATAGTCCAACGCAGTGTTACAACGGGTACACTCAGGCCCTTAAGAGAGCAGCCAGAAAAATGAAAAAGGAGTGGACAGCTAGATATTTTTTTACCGAAGTTCAATAAAAGGCCATATGTCTTAGTTGCCAAGAGACCATTGCAGTTTTCAATGAATACAATATCACCCGCACTTTTCCACCAAGCACTCTAACTATGTTAGCAACCAGTCAGAGCAAGAAAGGAAGGCTACTGCTCTGACTAGGTTAGTAGCCAATTTACAGGCTCAGCTAAATATTTTTCTTTGACAAGCTACTATTCAGGAGTCAAGTACCAAGGCAAGTTATTTGCTGGCTTTCAAATTAGCAAAGGCCAGCAAGCCTTTGTCACGGAGACACACACAGGGGACAGAAGATCCAAAAGCAGTAGTTTAATAATAGGGTAATCCAACTCACAATCAGTCCAGGCAGGGGTTCAAAGTCCATAATATCAATCCAAGGCAGAAACAAGAAACAGAAACAAACATCCGAAGTGTGGTACATAAAACAACGACTCCGTAACAAACACTAAAACAGACAGGGTATATATACACACACAGAACTAACAAGGTGATAGGAAACAGCTGCGTGCAATGATGAGTGATGAGAACAGACAAAGGATCGTGGGAAATGCAGTTCTAGAGTGAATGGTGACAGTAAGGGAAAGAGACCTCTAGTGGACACCCGGGGAAACACAAACCAACACTGTGACATAACCCCTCCTCTACGGAGCGGCTACCAGACGAAAAACAAAACAAACAAAACAAGAGTCCAGGAGGGAGGTGGAACGGTGGAGGATCAGGGGGAGGGATGGGGGGCCAGGTCCATGAAAGGAAACAGAGACAGGGGGTGATGGTTTAGCCGGCAGCCAGGGCGAAGCAGACAGTCAATCGGGCGGCCAGGGCGAAGCAGACAGTCCATCGGGCGGCCAGGGCGAAGCAGACAGTCCATCGGGCGGCCAGGGCGAAGCAGACAGTCCATCGGGCGGCCAGGGCGAGGCAGACAGTCCATCGGGCGGCCAGGGCGAAGCAGACGACCCATCGGGCGGCCAGGGCGAAGCAGACGACCCATCGGGCGGCCAGGGCGAAGCAGACGACCCATCGGGTGGCCAGGGCGAAGCAGACGACCCATCGGGCGGACAGGGCGAAGCAGACGACCCCTTGGGAGGCCAGGGCGGTGAAGACCCCTCGGGCGGCCAGGGCGGTGAAGACCCCTCGGGCGGCCAGGGCGGTGAAGACCCCTCGGGCGGCCAGGGCGGTGCAGACCCCTCGGGCGGCCAGGGCGTTGCAGACTCCTCGGGCGGCCAGGGCGGTGAAGACCCCTCGGGCGGCCAGGGCGGTGAAGACCCCTCTGTCGGCCGCGGCACAGGAACAGAACCCGGCTGAGGAACAGACACCAGAACAGTAACAACCACAAGGACAGACACAAACACAGAAACACACATTGGTTCAGGAACAGACACTGACTCCGGCTCAGGAACAGACACTGGCTCCGGCTCAGGAACAGACACTGGCTCCGGCTCAGGAACAGACACTGGCTCCGGCTCAGGAACAGACACTGGCTCCGGCTCAGGAACAGACACTGGCTCCGGCTCAGGAACAGACACTGGCTCCGGCTCAGGAACAGACACTGGCTCCGGCTCAGGAACAGACACTGGCTCCGGCTCAGGAACAGACACTGGCTCCGGCTCAGGAATAGCAGACACCGGCTCTGGAACAGACGGCACCGGCTCTGGCTCCAGAACAGCCACTGGCTCCAGCTCTGGAACAGACACTGGCACTGGCTCAGGAACAGGCATTAGCTCAGGAACAGACACCGGCTCAGGAACAGACACCAAAACTGTAACAGCCACAAGAACAGACACAAACACAGAAACAAACACTGGTTCAGGAACAGGTGCTGGCTCCGGCTCAGGTACAGCAGACACTGGCTCCGGCTCTGGAACAGCAGACACTGGCTCCAGCTCTGAAACAGGCACTGGCTCTGGTTCTGGCTCTGGAACAGGCACTGGCTCCGGCTCTGGAACAGCAGACACTGGCTCTGGTTCCGGCTCTGGAACAGGCACTGGCTCTGGTTCCGGCTCTGGAACAGACACTAGCTCTGGGTCTGGAACAGCAGACACTGGCATGTCCAGGATCCGAGCCAGACGCTCCAGATAGTCCAGCATTGCGTTGGCGGCCACACGGATGGGCATCTCTTGATCTGTCTCAGACTGAGAAGACGTGACGTGAACAGTCTCTGGCTGGGTAGACGTGACGTGACCATTGTCTGACTGGGCAGACGGAACATGAACAGTCTCTGGCTGGGCAGAAGGAACGTGAAAAGTCTCTGACTGGGCAGACGGAACGTGAACAGTCTCTGACTGGGCAGACGGAACGTGAACAGTCTCTGACTGGGCAGACGGAACGTGAACAGTCTCTGACTGGGCAGACGGAACGTGAACAGTCTCTGACTGGGCAGACGGAACGTGAACAGTCTCTGACTGGGCAGACGGAACGTGAACAGTCTCTGACTGGGCAGACGGAACGTGAACAGTCTCTGACTGGGCAGACGGAACGTGAACAGTCTCTGACTGGGCAGACGGAACGTGAACAGTCTCTGACTGGGCAGACGGAACGTGAACAGTCTCTGACTGGGCAGACGGAACGTGAACAGTCTCTGACTGGGCAGACGGAACGTGAACAGTCTCTGACTGGGCAGACGGAACGTGAACAGTCTCTGACTGGGCAGACGGAACGTGAACAGTCTCTGACTGGGCAGACGGAACGTGAACAGTCTCTGACTAGGCAGACGTGACGTGAACAGTCTCTGACTGGCCAGACGTGACGTGAACAGTCTCTGACTGGGCAGACATGACGTGAACAGTCTCTGACTGGGCAGATGGAACGTGAACAGTCTCTGACTGGGCAGACGGAACGTGAACAGACGGGCTGTGTCTCCTCCTTCTCCGGACCACCGGACTCAGGACCACCGGAGCCGGGACCACCGGAACAGGGATCATCTCCTGATTACTTCCTCCACTGTGACCTCCACGGGACCCGCGAAACCTGACCAACCGGGTCCCCTTAAAAAACTCCCTTCTCTCCTGCTTGGTGGCTGGGGAAGAGATATTAAAAAACATACCGCTGGATCTGGGTTTGACGGAGTCGTTCTGTCATGGAGACACACACAGGGGACAGAAGATCCAAAAGCAGTAGTTTAATAATAGGGTAATCCAACTCACAATCAGTCCAGGCAGGGGGTCAAAGTCCATAATATCAATCCAAGTCAGAAACAAGAAACAGAAACCAACATCCGAAGTGTGGGAAATAAAACAGCGACTCCGTAACAAACACTAAAACAGACAGGGTATATATATTCCCCAGGTCAAGCCACTTTTGAACCAGAAACAGCGGCAGAAGCGCCTGACCTGGGCTACAGAGAAGTAGCACTGGACTGTTGCTCAGTGGTCCAAAGTACTTTTTTCGGATGAAAGCAAATTTTGCATGTCATTCGGAAATCAAGGTGCCAGAGTCTGGAGGAAGACTGGGGAGAAGGAAATGCCAAAATGCCTGAAGTCCAGTGCTGCTTCTCTGTAGCCCAGGTCAGGCGCTTCTGCTGCTGTTTCTGGTTCAAAAGTGGCTTGACCTGGGGAATGCGGCACCTGTAGCCCATTTCCTGCACACGCCTGTGCACGGTGGCTCTGGATGTTTCTACTCCAGACTCAGTCCACTGCTTCCGCAGGTCCCCCAAGGTCTGGAATCGGTCCTTCTCCACAATCTTCCTCAGGGTCCGGTCACCTCTTCTCGTTGTGCAGCGTTTTTTGCCACACTTTTTCCTTCCCACAGACTTCCCACTGAGGTGCCTTGATACAGCACTTGGGAACAGCCTATTTGTTCAGAAATTTCTTTTTGTGTCTTACCCTCTTGCTTGAGGGTGTCAATGATGGCCTTCTGGACAGCAGTCAGGTCGGCAGTCTTACCCATGATTGCGGTTTTGAGTAATGAAACAGGCTGGGAGTTTTTAAAAGCCTCAGGAATCTTTTGCAGGTGTTTAGAGTTAATTAGTTGATTCAGATGATTAGGTTAATAGCTCGTTTAGAGACACTTTTCATGATATGCTAATTTTTTGAGATAGGAATTTTTGGTTTTCATGAGCTGTATGCCAAAATCATCAGTATTAAAACAATAAAAGACCTGAAATGTTTCAGTTGGTGTGCAATGAATCTAAAATATATGAAAGTTTAATTTTTATCATTACATTATGGAAAATAATGAACTTTATCACAATATGCTAATTTTTTGAGAAGGACCTGTACACACACAGAACTAACAAGGTGATAGGAAACAGCTGCGTGCAATGATGAGTGATGAGAACAGACAAAGGATCATGGGAAATGCAGTTCCAGAATGAATGGTGACAGAAAGGGAAAGAGACCTCTAGTATACACCCGGGGAAACACAAACCAACACTGTGACAGCCTTTCTCCGAAGGGGAGTGTGGCATCGTTAGAGGTAGGGTATCACCAAAGTGTGGGTTGGTTCACAAATCGAGTCCAGGCAGAGATCAAGTCACTGGTTTCTTTTAATAAATCAACTCAAAACTCCAAAGCGTTCTTTTTCATAACCAAAAACTCTTCCAGCTTCACTTTATGCTCTCAAACAAAAAAGCCAGTCTCTCTCTGTTCTCAGCTCCTTAACAGCTTTTCTCCTCCACTCACAACAGCTGTGTCCCCACCGCTGAGGAACCTGGTAACTGTAGTCCGGGACGAGGTGGCCATCTTGGTTTGTAGTCCCCATGCTGTAACCACCTAGATGGCACATACCTTGCCTCTATGACATACCCTCTCATGATGCCACACACCCCCCTTCTCTGCTCTGTGGCTCTTGGTTGCGGGGAGAAGGTGTAGAGGGCATCTCGTCGTGAGAGGGCATCAGCGTTGCCATGGCAAGGTCCGGGTCTGTGAACGACAGAGAAATTAAATGCTTGGAGACTCAGGAACCATCGAGTTACCCTCCTATTGGTCTCTTTATTCCTTGCCATCCACTGTAACGGGGCATGGTCTGTTACCAGGACAAACGTCCGCCCTAGGAGGTAGTACCGAAGGGTCTCCAACGCCCATTTGATTCCTAAACATTCTTTTTCCAATGTGGAATAATTTTTCTCATGCTTTGCTAACTTCCTACTTATATACAAAACCGGATGTTCTGCTCCCTCTTGCGTTTGGGATAATACTGCCCCAAGACCCACCTCTGATGCATCCGTGTGTACTATAAAAGACTTCTTAAAATCAGGTGCCACCAGGACAGGATGAGATGTCAGGGCCCTCTTTAGTTGTGCAAATGGTTCCTCTGCCTTTTCGGACCATTTCACCATCCTGGAGTGTTGTTTCGTGGTCATTTCTGTAAGGGGAGCAATCAGACTAGCAAAGTTAGGGACAAACCTTCTGTAGTAATTGGCAAGGCCCAGGAAGGACTTAACTTGGGTCTTCGTAGATGGCCTGGGCCAGTCTTGTATGGCTTTGATTTTGGGCTCTTGTGGTTTAACCCTCTGAGGTCGGCTATCGCGCCGGCGCGATAGTCTCGCTTTTTTTCTTATCAGTGCAAAAGAAACTCAAATAACTCTGTCGATTTTTGTCATACAGAAAAGTGTTTTACATTTTTAAAAACTGTTAAATGTCTTCTTTTTTTTGTGTACACTAATAATAAAAACAAAAAGTTGTGTTTTTCATAAAATAAAGAAAAAAAACATGATGCACGTTCTGTCTTCTCTCTCAATGTGAAGTTCATTCTGAAACGCGACAGAAACTGATCTGTAACTCAGCCAATACTTGCCACCCACACATGCAAGTAATGTCTTTACAAAGTTCGAAGTCTCCTTCTTTAAATGAAGTAAATCATATCAAAAACAAATATTCTCGGTTTAAGAAATCCGTATGAAAGAAATCCGTATGAAAGCAACGACATGTACAGTTTCTCCAGCCCGAGCTCATTAACTTTAATTTGACCACACCCCCACGCGCGCAGCTGTTCTCATTCAAATGATCCACATGAAGGAACGCATAGCTGTTAACGCCCTCATCAAATCTAAACAAAGAATCAGTGACAGCGACTCCAGTATTTCTCTACTTTTCATCAGTTTGGAAGACTGTTTGTACTGTGGATTTACCTTGGATTTACCTAAGAAGAAGGACACATTTTATTATGAGAACAATTTTTAAGGTAAGAGACATATTAGTAAGTGTTTTATTGTTGCATAAACTTTACATTGTAGCTACTAAACTCAAACTGGTGCAGCCTAAAATGTTATGAAATGAGATACAAGTAGGCCTATGCTAGTATGAATGTTTATTCTAAAATGGTGAATATTTTAATGTTTAGACCTGTGTTTACTGTTAAATACTGTGTATGTGGATATCTGCTGAAACGTAGATGTATAATGTAACAATAATGTTTCATCGTTTGGAGCGGGTCGATCGCTGTTTGGGTCTGAGTCACGCTGTGTGTTTGAAAAGCAAAACACGCCATACATTAGGCTTCACGACAAACTCATCTCATTTCATAACGAATAGAAATATTTGAAGTAACATATGATAAACAATATATGTTTGTCTAGTGCAGGGCCGTGCAGAGACCTCTGGAGGGGCAGGTGCTCAAAGTATAAAAGGGGGCACATGCGGAACAAGGCTTTAAATAGGGCTGTGCTCAAAATATCAATACAGTAATATATCAATACGGATGATTCTGTATTGATACAGTAGCAAATGCATTGATGCAGTTTTGAAAAAGAAACAGAACAGAAAAGACAAATTTTACGTTTAAAAGTTAAAAAAAATTATGAATGTGCAGTGTGCACCTATTAATAACTCTGGGATTAGAAACTGAAGTATCTTAAGTTGTCCCAACCTGATGGCTTTTTCTTCTCTGTTATACAGAATAATAAAGAACAGCTGTTATAGTAAACTGTGTAGGACGAAATCAACGTGGCCCATGTTTCGTATAGTATAGTTTTATTTAATGCCATATCAGCATCTATGGCTATTTTCATGGCATAAACTGATTTACACAAATACAAGAGTTACATTTATACAATGAAAATAAAAACAAAGCAAACAGAAACAGCAATTAATACTTTACAAGATTTTTAACATTAATGTGATACCTGTTCTGGTACATTCTTACTAAAGTCCTTAAGTGAGTTTGCTGCCTTTGCTGTTGTTGTTACTGCTGCTGCTGCTGCTGATACTGCTGGAGCTGATCTGAGACATTAAAACAAACATATAGAGATATATTAGCTGATTAAATCATTTTTATGTGACCATGACGAGATGTAAAGATTGCTGACAGTGTTTGGAACCTTCACTAGCTCACTGACCTGCTGTAAAGCTGCATATTCTGCCCAAGCTGCTATAATATAATAATATAATAATAGTAGCCTATATAATAGTACTAGGGGAGATGTTCACAGAGGCTTCTGCACACAAAACATACGATATTTGTAAGCTAACGGTATGTGATAATAAGCCTAAACTCTTACCAGATTTGTGATGATAATTTTTATGGCACTATACGTTTTTTAAATAAATACTGTAATAATAATAATAATAATAATAATAATAATAATAATAATAGTTTAAAGTAAAAATAATAGTTTTTAGTCAAATAACATAAAAAGACCAGACCCCTCGACGCCCGTGAAACTTTTCTCCCTCAAACAGCAAGCTACCGTTACTTCTACAGCCTACACACAGCAATATAAACAACATCTCAGCATGCTCTTCACGTCGTTCTTGTAAAATAATAATAATAATAAGTAAACAAACATCAAAATCACTTCGCTGAGAATAAAACACCACTTACCAGCAGCCGCAGAGTTGAAGAAATCCTCTGGCAGTGCGCGTAGCCGCGCGAAATCAAAAAATGCGCGTGCAGCGTGAAGACGTCCCGGACGAGTTCGTCAGGTGAAAGGTCATCATGTGGGTCATTATATTTACGGCTAAATTATTATTCATTAATTTTACTAATAGTTAGATTGGGCAGGCATCCACAAAAGGGTCTTTAATTACAAAAAAAAGGAGAGGAAATGTTGCCTTGACAAAAGGGCACTTTGGGCACCAAGGGGCAAAAGGGCAGGTGCTCGAGCACCCAAAGCCCCCCCCCTCTGCACGTGCCTGGTCTAGTGTAGTGTTACTGAAAAGTGTTCATTTTTAACGATTTATAGGCTGCCTGCTATCTAGGCTATTGTTATTATTTTATGCAGCCCTACACATGCCTATATACAAGGCACAACAAACTAGGTGTTCCTATATATATTTACAAAATACATATACATATATACACTGCCGTTCAAAAGTTTGGGGTCGGTAAGATTTTTTATCTTTTTAAAAGTCGTCACTTATGATTAGATTATTTTTCAGATAAATGCTGTTCTTTTGAACTTTCTATTCATCAAAGAATCCTGAAATAAAAATGTAAATAACTGTTTTCAACATTGATGATAATGAAAAATGTTTCTTGAGCATCAAATCATCATATTATACTGATTTCTGAAGGATCATGTGACACTGAAGACTGGAGTAATGATCACAGGAATAAATTACACTTTACTATATGTTTACATAGAAAACAGCTGATTACCATTGAAATATTATTTCACAATATTACTGGGTTTGTTTTGTATTTTTACTCAAATAAATGCAGCCTTTGTGAGCATACGTGACTTCTTTTAAAAACATTAAAAATCATACCGACCCCAAACTTTTGAACGGCAGTGTGTGTGTGTGTGTGTGTATATATTAGGGCTGTCACTTTTGTGAAAAAATCCTGTTCGATTTTTGAGACATATGTGTTCATTGAATCGATTGTAAAATCCATTTTTCCATGTCTAAAGACGTTTCCATTTTCAACAGCAAATATTGACAAATCCACGGACAACTAACAGGCATTAGGACGAACGTAAGGAGGGCGCTTGAGACGCGCACAAGTCAGCAATATTTCTGATGATTTATTGGCGTGAAGTTTTTTGCAAGGTGACAAACAGGAGTGCAACATTCAAGGATTGAAATGGACACACGCCAAATTCGGATAAAAATGAACTTTGCGGGTAACGCTGTCATATCACGAGCCAATTTTGCGTGTTTCTATGTTAACTCTCTTTGCTGGGGAAGTTCGTGTAAGCCAAATCTGCGTGGATTTAGCGCAAATACGCAACTCGTGAGTCCTCATGATATATTAAATACAGCGTGTTGCGCAGAATCTGCGCATTTCTGGCTTGCTTGAAAACACACACGTCACTAAGCAACAAGTAACGGTAACAACGCGCTTGTTCACTTGCACTGAAGCAATAGCGAATATTAAAAAGCATTTGGTTAACGGAAAATACATTGTTATTTCCCAACATCCTACATGTTCTGTGCACTGTATTGATCTGTCACACTAAAACACATTTTTGGTAAAAAAAAAAAAAAGGCAGTTAAAATCGATTCCCTATTTTCGTTTTCGAAACTTGTGTTGGTTGGTTGAATATATATATATTGTGTGTGTATATATTTATGTATATGTGTGTGTGTGTGTGTGTGTGTGTGTGTGAGTGAAAAATCTAAAATGTATTCCCAGAATCGGGCAGCCCTATAGTTTGTCTTGATATCAACATGTTTACAGGTGTTTATTTATTTATTTTTTTGAAAGGGACCAGATGCCACTGGATGAGTCCTGCTGACTTCAACATTCACACGAGTCTCTGTACATGAACATGGTAAAATGAAAAGTCAAACACCTTGGACATGACAGGTATGTAGGCTACTATGTTTCAGGAATGGCACAAAGGTGTGTGACTGTTTAAGTCTTTGTCTTTACATCAGTGTGTTTACTAATGTGCTTTTTGTCCTTTGTTGTGTATCTTTGGATTATGTTGTGTTGTAAATAAATCCAGATAATCTAAAAGCCATTCTTTTTTTAATTTCTCCTCATTCTTTGTGCAAGGCTTCTCATGATGATAGGGCCTGATAGCCCCTAATAGGGCCATTAGGGGAGGGTCTTTGTCTTTCTCAGGTGTAAAATGCTTTCATATTAATGAGAGATCCACGCCCCTTTGCATAAAGCTTTCTCACACAAAACACGTCATACAAATTTTAAATCAATATATTGTCTTCTCTAAATGAGTATGCAGGATGATTTTCACATAGTTTTGGAGCAAATATTCTAGGCTACGTGATACAATTTTCAAAAGTCTTGTGAAGAAATAATCACTATGGGTTTTATGACCTTATTTCAGTGACATTTGTTTTTGTTTTTTCACAAACCACGCATAAACATTATTATCTTAAAAATACAAACATGTACATACATGTTGCTCACATATTACGGTAGCCCCGTTTGTGCTATATAGAGTGAATTTACACCTTTGCCATTAACATGTTTATAAATAACTGAAAAAAGCACAAATGTCAGAGCATGTCAGAACACCTCCAGGACCCAGAAAACACCTTAGACCTCAGAGGGTTAACGAGGCCTCGTCCTATGGTGTATCCCAGGTAGTTTGTTTCACAGAAGGCTAGTTTACACTTTTTAGGGTTAGCAGTGAGGCCCGCCTCTCTGACTGAATCCAACACTTTCTGTACTTGCATTAAGTGGGTTTCCCAATCCCGGCTATACACCACCACGTCATCTAAATATGCTGCAGCATACCTTTGATGAAGCCGGAGGACGCGGTCCATCAGCCTCTGAAAAGTCGCTGGTGCCCCATGCAGGCCGAAAGGAAGACAAACATAATGGTAAAGCCCCTCTGGGGTAGCAAAGGCTGTCTTTTCTTTGGATGCTGGAGAAAGAGGAACCTGCCAATATCCTTTGGTTAAATCAAGGGTAGTAACAAATCTGGCCTTGCCCAGCCGATCAATCAACTCATCTACATGAGGCATTGGATAAGAATCAAACTGTGACACTTCATTTAGTTTCCTGAAGTCATTACAGAATCTTATTGTTCCATCTGGCTTGAGAACCAGCACAATAGGGCTTGACCAGGCACTCTGAGATTCTTCAATGACCCCTAGTTTTAGCATTTTTCTCACCTCCTCTTTGATAGCTTCCCGCCAGGCTGCAGGGACTCTGTATGGACGTTGGTGTATGACTTTGCCAGGTATCGTGCGGATTTCATGTTGGATCATGTGGGTGTGACCAGGCTCAGAAGAAAAAACATCTCTATTCCGCTCTACTAACTCCAATGTTTCCTGTAACTGTTGTGGTGTCAGGTCTGGACTGACTTGGACTTCTTCTCTTGGACCATTGACCTTCTCTGTGATTAGGCCTCCACCAAACAATGCATCTCTTGCATGCCACTTTTTCAGGAGGTTAACATGGTAAATTTGTTGTAACTTCCTCTTACCTGGCTGGTTCACTTTATAATTTACTTCTCCAACTCGCTCTGCTATTTCAAATGGCCCTTGCCAGGTGGCGAGGAACTTGCTTTCCGCAGTGGGTATGAGCACCAACACCTTATCTCCTGTTTGGAACTCCCTTGGTTGTGCAGCCCGGTTGTAGGTGGCTTGTTGTTCCCTTTGGGCCTTTCCCATGTGCTCTCTGACAATGGGGAACACTGCTGCCATCCTCTCTCTCATAGTTTCCACATGCTCGATTAGAGTCCTATGTGGACAGGGCTGTTCTTCCCAAGATTCTTTGGCAATGTCTAAGAGACCTCTTGGCATGTGTAGGTAGAGCAATTCAAAAGGGGAGAATCCTGTAGAGGCCTGGGGTACCTCTCTCAGTGAAAACAGAAGGTAGGGTAGAAGCTGGTCCCAGTTTCGTCCATCTTTATCAATGATTTTGCGTAGCATCTGCTTGAGCGTTCTATTGAAGCGCTCTACAAGTCCATCTGTTTGGGGATGGTAAACTGAGGTTCTGAGTTGTTTGATTTTCAACAGGCTACTCATTTCCTTAACAACACTTGACATGAAGGGGGGTCCCCTGATCAGTTAGGATCTCTTTTGGGATCCCTACCCTACTACTGAGGAGAAAGAGCTCTTTGGCCACCTGTTTGGCTGTGGCTTTTCGCAGGGGAACAGCTTCAGGATATCGAGTAGCATAATCCAGCATCACTACAATGTATTGATGTCCCCTAGAACTCTTGGGAAGGGGTCCCACAATATCCATTCCAATTCTATCAAACGGGGTCTCAATTATTGGCAGGGGAATTAGGGGGTTCCGCTCTGAGGGTTTTGGTGCTACTTGTTGACATTCTGGACAGCTACGGCAGTAGTTTTCTACCTCTTTATGAATGCCGGGCCAAAAGAAATGCTGAAGCATCCTCTCCTTAGTCTTATTGACCCCTAAGTGGGCTCCAAGTTGGTGAGTGTGAGATAGATGCAACAATGTTGATCTATGAGACTTAGGAACTAGAAGCTGTTCCTGGATGTCCTCTCCACTTTTGTTTACTCGATAAAGCAGACCGTTTTTTACTGCAAAGTAAGGGTATGTAAGGTGTCCCTGTTTCTTATCTACCCCTTCCACATTTCTGACATTTCTCAGTGCATTAGTCAATGTTTGGTCATTTAACTGTGACGTACCATATTGTCCTCTTAACGGCACAGCCTCTGCTTTGATTCCAGTTTCACCCATGCTCTCTTGTGATGACTCCTTCTCAGAAGCGGTTTCAGTCTCCTCTGGAACATCCCTTGTTTCTGCAAGAGTCTGAACTGGAAAACAACATTTGGTCATATATTTTACATCCTGAATCCCTTGGGCAGAGTCTCCCCTAGATTTGGTTTTACCTCTAGGCCTTTCGGTATCTCTCATCTTTTTTTCCGATATGTCTTGCCACAAAACATGGAACACTGAGCAATCCCTGCCAATGAGCACACTTACTGGCAACGAGTCCACTACTCCTGCTTTAACATCACATCTCCCTTTGGTTGTGATGAGGGTTAATGCAGCTGTTGGGTATTTCTGAGTGTCTCCATGCACACAAGACACAGGCACGGTATCTTCCTGAGAGATCTCAGCTGGGTTGACTAGTGACTTGTGGACCAAGGTAATCATGCTCCCTGAGTCTAACAAAGCCTCCACATCCTGGCTATTTATCGTCACAGGGCAGGCCATGGCTGGGAAGTTTGTGGCTCCCATCAACGCAGCAAAGAAATTAGTCTGCTTGCTCCCTGAAGAATCTGCTTTTGGCATGGGTTCATCTGGTTTGTCACACTGCCAATAAATATGACCAAGTTCCCCACATTTGTAACATGTTCGAGGACTGTAATCTGGCAATGCTTTTTGTTGTTCATAGGGACTATTGTTCCCCTTCCTCTGGCTAAACCACTGTGTCGACCGACCTTTGGGTGTCTTCCTCGTCTGTGGAGGGGAGTTAACTGGTGTCCGGTAACTTAACATATTTACATTAGCTTGATATCTTTCACCTGACTCTATTAACTCCTCTGCCGTTATTGGGTTACTCTGGCTGACTACTTTTTTTGCTTCATATGGAAGGGCTCTTAAATACTTATCTACCACCACTTTCCCGACCACAGCTGCTGCCGTGCTCTTTTCAGGTTGTAGCAATTTCTTCGTCAGGCGCATCAGTTCATGAAACTGTGCACGAGGAGGTTGGTCTTTCTGAAAACCCCATTCATGTACTCGCTGGGCCATTCCAAATGTGGTGAGACCATTTCTGCTGAGAATCTCTTTTTTAAAACTATCATAATCATTTGCATTTGTAGGGTCCAAATCCAAAAAAGCTTTTTGTGATTCACCTGATAAAAATGGTGCCAATATCCTGGCCCACTGTTCTTTTGGCCACTTTTCTCTATGCGCTGTTGTCTCAAAAGCATACAAGTATGGCTCCACGTCATCGGTGACCCCCATTTTAGGAATCAAGTCACTAGCTCTGACTTTGTTGCTTTCTTGGTTCATTCTTAATTGAAGCTCTCTTGTTTTCAAGTCATTTGCCCGTCTTTGTTCTTCTACTAACGCAGCATTAGTTTGTTGTTGGATTTGGTTAGATTCTAGAAATGCTTTCAACAACTCCTCCATTGTAATGTTGTGTTCTTTTGTACTTAGCTTAGCAAATTTCACCGTCAGATCTTCCCAGTCTCTGTTGGACATCAGCAGTCACACCATTGGAACAGCATTCTCCACCATAGGTGGCATCGTTAGAGGTAGGGTATCACCAAAGTGTGGGTTGGTTCACGAATCGAGTCCAGGCAGAGATCAAGTCACTGGTTTCTTTTAATAAATCAACTCAAAACTCCAAAGCGTTCTTTGTCATAACCAAAAACTCTTCCAGCTTCACTTTATGCTCTCAAACAAAAAAGTCAGTCTCTCTTCTTCTTCTTCTTCTTTTCAATTTTACGGCGGTTGGCATCCAGCTTTTTGGTGCATTACCGCCCCCTCTACTCCGGAGTGTGGATCAGATACAATAATTACAAAACATCATTGTCCATTCTCTTTCCTACTCTTACATAACCTTAATGCTCTTCATATAAACACTCACATACACAACAAACTTTATTTATCAATTAAATCCTATTGAAAACTCCCGCCTCCCTTAAAAAAGACATCAATATTCTATTCTGCGTCCCATTTACTGCTCTTAATAACCCTTTTAATGTAATCTCTTGCACCCCAATCTGCCTCGACTTATTCTTCATCACCTGCCTCTGCATTTCATATCTCCTACACCTCATAATTATGTGCTCCACTGTCTCATCTTCTTGACATCCCTCACACAACCCTGTCGGGTGCTTCCCTATCATCTTTAGTGTTTTATTCAGCGAACAGTGTCCCAACCTTAACCTCGTCATCACAGCCTCTTCTCTCCTATTCCCACTTCCCACCCTATCCTCTTTAACATTTCTCTGAATTTGGTATAAGTGCCTCCCTTTCTTCTCTCTATCCCACCTCTCTTGCCACCTTTTATTTATTTTCTCCCAAATTATGCTTTTAACCTCTGCTTTACTAATATTAACCTGCATTTCTACATTCCCTTTTGTTAGCGCCCTTTTAGCCAGCCTATCTGCTATCTCATTACCTGTAATACCAACATGTGCTGGAACCCACATAAATTTAACCTGACATCCCATATGACTTAATCTTGTATTTAATTGAAGTACTTCATACAGGATATCTTGCCGAGCTTTTGAATGGAATGACCTTAAACTTGCCAAGACTGATAAAGAATCAGAGCATATTAAAACCTTTCCCTGTCTTACCTTTTCCACCCATTGCAAAGCACTTAAAATTGCCAACATCTCTACAGAATATACCCCTAAATTATTAGATGTTTTTATACTCATTTCTACTTCTTTCCCTGGAATTGCCACCCCAAACCCTGTTTCTTCCGTCTCTGGTTTTTTAGCACCATCCGTATAAATCTGCATAAATTCACTATAGTTTCCACCTACTCTGTTATTAAATATACTTTTCAGATTAACTTCTTCCTTTCCCTTCCTTTTTTCCTCAAGCACATACCAGTCTACTTCAGGCCATGTCATCTTCCAAGGGGCAATCTCTGGAAAAACTACCGTAGGGCTTATTCTAAGATTAAATACTTCTAACTCTTTTGCTACATTATTTCCAATCCGACCAAAGTTTTCCTTTAACTTTCTTCCATTTTCCCAGCAATCCTGCAATACTGCTTTCGTGGGATGCGAGTCATTATGGCCCTGCAATCCAGCCCAGTAATTAGCCATCAATTGAATCCTTCTTAATTCCAGTGGCAGTTCTCCCATTTCCACTTGTATGGCAGGTACTGAAGACGTTTTAAAAGCACCACAGCAAATTCTTAAAGCTTGATTCTGAATAACCTCCAGCCTCATTAAAAGAGACTTAACTGCAGACCCAACCACTATACTTCCATAATCCAACACTGATCTTATTAGAGCCACATATATACTCTTAAGCGATGACCGACTGGCTCCCCACTCTCTTCCTGTCAAACATCTCATCACATTAATTACTTTTTTGCACTTGTCTTCCATTTTCTTTATATGTTCTGCATACGTCAACCTTGCATCTAAAATCACTCCCAAAAACTTAATGGAACTTACCCTCTCCAACTCTCTCCCATACATCATTAGCTTAACTTCTTCCTGAATTCTTTTCCTGGTAAAAAAGACTGTCTGAGTCTTTTCTATTGAGAACCTAAATCCCCAGTCATAAGCCCACTCTACCACTTTATCAATTGCTTTCTGTACCTTCCTAATTGTGTACTGTATGTTCCTTCCTCTTTTCCACATTGCCCCATCATCTGCAAACAATGATGTTCCAATATCTTCTGAAACATTTGCAAAGACATCATTTATCATTATAATAAATAACAAAGGACTTATCACACTTCCTTGCGGTGTCCCATTCCCAACCTCATATTGACTTGACACTTCTGCCCCTATTCTCACTTGAATTTTCCTACCAAACAGAAAATCTTTTATCCAGTTAAACAAATTCCCACCTATCCCTATTTTATCCAACTTGATTAATAGCCCCTCCTTCCACAACATATCATAAGCCTTTTCAATATCAAAAAATACTGCAACTACAGTCTCTTTAATTGCTTGTGCCCTTCTTATTTCAGTCTCTAATCTCACTACTGAATCCATTGTATTCCTTCCCTTCCTAAAACCACTCTGACAACTTACCAGTAATCCTCTTTTCTCCATTTCATACGACAATCTCTCTGTTATCATCCTCTCCATTATCTTACACAAGTTAGATGTTAAAGCAATTGGTCTATAACTTATGGGTTTACTTGGATCTTTGCCAGGTTTCCTAATTGGAACCACTACTGCTTCTTTCCATGCAACTGGCAGTTTTCCCTCCTTCCATATCTTGTTAAAAAGTTCCAGTAACTTAAATAGTGATCTTTCCCCAAGGTGTTTTAACATTACATAACATACCTGATCCTTTCCTGGAGAGGTAGGCTTTGCTCTTTTAATCGCTCTAACCAATTCCGCCAGAGAAAAAGGCTCATCAATGTCACTACCAGTCTCTTCCTTCCTATTTAACGCATGCATATTTTGATTTAAAGTTACTGACCTTCTCCTTCTCTCTTCTTCTGATAAATTTTCTGAACTGTGTATCTTTGTAAACGACTTTGCCAATATTTCTGCCTTTTCTAGATTGGTGACACCTATCTCCTCCTCTAATGTCAATACTGGGTACTCCCACTGTCTCCTATCTCCACCCATCCTCTTTATCATAGACCATACCTTACCCACCGGTGTTGACCTTCCAATTTCACCACAAAATTTACTCCAACTTGCCCTCTTTGCCTGCCGAATAGTTCTTCTCACTTCTGCCTGTGCTTTTTTATACTGAATTAATGACTGCATGTTGTGATCCCTCTTTACTAGTTTAAACGCTTTATTTCTTTTCCTCACTGCCTTTTGACACTCTTCATTCCACCAAGGCACCAATTTCCGATTACCTCTGTTTTTCCCTTTAGGAATAGCTTCTTCCGCTGCCATTATGATTGCTGACGTAACTTGGTTACTTATCTCCTCTATACTTCCTGCTGTTTCAATCCTAGTCATTATTTCTTCACTCACCCTCTTGAATTGATCCCAGTCTGCTTTTCCAAATATCCACTTTGGGATCCTTTCTTCTACCCTTATTTCTTGCCTCCCACCTACTCTGCATAAAACTGGGTAGTGATCACTACCCAGTGTAGTTGTTAGCCATACCTCCCATCTAGTATTTCCAGCCAAAGTGTTAGACACTAATGTTAAGTCTAATGCAGATTCCATTCCTGTTACTAAATTTACCCTAGTTCCCCTTCCATCATTCAGACTAACCAATTCTCTTTCATCCATCAATTCTTCAATTATCTTACCATTTGCATCTGTTTGTTCTCCCCCCCACACAGGGATATGAGCATTAAAGTCTGCACACCAAATTACTTTTTGTCTATCCTGACCTTGAATACTTAATAAATTATCAATCATCAGCCTTTTACACGGGTTATAGTAGTTAATAACACTTATCCCCTCCCCTCTTTCCCACACCTCCACCGCTATATATTCCTGCTCATCTCCCATTTCTATTAACCTATAAGTCAATCCAAGCTTTATAAATGTTGCACACCCACCTCCTCCTCCATCAATCCTATCTTTCCTTAACACAGTGTATCCATGAATTACAAAATCAAGACTTGGTTTCAGCCAAGTTTCCTGTATACACATCACATCTGGTTTCTCTTCCAATTCATTTATGAAATGCTTAAATTCTTGACCATTCGCCATTAAGCTTCTAGCATTCCATTGTAAAAGAATTACCATTAAAATGATTAACCAACCCATGACGCTTCTTGACTTGACTGAATAGTAAGGTTCTCTCTTACTTCTTCCCACGTCAGTCCTACCAGTCCTAAATGATTAACTGCAGCTTTAACTATCAACTGGATTTTTTCATTTTTTGATTTAACTTCTGCAGTGCTATTAATCACCCCTGCTATGAATGTAACTAGATCTCTTTTTTCCACATACATTCTTTCATTGGTTCTTTGATGTTGTACTTGTTCTTCCACAACTTCTGGTTCTCTCATTACATATACCCTCTCTTTTGACACTCTTACAGCTTCAGCATAGGATATCCTTTTCTCCACTATTATCTTTTGAATATTAGTCTCCCGTCTCATAATTTCACACCCTCCATATGCTACATTGTGGGCACCTCCACAACTGCAACATTTTGGTGGAATCCCTGTACCACACTTCCCATATTCATGATCTCCTCCACATCTAGCACACCTTCTCTCCCTATTACAATTCTTTGCTGTGTGCCCAAATCTCTGGCAGTTAAAGCACCTCATCGGTTTTGGTACAAACATCCTGACTGGATAACTCATAAAACCCAAGAATACTTTCTTTGGAACATGTTCTCCTTCAAATTCTACTGACACCGATTCACTATCTCTCATCATTCCTTCCTTTGCTGATTTCAATCTTTGTACATTAAGTACTTTCCCTCCTTTAATATTCCTTTTTAATTCTTCCATGCTAACACTTATTGGCACCCCCGTTATCACTCCTATGTTTCCACCTCCCATCCGAGCTCCTACCCTTCCCGTATTTTCCACCTTGCATTTTCCTATCTCTTTAACTTTTAGCGCTTTTTCCATTTGCACTGCATCAGCACATCTCACCAATAAATTGCCATCATTTAGAACCTTTGCATATTCGATATCCCCTATCTTGTTTGCCAGAGTTGTTGTTAGCACTAGTGGGCTAACTTTCTTCATGCTCCCCTGGTTCTTTTCATTAAATCTTATTATGACTACATAATTTTCCTCTCTTCCTTTTTGAACCATACCTTGCCCCTCTTCTTCACTTTCTGTATCATTATCTTTCTCATTTCTGACTCTTTTATTCCCTTTGGTTCTCTTGTCACTCATCCGTCCCCTACTTTCTTCCCTTTCTTCATCTTCTCCTTCATCATAATCCATATTATTCCAGCCACCTACCTCTGATCCATTCACGGAGCAGTCGTGCTCAACCGCCTTTTCAAAAAAAAAAAAAAAAACACTGTAATGTCAGATTTACACACAGCAGGTGTATCTCCTTTCAAATGTTTAACCAAAGAAATTCCACAGCCTAGTACGAAAGTCCCGTTCCCCTCAACAGAAAAAGCCTGACCGACAGTTACCTCCAGAGCGTGCTGTTACACCTAAGCCCGCCAGCCCACGACATAGATCAGCTGACTACCCACGTCACTTCCCAAGTCAGTCTCTCTCTGTTCTCAGCTCATTAACAGCTTTTCTCCTTCACTCACAACAGCTGTGTCCCCACCGCTGAGGAACCTGGTAACTGTAGTCCGGGACGAGGTGGCCATCTTGGTTTGTAGTCCCCATGCTGTAACCACCTAGATGGCACATACCTTGCCTCTATGACATACCCACTCATGATGACACAGGCAGTTTTTGAAAGAATGCATGATAGAGACTACGAGTCTCTTGTGTCCAGAGAGCAAAAACAAATTTGAACAAATTAGTTTATCACGCAGAACAGTGACCCAGCCGTATACAACTAATTGACGAAGATTTGACCAGCGACTTGAACAAAAAACCTGAGTCATTTAAGTTCTATTCGTTAGCACTGGATGAAAGTAACGACATAAAAGACACCACGCAGCTCTTAATTTTTATCAGAGGGATTGATGATAATTTTGAGATCACGGAGGAGTTTTTGGCCATGGAGTCCATAAAGGGGAAAACACGAGGAGGTTTGACTCCTTGAACGTGGATACGTTTTATGCTTCACTCAATGAAACCAAGTTTCCAAACATCCGACAGTTGGCACAGAAGATGCTGGTGTTGTTTGGCTCTTACGTGTGTGAGCAGACGTTCAGCGTGATGAACATCAACAAAGCAGATCACAGTTAACTGATGATCACCTGAGATCAGTCCTGAGAATTGCCACAACTAAACTGACACCAAACTTCGATGGTCTGGCAAAAAAGGGTGATCAACAACACTGTTCTCACTGAAACTGATTAAGGTAGGTAGGTTGGCTAATCTTTACTTTTTAGGTATTGAGCTTCATATGTAATTTATAAATAATATACCATTAAACACAGAACGTTGGCATGATTGAATAATTGACATTTCAACACTCCATGAACAGACAGCAACTTAAGCACATAGGCTACTTGTTGCACGTTAATGTTTTTTTCCTTTTTTGGAAACTCACAGAGAAAAGAAAATGTTTGAAACCGCTTGCAGACCTGTTTAGTTCCCTTTAAAGGGAACTCGCGTTGCGTCGATTGACGCTAAGGGAAATATATATATATATTTATTTATAGACTATGGCAAGCAAGCAGCAGTTTAGAGTGTGTGTGCAGCCCTGCCCGCGCTATTTAACGTGTGGACACACACACACACTGTATGTGTTGTTTTTTTGGGAGAGGAGCATGCACGGTCAGCGCTCAAGGGTGCTGACTGTGAGCACTGTATTGTGCTTCCCTTTGGGGACACTCCAATCCCACCTGGCGTTTTTTAACGAGGATACCCAGGCTTGCATTCCCCAAGGCTCAGGTCCCGCTGCTGCCGAGGCACAGCGAAGACTTCAGACTTGGGGTTCAAAAATTGATCTGTCAGCGGGGTTAAAGACGTGCTCTGCCTTATCTATGACTTCACCTGACAGGTCTAATGCCTCGTATCAGGATTCTGAAGCACGCGCTGCGGTTTCTTCCACCTCGATACAGGCACAAACACTACAGCTATCCAGTTCCGAGGGACTGGATGGTATTAGTGTTTTTGCTCGTGATACTGAGGATTCGCCACCTCAGGCTCATACTTTTGAGGAGCTCGTTGAGGTTGTAACGAGAACAGTCGAAAGATTACATATCGATTGGCCGGCAGATAAGCAGGATGTTTGTTTAAAAAGCAAACTAGACGAACGCTTCCTGTCCTCTCGTTCACAATCTCAACGCCTGAGCCTTCCATTTTTTCCCAATCTCCACACTGAGGTGTCGAGATCGTTGAAGAAACCTGTGTCATATAGAATGTACAGTGCACAATCATTACACTACTCTTCTATTTCACAATATAAAGAGCACGGATATGGGGAAATGCCGAAGGTGGAAGAGACGCTCGCGAGCTATCTCTTCCCTGAATCTGCATCTTCCCTTAAAGCCACATTATTACCCACCAAGCCAGTTAGAGTAACTTCAGCTTTGGTGGGTAAGGCTTATTCAGCGCTGGTCAGGCTGCAGCATGTCTTCACACAATGTCGCTGCTGCAGGCTTACCAGGCTGAAATGTTAGGAGACATTAATGAGGGCGGGGCTACTGGCCCGTACGCAGTTTGCGAACTGCGTCAAGCCACAGATTTGTCTCTCAGGGTCGCCAAGGAGACGGCTATTTCTATCGGCCGGTCTATGGCAGCCCTGGTGGCCACTGAGAGACATTTCTGGCTCAATTTGAGCAATATTAAAGAGAAAATATTTTTTATGGATTTTCCTATCTCTTTATCTGGCCTCTTCGGCGACGCAGTGAACACGGTCGTCAAGAGGGTTCAGGAGTCAGCCATACAAGAAACGGCTGCCTTTTAAAGGCTGAGCGGGAGCAGCCCCAAACTTTTAAAAACCGTGCCATACAAAAACAGAGCATGACTTCCCGTGTTCCTCCACAAAAAGACTGGGGACACGGAAAGCACGCTCAACAGCAGCCTTCAAGGGATAAGACGGATCTGAGGACCCTCGTCTTTTCCAAGAAAGCTGCAAAGAGGCCTGACGTCCAAGGGCGCAGGCCATCGAGGGCAGTTCCCCACCGAAGCAGAGCGGTTAACACCTCATTTTATGGTGCCCGTCTCCCTTCGGTGCCCTCGGGTGACCGTTATGCTAAGCCTGCTACCTCGTGTGTTACAGGGCGCAGCGGTCTCCAGCGAGCACATATCTCAGGTGCCACCCGGAAACGTAGTGGCCCTGGGATGCCCACCCCCTCCGAGGAGGGTCCTAGAGCAGTCAGTTCAGTCGTTCTCTGCTGGTTCGCCGTTACAGGGCGATGGGCTGATTGCTCAACAAAAACTGAATCCAGAAACCAGTCTCGAGAGCTTCGCTTCCCATTTTGATTTTAATAGTTCTGTACGTTTCCGTCATGTAACTAAAGTTCAAAATGTTGAGACAAATCGTGCCACAGATCAGCTCCAAGGACTGGTCTGTCACGAAAAATCTCAAAGACGCATACTTCCACTTTCCCATCCTTCCATATCACAGGAAGTTCCTGAGGTTTGCTTTGGGGGACAAAGCATACCAATATCGAGTTCTTCCATTCCTCCTAGGACTATCACACCGCACTTTGACGAAATGCGTAGATGCAGCTCTGGCGCCACTGCGTCCTCAGGGTATTTGCATCATGAACTACATCGACGATTTGTCGATTCTAGCTCAGTTGCATCTGTTGGCGGTTCAGCATCGAGATGTCGTTCTCACCCACATGGGGTTACAGCTAAACGAAACCTTGGTTCCAGTCCCAGGTCCCCGTGAGGAGAGCTTCTTGTCGTCGCAGGATGCTCACGACAGATGCCACCTTCACGGGCTGGGGGAGCGATCCTGGAAGGACGCTCAGTTCAGGGTAAGGGTTTTCCCCGAGGGGCAACCCCTTTCGCATGATTATGGTTACGCGGCGATGCTTACGTGCCCTGGTTATGTGGAAGAAACCTTGGTTCCTGTCCCAGGTCCCCATGTTGAGAGCTTCTTGTCGTCGCAGGATGCTAACGACAGATGCCTCCCTCACGGGCTGGGTAGCGACTTAGGGCCTACCAGACCTCAGGGGCCACCATGTGTGGGTCCACACAGACGGCACATCGTTGGTCACCTATATAAGTCATCTAGGAGCAGACATCCTGTCGAGACAGGGGCTGAGGCCCGGGGATTAGATGTTCCACCCCGAGGTTGTGGAACAGATATGGAGGGAGTTCAGCCAGGCTCAAGTGGATCTGTTTGCGTCTCGAGAGACGTCTCACTGCCCACTCTGGTTCTCCCTCACGCATCCAGCTCCTCTCGGACTGGATGTGTTGGTACAGACGTGGCCGAGGCTACGATTGTATGCTTTTCCCCTGATCGCTTTGCTCCCGGGAGGTCTGGAGAGAGTTTGCAGGGACCATCTGCGCCTACTTCTTTTAGCCCCGCGGTGGCCGGGCAGAGTACGGTTCCCAGATCTATTGTCTCTCCTCTACGGGCCTCCTATGGAGCTTCCCGTCAGGAGAGACTCTCTGTCCCAAGCAGAGGGCTTTATATTTCACCCTCGTCTCGAACTGTGGAACCTGTGGGCTTGGCCTCTGAGGGGGCCCAGCTCATAGGGTCAGGTCTCTCAACTGAGGTTGTGGAGACCATTCTACAATCCAGAGCTCCCTCCACAAGGAAACTTTATGCCATGAAGTGGAAGGTTTTCACTTCATGGTGTAGTGACCGTCAGCTGGACCCAGATAACTGCCCCGTTGGTACAGTGCTGGAGTTCCTGCAGGAACGGTTCACCGCAGGTCTATCCCCGTCCACTTTAAAGGTTTTTGTTGCGGCCTTAGGTGCTTATCACACTCCTTTGGGTGGAATGTCTTTGGGTAAAGACCCCTTGGTATCTCGTTTCCTACGTGGCACTATGAGGCTGAGGCCTGCTGCACGCACGAGGGTTCCGACTTGGGACCTGGCGATTGTCCACCAAGGCCTTTCCCAGGCTCCCTTTGAGCCCATGGAGGAGGTTCCTGGAAGATTTCTGACTTTGGAAAACTCTGTTCCTCCTCGCTATTTCGTCTCTCAAGAGAATAGGAGATCTTCAGGTGCTGTTGGTTGCACCCTTGTGCCTGGAGTTTGCGCGGTTAAAGCGTTCCTTCATCCTAGGACGGGTTATGTTCCCAAGGTCCCCACTAATGTGGCACGATCTATAGTGCTGCAGGCCTTCTGTCCTCCGTTCCAGGAGGCGGACCAGGAAAAGCACAATTTGCTATGCCCGGTTAGGGCTCTGGATGCTTATGTCCACAGAGCTGACCTGTGGCGTAAATCCGAACAGTCCTTTGTCTGTTTTGGACCCCATAACAAGGGGTCACCAGCATCTAAGCAAAGAATGAGCAAGTGGGTGGTCGAGACTATCTCACTTGCTTATGAGTCGACCGGACAGCCTTCACCTTTGGCAGTGCGGTCTCACTCAACAAGGAGTATGGCGGCCTCTAAGGCCTTATTGTCAGGAGTACCTCTTCAAGACGTTTGTGATGCGGCGGGCTAGTCCTCACCTCACACATTCGTTAGGTTCTATTCTGTGGACTTGGACTCTACACCAGGGTCCCGAGTGCTCTCGTCCTAGTGCTGCTCATCCTATTTCACACTGGACAGGCACTTCTCGCTATGGTGGCGTTGGTATAGATGTTCGGTTACGACTGTAACCTCGGTTCCCTGAAGAGGGAATGAGAAGTTGCGACACCTGCCATATCTCCTACGTTCCTGTAAGTGTCTTGTTCAGACCCTACGAAACTGTCGCGGCTGGGTTTGAACCGCCTTATGTACTTCCTGGTTCATCACGTCACCCCCTTCTGACATCCCGTCACGCCATTGGACTGATTTTACATGTGCTTCAATACATCAACACGCAAAGCGTTCCCTTAGCGTCAATCGACACAACGTCTCGTTCCCTCTTCAGGGAACCGAGGTTACAGTTGTAACCGAGGCGTTTTTCCTTTGATTTGTCCTCTTTCCTCTGGATTTGTGGATGTCTCCTGGACTGCTTCCAGTTACCGACCTTTATTGCCCGGCTTTCGACTACGCTCCCCTGTCTGCCATGCAAAGAACTGGTTTTGTTCATTAACTGTTCTGATCTGCCTTTGCTTTTTATGTTTTATTTATTATACTTATAGTAAATTTGTATATTCGTTTATTTCGGAGGGTTTTCCACAAATGTATGACTTTTGGAAGTGCAATTTGATTATTATATGGAGTTTTAATAAAGTTGAATTAACGTAACCTTCTGTCATGTTTACTCTTCTAAGTGTACACTTGCAGGTGTTTTGTTTCTAATTTACTGTTAGGCCCATTAAATAATAATAAGGATAAACAATATTTAAAAAGTATATAATTATCTAACATCTGACTAATTAAAAACTTAACCTCAAAACATAACAATGCTAAATGGGGGATATCTATAGCATAAAAAAATTGATTGTCAGAACGTTGTCTCTCAGTTGTTGAATGTCGCGCAGACGTTGCCACAACGTAAATGTGTTAGCTGGGATAATCTGCTACTTGGCCAGCCCTCTGTCAAATTTTAAAACCCAGTGTGGCCCTTGAGCCAAAAAGTTTGCCCACCCCTGCCTTAAAAGCTGCTAGATCTGCTTATTTTTCAACCCTATTAGAAGAAAATAAACAACCCTAGGTATTTATCTGAAACAGTGGCTGAATTAGCGAAAAATAAAGCTTCAACCCCAGACATTTCCAAGCAGCACAGCAGTAATGACTTAATGAACTTCTTTACTTACAAGATTGATAAAATCAGGGAGAAAATTATAAGTATGCAACCGTCTACAACAGCATCGCATCAGGCAGTGCATTGTAGTCTCCCTGAGGAAAAATTTGTGACATCTCAGAACGACACAGGATGCAATTGCAAATAACGCTTTATTAGGGTGAATATATATAGACAGGTCAGAACAGATATACTGGGGTCGAGACGGCACAACACAGACGGAACAGTGGCGCAGGGACCCAGGTGAACCGGTGGTGCTGGTGCAGGTGACGATCCTCTGTGAAGGTGCTCGGTAATCCCGTGGTGAGTATCCGTGACGGCGTGTGGAAGTCCCGTGAAGGCAATCCAGAGACACGTAACGATACAATCCACACCAGGAACGACAGCACGACGAACAGGAATCCACTCAGCAACGATGAGACGACGAACAGGAACACACCGAAGACGAACAATGATCTGACAACATGAGACACCAGTTACTGAACATATAAAGCCACATACAAAGTGAAACCTGCTGGCGCTTCTGATCAGTGACCAAACGTGACAGTACCCCCTCCCCTAGGGACGCCTCCTGGCGTCCCCGCCCTGACCTGTTGAAAAGAGATGGTATTCATCCCTCCTGGGATGGTGCTGCTCTTCTCTCTAGTTATTTGCCTCATAGCCTTAGAGACAAAACATGACAATCTGGGGCTCAGGTCAGGAAGCAGACAAACTGGCTAAACCGACCATCTGCTAGCGGCCTCGCGTCACCAAGGTCAGATAAATCCCATCACATAGAGGCTCTTTCACCTAGATATCATCATATAGAGACTGTGTCTGTTCCCCGAATTTGGAAATCCAAAAAACGTCCAAACCGATCTAAGGTTAAAAATGTAATTGATATTCAACAAATAAAAAATAGATATAATACAGATGAGCAAACGATAAAGCTTGGGTTGCTGAATATTCGATCCCTTACTTCAAAAGCACTCATAGTTAATGATATGATTTCAGATTATAACCTAGATGTGCTGTGTATGACAGAAACCTGCCTAAAACCAGACGATTACATTACTTTAAATGAGTCCACCCCTCATGATTACTGTTATAAACATGAACCTCGCCTGAAAGGCAAAGGGGGAGGTGTTGCTGTAATTTATAGTAATATTTTCAAAACCACTAAAAAATCTAGTTTAAAATATATTTATTTTGAAGTGTTGGTGTTTAATGTAAAAATATATAATGTAAACGATAAATCAAGTTTGAGAATTCTGCTGGCAACTGTCTACAGGCCACCAGGGCACCATAAAGATTTTATCAAAGAATTTGCTGACTTTCTATCAGAATTAGTATTGACTGCAGATAAAGTCCTAATTGTTGGTGATTTTAATTTACATGTAGATAATGGAAAAGATGCAATGGTATTGGCATTTAAAGACATTCTTAACTCTATTGGAGTTAGACAACACGTGTCAGGACCTACTCATTGTCGTAATCATACTCTAGATCTAATATTATCACATGGAATCAATGTTCATGCTGTTGAAATTCTGCAGCAGAGCGACGACATCTCAGATCATTATCTAGTCTCATGTAAATTACATTTACCCAAGGCTGCAAAGCCAACTCCGTGTTACAAGTATGTTAGACCTATCACTTCTGCCACTAAAGATTGCTTTATCAATAATCTTCCTAATCAGTTTCATTGTCTCAGCATCCCAGATAGCTTAGAAGAACTTGATATTGCAACAGAAACTTTTAACTCTCTCCTTTCCAGCACTTTAGATACAGTTGCTCCGTTGCGCTTAACCCTTCGGAGTCTTGGGATATTTTGGCTGTTTTTGAGTACTTTTTATTTTTTTTATTTTGCGACATAAACAAATGTTTACCATACCAATATTGGGTATCATTTTTTTCAGCACAACATCACCTATATGACCAGATAATTAGTTTTTCACTTTGATGTACTGTATCAACATACTGGACCCAAAATCACACAAAAAACACAAAATCCGAATTGAAAAATTATAGTTTTTTTACTACAAAAAACACAAAAATGATCAATGAAGCATTTTAAAAGGTTTAAAATATAAACACAAGTTGTACATGACAACATATACAGGAACAATTCAGATATAATCAAGCTATATACAAAAAAAAAAAGATTTACAAAAAAAAGCGGGTGTAGCCATAGGCTTTTTTTTTCTTTCTAGCTTTGCCACTTTTTAAAACAGTTTATCCATACAATTATACAGAGAGCTATATTTAAGGCCTTGCATTCCCAGAGTATGAGGGTTCCCAAATAGGGCAAATACAACATAAAAAAGGTAAAATTGAGATAAAATCAAAACTATATACAGCAAAAAGCAGGTGTGGCAATAGGCGTTTTTTTCTTTTCTTTTTTGCTTAGAAACTCAAAACAATTCATGTACAATTACACAGACAGCTAGATTACAGGGCTTTCATTCATTGAGTAAGAATGGTTCCTAAATAGTGGAAATATACTATAGAAAAGGTGAATGAACACAAAATCAAACTATACATACTACTATTTACAACAAATATTAGGTGTTTTATTTTTATTTTTTATCTGTGCCACTCCTCAAAACAGTTTCTGTCAACAATGAGACAGAGGGCTACATCACAGGCCTTGCATTACCATGGTGTGAGGTTCCTTTTCTTCTCCACTTGCTGGCAATGATGGCAGATCCTGCGGCCTTGTGTGGCTTTCTCTTTGACATCTGAAGCCACGCCAATGGCAACAGGAACATGGTCGGTGCTCCTCTGGATGGCAACTCCTGTCTTGTCCACTCCACACAGCTGGGACACCAGTTCTTCCAGAAAGTTCTTGTGTGTCATGTGCTGAACCTGTTGTGTGTGGCTTATCTCACAGTGTAGGATGTAGGCATTTGTTGTAGAAATGTCCACAAAGTGCAGAAACAGGGTACGGTACCAGCGAGGAGTTCTGTGATGGGTCGAGTAATACTGGAGAAGCTGGTCTGACAGGTCAACCCCTCCCATGTTCTTGTTGTAGGCAATGATGGGGGTAGGGCAGGGAATGTCTTTCACTACCCAGTGTCCATCACCACCCTTAGTTCTCCTCTGGACAGCCTCACCAGAAAACGCTGGATGGATTGTGGAGCACAGCGACACCTCCCGTGTGTCCATCCACTTCACAAAGACCAGGGGGCCCTCTCTGATCCATCTTATGGTGCCTCTCTTGGATTTTTTGTTGAGGGCATTTGCTCTTTTACTTGGACACCCTTTCCTGTTGTCCCTGTAAGTACCACAGGCTCCAAAGTTAATGTTAGCCAAACCAAGGAACAGTTTGGGGCTTGTGTAGAAGTTGTCCATATAAATATGGTATCCTGTCCCAAGATGTGATGGCTGAATGAGGTCCATGACCGCATCATACGACAGTCCATGCACGCTTGGTGTGTGTGACTTGCCCACATACAGGTTGAAGTTGAGTGTGTAGCCATTACTTGACTCTGCCAACACAAAAAGCTTGATCCACCATTTTGTTGGTTTGTCCTTCATATATTGGGTCATGCCAGTTTTTGCTTTGGTTGCCACCATTCTCTCATCGACTGCCAGTTCCTTCCTTGGGTGGTAATGAGCGTTGCAGGCATTCCGAATGTCATCCATCAGAGGTTGGATTCTGAACAGCTTGTCATGCTGTGGTGTTCCCTTCTTCTGGTCATTTTTGACATCCTCCTCTGGATCACTGAGGTGGATGTTCCACGATAACGCCCTGAATCTGTCTCTTGTCATGACAGTGGCTGGAAACGGCACAGGCATGAAGTGTTTTTTTCTTCAGTAGTCCTGGAGACTTGGCAGTGACACTAATGATGTGTACATGAGGAGACCTAGGTATTTGTATAGTTCCTCAACTTCAACATCAGTCCATTTGTACTTATTCCCCATTTCCTGTTTTTTTGCTGCCTGCTTGTTGGTGTTTTTGCAGAGTGTCTTCATGGTATTCCTGGTAAAGTACAGCTGGAACAGGTCCATTGGTGAGTGTACTGAATGCATATTCACCTGGGCTCCTGGTGTTCTGGGCATGAACCTACTGGTTTGTGGGGCAGTATCAGGATCACTCTCGGTTTTCCAGGGCTCAGAACTGTGGTATGGCTGTCCTGACTTTGTTGGAGATCTTGATCTGGTTTGACTCTTCCTTCCACCCCCTCTCTGTGTAGGCCTCTGTCTGCTTGTTGTCGGAGTGGTAGATGAACCAGGCTGCTCATCATCTCTGTACATATCATCTCTGTACATGTCAAGACACATGTAAAATGATTAAAGATTGTACATCAAAGTACAAGATGCTCATTGGCACATATGCACAACAATTACAGTGAAGAAGTCGTTGGCAATGAAATTCTTGTTCACACAGCCACACAGACACACAGACAAAGAGACACACACACACACACACACACACACACACACACACACACACACACACACACACACACACACACACACACACTCACATACAGACTGACACACACACAATATAATATACAATAAGCTAGCAATAAATGTACAGTACAATACACAATGTACAATAACAGACAGACACACACAGACAGACAGAGACACACAGACAAAGACACACAGACAGACAGACAGACAGACAGACAGACAGAGACAGACACACACAGACAGACAGACAGACACACAGACATACACAGACACACACACACACACACACACACACACACAGAGACAAAGACAGAAACACACACGCACACACGGAAACACACACGCGGGCGCGCACACGCGCGGGCGCGCACACGCACACACACACACACACACAATATAATATACAATAAGCTAGCAATAAATGTTCACAAAATGTTTGTCTCACCTCTCGTTGTGAACCACAAAAGCCGAGTCGTCAATCTCATCATCACCACTTTCTGATTCCGACGATGAACTGTAAACAGCGTCCTGGTCGTCCAATCGATAGAACAAGTCGAGGGCTTGTTCAACCGAAAACATTCGCTTCATTTTACTTCCACAAAAAACTCTAAATCTACTCCTAAATTACCTAAACTATCTACACTACTCCACTCCTCTAAACTAGCAATAATATCTCTCTCAGTACGTCTCTCCTTGTCAACTCTGTCAATCTCCCGCCTTTCAATTTCACTTCTTTGCTCAGTTGGCTCCTCCTCCACTCCCTAAAGTGTGCAGCCTGAAGAGCAGATTCAGCAGATTTACACATTTTTCTCCGTTTTGTTTTATGACAAAAACCGACAAAGTTATTAGAATAAATGCAACGCCTGTCGCATCCCATCTTGCGTTCTTTTACGAACGCGTCAATATTTTTCAATATTTTTTTATATAAAGTTTAAATGATCATATCTCCATTTTTACTTGGTCAATCAACACAAAACAAAAAGTAGAATAGAGTTTCAAGCCAGCACTTTCGACAGAAGTGGACGGCAGTGCTCAACGTGACTTTGTTTTTATGCTTCGACGTCTTAAACTGGTCATGTGACTTGATCACGCCGGCGTGATAGGCGACTCGGAAGAGTTAAAGAAGATTAAAGAAAATAGTCCAACACCGTGGTACAACGAGCACACCCGGGCCCTTAAGAGAGCAGCCAGAAAAATGGAGCCTAACTGGAAGAAAACAAAACTAGAGGTATTTCGAATTTCATGGAAGGAGAGCTCGATTGCTTACAGAGAGGCTTTAAAAGCTGCTAGATCTGCTTATTTTTCAACCCTATTAGAAGAAAATAAACATAATCCAAGGTATTAATTTGAAAAAGTGGCTACACTAACGAAAAAGAAAGCTTCAAGCCCAGAAGTTTCCAAGAAACACAGCAGTAATGACTTTATGAACTTCTTCACTTATAGGATTTATAATATTAGGGACAAAATTATAACTATGCAACCGTCTACTACAGCATCACATCAGGGAGTGCATTATAGTCTCCCCGAGGTAAAATTTGATTCATTTGTTGCCATAGGAGAGGAATAATTTTGCAAACTCGTTAATTCATCTAAATCGACAACATGTATGTTAGACCCTATACCGACTAAACTACTGAAAGAGATGCTTCCAGAAGTCATAGATCCTCTTCTTAACATCATTAATTCATCTTTGTCTCTAGGATACGTACCAAAAACCTTTAAGCTGGATATGATTAAACCGCTTGTTAAAAAAACGCAACTTGATCCTACAGAATTAGTCAATTACAGGCCGATCTCGAATCTACCTTTTCTGTCAAAGATACTAGAAAAGGCAGTATCCTCACAACTGTATTCCTTTCTTAAAAGAAATGGTATCTGCGAGGATTTCCAGTCAGGATTTAGACCGCACCATAGCACTGAGACTGCTCTCACTAAAGTCACAAATGATTTGCTCTTATCATCCGATCGTGGTTGAATCTCTCTATTAGTGTTACTTGATCTTAGTGCTGCATTTGACACCATTGACCACAACATTCTCTTAAATAGACTAGAAAACTATGTTGGCATAAGTGGAATTGCACTAGCATGGTTTAAATCATATTTATCTGACCGCCATCAGTTTGTAGCAGTAAATGAAGAGATGTCTTATCGATCACAAGTTCAGTATGGCGTACCACAAGGCTCAGTACTAGGACCGTTGCTGTTCACTCTGTACATGCTACCTTTAGGAGATATCATTAGGAAACATGGAATTAGCTTTCACTGTTATGCTGATGATACTCAGCTCATTGACAAATGCGGAACAACTAGTTCATGCGTTCATGACATCAAGGCTAGATTATTGTAATGCTCTACTGGGTGGTTGCCCTGCACGCTTAATAAACAAACTACAGCTAGTTCAAAACGCAGCCGCTAGAGTTCTTACCAGAACCAGGAAGTACGACCATATTAGCCCGGTTCTGTCAACACTGCATTGGCTCCCTATTAAACATCGTATAAATTTTAAAATATTGCTGATTACTTACAAAGCACTAAATGGTTTAGCTCCCCTGTACTTGAGCGAGCTCTTAACGCATTATAGTCCTTCACGTCTATTGCGATCTCAAAACTCCGGCCAGTTGATAATACCTAGAATATATAAATCGACTGCTGGCGGTAGATCCTTTTCCTATTTAGCACCAAAACTTTGGAACAATCTTCCTAACATTGTCCGGGAAGCAGACAAGGTCTGTCAGTTCAAAGCTAGACTAAAAACACATCTCTTTGACCTAGCATTCACATAACACTCTACAGACTTCTATAATTCAATATTAGGCTGCTTAGATTAGGTCAGCCGGAACTGGGAATACTTCCCATAAATCCTGATGTACTCGTTACATCATAAGAAGAATGGCATCTACGCTAATTGTAGTGTCTTTGTTTATCCCGAGGTTTTCCCACAGCCTGCTGGATCCAGGCCGTTTCCAGATCTGACGAAGGACTTTCGCCTGGACCTGATGACAATGCAGTGCTGAAGTGCCAACTAGCCTCTCCCTATGGAGGATTCCCTATACCACTCTACAGATAAAGCGTTGTGGAATTTTCCGGTTCGCGTATCTACCCGAAGTGATAAGATAAAATAAAAATTCTGCATCAAAATTTATAGACAAGTAGTTTGTTTAGGCATGGTTTGTAAGGAATTACAAACCTGCGCACATATATTCAAACGCACATAACTATAGAATCAATTCTTAATGCGCATGTGAACGCCATCAGCGTCTATCACAGGTTCACGTTTAAAGTCTGTTTAGAGAGAACGGTGTCGTCTTAGCGGCCCCTAATTTAATAACAAATGATCATTTAGACGGAAGTGAATCAATCAAAACTAACTTTAGCTGGAAAAAACATTTTTCAAGAGCCACTATAAAACCAAACCAATCTCTGTTACCTTAAATTATATCTTTATCTCTGTAAAGCTGCTTTGAAACAATCTACATTGTTAAAAGCGCTATATAAATGAGGATGACTTGACTTGACTTGACTTGACGTAACTATTAATTCAGGTATTAGTACATGATCATTCATGCCCTGTTATTGTAAAGTGTTACCAAAATATTTGTACAAGTAGTCATGGTACAATACCTGTTAAAGCTCTGTTGAATTACAATGACCTCTGGCTATTACATGTAACAGTCCAGTTGTCCAGCCACAATATATTAAATATATAAACAATGTACACTACTATTTCAAATGTCCTTGCCTTTTTGTTACTTCAAATTAGGGCTGGATGATTAATCGAAAAATAATCGAAACCGAAATTCAGAGCCTATAACCGACGTAATTTTACCATGTCGGTTATTTCGTTTTTTTAATCCTATTAATATTTCCCCCCACTGTGTGCTAATGTACTTTCCCCTTAAAACATATTACCGCGTGTGTAGTCACGTAACTGTCTCCACCCCGTCCAGTCTGCGACATTGAAGCAACATGAGCCCCTTTCACACAGCGCATTGATCCCGGGAAATTGCCAGAACAAACACCTTCTGTGTGAACGCAAACACGACCCGGGATTGATGCCAGATTGGGGACATAGTAACATTGCCGTGTTCAGTCCCGGAACGCGCGCTGTGTGAACAAAAGCCGTAATGAATGCCGTGTCGTAATGATGGCGCTAAGCCGGGATCGTTCGCCAGCGTGAAACGGTTCGTAATGCGCTAGTTTATGATCGAATCAGAGAAAAAAAATGCACAAGCGTGGTTTCTCGAGAGAAATCGCAACTCATAAGCAAACTATAGACGCCGCTGGGACATGTCACGTGTCTTTGTGGGTTGTGTGTGTCTGTGTGAACGCACTCTCTTGATTCCGGAAAATTACTGGCAGTGTGAATGAACCACAGTCAAACGAACCCGGGTCAAATCCCGGCCCACTTTATCCGTGTAACTTCCGGAATCTCTGTGTGAAAGGGAACTCAAACACTGAATCAACTCAGCAACAGGAACCGCTTGTACCAAAGAAACACGCGAAAAAAGAGAGAGACTGAAAAACGCCCAGCAACACGTGCCTCCACTCCACAAAGCAGGTTTCGATAACACAAGCATTTACAAATGCTACACAATATGAAAATTGTTTTTTTAGTTTTATACAAGTTATATTTTACTTTTAAGATGACAATATTTACAATAATTTATTTTGTTTACAAAAATAACTATTTTCTACATTTTTAGGAAATTTTCTTTTTGCATTAAAACTTAATCACTTTTTTATAAGACATTTTTATTTCAGGCATTGTATGCTTTGTTTGATTCAATTGTTTGAAATATTTAATAAGTAAGCATTAAAAGCTATCTGTGCGTTTCCTTATTTTAGAATCACAAAGATAGGATTTTGCATTCTTTCATTAAAAAAAAATAACCGTGAACATATTTAAAGTATAAGCCTTGCCAGTGACACATGAGAAAGATTTTTTTTTGAATAATTGTTCAATAATCGTAATCGAGGTAACTTGTTCGATTAATCGCGATTATGATTTTAGCCAAAATTGTCCAGCCCTACTTCAAATGCATTCTATATGCATGTACTAAACATGTGAACACATTACAGTCATTGTGCACCTCTATCACAGTTCACAGTGCACACCGTTTACACAGGGTTTACAGCGTACAGCAGCATCATATGTGCTTTGGGAGCAAAAAGTAGTTTAAACTAAAAAGGGTCACTAATAACTTCCCATATGAAGCCTCTCTAAAGAACAACACAAGATATTTTTAGTTTAAGGCACATCAGTCAATCACCCAGCATCCATTTGTGACTAGTAGCAACCCTGTCCTTATTCCTGAAGCAACCATTCCCCATCCAGCTCCTGTTTCCCTTTTCCATTCTCTTGTATTCACTTCTTTGTTCTTCATTATGAACCCAGTTTATGCAGCAAGGCGAAGACTTAATAGATAGTGGGCTACTTCAAAGCACTCAACCTGAAACGCCATCATTCACCGGCACTGAATTAGCATTAGCAGGAGAGCTTGTGTGATTATGGAACGTGCTCCTCCCCATGCAAACAGAGGAGGTAATGGAGCTCTTCATCACTGCACAAATCATTTGCCAGAATGGAGCTGGATGCCAGAAAACATACTTAGTGTGTAAAGGATCCATCGATGGAAAACTTAAGGCAAAAATAACTAATAGTGATGTCAACTTGATTAGCCTGAAACATTCAGATCTGGGTACTAATTGCTTCGATTCATGTGTTGTATTACTGCTGAGCTGTTCTAAAAAATGATAATAATAAATTAGCTGGTTAGATTTTTTAGCAATGAATCAGCCTACAACCATCTAAAAACACTGCATGAATCAGATGCTTTGTGTCTAAACAAGAACAAAAGAAGCTTATTTATCTATTCATTACCAGCAGGGTAGATTACTGCAGTGGACTCATCTTGCGCCTTCACAAAATACAAAATGCTAACACTGCTGCCAGGCTCCTAACCAACACTGTATTCCAATGTCAATTCTAGCCAATTTTAAAGGACTTTTAAATGTATATGTAAGGGATATTCCATAGCTATGTTAGCATTACCTGTTTTAATGCACAATGTAAAGATAAAGAACCACCCGAGTTACCAACTTGTTGCTGAGTAATATAAAAAGTGACAAATACCTCTTATTAACCCTAACAATGTGTGATGATTGAAGCGGTGGGCAGAGCTGTCAGCACTCAGACTGGGTCTATGAACCACAATATGAATAACATCATGGAGAAGCTCACAGCTTTGCAAAGGCAAAAGGATCATTTTAGAGACCAAAATGGACCAGGAGAATAGCCTGTATAAATTTAATAAGGCTACTCGCCCCAAGACCAAACAATCCCAATCTTATCTGTTTCGGCACCCCCCTACCAGCACTGGCCTTGGCCAAGGCCACTGCTGGAACAACAACTCTCCCAGAAGAGCACTGCAGTGAGCCGCTCTTGCATTCCTTCCCCGACTCCTCAGACACCTGGTGATTGGCGGTATCGCCAAAAATGGCATACTTTTACAAAAGTGTAATTATCTTAAAAACTATTAATGATAGAGAGGTGCAGTCTTTTTTGCCGTCTTCCTCAGATTCCGCTGAAAACAGTGATAACTTACCTGGCTTGTATACACACTTCCTTGTTGCACAATACCACTACATCAAAGGCCAATGAAATCGATGTTGTTTGGCAGATTCACAAGCAACATCCAATGGAAAAATTGCCTATGGAGGAATATGGGAATGGGGTGTGGGGTAGGTGCATATCTGTGTATGTGTAAGTTCATGTGTGTGTAGGCCTGGAGAGAGTCGCTAAGCCAGCACCATAATCTAGGAGCCTCAGTCCGCAGGATTGTCATAGCGATACACAGCAAGTTGCCATGGAGACAACCTTGATCATGTCCCAGGCAGAGTCAACAATCACCAGGTGTCTGAGGAGTCGGGGAAGGAATGCAAGAGCGGCTCACTGCAGTGCTCTTCTGGGAGAGTTGTTGTTCCAGCAGTGGCCTTGGCCAAGGCCAGTGCTGGTAGGGGGGTGCCGAAACAGATAAGATTGGGATTGTTTGGTCTTGGGGCGAGTAGCCTTATTAAATTTATACAGGCTATTCTCCTGGTCCATTTTGGTCTCTAAAATGATCCTTTTGCCTTTGCAAAGATGTGAGCTTCTCCATGATGTTATTCATATTGTGGTTCATAGACCCAGTCTGAGTGCTGACAGCTCTGCCCACTGCTTCAATCATCACGGGCAGCCTTGCGGGGCTTTTGACAGCTGTCACCGTCTGCTTAGTTCCTCGATAAACCAGGGCAATGCCTAGTCCAATCAGCAGAAGACCTGTTATCATGGTGCCGAATAGGTAGATATCTTCAATGTCCTCCACGGAAAGAGCCGCCAGACACACGACCCGCCACCTCTCCCACACATCCATCGTGTAGCCAGCTGCGAACGTTCCGGCAGGGCAATAATAGTATTTATAGTAGTTCCGGTTATAATAGTTCCGGTTATAATAGTTCCGGTTATTGGTTTGGTTTGGTTTATTTCAGACAGACAACTTAGTTTCAACACAGTTGAGCTGACAAACAACAGCATATTTACTGCAGTCTGAAACAGGTGTAGGCTGAAGCTCTTGCTTATAATGCCTACCCTTTTTGAAAACATCTCATATTTTAATCTAATCAAATAAAAATAAGTATTGTCTTACATCAATATAATGTTGACAAACAAATCTAAACAAAATACAGAAACATTAATGTTTCCTATGCAATAAAATTGCACAATCCAAAATACAACAAAAACAGCTTGTTCGTTTATCACTCTTTAAATTGTTTCATATAGTTTCATTGCATTATTTTTAAATAGTTTCTTTAACTTACTAAGTGTCCCACATATTTTTAGTTCCTCATGACAGTTATTCCATAAATTTACACCTTTAACTGAAATACAATGGTATTTTGCATTGGTCCTCATGTGGTTCTTCTTAAATATACAAGTTCCCCTTAAGTCATGTTGGCATTCTCTTTCTGTGAACAACCCCTGGATACTTTCTGGCAATTGATGGTTTTTTGCTTTGTACATGATTTGTAATGTTTTTAGTTCTACTAATTCTTTAAACTTTAGGGCCTTTAATTCAATAAAAAGGGAGTTTGTTGGCTCCCTATAGGTAGTTTTCTTTACTATTCGCATGGCTCTCTTTTGAAGCATAAACATTTGATTGGTGTTTGTTTTATACGTATTTCCCCATACTTCCACACAATAAATAATGTATGGAAGCACAAGGGAACAATACAAAATATATAATGATTTTTCATTTAAGAAATCTTTAACTTTATATAATATTGCAATTGACTTTGAGATCTTGTTCTTAATATAAGATATATGGGACTTCCAATTTAAGTTATTGTCTATAATTACTCCAAGAAATTTAATAGCTGACACCCTTTCTATTTCAATTTCATTAATCATTAATTTACCTGTTGTATTCGATAAACGATTGCCAAATACAATAAATTTTGTTTTACTTATATTTAACGTTAATTTATTCAAATCAAACAAATTTTTTAGCAGTGCCATTTCTTTCCCCATTGTATCCAAAAGTTGTTTCAGATTCTCACCAGAACAAAATAAGTTTGTATCATCCGCAAATAATATCAGTTGTAATACTTTGGAAACCTCACATATATCATTAATGTATAACAGAAAAAGCAATGGGCCCAGCACAGAGCCTTGGGGAACCCCGCATGTTACTTGCACCAGTTGTGACTTGCAATTATCTATTTGGACATATTGATGCCTTTTCTCCAAATAATTACTTATCCAAGAGTGAGCTACACCTCTTACTCCATATTTTTTCATTTTCTCTAGTAAGATGTCATGGTCGACAGTGTCAAATGCTTTTTTAAGGTCTAAAAATACCCCAACTGTGAATTGTTTATTATATATTATAGTGTTATAATAGTATTGCGCCATGGAACAAGTGCACCTCGTTCATCATGCTCTTAAAGGGAATGTGATATAAAGCTCTTGTTGGTTTGTTTCCCGTTACGCCCAAACCACACCTATGAATAATGAAGCTACTTCAGACCAACCCCTTTTAGATTTGCGCCAGGCGCAAGAGGCATTTATCCCGCCGGGAAAATAGCAACAGCGCCGGGATCCCCCCACAAAGTTACTTGCGCTTTGCGCTTTGACACTTGCGTTTCAGATCGTTAAAATAGGGCCCATAGTGTTTCATCTCCATTACATATAGTTTATAAGCACAAATGTAAAAATAGAGAAAAAGGACCAAAAAGGGCTTAGTTCCCAGAGGGTTAAATGAGAAATATAATGTAGCGATACAGTACCAAAGCTATAAGCTGCAGGGCAACGTGAACAAGAAGTTTATGTGCTCCTAAAATGTTTCTGTAGTGTGCAGCGCAATCTCCAATCTCTGTGTGGGAGTGATGTGTCTACATCACTTTGAACTGATAATTTGTACCCGATTCTGTGTAGTTATGTCTTTGTCTTGACTATAGCATGAGCCAATAACGCTCGAGCTGTGAAAGAGCATATCATAGATTTGACTCACTTAACAAATATGCCAGTCACTAAACTAGTCTGTGCTTATTTTGTTTGTTCGTGAACAAAATTAACAAATCGGGCTTCTCTTTTCTGAATGTGGATCTGCTGAGTGGCCACATGAAAAGGTCTTTTTTTCACAAGGTCAGAATGGATGAATTATACATGTGACTGATGACACTGATACCAGTTGTAAACAAGGCCTTGGTACATGTGGTTTGGCACTGCAAGAACATCTTCCCTGTACCACTGTCTTAGGCGTCTTATAGACAGTTTATTGCTCTTGCCACATCTGCAGTCCTCATGCCTCCCTGCTGCAGATCTATGGCATGTTCACAGAGGTGAACATGGACCCTGGACCTTTCTTCTAGTGTTTTTCAGAGTCAGTAGAAAGATCTCTTTAGGGGCTGTTTACATGACACCGTTTTCAACTAAAAGCTGATAAGTTGTTCTGTGTTTTGATCAATCTACACGACAATAGCGTTTTGAGGCCGAGAAATGCAATCTTGAAACAGGTTTCAAAGTGGAAGTAGGAAACGTTATGCATTTGTAGGAGTTTCCCCTTCAGTCGCAAAATTTATTGGAGGAGAGTTTTTAAATAAATAATGCAAGGTGATTTACTAAGGTGTGCAATGGTCAATTTACTTGGTAGATTGTGTTGGGCATTATGTGTAATAATGGTCCACTAAAGGCAAGTTTGTAGAGAACCCACGTGCAGTTTATTTACAGAATGTGATCAAACATAAAACAAAGGCAAAACAAACTCAAAACATAAACGTGGATATGACGCTTACCAACGGCGGTAACAGGAAACAATACTTAACACATGACAAGCATGAGGGCTTAAATACACAAGGACCAATGACTAGACAAGGGACACCTGTGAACAATGACACAATGAACCAATGACAACAGGACACATCAGACAAGAGAACACATGGCAGGATCACATGACTAACGGAATCACATGACAAAGACATGAAACATGATTGACATGAAACAAAAGGTGTGTTCGACATCGGCTGCGGCTGGATGTAAGCGATCGGCGAGAGTAGCCGCGTGCAGGCGGGGAGGAGCTGCAAACGGCGATATAAAGCCGGACACGTTGTGGCTGCCGTAGTTTGCTGCAATTACGTCAGTCATGGCAGATCACGTGGTGTTTGCTTTCTTTATCGCAGACGAGCTGGAAGCGATAGAAATTCCATTATTATTGCATGACATTGAGCACAATGAGCAACGAAAGTGAGTAAAGGTTAAATGTAAGGAGTATCTTTTTAAAGAAATTATAGACACATTATCAATTTACTTGTCAAGTTACTATATCTGACAATTATATGTTGAATACAAATACTGTATCGATAGTCTTTACAATACTGTACTGTAGTCTTTGCAATGTATTACTAATGTAATGGGTGGTTTTTGTAATCAATAGCTACTGTTGCTTGCCTTTTAATAATAATAATAATAATTATTATTATTTTGGTTTAAATAGAAAATTACTCATTCTTACAAAGAATAATGGAGTGTTACTCCAATTTCAACACTTATGTATACACTAATTATTTCATTAAAATCCCCATTCAACATAAAACACTGATAATAAAATTTTGACTACATGTGTGTTCAGTTAGGCTACATATATATATGAGTACAATTCCTTTTGTTCTTATATAGAATGGTTCCAAAAATAGACAATTTTGTGGAGGATGTTGTCCCTCTCTACAGTCCCTCAGAATTTAGAGGTCATTTCAGGCTCTCCAAAGAACAAGTGGAGGTTTGTACTGGTTAATATCGGTTAATATACAATTAATTGAAAACAAGTGTTAGTATGTTGTCTTGATAACCTATTTTTCTACCTTTGCAGGATGTCATTACTACCCTTGGTCCTGTTTATATGAATTTACAACAGACCAAACTTCCACTCACAAACAGTGTTCTTGCCTGCCTTTGGACATTGGCGAATCAGGAGTCATATCGTGGGGTGGCAGATAGATTCAACATGTCAAAATCCACTCTTGCCAAGCATCTCCATGAGTTTTGTTTTAATGTGAACACATACATGGCCCACCACATTTCCTGGCCCAGAGGTCAAAGGCTGGAGATGTCAAAGTTAGGGTTTGACGCAGCAGGTTTCCCCAACACTGTATGTGCAGTGGATGGGTGTCACATTCCTATAATGAGACCCCACTGTGATAATCCCCTAGCATACATGAATAGGAAACAGTTTTATTCTGTAAATTTAACTGGGTTTTGTGACAGTCAGCGACGCTTCTATCACATCAGTGTGGGTCACCCTGGGAGTTGGCATGATGCCAGAGCATTTCGCTTGACAGAAGTTTGTCGTCTTCTTGAAGAAGATCCTCATTCCCTTGTTCCACAGGGAATGCACATAATTGGGGATTCTGCCTACCCTTTGTTGCCTCAACTTATGAGGCCTTATAGAGACAATGGCCACTTGTCTGCTAGGCAAAGATACTTTAACAGAAAGCTCAATGCAGCTCGTGTGGTCATTGAGCATGCATTTGGCATTCTAAAATCTAAGTTTAGGAGGCTCCATTACCTGCAAATGAGAAGCATTTCTAATATCAGTTCAGCAGTCTCAGTTTAGTCTCAAATCTTTGTTTAGAGCCCAGTGATCAAGTTGTTGTGGTAGATGGTGTTGATGATGAACCACACCACCAGCAACCCCACAACACTAATGCATGTCATCATAGAGACCAGATTTGTGGCCAGATCTAACTGATGTATACTAAACATACAAAAAAAAAAAAAAAGATTTGAATGTACAGAAATAGTCAACAAATGATAAAAAAAAAACAGATTTTGTGTTGAAATTAGGAAATATTGAACATGATTAGTTTGTCATTGGAAATTGTGTTCTTTGGGAACAAAAACACATTTTGGGGAAAGCTGCAAATCAAGAAAAAAAAAAAAAAACCTTTACATTATTGAGGTTCATGGGTTCTGTAATAGATGCATAATTTGCTCTTGTCTTTTTCCCATTTTCTTTAGCTCCTCAACAATTGTTCCCAAGCTGGTCAACATCTTTTTTTCAAAGGACCTTCTGCGCCTCTCCTTAAGTCGCCGCCATCTCTCCAGATCTGGCCTTACCAGGGACTCAAGCACAGCAGTCCTTCTCTCGGCATGCTCTTCATACGCCTCCAGAAACTGTAAGGGTTGTGATCGTCTTTGCCTGTTTGTGATGTTTGTATTTGGTATGGTAGAGGTTCCTGGCTGTTCATCTATACTAGCACTTGCTGGCTGGTCTTGGGAAGATGATGTGGGCCTACTTTTGGAGGAGGTCTCTTCCAAACCCAGAGGTGTGGAGTGGATGTTGCCAGGTGGTGCAGTACCGATTCCCGATGACCCAAATAACTCATCCATTAGCTGGTGGGGGTGAATTTCAAATGTAAAATGAAAAATAACCAATGTTTCTTGTAAGACATGACAATGTTATTTCAGAAACAAAGTAAAGCAGTCTTCAACTTACTGTATAGTACTCCCAGGTGATCTTCCCCTCCCCAGTTGCACGGCGCCTGTCTTTTACCCTTTTATATGTGGTTAACATGTTTGCTAGTTTTTTTCTAATTTTCTCACTTGATAAGTTGTAGCCCTTTTGTGAGAAGGAGTTTTGCATTTTTTTATAGAAGGCCATTTTGTTCCTAAAATAAAGTTGCTGATGAGTTCCCCTTCAGGGACTACCGCTGCGTGAAATCGCAGTGGGAACGCCCTCAGCGTGACGCGTCTGAAGCATGAATGAAATCAGTCAATGGAGAGGATGAGCGTACGGCGAGTGACGTCATCGACCAGGAAGCTATAAATATCCCCTGAGTACACAACACGCCAGCTTTTAGTTACTTCAGCAGCTCTGTGTGTGTCTGAATCTGTCGATTGTGTTTGTCTGTTTTGTCAGGAGTTTTCACTATATATATTTTATATAAAAAAACCAATATGAGCGAGCAGTATAAGAAGTGTGTTCCCCCCTGTACTCGGCACATCACGGGTGGGGATTCTCACGAGTTATGTGTAGCTTGTTTGGGAGTTCAGCATGCCCAGTCGGCTCTCGAGGGAGTCGATTGTCAGCGTTGCGAGCGTTTTCCCTTGAGAACTCTGCGCTCGCGGCGATCGCTCTTCGAGGAGAGTGATTTGCTGCGAGCTCCCCGAGGCTCGGGTCCCGCTTCTGTTGAGGCAGAGCGGCGGCGCTTGTCTTGGGGCTCGCAGATGGATCTCGCTGGCGACGTTGAGACGGGCTCCGCCCTATCTCAGCTATCTCCGACGAGATCTAGTGCCTCTCACCCGGTCGAAAAAGTCCTGACGGGCTGAACGTCAGGACTCTGAGGGTGGTCCCCATCGGGAAAAACTTGAGTTCACCGCACAAAAACACGGTGCCCTGTCTTTCTCGATGCCCTCAGGGGTCTGTTCTACTAACCCTACCTATACAGGGCGTAGAGAGACTCGGCGAGCGATTTCCCGAGGGACGCTCGCCCCCTCCAAGGAGGGTTGTGGAGTGCTCAGACCAGCTGTTTCCTGCCAGTATGTTACAGGGCGCTGTGTCTGTCACTCGGGATGTTCATCCGGAGGCCAGCCTCGAGAGGCTGGTTCCCTTAGTAGAGTTCCTGGCGGAATGGGTCCCCCACCCAGCAGGGAGTTAGGATACTACTTCATCGAAAAAAAAAAAAATCCTGACGTGCTGAACGTCAGGGTTCTGAGGGTGGTCCTTATCGTGAAAGACCTGAGTTCACTGCACAAGAACACGCTGCCCTGTCTTTTCCGATGCCCTCAGTGGTCTGCTCTACTAACCCTGCCTTCACAGGGCGTAGAGAGACTCGGCGAGCGATTTCCCGAGGGACGCTCGCCCCCTCCGAGGAGGGTTGCGGAGTGCCCAGACCAGCTGTTCCCTGCCAGTACGTTACAGGGCGCTGTGTCTGTCACTGGGGATGTTCAAATCAGATCCGAGGACTGGTTTGTCATGATAGATCTAAAGGACGTTTACTTCCATGTATCTATCCTCCCTCAACACAGGAAGTTCCTGAGGTTCGCTTTCGGGGGCGAAGCGTACCAATATCGGGTTCTTCCGTTCGGCCTAGCACTGTCACCCCGAACATTCACGAAGTGTACGGATGCTGCTATAGCCCCGCTGAGGTTACAGGGCATCCGCTGTACATACATATTTCTGTACTAAATAGGCGATTGCTTGATTCTAGCTCAATCGGAACAACAGGCGGTTCGGCACCGAGATGTCGTTCTTGCTCATATCAAGTGACTGGGGCTGAGGCTCAACGCCAAAAAGAGTGTTCTTTCTCCATTACAGAGAACCACTTTTCTAGGTGTAGTGTGGGATTCAACGACGATGCAGGCACGATTGTCACCTGCTCGTATTGCTTTGATTCTCGCTGCAGTAGATCAGGTCAAGCTAGGCCAGTCATCCACTGTAAAACAGTTCCAGAGACTGCTAGGTCTCATGGCAGCTGCGTCCAACGTGATACCTCTTGGCCTTTTGCACATGAGACTGTTACAGTGGTGGCTCAGGACCAAGGGATTCTCCCCGAGGGGAAATCCGCTTCGCATGATCGTGAGTTTGCGACGGTGTCATCACGCCCTGATCATGTGGAAAGATCCTTGGTTTCTGTCCCAAGGCCCTGTGTTAGGAGCTCCTTGTCGTCGCGTTATGCTAATGACAGATGCCTCTCTCACGGGTGGGCTCAGGGTCTGTGGGAGGACCATCATCGTCTGTGGCACTTAAACTGCCTAGAGATGTTGGCGGTGTTTCAGGCTCTGAAACACTTCCTCCCAGACCTAAGGGGCCACCATGTTCTTGTCCAGACAGACAACACATCGGTGGTTTCTTATATCAACCATCAGGGGGGTTTGCGTTCTCGCCCGCTTTACAAACTGGCACGTCAGATCCTTCTATGGTCCCAGGGGAAAATTCTTTCTCTGAGAGCTTTTATCTCCCGGGGTATTTAAATCAGGGGGCAGACATCCTGTTAAGACAGGGGCCGAGGCCCGAGGAATGGAGTCTTCACCCCGAGGTGGTGGAACTCCTATGGAAACATTTCGGTCTTGCCGAGGTAGACCTATTTGCTTCTCGAGAAACATCACACTGCCCGCTGTGGTTCTCTCTCAGCCATCCAGCCCCGCTGGGGTTGGATGCGATGGTACATCCGTGGCCGAGGTCACGTCTGTACGCTTTTCCCCCGATCGCTCTGCTCCCAGGAGTTCTGGAGAGGGTTCGCCGGGACGGGCTCAGTCTCCTGCTAATAGCCCCGTTCTGGTCGGCCCGGGTATGGTTTGCGGACCTAGTGTCTCTCCTCAACGGCTCTCCCCTAGAGATACCGATCAGGAGAGATCTGCTCTCTCAGGCGAGTGGGTCGATCCTTCACCCCCGTCTAGAGCTATGGAGGCTGTGGGCTTGGCCTCTGAGGGGGCCCAGCTCATAGATTCTGGTCTCTCGGCTGAGGTCGTTGAGACCATCCTCCGATCCAGAGCTCCCTCCACGAGGAAGTTATATGCCGCGAGGTGGAAACTTTTCACCTCTTGGTGTGGAGAGCGCCAGCAGGACCCAGTTAACTGCCCGGTTGGTACAGTCCTGGATTTCCTGCAGGACCGTCTCTCCACAGGGTTATCCCACTCCACACTGAAGGTGTATGTGGCGGCCTTAGCTGCTTACCACACCCCTTCAAGTGGAGGTTCCCTCGGGAAACACCCGCTAATGTCTCGCTTCCTTCGTGTCACCTTGAGGCTGAGGCCTGCAGTTCGCACAAGGGTACCAGCTTGGGATCTGGCCGTCATCTTAGAAGGTCTCTCCCTTGCTCCTTTCGAGCCCATAGAGGAAGTTTCGGAAAAGTTTCTTACTCTAAAGACTATCCTTCTTCTCGCTATCTCATCTCTAAAAAGAATTGGAGATATTCAAGCACTTTCGGTGGCTCCCTCGTGCCTGGAATTTGCTCCTGGTTGGTTAAGGCCTTTCTCTTTCCGAGACCAGGTTATGTTCCTAAGGTTCCAACTGTTTCAGTTAGACCTATAGTTCTGCAGGTTTTCTGTCCTCCGCCTTTTCTGACGTCAGACCAGGAGAAAATTAATTTGCTGTGCCCAGTTTGGGTTTTGATGCTTACGTCCACAGAGCTGCCCTGTGGAGGAGATCGGAACAAATGTTCGTCTGTTTGGGTCACCTAAGAAAGGGTGTCCTGCATCTAGAAAAAGGATGAGCAAGTGGGTGGTCGAGGCCATCCCACTTGCTTATGGTTCGGCCCATCAGCCTTCACTTTGGCTGTAAGGGCTCATTCCACCCGGAGTATGGCTGCTTCTACAGCTCTTCTTTCAGGAGCTTCTCTTCAGGACGTTTGTGATGCGGCAGGCTGGTCCTCACCGCACACTTTCGTTAGATTTTATTCCCTCGATCTTAGCTCCACTCCCGGGGCTCAGGTGCTCTCGTCGGTTTGTGTCTCCTAATGACACACGACGGGGATTTGGTCGTATGGGGATGTGGGTATTGCGTTCCCACTGCGATTTCACGCAGCGGTAGTCCCTGAAGGGGAACGTCCCGGGTTACGTATGTAACCCTAGTTCCCCGAAGGGACGGACGCTGCGTGTCCTGCCATACTCTCGGCATCCCCTTGGGTCGCTGCTTCAGTAACTTTTAAGCTGGCGTGTTGTGTACTCAGGGGATATTTATAGCTTCCTGGTCGATGACGTCACTCGCCGTACGCTCATCCTCTCCATTGACTGATTTCATTCATGCTTCAGACGCGTCACGCTGAGGGCGTTCCCACTGCGATTTCACGCAGCGTCCGTCCCTTCGGGGAACTAGGGTTACATACGTAACCCGGGACGTTTTTGTAAGGTCCAGTAGAAATAGTGTCATTTGATGTGTTATTTTTGTAAAATGGAGGAGATAAGGAGATAAATAGATTAACACTACAAAACAAAGAAAAATGTAAATTAACCACAGTATTGACATTAATCTTCCTTATATTATTTGATGCAATACCTTGAGATTCATGCCTGTCTGACTGGAAGGAGGGGGATGAAGGTTGAATGGATTCTGAAGGGTTTCCACACATTGCACCAGGTTGCAGAGTGGCAGGCGGTGGGTACTTGACAGTGGAGGTAAGTTGTACAGGGGGCCTAGTGGGGCACTGGCTGGATGATGGTGGTACAGGGGGCCTAGTGGGGCACTGGCTGGATGATGGTGGTACAGGGGGCCTAGTGGGGCACTGGCTGGATGATGGTGGTACAGGGGGCCTAGTGGGGCACTGGCTGGATGATGGTGGTACAGGGGGCCTAGTGGGGCACTGGCTGGATGATGGTGGTACAGGGGGCCTAGTGGGGCACTGGCTGGATGATGGTGGTACAGAGGGCCTAGTGGGGCACTGGCTGGATGATGGTTTCACAAAACTGAGGTTTAGGGGTACCGGTGACCTAGTGAGACATGAAATAGGAGGTTGGAGGAGCTTTGCAGCAAAAGCTGGGCCACTGAGGAGAGCTGTTTGGAGAGAAGATGTGGTCAGTGTCACCCAAGAAATAATTCCAGTATATTCTTGTTCATTAAGTAAATGTATACCTTTTGTTTCAACAGCTGATACTTGCTCCATGACAGAAGAAAGGAACATTTGATCTGGGGGAATAAATGATAAATAAAACACTTGCACAAATCATTGGTGACTTGTAATTATTTCAGTTATGCTGTTTACTTACCATTTTGCATCCTCTCTGCAATGTCCTTGGAAACTGTTAGCATGACAACATTACCTTTGCTGTCTAACACATTAATGGTTATGTTGTCCATTTTGTTGTGTGTTACACAGGGTAATCCAGGTTATTTATATATCCTAAGGAACCATGGGACCATAGCCAACACCTGTTGCATTCATTATTACTAATAGTTAGCAACAAATGCAATTACCATTTTAAGTCAACCTTCAGTTTTGGCTCAACATTAATTAGCAGTGATTTCCATTGTTTTCGTGATTTAGTGATTTTAAGTAACTTTATGTATTAACCATGGTATTAACACACTTTTGAGATGTGTGTATAAGTGGTGTTTTGGACAAGATAACATATTGGATATATACTTTAGCAGTTTGACATGGGTGTTTCTGCTAATGCAAAATGATAAAAGTTACCTTTAAAAAAATATATAGGCTATATTCCCTGCTGGGTATGTTTTTTTTTTTAGCAACATGATTTACATTACCCTCCACCTGAGCTCTTTTTAACATTTGAGACAAAACACCATTCATTTTCATATGCAAAAAAAAGCACATTTCTGTTGGATTTATTTTGTGATTTAGACCAACTCTTTGAAAGTGAACAGAATGTCCTGTTGTTAAGTTGAAGATACAGCAAGTTGTTAGCAGTTTGTTAACCACATGCAGGTGAAGTATAAACACAGCAAAATAAACTAGAGAATATGAAGAAACCATATGAACAAATGGAGGAACATGATGTAGCCTATTATGCATCATTTGTATATGAGCATACATTTATAACCACATTAGATTGTATGTTTTTAAGATTAACATTTGAGTTATTAAAAAAAGCTCATTTGAATAGGTTATGCAGCTGAATAGGCTACTGTAAAAGGTTTGTATGAAAAATAATGCCAAATAAACATACACAAACCCTATAGGCTTTTAACAATAAAGTAAATACAGTAAAACAATATTTAATAAATATGATTTATAAGATGAAGACGACATTAAAACGTAATGAACTGTTTTAAAAGTCCATATATGAGAATTTCTGGAACTGAATTCCTCGCAATAAACTTGAAACGCACGTCATCGGTGTTGTCAGTGAATCCGGCCAATCGTGGATCAGTTGTGTCGTCATCAGAACCTGTGCAGCCGCTCTTGAGAATCTGCGCTGGCTGAATCCTGCGGCTGCTCTCGCATCGCTCTCGCGGTACTTTGATAGCACACGTCACAGTCATGTGGAGTCAGCGCTGCATCAAGTCGGACAGAATTTCTAACCGGCATGCACTGCTTCAAGTCTGCCGCCGATCGGTCTGCGCAGAGCTGCATGAAGTCGAACAAGCCTAAAACCAAAACCAGATGTGACATTATGGAAATGATCTGACTGGCTCTGTGTTCTTTAATTTGCGTGCCGTCAGTAGATCACGCACAGAACTTTCCACTCCCATCGGCGCTGTTTTGGAATTGTGCTAATTTGCCCTGTTTAGTAAATCTGCCCCTTAATGTCATAAACAGGTGCATGTGCAATAATTGTTTATGGCTGATTGAACAAGCACTAAAAACATTGTTTAAGCCCTTTCCAATAATGTATGTATATACATATACACACACATATATATATATATATATTATATGTGTGTGTGTGTGTGTGTGTGTGTGTGTGTGTGTGTGTGTGTGTGTGTGTGTGTGTGTGTGTGTAATGCTGTAAAGAAAATTTTGGATTTGTATTTTACAAAATTATATCTTTAAAATACAGTATCCTGAAAAAGTTTTTTTTTTTTTTTTTTTTTTTTTTTGTGAAAGTTTAAATAATTCCATTCTGAAATTGTCATTCCAAACCAGAAGAGTCCTTTCAGTATGTTTATATGAGGACAAAATATTGGCTTATTCACTGTGGTGGACTAAAAAAAACACAGAAAGAAATAAACAAATATGGAATCAATTAGAAAACACTGTTATTCATGGATAGATGGATATTTTGATTACATATTGAACTCAAAATGCAAAAGTTTCATACTCATCTGATCATTTCCTGTCAGCACACTTGTTTACATATGAAATTGAAAAGCTGTTATTCAAATCAGACACAAGTCAGGCGAGTAGCTAATAATAGCAGAATAGAAAATAAGAATATGTGTTGGACACACACTGCACAGTAAGATATAAGAAACAATTTTGGTCCCAGCTATCTGTGATGTACAAACTCTGTGGCAGATAGAATGGACGTGCAGCTAGGGCAAAGGCAGGAAGGAGGACAATCGATGCATTTGGGACTCACCTCAGCAACACACAAACACAATTACACAGCAAGTCGACTCATTCCAGTCTGTTGTGTTTGTTGAGATTAACAAACGTGCTCGTGTCAGTCTGTCCTTCCTGTCCCACTGATCTGGCTATGCACGTTTAGTACCTCTGTCCCTTACAAGGGACACCTATACAATACTTCCTATGGACTCTGTATGCCACATGCTAACTGTCTGCAACAGATCTCGAAAAGGACAAGTGTCTGCTGGTAATGTCTATGCAGTTCTGGCTTGTTCACTATTGTAATAATCAGAGGCTAAGATGAATTAAATGTAGTCTTAATTTAATGTGATTGTAATGGTGTGAACAATTTAAAATTCATCAAACTTTGTTAAATAGGTGAGTTGCTTCTCAATCAGGTGCAGAGAGAGATTGAGCAAGGGATGATCCATATTTCATTAAAGTGGGGGAGCTTGGAATATTTGACACAGTATAGAAATTGTAATTGTTTTACCCAGCATTTAGTCTTTGTACAATTGAATATTATAATTGCACTACTGTTCTGTACTGCATGAGTTTGATTAGAAAGATGTGTTGTGTTCTTTTGTGTTACCGAGTTAGTATAAAGATGGTTATTCATGTTTAATATAGTACATGAACTGTATCGCTTTAAACGTGCGATTTTGTCATGTTTCTATGAACGGCATCACATTTGAAGTATCAATCAATGTCCTATGTTAATTTTCATAGGTATGAGGACGCTTGTTAATGTTAATCTGAGTTTCACTTAATTCCGTTTTGATGACACTAGTGGTTAATCTGTGCTGCACAGAATGAAATGCGCGCCAGTAATCGACATGTTGGGTAATGTAGTTTATGACTTAAAGCATGTTATGTTTGTTAAGGAGAAGAAACTGAAACTGTAAAATGTCTGTAAAACCCTTGCCTAGCATTAGAAGATCTAGAACTAACTTGTGGTAATGGAAACGATTCAGAGGTGATTCAATCCACATGTGTCGTCAATGCAGCAGAGTAGTCAATGGTTGGGTTTGGATACTCAGAAAAGCTTCATGATTTGGGCATACATCAAATAGATATCCAGTCATGTGATGTGTCTGAAAAAAAGAAAAAAATGTCCAACCTTGTTGGTAAATACAAATCAATTTTCTCCCGGGATAGACTTGACTGTGGTGAAGTGAGGGACGTAGTAAATCGTATTAGACTGAAAGATGAGAAACCCTTCAGGTTACCATACAGGAGAGTCCCACCCTCACAATTTCAGAAACTTAAGCCGACGTCTGTTGAAATGGAGGAGAAATGGATCATTAGTAAGTCCAGCAGCGAGTGGGCTTCTCCACTTGTCTTAATCTGGAAAGCCTTCAGGTGAACTGAGAATTTGTACGGATTTCAGATGGTTGAACCAGAGAACTGAAAAAGATGCTTATCCCTTACCTCATCAGGCTGATGCCCTTGCTGCCTTAGTTGGCAATTGCTACTTCAGTACGCGACGCCCCCTCAACGGGACTCTCCCACCCCCTCAGATCACCATGAATGTAAACGGGATTTTACTGATAAAATATGCTATTTAAAAATCACATTTACCAATTACATTTTCACATTTTCTTGTTTTTGTGAATACTAAGATAAATTAATAATATTTTAATTAAGGACAGTCTGTTAGACAAAGTCGAATTTTGATTAGTCGTTTGATTTTACGTGCTCGCTCACCCTAGCATTACGTTAAATTTCTCATACGGGAAAGATCACACGACGGCTATGGACTGTAGAACGGATATTCCATAATTTCAAGGTTGAATATTGCATATCGGGGGCAATCGGGAGAGTCGGCATAGGCGGAGGGTGAACCAACTCCAGGGTAAGGCTAAGATGTGCGCTTCCCCTTCATTTAAATAGATTTCCTAACCATGTAGTTTTAACCAACGTCGCCTAGCAACAACTTAAACGTCACAGTATAAACGCTCCCGTTAACTCATTTGTTATTAGCGCAACTATACGTTTACAAACGATTAATTTCAGCAAAAAAGCAACCAGCACTGTATGCCTGGCAGCCAATATAAATAATCATTGCCGTACCTATAATGCAGCAAAATCCTGCATTTAGATATGGCTTCATGCATTGATGATGCCCTCGTTGTTTAGTTTTGTGGTTATGTCACTCTCAATTAGAGCTTAGATTCTCTGGCAGAACTTGACCTGAACCGACAATATTTCCCGTCACTATCCTCGGGCCGGGCCGGGCCCTTGATCTAAAGACGTGCACTCCCAACGCAATACAGTGCGGCGCGGGACTAGATTTGATGGCCGAGCGCGGGCGCGGGCGGTAATGCACATCACTCTGTATGTGCGGGTTGCGGGAGAATAAAACGATTCGAAATCGTGGGACTCCCGCAAACTAGAAATATTTATGAATAAAACATATTAAACTAATACATTTTTATTCATCTGTTGCAGAAAAGCAAAAAGAACAACTATATGTGTGCTTTAATAACACGCAATAACAAGCTTTTAAGTTAATGCTTTAGTAACAAATTTATCAGGAGCATTTATGCTGATGTGTATCATGGCGAGACATAGGATTTGTACTTTGGAGGTACAGAAAAAAAGTCTATTTGTGGGCAGGAGCGGGACAAAACATTAATGTTGCAAGGCCTAATGTGTCGGGCCGGGCTCGGAGACAACCTGCAAATGAATGAATTTGTATTTAAAGTGATCACAATTTAATAAAAACATTGCAATTTATAAATTATATTGCTTTCATTTATTTAAAAATTGTTTATAAAAAAAAGCATAAATCCTGCATAAAAGCATAAAAGGCTAAGCCTTTTAGCAAACAGGTTTTTTTCTCTCTCATCAAAATGTCTTATCAATCGTCTATAACAGTCTATATCAAGCAGGGACACGTTTGTGTGCATTTTATTTTGTGATTTCACCGTAACGAATAGAGTCTCCCCGCAACAGCGATAGATTGAAGCGCGCGTCCGTGTGAAAACTGCGCGAGCCACAAGACAACACTGTATCTGCTTCACTGATCGCGGCAACGAGCACTTTGATCACTTGATTTAAAAATCAAGGCTCGGTGCCTGCGCGCGAACCAGTTCTTTGTGTTTCGACAGCCAAAGAACCGGTTCTCGGCCAGGAAAACTGGTTCCAAAGCGGCACCAACTCTTTGCTGAACTAGAACCAGAGAACCATTCTTTTACTACGTCATGCTTACGTTGGGGGCTGGGGGCGGGTTTAGATGTGTTCTAAACATGTTTTCTGACCATAATATAGGATCGCAAAGCCAGGAGAAACATTTGCAGAAACACGATGTAGCCTAGTCCGCCATTGTAATTGTTATGCTTGAAGTTGGCGCAAGCGTTTCTAGTTTTTATTATTGAAAACATTATGTAAGCAAAGAAGAAAACAGTCACAATATCAGGGGCGGAGCGGGGGGGTGGCTAATTGGGCTTAAGCCCCGAATGGTTTGTCAAAAGCCCCGAATCTTTTAGGTTTTTTAAAATAACTTCAACTTTGTTTAATTTCGGTGGCGGACGGTAATGCATCGCGCATCACGCAGCTTGTTTGCCAACTGCCAATAAAAACTAACGAAGAAGAATATAAATTAATCTTCTTCGCCGTTGTCATCAGGGGTTGGCCGCTTGCGGGCTGTTGTATGTTTAAACCGGCGTCGTAGCGAGCTTACTGGCTAACCGGCTGAAGTTATTATGGACATCATAAAGTTTTTTTATACGGAACACTAACAGTAAACCTCACCGGCCGGAGAGAGATTCAGAAGCAGCGTCAGACGAACCGCGGACAAGTGTTACATGTGAATCTGCTGTTGTAGGCCTAACACTTGAGTTAAGTGATGACAACAATTCCAAGTACATATGCATCAATATCGTCAATAAGTTATTTTTCCCCCCATACTTTAATTTAAAAAGTAAATCTTTAATATATTCTAGATTCATTACATAAAAAGTTAAATATTTCAAGCCTTTTATTGTTTTAATCATGATGATGGGCTTTCAGCTCATGGAAATCAAAACTCCAGTACGCCTATCTCAAAATGTATTAGAATTTTAGAACAAAGAATTTTTTATACGACCTGACAAGATCTCTAATCAGATAATCAACTCAAAACACCTGCAAAGGTTTCCTGAGAATTCAATCTGTCAGTTCCCCTTCAGGGACTACCGCTGCGTGAAATCGCAGTGGGAATGCCCTCAGCGTGACGCGTCTGAAGCATGAATGAAATCAGTCAATGGAAAGAATGAGCGTACGGCGAGTGACGTCATCGACCAGGAAGCTATAAATATGCCCTGAGTACACAATATGCCAGCTTTAGTTACTTCAGCAGCTCTGTGTGTGTCTGAATCTGTCGATTGTGTTTGTCTGTTTTGTCAGGAGTTTTCACTATATATATTTTATATAAAAAAACCAATATGAGCGAGCAGTATAAGAAGTGTGTTCCCCCCTGTACTCGGTACATCACGGGTGGGGATTCACACGAGCTAAGTGTGGCTTATTTGGGAGTGCAGCAATGCCCAGTCGGCTCTCGAGGGAGTCGATTGTCAGCATTGCGAGCGTTTTCCCTTGAGAACTCTGCGCTCGCGGCGATCGCTCTTCGATGTGAGTGATTTGCTGCGAGCTCCCCGAGGCTCGGGTCCCGCTTCTGTTGAGGCAGAGCGGCGGCGCTTGTCTTGGGGCTCGCAGATGGATCTCGCTGGCGACGTTGAGACGGGCTCCGCCCTATCTCAGCTATCTCCGACGAGATCTAGTGCCTCTCACCCGGCTCTGGAAGCACGCGCTGCGGCGGTTACTTCTGCCCGGGTGGAGGCACATGATGATGTCGAAAGTTTTGCATCAGAGAAAACTAGTTTATCACATTATACTGCAAATGAAGAAGGTTTGATGGATGTATTATCTCGGGCTGTTGAAAAGCTAAAAAAAAAAAAAAAATAACAGTATCGAGTGGCCAGCTGATAGACAGGTTTCTAGAATTAAAAGCAATCTAGATGATAGATTTCTGTCTGCACGACCTCAACCTTCTAGCCGGTGCTTACCGTTCTTCCCAGATCTTCATGCTGAGGTTTCAAAGACCTGGGTTAGACCGGTTTCAAGCTGAATTTACACAAATCAGTCCAATGCTTATGGTAACATTGTTGGTGCTAAATCTGCTGGTTATGTGACGATACTGTAGGCGGAGGAGACGCTCGCGAGCTATCTCTCTCCTGCTTCATCGTCTTCACTTAAAGCACCGGCTCTTCCACCAAAAAATAAATAAATAAATAAATATATATACCTCTGTGCTGGTGGGGAAGGCTTACTCGGTGGCTCGGCAGGCGGCTGCATGTTTGCATACGATGACTTTTATGCAGGCTTTTCAGGCCGACCTGCTCAAAGGAAATCTGAGGGGGGTCCCCGCCGAGAGAGACTTGCGTTCACCTCCCTTAAGGGTGCCCTGTCTCTCCCGGCACCCTCAGGGGCCCGTCCTACTAACCCTGCCGAAACAGGGCGTAGAAGGGTCTGGCGAGTGCTTTCCCGAGGGACGCTCGCCGCCTCTAAGGAGGGTTCTAGTGTGTTCAGACCAGTCGTTCCCTGCCGGTGCGCCGTTACAGGGCACTGTGTCTGTCACGCAGAATGTTCAACCAGAGCAAAGTCTTTCGTCGAGTTCGTCTTCCAAAAGAGCACAGCAGAAGCGGAGTGTCACGTCTCGTGCCCCCCTGCAGAGAAACTGGAGGGACGAGGCGGGGCGCTCTCCGGCGCGGCCTTCTCGGGGCAGGACTGATCTGAGGACAGTCATTGTCGCCAGAAAGGCCGAGTCGAAAAAGTCCTGACGGGCTGAACGTCAGGACTCTGAGGGTGGTCCCCATCGGGAAAAACTTGAGTTCACCGCACAAAAACACGGTGCCCTGTCTTTCTCGATGCCCTCAGGGGTCTGTTCTACTAACCCTGCCTATACAGGGCGTAGAGAGACTCGGCGAGCGATTTCCCGAGGGAAGCTCGCCCCCTCCAAGGAGGGTTGTGGAGTGCTCAGACCAGCTGTTTCCTGCCAGTATGTTACAGGGCGCTGTGTCTGTCACTCGGGATGTTCATCCGGAGGCCAGCCTCGAGAGGCTGGTTCCCTTAGTAGAGTCCCTGGCGGAATGGGTCCCCCACCCAGCAGGGAGTTAGGATACTACTTCATCGAAAAATAAAAAAAAATCCTGACGTGCTGAACGTCAGGGTTCTGAGGGTGGTCCCTATCGTGAAAGACCTGAGTTCACTGCACAAGAACACGGTGCCCTGTCTTTTCCGATGCCCTCAGGGGTCTGCTCTACTAACCCTGCCTTCACAGGGCGTAGAGAGACTCGGCGAGCGATTTCCCGAGGGACGCTCGCCCCCTCCGAGGAGGGTTGTGGAGTGCCCAGACCAGCTGTTCCCTGCCAGTACGTTACAGGGCGCTGTGTCTGTCACTGGGGATGTTCAAATCAGATCCGAGGACTGGTTTGTCATGATAGATCTAAAGGACGTTTACTTCCATGTATCTATCCTCCCTCAACACAGGAAGTTCCTGAGGTTCGCTTTCGGGGGCGAAGCGTACCAATATCGGGTTCTTCCGTTCGGCCTAGCACTGTCACCCCGAACATTCACGAAGTGTACGGATGCTGCTATAGCCCCGCTGAGGTTACAGGGCATCCGCTTTCTGTACTATATAGACGATTGCTTGATTGTAGCTCAATCGTAACAACAGGCGGTTCGGCACCGAGATGTCGTTCTTGCTCATATCAAGTGACTGGGGCTGAGGCTCAACGCCAAAAAGAGTGTTCTTTCTCCATTACAGAGAACCACTTTTCTAGGTGTAGTGTGGGATTCAACGACGATGCAGGCACGATTGTCACCTGCTCGTATTGCTTTGATTCTCGCTGCAGTAGATCAGGTCAAGCTAGGCCAGTCATCCACTGTAAAACAGTTCCAGAGACTGCTAGGTCTCATGGCAGCTGCGTCCAACGTGATACCTCTTGGCCTCTTGCACATGAGACTGTTACAGTGGTGGCTCAGGACCAAGGGATTCTCCCCGAGGGGAAATCCGCATCGCATGATCGTGAGTTTGCGACGGTGTCATCACGCCCTGATCATGTGGAAAGATCCTTGGTTTCTGTCCCAAGGCCCTGTGTTAGGAGCTCCTTGTCGTCGCGTTATGCTAATGACAGATGCCTCTCTCACGGGTTGGGGGGCGATCATGGATGGTCGCCCGGCTCAGGGTCTGTGGGAGGACCATCATCGTCTGTGGCACTTAAACTGCCTAGAGATGTTGGCGGTGTTTCAGGCTCTGAAACACTTCCTCCCAGACCTAAGGGGCCACCATGTTCTTGTCCAGACAGACAACACATCGGTGGTTTCTTATATCAACCATCAGGGGGGTTTGCGTTCTCGCCCGCTTTACAAACTGGCACGTCAGATCCTTCTTTGGTCCCAGGGGAAAATTCTTTCTCTGAGAGCTTTTATCTCCCGGGGTATTTAAATCAGGGGGCAGACATCCTGTCAAGACAGGGGCCGAGGCCCGGGGAATGGAGTCTTCACCCCGAGGTGGTGGAACTCCTATGGAAACATTTCGGTCTTGCCGAGGTAGACCTATTTGCTTCTCGAGAAACATCACACTGCCCGCTGTGGTTCTCTCTCAGCCATCCAGCCCCGCTGGGGTTGGATGCGATGGTACATCCGTGGCCGAGGTCACGCTTGTACGCTTTTCCCCCGATCGCTCTGCTCCCAGGAGTTCTGGAGAGGGTTCGCCGGGACGGGCTCAGTCTCCTGCTAATAGCCCCGTTCTGGTCGGCCCGGGTATGGTTTGCGGACCTAGTGTCTCTCCTCAACGGCTCTCCCCTAGAGATACCGATCAGGAGAGATCTGCTCTCTCAGGCGAGTGGGTCGATCCTTCACCCCTGTCTAGAGCTATGGAGGCTGTGGGCTTGGCCTCTGAGGGGGCCCAGCTCATAGATTCTGGTCTCTCGGCTGAGGTCGTTGAGACCATCCTCCGATCCAGAGCTCCCTCCACGAGGAAGTTATATGCCGCGAGGTGGAAACTTTTCACCTCTTGGTGTGGAGGGCGCCAGCAGGACCCAGTTAACTGCCCGGTTGGTACAGTCCTGGATTTCCTGCAGGACCGTCTCTCCACAGGGTTATCCCACTCCACACTGAAGGTGTATGTGGCGGCCTTAGCTGCTTACCACACCCCTTCAAGTGGAGGTTCCCTCGGGAAACACCCACTTATGTCTCGCTTCCTTCGTGTCACCTTGAGGCTGAGGCCTGCAGTTCGCACGAGGGTACCAGCTTGGGATCTGGCCATCATCTTAGAAGGTCTCACCCTTGCTCCTTTCAAGCCCATCGAGGAAGTTTCGGAAAAGTTTCTTACTCTAAAGACTATCCTTCTTCTCGCTATCTCATCTCTAAAAAGAATTGGACATATTCAAGCACTTTCGGTGGCTCCCTCGTGCCTGGAATTTGCTCCTGGTTGGTTAAGGCCTTTCTCTTTCCGAGACCAGGTTATTTTCCTAAGGTTCCAACTGTTTCAGTTAGACCTATAGTTCTGCAGGTTTTCTGTCCTCCGCCTTTTCTGACGTCAGACCAGGAGAAAATTAATTTGCTGTGCCCAGTTTGGGTTTTGATGCTTACGTCCACAGAGCTGCCCTGTGGAGGAGATCGGAACAACTGTTCGTCTGTTTGGGTCACCTAAGAAAGGGTGTCCTGCATCTAGAAAAAGGATGAGCAAGTGGGTGGTCGAGGCCATCCCACTTGCTTATGGTTCGGCCCATCAGCCTTCACCTTTGGCTGTAAGGGCTCATTCCACCCGGAGTATGGCTGCTTCTACAGCTCTTCTTTCAGGAGCTTCTCTTCAGTACGTTTGTGATGCGGCAGGCTGGTCCTCACCGCACACTTTCGTTAGATTTTATTCCCTCGATCTTAGCTCCATTCCCGGGGCTCAGGTTGTCTCGTCGGTTTGTGTCTCCTAATGACACACGACGGGGATTTGGTCGTATGGGGATGTGGGTATTGCGTTCCCACTGCGATTTCACGCAGCGGTAGTCCCTGAAGGGGAACGTCCCGGGTTACGTATGTAACCCTAGTTCCCCGAAGGGACGGACGCTGCGTGTCCTGCCATACTCTCGGCATCCCCTTGGGTCGCTGCTTCAGTAACTTTTAAGCTGGCGTATTGTGTACTCAGGGGATATTTATAGCTTCCTGGTCGATGACGTCACTCGCCGTACGCTCATTCTCTCCATTGACTGATTTCATTCATGCTTCAGACGCGTCACGCTGAGGGCGTTCCCACTGCGATTTCACGCAGCGTCCGTCCCTTCGGGGAACTAGGTGTACATACGTAACCCGGGACGTTTTGTTCTGGTGGTGCAGCACAATGACCTTTTCCACAATATTACATTTTTTTGAGATGCGCCTGTAATAATGTAATAAACATATTAGTATTTACATAATTAAAGGAATTGTTATGGTGAACAGTGATAATGAATAAATGGTAGCAGCAGAGTATTGCTAATTAAATGAATATCACTGTCCACAATTTTATATGTAAGCTTTTTGGGCAACGCATCATTAATTTACTGTAACATATTGCACAATATCATCAATATTTAATGCAGCAATTCTGAACAAAAAGTATACATATTTAATAATAAGACACAGGTCTTTGTAACTTTTATTGCACACATGAGACTTAAATTATTCTCAGCGAGTTATGGTGGCGTTTTGGCCCCAGTCTAAAAGGGCTGCTATATAAGTTTTACACGCCACCAGATACCCCTGGGTTTTACCTATTTAGGCAAACTTAAAAATAGTCAGATAATGGTTGCCTCTTTTTAGTTGCCAGGGGTGAAAATGAGTCATCCTTAACATTTTTGGTGTTTTGGATTCACTACAGCTGGAGAACAATTACATACAAAATAGGTTGTAGGCTCTACTCTGTGATTTTTTTTTTTTTTACTGAGTAGGCCTAACTATCATAATTTTCCCAGGTAGTGTATAGATTTTTAGGCTTTCTAATATCTCAAACAGCCTGAAAAATAGTGCATTTAGCTGACGTAAATGGGGAAAAAATCTCCAAGGGAGTATGCCCCTGCCTGGACCACCCCTAGGTTTGGGCTAAGCCCCGAATGTTTACATCGTCTGGCTCCGCCCCTGCACAATATACAACAAATAAATGGAAAGAAAAAAAGACACAAGACCGGGGTACATAACTAATCAGAAAAGATTACATATCAAAGGAAATCGTTAAAAGACTTACATATTTCAATTGTTTTTAAAGCCTTTTTGGTTCATGAGTTAGAGATAATCCAAAAGTAATGTTATAGGTTTGCAAGCGTTTCTAGCTAAGATGTATGGCGACGCACACAGTGACGTAACGACGTCGTTCGCTGGGCGCTCTAGTCAGTGGAAAAACAAACCGGTTCTGAGAAGGTTCGCAAGTTGAACCAACTCCGAACCAACTTTGAACCAGCACCAGTTCCGAACCAGTTCTTTTTTGGTGGAAAAGGGGTATGTGTGTACCTCAATGTAGGTCCCACAGTGACTCCCCATGAGTCTGTGTGCATTCAGGTTTAAGTCCCCACCGGGATAGAAAGAAATGTACACACTCTCACACACTGCATAGATACTTCATACTTCACAGCAGGTTGTGTTGGCTGTAGTAAGATGAATTGAGCTGTTTTATTTTTATGTACCAGTGGTCACTCATCTATATTTACAGCTGAAAAAAGTAATCTAGGCATGTTTAACAAGATTTCATCTTTAATATTAATTAGTTTGTCTGAGTTCTTCATATTTTTTTCTTGTCTTTTAAGTTCCATTTATTTGGTGCTTCGTTCAATCTCAAACCATTATTTGTGACCCGATCTGGCGAAATGAGTCGGAAGTCGCAAAGTTCCATTTTAAGATATGGGCCGATTATGTGGGAAAACAAAGAAATAATAGATTTTTTTTGTTTTTTTTGTTGCTAATTTCAAAGAACAGACATTCAAAAATAATCCCCAAAGTTTATAGTCCAGATAATTGAGTAAAGATATTTAAGCTCCAGTTTGTATCCAGCCTCTCACGGAGACTTCAGATCCCCCAACACCTGCGATGAGATGACTAAACGCCTGTGAAGAGACGACTCGACGCCTGTGAAGAGACGACTCAACGCCGGCGATATGTTATGCCCTAAATTACTACATGATTAACTAACTGTATTTTTTCTATGTACATTTCTGAAATGCACTTTCTGTAAAGCTGCTTTAAAACAATATGTATTGTGAAAAGCGCTATACAAATACATTTGAATTGAATTGAATTAAATTACTATTAAAGTTGACAAAGTTTTACTAAATTCGCTGGAAACTAACATTGTTTTTCTCAACTCCTATCTCACCTCTGAGCATTTCCCGGGTATCCCCTGAAACGTCACTATCTCTGCTCTCCAAATGGTGTTACACGTTGTAGCCTATAGAACCAACCAAAAAGCTTAGAAATGTACACAAATGCTGATCATTTGTAGCCTGGTTAAAACCAGACCATTCTCAGTTGTAACTAAGTTAGGGTCTGGCAAAGCTTCATAGACAAATCATTTCCAAAGGGGCGTCACCAACGGACGTAGCTCAAATGCCTCTGGGCGCAATTGGATAGACCTAAAACCAATCAGAGCGATGAAGGTGATGACGTATGCAGGGCCACGTTATGGAACAACGTTTGAATACGAGCAGACACTACTTGCTCTACATTTATTTAAAATTAACAGCAAGACAACTGGAAGTGAATGTGCTTTCCATTAAATAAATCACACACAGTAAACAAAAACTTAACAAAAAAAAACTTTGCAATGAACTTTGCAATTTAGACGCGCAAACTGGGTGCCGGTGTGGTGAGATGTACATGCTCGGGCAGATTAGGCTTGAATTCGTTCATCCTCGGATGCTGCGCCGCGCTCGCTGTTACAAAAAACCTGTGCACACAGGCAAGCGAAATGGGGTCTTGCCAGTCTTGCGCACTGAACACGTCATTTTTGCGCACCTTCGCGCTCGTGCGGACGCGTCGAGAATAAACAAGGCTTTACTCCGTGTCAGCGCGCGTTCTGATCGGTAAAGGGGCACAGACCTCTCCCGAATCATCTCCAGCAGTAGCAACCTCCGATCACACCACTAACTCCGCCTCCATTTCCCTCGTAAGCTGATATTAGTATTTAAACATTCTCAAAAAATATTTTAATAACATGGTTTTAGCGGTTATAGAGTTATAATGACAGTGTTCAACTATAACCGTCACACATAGTTCCACGGCGGCATCGATCTTTGTAAATGTACAAAATCTGCTTCACCGTCGCTGTGCTGTCGTCATCGTGTAAAGCCCGCCCCAACATTTCTGATTGGTGCCGCGATTTCGACGGATTGGAAATGGACTTCAATGAGCTCTTTGCCAGACTAACTTTCAGAGCAAATCTAAATTTGCCGGAAGTTGTCTGGGTTTTCCCAGGCTAGATAATTTGTCGATGGAAAGCCGTTTCGACTGACCGGCACGCGATTGGTCCAGCCACCCTCCTGTCAGACTCGCAGCGAGCGCTCTGTGTAATAAGCAAGCTAGCAGATCTCCTCAGAAAGATTAAATATTATTCATTTGAGAAATGTCGCTGTCAAAAGAGAGTAAAGTTGCCAAAGCGTCATCGAGCCCCATGGCCATTGCACACTGAGTCCGCGTTTTTTTTCGTATGCGTTTTTTTGTATTGATTCGGTGGCTCCGAATTGTCAAAACACCATTCAAACTGCATGCTACGGATGCGAAAAACTTACGAATTTTTTTATATAACGGATGAAAGTTTCATAGACAGTGTGCAAGCTTGATTGACATAACGTGAGGTTTAATTTTTTTTTTAACGTGTGAAAATTTCGGATGTGAAATTCAGACTCAGTGTGCAATGGCCTTTATCTGTACAAAAATATCCGTGAGATTTGGCCAAAACCGCCAGTTGAGAAAGTAAGTTGTCCCTCTCCCTGCCCAGAAGAAAAGAGCTGAAAGGTGAATTTAATGTCAAATTTGAATCTGAGTAAGTGTATTTACTGTGTATGGATGTGAGTGAGTGCAAATGTGAATGAGTGTAGCTATTTACAAAGATATGATTGCAGACTAGCATTATTTGATCTCTGTTACCCTGTCTCTCTGCCTCTCTCACTTTCTCTTACACACACACACACACACACACACACACACACACACACACACACACACACACACACACACACACACACACACACACACACACACACACACACACACACACACACTCTCTCTCTCTCTCTCAAGCAAAAATGTAGCACCCCTGTTCAATCTTTCTGATTTTGGTAAATTTTTGTAAAAGGTACTTTTAAATTATGTATTCAAATAAAAACTTCAAATTACATTAATTGTTTTCTCACTTCGGCACAACAACCACCAAAACTTTGTGTACTTTTTGCACATGCTTACATATTGTTTTCAAAACTGTTAAGCTTACGTTCAAAACAATAACATAATACAAAACTGAATATGACAGCAATTCGCTACATTTCTACAGTAATATTGTAATGAAATATATTTTGAATCCAAAAATGAAATGCTATAAAAACAATTGGACAATTGGACCAACCACAGCTGATTCCTATTGTATCTGTATCGGTGACTGGTGTGTACAAATTCTTGTATTTTGTAATTAGTCTGTGCAAAAAAAACAAAAAAAAACATAAAATATATTGAAGCATACTACATCATGTCTGATTCATTCAAGTAAAATATATTGCAGTAAATTCTAAACAGTATAGAGGTGTGCTTGTTTTACAGAAGAAAACATTGTATAATGCTACCTGTTGTTAGTGTTTTTTAGGTCATTGTTTTGTGGGTGACAAAGTGTGTTTTTGTCTGTCAACCTTTGCTAGTGTGATGGAAGAATATGTTGATTTGAGACATGTATGAAGTGATATGGTAGTTTTAGTGCATTTTGAAAGTGAAATGAACTGCTGTTGCCGAGCTGAAAGTTGGTTTGGAGAACTGTGTGAAGAGTTTTGAAAAAATGACCTAAGTATTGAGAAATGTGTCCTAGCGACTGTAAAAAACTGTAAGCTGTAAAATAATTAGTTTTTCCCTTTACAGTCCCTCCAGGATTTCGCGGGCCTTTTTTGTGATTGTTGTGGCCCAAAATGCCTGATGTTGCGGACACTTTTCTAGAAAGTTGCGATGTTCTTTGGCATTTGTTTTTATAGGTTAAAACAGCAAAGGTAGATAGATGGGATTCTTCACCTCTGTAAAGATGAATGTGTATTTAAAATGGGTCATTTACAGTTTTTTACAATCTTTATGACAATTTTTTCAATACTTTTAACAAATTTCCTAAACTCTTAACACAGTTAGCACTGCATCCGTCTGTTTAAGCTAAAACATTTCTAGTTGCTTTAACACAAAATGCATACAATTAACACACATTTAAAATGCTTGAACTTATTTTACACACAAGCTGAAACAAGGCCAAAACAATGGATTTTTACTGGCAAATTTACCAATGCTTTAACACTGTATGTCAGAACAGAAAACACCATGTTCTAAACCTAACCTTACAGGCTAAACTCAAGGTGAACAGCTGTTTACACAAATATATCCCCTGTATTTTATTCTATTGTTACTGAGAAACAGCTGATTGAATTATGCAAATATATACATTTATTTTTATTTATTTTATTCATTGCAGCAATTCTGTCTCTGTCTTCGTTTTTACATTACAGTAACCGTACATTCTATAAAGCACTCTGAGATGGGTCTTTTTTAATTGAATTTCTGCAGAAAAAGACCTAAACCCAACAAAACTGTAGAGAGGCTTCAAAAAAAAAACTGCAGTGCAAAACACAATCTATCATCAATACAATATACTGTCTGTTGTATAAGGGCATACCTGACATATAAAATAATGCAGTTTCTGTAATTCCATCTGATGTTAGTGTTTTTATGACATTGTGCTATGATTGACTAAATCTTCCTGTTGGACGAGAACATATATGTTAGTGTTTTGAAAAATTATTTGATTTTGAGACATGTTAAGTGTATTGTTGCTAGTGTATTATTTTATTTTGAAAATTAGTGTTGGAGTTTAGTTTACAATGTGTGATTTTGAGCATGAAATTAACGTTTTGCCAATTGTGTGTTGTAGGTGTGCTGGTGCGTTAAGAGTTTAGGAAATTTGTAAAGAATATTAACAAAAAAATCATAGCGATTGTAAAAAACTGCATGTAGCCTAGTAGAAATTTGGAATTATTTTTGAATTTGCCATTCCCTAGCCACGCCCTACCGGTAAGAGAGCGCAGTTAAACAACAAAGGCTATCTACTAGTGAGTCTCCGTCTGTCCGTGATTTCGAGATCGGCAAAAATGTTCGGGATTCAGCTTTTTCGTTCTACAGTCGCCATTCATTATGTTTACTGTTGCGAGCAGGACGAGACTGAGGGCCGCGGGAGAACGACGCGAGTGATTACATATGAGCGACACCTGTGAGACTCACCGGTCTCGAATCTCTCACTGAGGAGTGGGACTGTTCTTTTATTGTTATATATATTTTTTGTGCATGTTATAGGTTTACAAAGTGAAAAATCCCAAAGTCCACCCCAGAGGGACTTAACATGTCCCACAGAAAACACTGTTCACCATCTGCTCTATTGTAGTCCAGCCTTTACTTCAGAGACAAATGTGCTCACTTTGTAACACACGTTATAATGCCCGCCTAGTTGCAAAACATAATGTTGCATGTGACTATGAAATGTGTTTTACTTTTACCTATTTTGTAAAAAAGAGTGTGTCGCCCGTTGTGTGAGGAGAGTGAGCTGCTGCGTGAGGAAAGTGGACGACGCTTTGCAGGAGACCGCAATGATTGGTCAAAGTTGCAGAAAAGTTGCGGTGATTGGTCAAAATTGCAAGCCGCACTGAATTCACGGGGATTCGTTGAAGTTGCGTTAATTGTTGTGATCGCAACATCGCGAAATCCTGGAGGGGCTGCCTTTAAATGCAATGGATTTTGAAAGATATCAACAAAAAACGGGCAAAAAAACTTTAAAAGCGATTTTCTCAGGTTTTCAATTGGAAAAAGAGGGCAGACGACCATAATTCAAATGTGTATATCTTTACAACCATTCAAGGTATGACTTTGACTAGAATATCATTTGAAAGCGTATGGTCTCCTCTTTCCATTAATACCAAAATCTCAATTTTGAAATTTGGGTCACTGTGACTCATTTTGCTGGATCAAGTCACATTTTATTTTTATTATTAAGATGTCTACACAAGAGTTAACTGTAATCTGGGCAAACATTAAACTTTGCTGAAATCTTTGCTGGTCTACACCGGAAGTGCTCTGTTTGCTCTGCTAAAATATAATTACTAAAACTAAAACTGAAACTAAATAAAATAAAAACTAAATAGAAATGTGTTTGCAAAATAAAAACTAAACTAAAACTAACAAAACCATTAATGAAACTAACTAAAACTAAAGTTAAATTTAAAGCAAAATTGAAAACGATATTAAAATAAAAACAAATTTAAAAAAACAAAACCATAATAACCTTGGTTGCAGGGAAGGGCTAAGAAGACCCCACCCCTAAAACCAAATGTGCTACCGATATTCTGGTGACATCCAGTCAGTAGTAACGCACAAAGGTATGAGGAGAAGCCCAACTAGCAGCGGAGCAGATGTCCTGCAGTGACATTCCCCTAAACAAAGCCCAAGAGGCGGCTAAGCCCCTCGTGGAATGAGCTCTGATGGCCCCTGGGGGCTGCACTCCCTTGGATTCATATGCCAAAGCTATAGCATTCACATGCCAATGTGAGAGATACTTAGATATGGGATTCCCTCTATGAGGGGGTGCCCATGAAATAAAAAGCTGGTCGCTCTTCCGGAAAGCACTGGTCCTGGTCATATATGTTTGTAAAGCACATATGGGACACAGAGCATTTAGCCTCTGATCCTCCGGGGAGGAAAAAGGAGGAGGGCGAAAAGCGGACAGCTCCAACACCTCCGAAGTGAACGCAGGGAAGCATTTCGGCATGAAGGCCGGATTAGGCTTAAGGGAAACCTTATCTCCACTAAGAGAGAATTTAGTGCACGAGGAATTAACCGAGAGTGCATGTAGCTCACTGACACGTTTGGCTGATGCCAAGGGCAAGAGCAAAGCTGTCTTAAAGGACAGCAGTTTTAGGGAAACACTTTCCAGAGGCTCAAAAGGATATTGAGACAGATTCTCCAGCACCATGAAGAGGTCCCACTCAGGAACAGTTCTCCTGATGACTGGCAAAGAGCAACAGGCACCCTTAAGTAATCTACGGATTAGAGGATGCAGCCGACTGTTGAGCCCTCAAAGCCCACATGACAGACCGAAATCGCAGCCAGGTAGACCTTAATTGTGGAAAAAGACCTCCCTTTTTCCATGAGGTCTTGAAGGAAACACAAAATATCAGAAACTGAGCACTGAGAAGATGTGAGACCACGCCCATCACACCACCCTTCGAACACTTGCCACTTACAGCCATATAAGGACCGTATAGAAATGGCCCTGGGATTCTGTATAGTAGCAATCACACGCGGCGAAAACCCCAGTGCGCTTAGGTTCGTCCTCTCACGGGCCAGGCCCAGAGAGCCACCCTGTCCGGGTGTGGGTGATAAATCTCCCCGTTTGCTTGGGACAATAGGTCTGTGCGGGGGGGCAGGCGCCACGGCTTGCCATATAACAGAGGGATTATCTCCGCCAGCCACGGTGCTTTGGGCCACATGGGTGCTATGAGAATGAGAGACAGGCCCTGCTCTCTCACCCTGGCCAGTGTGGGAATTATCAGGCAGAGGGGAGAAAAAGCATACAGCAGCACTCTGGGCCATGGGTGGGCCAGTCCATCTACCCCGAGGAGTGCATCCATGTCCTTTAGCGAGAAGAAAATAGGACAATGGTAGTTTTCGCGTGAGGCGAATAGATCTACGGTCGCCTGTCCGAATCTCATCCATAACATATCTACTATCTGTGGGTGAAGGTGCCAAACTCCGTAGATTGGGTTTCCCCTCGATAGAAGATCTGTGCCTCTGTTCAAAATGACTGGAACATTAGTCGCGCGCAACGACAGGAAAACCCATCTGCTCCACACCAAAAGCTTGTAAGCTAGAGCGTGAAGTTTCGACGAGCACACGTCGCCCTGACGGTTGATATAAGCCACTGCTGTGGTTTTATCGCAGTGTACGAGATCATGATGACCCTGCAGGCGAGGCAGAAAATGATTCAGAGCTTTCCCTACAGTCATAAGCTCTAAATAATTTATGTGAGCTGAACGTAGTGTGCTCGGCCACAGACCACCCATGCCAAGAGCCACCATATCCTTCACCTCAAGGCCCGTGAGACCTTGCTTGAAGTCGAGCGGGTCGCTCCAGTTGTGCCTCATGTGCTTTGCGCATGCTGGAAGGACGGGGAAGAGTTGTTTCCTCGGACCGGGAGGGGGTCCCAGCTCTTTCCCATCGTGAATGTCCCTCTCCTGGTCGGTGGCACTCTGTGGAGCCCGCCACTCAATGTTGAGGTGAGTGGCCGCTCGCTCACATACTTCCAAGGAGGATGGACAGAGGCAAGGCCGCGTGGGCGTTGGCCTGGGGAACGCCAGAGGGCGGAATGGTTTCCTCGACCCCAGGAAGGGCCGCGTCATTCTGAGCATGAGGTTTGCTGCGAAGATGTCCTCTTCGGGGAATGCAGGATTGGGCTGGTCAGCCCAAATAAGTGAAGTGGCGCCCCGGGAGTCCCCCAATAGCACGTCGTCGTCACCGTGTTCCCCATCCGAGTTAGAAAGGCCGAGCTTGGCGCACTGGGTCGCTGCAACTTTAAGACGGCGTCGTAAAAGCTTCTTGGGCAGCATAAGGCACTGACTGAAATTCTTCGGGTTCTCCAAGGCTTCTTGAGCATGTTTAAGGTCCAAGCAGACCACGCAGAATGAGTGAAGGTCCTTAGCGGTGATGAGAGCACCACACGTGGCCGGGCAGGCCCGTGATAGGCTGTTCCCCGGACAAGTGGCAGATTTAGACAGCGACATTCCGAAGAAGAACTCGGAAAAATCCGTGGTGGGCAGCCGTGGAAGGAGGAGTGGGTGATGCAACACACAGCTGATAGGCTGAAAAAAAGGCGGTCACGTCTGGCGGAGTCTGATCAGGCGATATATCCTCCTGAAGACATGCAAGTGAGCAGCATATATACAACCGAACTGTGTAAGTGCAGAGATCGTGAGAAGCGAATGTACACTGGAGAATAGCAGCGCTTGCAGGCGTTATATGCCAGCACTTCTGTCTGTCTAGCCAGACTTGGTGCAATTGGATCCTTCTGCAGAGGTCAGGTACGGATGCCCTTCCCATTGGTGGATCTCAAACACGAGATGATGAAAGAGAACAGCTGGACTCGCGCGTCCTCCATGTCTGTAGTTTTTTAACACTTTTCACTCATGTTTGTAGTTCTAACCGAATCCTCATCCAACGCGAAATGGGTTGTGGGCAATATTAGCCGTTAGAGTGTCCATCGATCTGCACTTCGGATTCTGACCAGAAATAGTAGACCATCAGGGTATCTTTGGAACACTCATTTCAACATACTACGATTTGGGACGTACTAAATCTACTTTTGAATACTATTTAGGACGGATAGTATGCGAATTGGGACTGGGCCCAAGTACCCCAGAGTGCAGTCTGGGCGATGGGGCGGAGCGACACATTTGGGCGGGGCAACACGTGTCGCTCACCCCCAATATAATTGGTTTATAATACCGCAATCTTATTGGTGTAGACGATTCTGGTCTGAGCATGCGCATTCTTTTATGTACGATTTTGTGAATGATTTGGCCGTATTAAAGAAATATTAAATGCTAACTTTAATCGTATCTTATTATCGGTTTACCATGGTAATTTTTGTTAAGATCTATAATGTTTTATTGTACTTAAGACACAGAATAGATGAAGTTATTGTTTAAAATTGAACGCTTGGTGATGGCACCTGTACTTCAGGGAGATGTTTTACATTAGTGCGTCATTCACTTGGCTTCTTCATAGTTTTATCAGGATTGGTGGATCAGCACAAACTCTGGATTTTACGCAAATTATGATAATTCACTGTAAGAATGTAAGTAGCTGATTTTAAATTCTAAAGCACAACCATTTTTTTGTCATTTTTTTAATGTGGTTTGTTGTCCATTGCTTGCATTATTTGGTACAAAGTGCAAATAGAATGTTTAATGGCAAACATGCTTCCTGGTTGTTTACCTGTTCAAAAAATATGAGGGCCTATATATTGGTTCTATAAAGCCCTATGTTATATTTTTTAAAGATTCATGTTTTCTAATAAGTGTCAACCGGTTAACATGTACGACTGTCTATCTGTGACTGTGACATCAGGTATATTAAAAATCCAATTATTTATTCATCCACCCTCGCATTCCGTGTTTATGTTTTAATCTGCGTATATGTAGGCTACAGGATAAAAATGCTTCCCTTTCAGTCGCTCACGTTCGACGTGACGACGTAATTGGGATCACTTCAGGTAGCCCTATCAACTTCGAGTGTCTACAGAACAAGCCAATGAACGTTGGCGTGTGTGAAAAGCAGCACGCGCCCGCCATGCAGCGCGGGTATAAAAAGGAAGCGGGTGCACACACTCATTGTCTTTCGCTTCGGAGCCGAGCTTTCGTTTTGACTCTGAGTTTCTGCAGACTGCTGCAACGTTGAAGACTGCTTCAAAAGGAAAATACTCTGTTCCAGTGCTGGTGTGAAGGAGCGATCAGCGGTGGCCGCGAGCATGACAGCTCACAACTGCTGTTTTCACAGCATTGTTTGTGTGTGTCTGTGTATGTGTATGTGTCGGTCTCGGTGGGCGTTCCTCTTTGAGTGTGTATGTCACCGGGTGACTAAGCCGGAACTAAAATTCGGTGCATAGGCCCCCGGGGGTAGCACTTCCGGTGTAACATCAGGCCGGTTCCGGTTTGCCGTCATGGCCGATCTAACGGGAAAACGCGGAGAAATTGTTTACAGCTGAATGAAATGAGAGTTGATTACGGTGGCGAGCGAGAGTGTATGTTTGCAGAGGATATAAATGGAGCCGTTGAAGGAAGGGAAAAGCGACGATGTACGGGGAGTGAAGGACTGGCCAAAAGTGAGCAGGCGGGCGAGGTACGGGGAGTGAAGGACTGGCCAAAAGGGAGCAGACAGGCGAGGGAGAAGATTGTCCCCGTGAGTGTGAAGACCAACATTTATGAAGAGTTAAGTACCCAATTTCAGCTTGCTGTACAAACATTGTGATTGAGTTGATGAAGGCATTGTGAAGATCGTCTTTTATGAAGAGTTGAGTGCCCAAATCCAGCTTGTCGTACAAACCTCGTAGTCGAGTTTGATGAATGCATTATGAAGATCGCTCTTTACGAAGAGTTAAGTACCCAATTCCAGCTTTCTGTACTAACATTGTGATTGAGTTTATGGAGGCCTTGTGAACTATTAGAAGATCTGTCCATGTTCGCTGTTCTATTTTCATGAGGTTGAAGCTGGTGATGGGAAGGCACGTTTGTGTTCCTGAATAACCCCCCTGTGCAGCCGCCTCATCATTGCACTTTCTCCCCCCCCTTCGGTTGGAACCCGATCAGCAGTTTGGATGATCCAGGTTGAATGGAGTGAAGGCTTAAACCCACTGTGAGGTAATTGTGGAATTGCAGTGCTTACAAGTTGAAGTGTGCACGTGTGAATTGTGCAGGGATTGCTGTATACACAAATGTGAAGAAGATTTAACCATTCCGTTCGCTCCAATTTTTCCTGGGATCGTCCAGCCCGTGTGGGGTGGGGAAGTTTATAGTCAAGCGGTATAGATGTGCGCAGGTGCCGATTGACTCTCATCTTGAGGAAATGAGAAGGCCAGTCACTCACGTCGCCCAGAACTCACCGATCTCGAAGACCGCCACTTCCTGAGTTCCTCACGAGTCCAAAGCTCCTCTACTGCAGGTACTTCAGCTCTATTGCTGCGTTACAGGAACCGAGAAAGCCAGTCACTCACGCTGCCCAGGACTTATCGACCTCGAAGACCGCCACTTCCTGAGTTCTTTGCGAGTTCCAAAGCTACTCTACTGCAGGTACTTTAGCTCTATTGCTGTGTTACAGGAACCGAGAAAGCCAGTCACTCACGTCGCCGAGAACTCACCGACCTCGAAGACCCCCACTTCCTGAGTTCCTCACGAGTCCAAAGCTCCTCTACTGCAGGTACTTCAGCTCTATTGCTGCGTTACAGGAACCAAGAAAGCCAGTCACTCACGTCGCCCAGAACTCACCGATCTCGAAGACCGCCACTTCCTGAGTTCCTCACGAGTCCAAAGCTCCTCTACTGTAGGTACTTCAGCTCTATTGCTGCGTTACAGGAACCGAGAAAGCCAGTCACTCACGCTGCCCAGGACTCACCGACCCCGAAGACCGCCACTTCCTGAGTTCCTTACGAGTTCCAAAGCTCCTCTACTGCAGGTACTTCAGCTCTATTGCTGTGTTACAGGAACCAAGAAAGCGAGTCACTCACCTGAAGGTCCCTTTGCCTGAGCTCCTGAGATCCACTGCCGTCTGGAAGGAGTAGGAAACGCCGGCCCTCACGTTGTATGGGGTTGTTCTCCTGGAGATCCTTGTAGCCCGTCTTGAGCTCCACCGTGATCCTAAGGAAACAAGAGAAGTCTGTTACTTATCCACTTTGAGTCACTCACCTGAAGGTCCCTTTGCCTGAGCTCCTGAGATCCACTGCCGTCTGGAAGGAGTAGGAAACGCCAGTTGTATGGAGTCGTTCTCTTGGAGATCCTTTTAGTCCGCCTTGAGCTCCTCCGGGATCCTAAGGAAACAAAAGAAGCCTGTTACCTACCCATTCTGAGTCATTCACCTGAAGGCCCCTTTGCCTGAACTCCTGAGTTCCGCTGCCGTCTGCAAGAGTGGAACGAGTTTAGCCGTCCAGGCGGACGCCCTTTTAAACCTGTTTTAATATTTAATAAAGACAAATTACTTACTGTACCTTGTGTCCAGCCTCGTGGTGTTCTGGGTGTAGCTCCTCAGAGTGGTAGTTGGTACGGGTCGTGGTTTCTCCCCACCCCCGGCCTGTGACATGTACCCCTATTACACCGTGGCTATCCCTGGGTGCTTCAGCACTAAGAGACTTATTTTTTCTTTTCTATATTTTTTGTTTTCGACTAAAAGAGCAACCCTGCGTCCTTTTCAGGATGTCATTCCGCTTGTGCATATCTGGATACGGTCGTTCCCTGGCGATAGCAGATGGCCACAATTGTTGCCTCTCGTGTTTGGGTGTTCAGCACGCTGAGGCAGCTTTTGTGAACAGCTCATGTTCTCGTTGCGGGAATATGACTATGGCAGCGCTAAGATCAAGACCCGCTTTCCTCAAGGTAGGTGCAGTCCCCTCGCCAATGCCCTGATCTAGTGTTTATTCTGGACCTCAGAATAAACCTACTTTTGCGCATGGTCAGGGTGATCTGAGGATTACCGTGAGGGCTTCCCCGCTGAGGCAATCTCGGTAGGCCCCTCATGCCTCTCAAGTGCTGCCGCCGATCGAGATTCCAAAGGAAGACGCTGGTCCTTCTCATGGATGACCAGCCGTGTCCTTTGGGGCCCCACCTGACGATCAGATGTTGATCGCAGCATCGGAGGGGGAGCTTCAGTCCTCTGGAGATGAAGACTAGGTTGCGTTACCCCCTTCCGGGAGTGTAGCGTTGCCCGAGTCCGATCCAGAATGGGCGGCTATGCTTTCCCTGGCCGCCGAGAAGGTCGGGCTTGCGGGAACCCTCCACCACGTCCCGAACCTTCTCAGTTGGACGATTGGTTTCTCGGGGCGGGCCGTGCTGGTTCTCAGCGCCGCCTCGGTACCATTCTTTCCGGAAGTGCATGAGGAGCTTACTAGGGCGTGGACGGCGCCTAATAGTGCCAGAAGACGTCCTAGTGGCTCCTCCCTTCTCACCACCCTCGACGGCAGAGTGGCTAAGGGGTATGTGGATGTCCCGTCGGTGGAGCGTGCCGTCGTGATGCAATTGTGTCCGGCGTCCGCTTCCTCCTGGCGGGGCAATCCGCGCCTCCCGTCCAAGGCATGTAAGTTTTCGTCCGGTCTCACGGTGAAGGCTTACAGAGCCTGTGGACAGGCTGCTTCCGCCCTCCATGCCATGGCGCTTCTGCAGGTCCACCAGGCCCAGGCGCACATGAACATGAACGAGGGTGGTTCTGACCCAGAGCTCCTCTGGGAGCTCCGTGTGACAACCGACCTCGCTCTCCGAGTGTCGAAGGAAACCGCACGTTCAGTCGGTCAGGCGATGTCCACCTTGGTGGTCCAGGAGCGCCACCTCTGGCTCAACCTGGCGGATATGAGGGACAACGATAAATATCGGTTCCTGGATGCCCCTCTTTCCCAGGTTGGGTTATTCGGTGACGCGCTTGAGAGCTTCGCCCAACAGTTCTCGGCCTCCCAGAAGCAGACAGAGGCCATCCGACACATCCTGCCCTCGGCGACCGCTGCTGCTCCCACCCGTCCGCCGGCCGCAGACCCTCCGTCCGCTCGTCGCCGAGGTCAACCTCCTGCGGCGTCCTCCGCTCCCGCTAAGCCTCAGCAGCAGCAGCCACCATCCTGGCCTCAGCATGGAGCAGGACGACCACGCCCGTCCAGGCCGCTGCCAAACCAGGAGGCAAGCGCAGGTGCAAACGACCCTGAGATGGGCGACCCAGAGGTGGATCAAGTTGCTCTTCAGGAAGTGGTGAAGGCACCGCTCCTTCCCCTGGTGGAGGGCCGGGCGGAGAGTCCTTTGTTTCCTTTTCTTTTTGTTCCGCCTCTGACCCACGGGCCAGTGGTACCCACATTTTCAACAAAAGAGCAATTTCTGAAACCTCTGGGTCCCAAGAGGGTGCGCTTGGCGTTCAACGACGCTATTCACCCTCAAGCCCCTCTTTCATCGCCAGCGAGCAGCAGTGCCTGTGTTCCGGACGCACTGACGCGTCCGGACAATCACTCCTCCCTTTGACGGACGCAGGTACGTGTTGCACCACACACTCAGACCCCGATCCAGGCCGCTATGCCGTCCGAGTCGGGTCCCTGCATTCTGCCACGCATAAGTCTCGCCCAGTCGAGAGAGCAGTTGTGCGAATACAGGGACATGGTGCTCACTCACCTCAGCCACCTAGGGCTTCGGGTCAACTGGGAAAAGAGCAAACTCCCCCCTGGGCAGAGGATCTCTTTTCTCGATATGGAGTTGGACTCGATCAACATGACAGCGCGCCTCACCGAGGCCCGGATCCAGTCAGTGTTGAACTGCTTGAGCACGCTCAGGCGCAGAACAGCGGCACCACTGAAAGTATTTCAGAGGCTCCTGGGGCATATGGCATCTGCAGCCGCGGTAACGCCGCTCGGATTGCTTCATATGAGGCCGCTCCAACACTGTCTCCACGATCGAGTCCTGAGATGGGCGTGGCAGAGGTCCAAGTGCCGGGTCCAAGTGACTTCGCACTGTCGCCAAACTCTCAGCTTGTGATCGGACCCTTCGTTCCTGCAGGCAGGTGTTCACCTAGAACAAGTGTCCAGGCACTCTGTGGTCACCACGGATGCCTCTGCCACCGGCTGGGGGGCCACGTACAACGGGCATGCAGCTTCAGGTCTGTGGACGGGGCCTCAACTGCATTGGCACATCAACTGCCTCGAGTTGTTAGCAGTACATCTTGCACTGGGCATCTTGCCGCTTCAAAAAGCCGCTACTAGGCAAGCATGTACTGGTCCGTACGGACAGCACTGCGACCGTTGCGTACATCAACAGTCAAGGTGGTATACGCTCCCGCCGCATGTCACAACTCGCCCGCCATCTCCTCCTTTGGAGTCAGAAGCATCTGAGGTCGCTTCATGCCATTTATATTCCGGGCCTGCTTAACCGTGCAGCCAACGAGCTCTCACGGCAGCGGTTGCTACTGGGAGAATGGCAACTCCATCCCCAGTTGGGCCAGCTGATTTTCAGGCGCTTCGGGACCGCACAGGTAGATCTGTTTGCCGCCCCGGACACGTCTCACTGCCAGTTGTTCTATTCCCTGACCGAGGGGACCCTCGGCACGGATGCTCTGGCACACAGCTGGCCCCCGGGCCTACGCAAGTATGCGTTTCCCCCAGTGAGCCTTCTTGCACAGACCTTGTGCAAGGTCAGGGAGGACGAGGAGCAGGTCTACCCTATGGCACCCGTGTCCAGACCTCTGGAAACTCCATGTCTGGTCCCTGGACGGGACGCGGAGGTTCTAGGTGACCTACCCCCGGCGGTAGTTGACACCATCACTTCCGGTAGAGCTCCCTTCACCCTTAAAGTGTATGTTGCCGCGATTGCCGCACATCACGATGTAGGTAAAGGTAAGTCGTTGGGAAAGCACGACCTGATCGTCAGGTTCCTGAGGGGGGCCAGGAGACTAAATCCTCCTCGCCCACTCTCTGTACCCTCTTGGGATTTGTCTCTGGTCCTTTCGGCACTTCGGGGACCACCCTTTGAGCCTTTGCAGTCAGCAGAGTTAAAAATTCTGTCCTGTAAAACAGTTCTCCTGGTTGCATTGGCCTTTATCAAGAGGGTAGGGGACCTGCATGCATTTCGACTCGTGCCTGGAATTCGGCCCGGCTAACTCTCACGTAATCCTGAGACCCCGGCCCGGATACGTGCCCAAGGTTCCCACCACTCCCTTCCGGGACCGGGTGGTAAACCTGCAAGCGCTGCCTTCGGAGGAGGCAGACCCAGCCCTGGCTTTTCTCTGTCCCATCCGCGCTCTGCGCCTGCACGTGGACAAAACGCAAAGCCTCAGGACCTCAGATCAGCTCTTCGTCTCTTACGGAGGCCAGCAGAAGGGAAAGGCTGTCTCCAAGCAGAGGATGGCCCACTAGATAGTGGATGCCATCGCCTTGGCTTACGAAGCCCAAGGCATGCCTTGCCCGCCCGGGTTGAAAACCCACTCCACTAGGTGTGTCGATTCTGCTTGGGCGCTGGCACACGGCGCCTCGCTGACAGATATCTGTAGAGCTGCGGGTTGGGCGACACCTAACACGTTCACTAGGTTTGATAGCCTACGTGTTGAGCCGGTTTCTCCCTGTGTGCTCGCTTAAACCAGCCGGTAACACCGAAGTTCCCGCTCTTGTGTCGGCTTGCTGCGCCACTCCCCTCCACATGGAGCAGATACGTGCGCGTCTTGCTCCAGTCGAGTTCCCCACTCAGGCGAACCCTGTAGAATTTCTCCGCACCCCTTCGGCAGTCAGACGTTGCGGAGAGTCTGACGCCAGGCCTAGTGCTCGTATGCCTGTGTAACTTGTGCTAGGCTGGGTGATCCCTGCGGCGATCCCATATGCATATTGTTCCACGATCAGCTCCCTGCGGTGAGCCCGTGTCTTTCCCTTGGCAAAGTCCGCTCTGCCGTCACTCCCTGGTGTTGCCTCCCCCTTCTCAGGCTGGAGCCACCCCAGTGACATTCCATATGTTGCACTGCCCTCCGGCCAGTCCATATCTGCATTCTCCACATGTTACCTCCGTTCGGGCAGGATGTGGCTTCCGCAGCGTCCCTCTCCCCCGGAAAGGCACGCTTTCCCAATGTTATCCAAGAGTTCCACTGTGTGGGGTATAACGGAACAGCAGGGAACTCCCTCTATGCAGGTCTTCCGCCCCAGCCAGATGGGGGTCTGAGAGTCTTCCGTAGGGCGCTGGATGTGGCAGCAACCGCGGCGTTTTCCATGGGATCCCAATTACATCGTCACGTCGACGTCACGTCAAACGTGAGCGACTGAAAGGGAACCACTCGGTTACTAATGTAACCCTCGTTCCCTGAAGGAGGCAACGGGAGACGTGACGTCCCACCGCCTCGGTTGCTGACCATCGCTGGACGGCCGTCACAATCTCGGCTCCTCAACGAAAAACAATGAGTGCGTGCGTCCGCTTCCTGTTTATACCTGCGGGGCGGGGCGGGGCGCGTGACGCTTTTCACGCACGCCAACGTTCATTGGCTTGTTCTGTAGACACTCGAAATTGATATGGCTCCCTGAAGTGATCTCAATTACGTCGTCACGTCTCCCGTTCCCTCCTTCAGGGAACGAGGGTTACATCAGTAACCGAGACGTTTCAAATATTAACACTCACATATAGGCTAGCTGCATAACCATAAAAAAAAAAACACTGCTGTAAATCGGTGCAATTATAATATAATAAAATAAATAAAATACCCAGTAGAGAAGTGATATGAACATGTACTAGCCCTATAGCTTAAATACGCTCTTGAGCACATCCATTATGATATTTGCTATAGATGGACATAACAAAATCTGTTTTAGTAAAAAAATATATATATATATATTTATTTATTTTCACATTACAGAGCTGCACGGATTTTATTCCCATTGTACGCACAAAACCCGATGACCAGGGCTTGTATGCTATTTGGTAGCATATTATTGTCTTATTTGTCACTGTGGTTTTGCTTTAAAATAAAATAAAACACACTATCGGATTTATCCGATGTTTTACTGAAATACAGGGAATTATCATCATTTGTGTAAAATCCCGCGTTTTTGTTTATTCACTGATCCTAATAGAAAAAACAAAGAAGCATAAACGAATGATGTAAAACTACGGAGCCCTGCATGACATGCAGAAAAATATTGTCTAAATCAGTCTATATAGAAATTATCTCTCCTTTGATATGCCAGTAATTTTATGCAGTCATGCTCATTGCCCACCAAAACGGCACTGACTTATCTGCAGGATAAATTAATATAGTATAGCTAGGCTAAATCTCAAACAGTGTAGCCTATCATTTATCAGCAACATATTTTGTGATATTGCCAATATGGGATGAATATAGTATCAAAATGATTAACACATGCAAGCACAATCAATGAACTTGATTAATGTTGCAGATATGTTTTACTATCCACAACCAAATGCCTAACTTGCGTGTGCAAAATTCAAAATTGAATGAATGTGTAGCAATTTGTACAAATAGAGACATTTTTGTGAATACAAATGTTTTCTTTTGTATTAGTGTATCATACTTTGCACATGCAACAAAGAAGATGTGCATGTATGGATCAGGTGACATGCGTGCATTCATTGATTCTTTTTACAGTCAATCTCATTTGATTCATTTGGATTTTGAGACTTTCTTTTCGCTGTTGTTAAGCATTTTACAACCCACAAACAAATGAATAGGCATGTTGCTAATTATTAATTTGTGCACAACTACCCATCCATTTGACAAATTCACAAATGTGCGCCACTACATTTAAACTAATACAATACAACTTGTGTGTTCAAAATCCATAATCATGTGAATGTGCAGCATTTTGTACAAATAGAGACATAGTTGTTAATACAAAACCTTGATTTTGTATTAATGTAGCTCAGAATTTGTGCATGCAACAAGTCAGATGTGCATTTGTGTATCAGGTGACACGCGTGCATTCATTGACTCGTTTCTGAGTCATCCTATTTGATTCATTTGGATTTTGAGACTTTCATTTCGCATGTGTTGCTTTGCTAGCCTAGAAATCTAGACGCAGCCTAGCGGCAGCAAAAATTATTTTGCAGAAAGGGTGGTCTAGCAACTCTCCATAGACTTTTGAGCTGGAAAAACCAAACTCTGGTCAGGCCAATCACATCGTGTATAGAGTTGGTGGGTGGGCTTAACATAATGACGGCAGAGTTGTGACGGTTCCTCGCATAGTTCCGCGTGATTTCCCTGCTACTTGAAAACAAAGAAGATGCTGCTGGCGAACAGCGGTCTTTCTTTATTATTGTAAAGTAATCTAAATACAATAATCCAAACCACATTTATAATGGGTAACTTATAACAGTAAGCAACTCCTAAATTCCTAACTCTGAATGTATGTGAGATTCAACATATTCTTTCTGTTGTGTGACTAGGGTGACCACCCGTCATGCTTTGTGTTGTACCGCACAGCATTTTCACCCCTTGTCCCCCACGTCGCATATTGAGAAAATGTCCCGCATTTTTATCAGTCTGTTTGTTCTTAATTATCATATTAAGAAAATGTGCATGCGTTCTTTTGCCTTTTTAAGAAATCAGAAGTACAAATACAACAGCCATTTTTAAAATCATATCCAATGGTTGAAAAGAAAGGAGTAAACATGGTCACTAGTAGGTTGTCAATCAAAATGTTGAGCGGTGATTCGTTCCATGTGTTCCCTGTCAGGAAACAAATGGATAATTCGGTAAATTAAAATTTTAATTTAACAGAATTTATCAATTTATTGCCTGCTGTAGTTGTTTTAATTCACATCCTTTCTAAAAATATGAAAGTGTTTGGTGTAATATATTCTTAATATATAAGGCTGTCAATAAACTAATTTCATGTTGTTTTATATTTTATTTGTTCATTATTTATTTTGTTGGATTTTAGTTGGACTTAGTCAGAACTGTTTCAAAAATAGTAATATGCATGATGCCTGGTGCCTTGCTCAGTGATGTTGAATTTAAATTGCAAGTAAAATAAAGACATGTTATGTTACATTGTGATGTAATTGTGTTGTCTGGAAGGGACTAAATAACAAAGTATTTTTATCAGCTGAAATGCAGAATACAAATGTTTTTATTAAGTTAAATGGACATTATATAACAGTTTCAGGTTATGTTTAATTCAAATTCAACTTCCTGTGGGGCGGAGTCAATTCAATTCAAATTCCAGTTCATGAATTGAATGGAGGCCAATTCTGAAATTCTGAATTTTGCACAAGCCTGGACTCTGGATGACTTGGAGTTAAGAGAACGTCACTTAAGTCATTCTTAAAAAAGGAAGATGTGTTGGGCGTTTTGACGACCGGATACGGCAAAAGTTTGATATATCAACTAGCTCCGCTGGTGGAAAAACGCATGGGACTCACTCAGCCACAGCCGTCCGTTGCTCTGGTTGGTTGTAGCGCAACTATTGCGTGCAGAGGGATTTTGAAAGACAACTGTGTATCCCGCCCCTTGGATTGAGGTATGTCAATTGTGAGTTCCCAGACCTAACATCTTGATAGGTCTGGCTTGCCAGGCTGTAGCTTTGCAGGATCCACACACACTGTCTGAGAAAACCTGCTACTACTAGATGGCAGTGGTCTGCTAAAACAGACAACGGCAGCGTAATAAAGCGTTTTTCCCCATTTAAGACGCTTAATGTGAGTGATATTGAAGCACCAAATTTAGTACACAATATAGGCCTACCTTTTAATAAAGCATACTTTGTAGAGGCAAACAGATTAAATCAGATTATGAACAACACCCATAGAGGGGCGGAGTGGGACCAAAACATCTACCGGGAAATTTCGTAGACCACCGGCCTAGGGGTGTATTTTTGGGTAAAAAAATAAATTAAATAAATAAATAAATAAATAAATAAATAGATTAAGAAAGCCACCACTACTGGTCACATCTATGGTTAGATTGATTTGTTTAGATCCAGTGAAGTCGTGTCACACCAAATTTTCTTAGGATTGATCTTGTCCCACACCACTTTTTGAAACATTGAGGCACGGATGTACTAAATAAAACATCTCCAATTAACTAGCAGAGCATTCATTTAGTTCGCTATTTTATATAAGAGATCTAGCGCTAAAATGTGTGCGTTTTTTTTTTTTTTATCAAGCTGAGCGCTCATTGCCGCGGCGATCGGTTGTCATGGATACAGTGTTCTTTTGTGGCATGCCGTGCGCGCAGTCTTCATTCGGACACGTGCTTCAATCTATCGTTGTTGCGAAGACACTCTATTCATTTCGTTGAAATGACAAAATAAAATGCAGTTAATGCAGACAAACGTGTCCCTGCTTGTTATAGACTGTAACCACTGATGAACATATTCAATTTTGAGAGAAAAAAAAAACTTTACGGGTACAGACTAAAACCCATAACCTTTGATACGCTTCGCAAGAGATCTACCACTAAACCATTTAAGAACTGAAGGTGAATTTGAGATTAACGTGAAAGTTTGCGGGTCGCGTTCATAAAGGCTCTTGTCTGTAGGCTATATGTTCTTCCGATAGAGCTTATTATAAAGAAAAAGCTTAACGTCAATGCAGTAAGACAGTGATATTAAAACTCAGTATTCTACACCTTATTGAACATGCAACACGCTATTGCATGTTAAGTGTTTTATAATGTTTTTCTATGGGTGTTGTTCATAATCTGATTTAATCTGTTTGCCTCTACAAAGTATGCTTTATTAAAAGGTAGGCCTATATTGTGTACTAAATTTGGTGCTTCAATATCACTCACATTAAGCGTCTTAAATGGGGAAAAACGCTTTATTACGCTGCCGTTGTTTTTTTTAGCAGACCACTGCCATCTAGTGGTAGCAGGTTTTCTCATACAGTGTGTGTGGATCATGCAAAGCTACACATGCGAAATGAAAGTCTCAAAATCAAAATGAATCAAATAGGATCGACTCAGAAACGAGTCAATGAATGCACGCGCGTCACCTGGTCCACAAATGCACATCTTACTTGTTGCATGCACAAATTCTGAGCTACATTAATACAAAATCGAAGTTTTGTATTAACAACTAGGCTATGTCTCTATTTGTACAAAAAGCTGCACATTCACGTGATTCTGGATTTTGCACACACAAGTTGTATTGTATTAGTTTAAATGTAGTGACGCACATTTGTGAATTTGTCAAATAGATGGGTAGTTGTGCACAAATTAATAATTAGCACCAAGCCTATTCATTTGTGTGTGGGTTGTGAAATGCTTAAAAACAGCGAATAGAAAGTCTCAAAATCCAAATGAATCAAATGAGATTGACTCAGAAATGACGTCAATGAATGCACGCGCGTCACCTGATCCACACATGCACATCTTCTTTGTTGCATGCGCAAAGTATGGTACACACAAGTTGAAAGGCATTTGGTTGTGGATAGTAAAACATATCTGCAACATTAATCAAGTTCATTAATATGGCTTGTGAAAGCCAACTTACTGAAATCCTATTTAAACTTATTATTAAGTTGGCTTGTGAAAGCCAACTTACTGAAATCCTATTTAAACTTATTATTATTCTTTTTCTTCTTCTTTTTCTTAACCAAAATTTTCTGACTGCTACTCCTCCTAGAGCTTTAACTCTACAAACTCCAAACTCGGGTCAGACCTTCAGACTGTTCTGACTTAGTGTGCTATATCTTTTCAGACTGATTTGACTTTCAGATTTCTTAAAAATTAATATTAAAAATCATAAAAATCCCATTGACTTTCATTGCAACAGTTCAAATTGAGCCAAGGCTACGGTGGCCCAGCAGTGTACAACACAAAAACTCAAATCTAAACTCCCTGAAGCCCAAGACTCAATTAAACTACCATTCTATATGTACTAATGAACTTATCTATCTATCTATCTATCTATCTATCTATCTATCTATCTATCTATCTATCTATCTATCTATCTATCTATCTATCCATCTATCTATCTCTTTCTATCTATCTATCTATCCATCTATCCATCTATCTATCTATCTATCTATCCATCTATCTATCTCTTTCTATCTATCTATCTATCTATCTATCTATCTAATCTATCTTTCTTTCTTACTAACTAATCTATCTTTCTTTCTTTCTAACTAATCTTTCTTCTTTCTTTCTTTCTTTCTTTCTTTCTTTCTTTCTAACTAATCTTTCTTCTTTCTTTCTTTCTTTCTAACTAATCTTTCTTCTTTCTTTCTAACTAATCTTTCTTCTTTCTTTCTGTCTTTCTTTCTTTCTAACTAATATTTCTTTTTTCTTTTTTTCTTACTAACTAATCTATCTTTCTTTCTTTCTAACTAATCTTTCTTCTTTCTTTCTTTCTTTCTAACTAATCTTTTTTCTTTCTTTCTTTCTTTCTTTCTTTCTTTCTTTCTTTCTTTCTTTCTAACTAATATTTCTTCTTTCTTTCTTTCTAACTAATATTCTTCTTTCTAACTAATCTTTCTTTCTTTCTAACTAATCTTTCTTTCTTTCTAACTAATCTTTCTTCTTTCTTTCTTTCTTTCTTTCTTTCTTTCTAACTAATCTTTCTTCTTTCTTTCTTTCTTTCTAACTAATCTTTCTTCTTTCTTTCTTTCTTTCTTTCTTTCTTTCTTTTTCTTTCTTTCTTTCTTTCTAACTAATCTTTCTTCTTTCTTTCTTTCTTTCTAACTAATCTTTCTTCTTTTTTTCTTTCTTTCTTTCTAACTAATCTTTCTTTCTTTCTTTCTTTCTTTCTTTCTTTCTTTCTAACTAATCTTTCTTCTTTCTTTCTAACTAATCTTTCTTCTTTCTTTCTAACTAATCTTTCTTCTTTCTTTCTTTCTTTCTTACTTTCTTTCTTTCTAACTAATCTTTCTTCTTTCTTTCTTTCTTTCTTTCTTTCTTTCTTACTAATCTTTCTTCTTTCTTTCTTTCTTTCTTTCTAACTAATCTTTCTTCTTTCTTTCTTTCTTTCTAACTAATCTTTCTTTTTTCTTTCTTTCTTTCTTTCTTTCTTTCTTTCTTTCTTTCTTTCTTTCTTTCTTTCTTTCTTACTAATCTTTCTTCTTTCTTTCTTTCTTTCTTTCTTTCTTTCTAACTAATCTTTCTTCTTTCTTTCTTTCTTTCTAACTAATCTTTTTTCTTTCTTTCTTTCTTTCTTTCTTTCTTTCTTTCTTTCTTTCTTTCTTTCTTTCTTTCTAACTAATATTTCTTCTTTCTTTCTTTCTAACTAATATTCTTCTTTCTAACTAATCTTTCTTTCTTTCTAACTAATCTTTCTTTCTTTCTAACTAATCTTTCTTCTTTCTTTCTTTCTTTCTTTCTAACTAATCTTTCTTCTTTCTTTCTTTCTTTCTAACTAATCTTTCTTCTTTCTTTCTTTCTTTCTTTTTCTTTCTTTCTTTCTTTCTAACTAATCTTTCTTCTTTCTTTCTTTCTTTCTAACTAATCTTTCTTCTTTTTTTCTTTCTTTCTTTCTAACTAATCTTTCTTTCTTTCTTTCTTTCTTTCTTTCTTTCTTTCTTTCTAACTAATCTTTCTTCTTTCTTTCTAACTAATCTTTCTTCTTTCTTTCTAACTAATCTTTCTTCTTTCTTTCTTTCTTTCTTTCTTTCTTTCTTTCTAACTAATCTTTCTTCTTTCTTTCTTTCTTTCTTACTAATCTTTCTTCTTTCTTTCTTTCTTTCTAACTAATCTTTCTTCTTTCTTTCTTTCTTTCTAACTAATCTTTCTTTTTTCTTTCTTTCTTTCTTTCTTTCTTTCTTTCTTTCTTTCTTTCTTTCTTTCTTTCTTTCTTACTAATCTTTCTTCTTTCTTTCTTTCTTTCTTTCTTTCTTTCTAACTAATCTTTCTTCTTTCTTTCTTTCTTTCTTTCTAACTAATCTTTCTTCTTTCTTTCTTTCTTTCTTTCTTTCTTTCTTTCTTTCTTTTTCTTTCTTTCTTTCTAACTAATCTTTCTTCTTTCTTTCTTTCTTTCTAACTAATCTTTCTTCTTTCTTTCTTTCTTTCTAACTAATCTTTCTTTCTTTCTTTCTTTCTAACTAATCTTTCTTTCTTTCTTTCTTTCTTTCTTTCTTTCTTTCTTTCTTTCTTTCTTTCTAACTAATCTTTCTTCTTTCTTTCTAACTAATCTTTCTTCTTTATTTCTAACTAATCTTTCTTCTTTCTTTCTTTCTTTCTTTCTTTCTAACTAATCTTTCTTCTTTCTTTCTTTCTTTCTTTCTAACTAATCTTTCTTCTTTCTTTCTTTCTTTCTTTCTTTCTAACTAATCTTTCTTTTTTCTTTCTTTCTTTCTTTCTTTCTTTCTTTCTTTCTTTCTTTCTTTTTCTTTCTTTCTAACTAATCTTTCTTCTTTCTTTCTTTCTTTCTTTCTAACTAATCTTTCTTCTTTCTTTCTTTCTTTCTTTCTTTCTTTCTTTCTTTCTTTCTTTCTTTCTTTCTTTCTTCTTTCTTTCTTTCTTTCTAACTAATCTTTCTTCTTTCTTTCTAACTAATCTTTCTTTCTTTCTTTCTAACTAATCTTTCTTTCTTTCTTTCTAACTAATCTTTCTTCTTTCTTTCTTTCTTTCTTTCTAACTAATCTTTCTTCTTTCTTTCTTTCTTTCTAACTAATCTTTCTTCTTTCTTTCTTTCTTTCTTTCTTTTTCTTTCTTTCTTTTTCTTTCTTTCTAACTAATCTTTCTTCTTTCTTTCATTCTTTCTTTCTTTCTTACTAATCTTTCTTCTTTCTTTCTTTCTTTCTTTCTAACTAATCTTTCTTCTTTCTTTCTTTCTAACTAATCTTTCTTTTTTCTTTCTTTCTTTCTTTCTTTCTTTCTTTCTTTCTTTCTTTCTTTCTTTCTTTCTTTCTTTCTTTTTCTTTCTTTCTTTTTCTTTATTTCTAACTAATCTTTCTTCTTTCTTTCTTTCTTTCTTTCTAACTAATCTTTCTTCTTTCTTTCTTTCTTTCTTTTCTAACTAATCTATTTCTTTCTAACTAATCTTTCTTTCTTTCTTTCTTTCTAACTAATCTTTCTTTCTTTCTTTCTTTCTTTCTAATCTTTCTTTCAATCTTTCTTTTTTTCTTTCTTTCTAACTAATCTTACTTTCTAACTTTCTTTCATTCTAACTAATCTTTCTTTCTAACTAATCTTTCTTTCTTTCTAACTAATCTTTCTATCTCTCTTTCTTTCTTTCTTTCTTTCTAACTAATCTTTCTATCTATCTTTATTTCTTTCTAATCTTTCTTTCAATCTTTCTTTCTTTTTAGCAACCACCCAAAATACCTTAAAACCCCCTAGCAACACCATAGCAACCACCCAAAATGCTCTAGAACACCCTAGCAACCACCCAGAACACCCTAGCAACCACCCAAAATACCTTAAATCACCCTAGCAACACCATAGCAACCACCCAAAATACCCTAGAACACCCTAGCAACACCCTAGCAACCACCAGAACACCCTAACAACTGCCTAGCAACCACCCAGAACACCCTAGCAACCACCCAAAATACCTTAAATCACCCTAGCAACACCATAGCAACCACCCAAAATACCCTAGAACACCCTAGCAACACCCTAGCAACCACCAGAACACCCTAGCAACTGCATAGCAACCACCCAGAACACCCTAGCAACCACCCAAAATACCTTAAATCACCCTAGCAACACCATAGCAACCACCCAAAATACCCTAGAACACCCTAGCAACACCCTAGCAACCACCAGAACACCCTAGCAACTGCCTAGCAACCACCCAGAACACCCTAGCAACCACCCAAAATACCTTAAATCACCCTAGCAACACCATAGCAACCACCCAAAATACCCTAGAACACCCTAGCAACACCCTAGCAACCACCAGAACACCCTAGCAACTGCCTAGCAACCCCAGAACACCCTAGCAACTGCCTAGCAACCACCCAGAACACCATAGCAACCACCCAAAATACCTTAAAACACCTTAGCAACACCATAGCAACCACCCAGAACACCATGGCAACCATCCAAAATACCTTAAAACACCCTAGCAACACCATAGCAACCACCCAAAATACCGTAGAACACCCAAGCAACACCATAGCAACCATCCAAAACACCCTAGCAACCACCTAAAATACCTTAGCAACCGCCAGGCAACCACCCAGAACACCTTAGCAACCCACTAGAAACACCCTAGCAACTTTAAATTACTTCAAACTATACTTCAAACTTTAAACTACTTTAAACTTTAAACCATTACAACTTTAAACTTTAAACTTTAAACTACTTTAAACTTTAAACTAATTTCAACTTCAAACTACTTTAAAATTTAAAC